>NC_088170.1:43688000-44303417 GCF_028769735.1 Zonotrichia leucophrys gambelii
AATGGAGTTACATCCAGTTGGCAACTGGAACCAGTGGGGTTCTCCAGAGCTCAGTATTGGGGCCAGTTCTGTTCTGTATCTTCAGTGATTTGGACAAGAGAATTGGTTGCACCCTCAGTAAGTTTTGAGATGACACCAAGCTGGGTGTTCTGCAGAGGGATCTGGACAGGCTGGATCAATTGGCTGAATTTGACAGTATTGAAGTTCAGTAAGGCCAGGGCTCCACATGGGTCACACAATGCTAAAGATTGAGGGAAGAATGGCTGGAAAAGGGCTGGGGGTACTGGTCAACAGCTGACTGAACATGAGCCAGCTGTGCCCAGGTGTCCAAGAAGGCCAATGGCACCCGGCCTGTATCAGGAGCAGTGTGGCCAGCAGCACCAGGGCAGTGATTTTCCTCCTGTACTCAGCACTGGTGAGGCTGCACCTTCAGTGCCATGTCCAGCTCCCCCTGAGCAGGAAGGAGCAGCAGAGACATGTGAGGAACTGACTGCAGCCCCTATTCCTCATCCCCCTGTGCAGGAGCAGAGGAAAGGGAGAATTGACCTCGAGCCAGGGAAGAAGGGAGGGTTTGGGGGAAGGTGCTTTCTAAGATTTGGTTTTATTTCTCGCTGCCCTACTCTGATTTTATTGGTAAGGAATTAATTTTCCCCCCGATTGAGGCTGTTTTGCCTGTGACAGTAACTGAGTCAGTGATCTCTCCCTGTCCTTATCCTGACCTACAAGCCTTATGTGCTGTTTTCTCTCCTCTGTCCAGCTGAGGAGGGGAATGATGTGTCTTTTGGTGAGTACCTACTGTCCAGCCAGGGTCATTCTACCACACAAGGTTTAGTGACAATAGCTCTTCCTCACTATTTCCAGCTCTGAGTTTTATAAGGAGATTTTGGGAGTGGTTTATGAGTGGATTAAATACTTTGATACTGTCAGGCATTTTCCCTGGGGCTGGCTCCACTGAATTCAGGGCTTCCCCTGCCCCATGCCCATGGCTCTCTGTGGCAGCCCCACACACCCAGCACACCTTGTGCCCCTCTCCTCTCCCCATTAATGTGGGGTGAAGCTGCAGCATCCCCCAGCTCGCCTGGCTCTGTGGACTGCCCAGTGGGGCTGCAGTCATTCTGCAGTGAGGCAGGCTGTCAGCTCCAGCCCTGGATTGGGGGCTGGTGTGAAACCCCTGCAAATCATGGCTCTGGGTACAGAGGCTCCCTGGCTCCTGGCAACCACAGGAAGAGGCAGGAATGCCCACCAGATTCATTCTCATGGTCCTGTTTATCTGGTCCATCATATGCTGTTTCTTTTTCATCTGGAGATTGCAATGCAACACTGGGGGTTTAGTTTTGGGGGTTTTTTTTCCCCTCTGGAAGATGTGGCATTTACTGCAACAGTTGTTACCAATGCCTATTTGGTCTCTCACTGCTGGGCTGTTAAGTGTCGAACCAGCTTGCTTTTTAACAGCTTTTACATTGGTATCTTGCTGCTCTGAATAGCAGGATTAATTTGCTTTGCATTTCAATAATGAAGTAGCTGAAAGTCACCTTTAGTATAGTCCTTAAAAGTAACTAATCTTTTGATACCCTAGGGCTTTGAATCAAGGGTTTTAAATCAATATTTTAGCTTTAAAGTTACTGTTTTTCTTCACCCTGCAATCTATGGACTGAAAATTGGTGGGGTACATTTGGGAATTGTAGAGAACATGGGATAGGCAAAGAATTAGGTGTTGTGCTCTTTTGGGAAATGCGTGAAATTAAGAAAATTAAGTAGCACTCTTCTCAATAAAACCTCTAGTGTTATCATTGTTTTTATGCCGTTTTGTTCCTAAATATCTCTTGGGCACTAATTGAAAAGGAAACAGAATTTTATTTTTCAGGAGGCAGTGAAATCTCAAACAGCAATTAAAACACTGAATGGTTTGGCAGTCTGTAATGTAATTGGTTCTGTGGAGAGGAAGAGCTCACAAACTGCTTTGCATTTCCTTCACATTTGGTCTTAGTTTTAAGAGACCATTACTGCTTACAGTCATCTAGGAGCCCTAGATTCAGCAGAATCTCAGGGGAAAGGGAGCACAGCAGTGCAACTTTAATAGCATCAGATGTATATTTATCTCAAGCTTTTTAGTTTGCTTTCTAAATCTGTTATATTAGGAGTACTACTACAAGTTGTGTTCTTTGAACTTCTTCATATGTATATTTTTGAGAGAAGTTACTTGGTGCAAAAGTTACTTGAGCTTTCTAAGAAAACACATTAAATTAAACATAAAATTAGTTTCAGTTTTCTTGTGTGTAAATTCAAAAGTTTCCTGTGGTCTGGAGTAAAACAGAAAGAATGTGGCCATGTTTTTGATGCCCAAATCCTTGTTTTGTTAAAGAAGGTTTTCATGATGGGTTGGTTTTTTTTGGAAAGAGATGCTGTAGACCTTCAGCTGGTCACTCACTCCAGTAAAGTGATGTAAAGTCAGAAAAATGAAAAAAACACATGTAATTCATTAGCTATGAGAAATAAGATGTTTCTAAATCTCTTTAGCCTCTATAACTGCAGAATAAACTGGATGATGCAGTTTTGATTTTGTTACTTCAGCAGATGAGAAAAAAAGTTCACCAGATGTTTTCATCCCAGACTAGTGTGAAGAATCACAGTACAGCATTTCTCCAAAAAAGAAGAATGACTTTTCCTGTATTCTCTCTTGGACTTCCTGAACCCTGTGTAAGGGCCCAGTGAAGGGGGAGAGACAGAGGAGTGCTGAAATTTATATATTGGGGTCTCACTTTTGGGGTGAAATCTGCCTACTTTTGGTGGTGTTCTTTTAGTCTAGTTGTTTTGACTAGTCACTGACAGCTTAACTGTTAAAGTAAAATCCAGTTGGTAGTCTCTCCTTGACTCTTATTCTTTTTAATTTCCTCTCTGGATTTATTCCCTTGTTCCCCTGACTGATGGGGGCTGCTGGCTGGGCCACTTCCACAGCAGGCTGCTCTGTTGGGACTTGTGGTGCTGCCCTGCCAGCATCCACAGCTCGCTCCCCCTGCCTCACACCTCACCCTACACCTGTGTGTCCCCCTGTGGTCTGCCCATGGCCTCCAGAGTCACCATCCCATCCTTAGGGACACCCTGGTGGGAATGTTTCCACTGCTTGCTCAGCCCGCAGTGTGGGAGGCTGTGATGGAGGCTGCAAACCCACCTGTCCTCTCCCCTCTGCTTCTCATTTGTTTCAACCTCTCCTCATGTGCAGCCATCAGCCTAATTCACCAGTTCATGGCAAGAGACAGCTCTTTACTGCTTTTTACAATTTCAGCTGCTGGGCATCAATTCTGAGATAAACCAACCATCATATAAATGGTATCTTGACACAGCAGCAGCCCACAAAGTCCAAATGAAATGGGAATGACAAAAGCAGCTCTGTCCAAATTAGGATGATGATGGCAGCTCCATCCAGTTAAGGATTCCCTACAGACCAGACCGTGACCACCCTTTCATTCTGGGGTCTTATCCAGGTGCTTTTGTAAGCTGGACCAAACCATGGACTGTGGATCTCTGCAGGTTATTAATAGAGCTGTCTGACTTGGTAATGATTGATAAGAAGTAAGTTATGCATGGAACTCTGATTTCTTATTTACACAGGCCTGTAGAAGGGCAGTGACAGTGGCAAAGTACAGCTTTTCCTTTAAGAGAAGGAGTCAGAAATGGCTTGTGTTTCTTCTGGCTCGTTGATACAATAAAATAGCCTTACACATCATGGATATGATTCAGAGCTCAAGGGAAACAATCAAAACATTTCTACTGCTCTTAAAAGTAGGGAAGGGTTGAATCAACCTTTTTTCTAATAGGTTCCACTGAAACCATGCTAAATGAATGACAGGGCTGAAATGAGCAGAACATTGCCAGCCTTTTCCAACAGGTCACACGGATGTTTGGTCACTCTCCTTCCAGGTTTGCATTCATTGGTATCTATCCACCTGAAAAGCTGCTTAGAAAGTCTTCTTTTCTTCATTCTAGCTGGTCTTGTGAGGCTATAATAAATATATAACCCCTCTCTATTTATATCACACTGTTAGGTTGGTGTTGGTTTGGGGATTTCTTGTGAAGGTTTTGTGCAACTCTCACTTTGTTGCCTTTCTTTGGACATGTTCCAGTACCTCAATATTCTTCTTGTAATGAGCAGCCCAAAATTAAATACAGGATTCGAGGTGTGGCCTCACCAGGGCTGAGTACAGAGGAGCAATCACTGCCCTGCTCCTGCTGGCCATATTATTGCTGATAGAAGCCAGGTGCCATTGGCCTTCTTGGCCACCTGAGCACACACTGGCTCATGTTCAGCTGCTGTTGAGCCACACCCCAGGTCCTTTTCTGGTGAGCAGGTTTCAGGCACTTTTCCCCCAGCCTGTAGTGCTGCCTGGGGTTGTTGTAACCCAGGGGCAGGACCTGGCACTTGGCCTTGTTGAACCTCATACAATTGGCCTCAGCCCATCAATCCACCCTGTCCAGATCCCTCTGCAGGACCTTCCTTCCTTCCTTGCAGCAGATCAACGCTCCCACCCAGCTTGGTGTCACCTGCAAACTCACTGAGGGTGCACTTGATCCCCTTATCCTGATCATCAACAGAGATATTGAACTGAAGGACTCCCCCAGTTCCCTGCATCCTCCTGGCAGCCCCTCTTGTAGATGGGCATCACATTTGCAAACTTTCTGTCACCTGGGGCCCCCACATCAGCCCTGACTGCCGATACATGATGGAAAGTGACTTGGTGGGCAATTCCACCGGCTCCCTCAGCACCCTTGGGTGGGTTCCATCTGGTGCCACAGACCTGTGTGTGCCCAAGGGGTGTAGTATCTGCTACAATGTTTCTTTTCTGTTCACAGGAAAGAAATCAACCACTTTCCCTCACTCCTGTGCTGATCAATGGTTCATATTGGATGTGCTGAAGACAGGTTACCCTCAGGCTTGCCAGGCATTTCAGGAGTAACTGGCACCACTTTTCCTAACTCTCACATCCTCTGCAGCCTGTGATGTGCATGCCCAAGCCTGATCTGCTTTTTGAGATTCCCCCAAAGAACTTTGGCAAATAAGGGCCCCTTAAAAGCCTCATCTTCAAATGGCTACTGACCATGAGCAGGATTTGCACAGAGATGTGGGCCCTGAGCATATTAATTTTCCTGTTGCTGAGGTGTAGGCACACTAACACAACTTCTGAGTGGTTTATCATAGCAGTGTTTTAGCCTGAGCTAGCGGGTCTGCCAGATCCCATGTCAATATAATAGCACATAGATATAGGCTGTCAAATTCTGTACTTTTAAAAACCACAGCCATGCTAGTCCCTCCAAAGAAACAAAACTCCTTGCTTTGCTTTCTCCTTGTAGCTTTTCACAACTTGCTGTGAACCCTGGATCTTCATATGTCTCTCTAATTTTGGACTTCCTCCATCCAAAGTTCATGGTCATGCATTGCTGGATGACAATGACCTTCCATATATCCTAACTATTTGCAAAACTTAAGGTAAAGATGGTTTTCTTGCAGCTTTTGTTCTGAAACATTTGCAGGGCTGTACAGCAGGTGGTGCTCTGTTTCCCTTTCTGCTAGAGGCTGTTGTCGTTCACTAAACTTTTCAAACTGAAATTAATAATGTGTTCTGTACTGGCTGAGAAATTGGAGCCACATATTTTCAGGGATGGTTTACTTAGCCATGCACTGGTTTTGTTTTAAGGAGCAAGAGAGCATAAAGTCTGTTTGTGGGTTAATTTACAACACTAATCTATCTTCCCAGTGCAGTTAGAGCAGAGAAGTGACTTACATTTATTAAGGTATTCTTTTCATGTTTGCAGAACCAGTACTTGTTTTAAATGGGTAATTATTCACTAAAATGAATGAATCACAAAGGAAAGTACAGGTTGAATTTAAACATTGAATCACTAAAACTATCAGAATCTCTAAATCCAGCAAGGAATTTCACAACTTAATTAACCAAAATGTTTATCCAGGTACCTGAAGTTGGACGAAATAAAAATGTGTTCTTTGTTTTTATGCTGAATAGTTGATTTCCTGCTCTTTCAGCACAGTAAATTCTGTTTTCTGGCACTTGGCACAGTTGGCCCAGGCTTTCAGGGGCTTGTTTCACAAGTGATAGCTCTTAGATGACTAGAAGTGGTGTGGAAAGTCAAATCCTTTTTGAGGATTTGGAGAGATACAGCTCCATAAGCTTTGAAATATTGCAGACTGCAGTAATACCATAGTAATCTTCAACAGCATTAACAGCTTAAACAGACAAGCCTATATAAATTGGTTTAAAATCAATCAGGTAGAGAACTTCACTAATTCAAATTAATAACTCTATGGGCTGTACTGTGAATGATCAGATTTTGCAAATTAGAAAGTAAAATCATGATGCAAGGCTCATGGAAATCAAAGGAAATACTTCCATTAGCATTACTGTGCTGACATTATCCCCTTACCTGGATTTCTGCAACAAAGACACCAAGAATACTGAAGCACAATAGGTAACTTGCTCATAGGGACAATTTTGCTTTATTTGCTATCATTTTATGATACTACCTATTTCACTGTGTGACTATGTACTTGATAAATAATGTGTTGCTCTTTATGTGGTGTCAGAGCTGGGAACACCAGTGATTCACCTGAGCCACAGCAGCTCTGTGCAAACATGGACAGGAGGGACAGTGCCCGACCTCACTGCCCAGCACTTTGCCACTGGAGGCTGCCTTGTGAACAGCCTATCAATAAGACATCTTTCTCTGAACTTCTGTGATTCTATATATAGTATTGCACACAGGGATCTCCACATTTGTAATTCAATCAGAAAGAACAGCCTTATAAATTTATTATTTGTCTTCTTCATTCAGAATCTTGGAGTCGGTCCACCTATGAAAAGATAAACAAAATTTCATTTCTGTTAGTTGATATCTACTTGTTAGCAAAGTATATATCTCTTAAATAGATCCAAAGTGTCTGTTTCTCATAGAAGATTTATTTTATTAGGACCATTTATTTTCTTAAAATAAATTCATGGGTTTTTGTCTTTTAAGATGTGAGGAAGGGCGGTACGAACATCATCAATGAGAAATGAATCAAAATCCATATCTGTCTTTTCAAGAAAATAAAAAAAATTGATATTTTTTCTTTCTGACTTGGAGAGCATTTTCTCCAAGCTGTTACTTAAGAAATGTGTCTTCAGATAGGTGCAAAGTGAACTATTAAATATAAGTGTGGTTTGTCCCTGACTTAGAGATATGAGGAACAAGACATACAGAACAAAAATAAAAAGAGGAGATAAATTTCTTCTCCATTTTAACATGGTTCCATGTAGACTTATAATTATCAGGTGATGTGTTACAGCAGTGTATAATTTCCACATGGGGAGTCAGGACAGCTGACTTAGACAACTCAGATTAAGGTAAAATCAATCCAGACTGGCAACAGACGGAACAGGGGGAAAGAAACGTGGCATTTCAGATTGCAGGAGGTGGCAGAAATTAATCAGACATTGAGTTCATTGCATGGGGCTTATGACTGGGACCAAAGGGGTCTGGATTTTCCCTGAAGCTTAGCCTTCATTGAAACCAGCTGAAATACAGTAAAAGTGTCATCTCTCATATACAACCTGTACCATGGCCTTCAAAAGAAGTGCTAAATGGATAGATTGCCTCTGTCACCCACAAAGGAAATCTTGTGGACAATGAGAAGGGAAATCTGATTCCCTTTGAGGCCCTTTGAATTCAATGCCAATATGTTTTAATCCAGCAGAAAATGGTGATAACTATATTCCTCCTTCCTCAGTTGATTTGATGAAAATTAACTTTCAACATCCACATCTGATCAAATCACAGGCTAAAATTATGTGCAAGCATGAAAAAGATGACGACTTATTCCATAAATACACACTTGGTTGTAACTTTCAAATTATGTTAACAGAGTTCACACAGTATTAGTCAAATCCCTATCATTAAGAAATGGTATTTTATAAGAAAGCTGATAATAGGATACAAAGATCCTAAAATTATTAGATGATGACTTGCTAATGGGAATTCCTTTTTGTCATAACCAATGATTTTCAGTTTACTCTAAGATATCTCTCTCTGATGGAGATGGTAGTATAATAAAAATCTGAAAATTATGTAAAGAAAAGAAAATAAAGATTGAATAATAGATTCAGTGATTTTGTGGAACCAGGATGATTCAATTTTAAAGACATTGTTGGGGAAAATAAGGTAATTCTAAGGCAGAGCCTGTGCCACTGCACAATGCAGATCTGTCAAAGCCCACCTCCTACGCTTTTCTCCTGTGGGCGTGCAGTGTCTCCCTTTCAAAGCTGCACTCAAATCCAAAGAAGGCTCTGTACAGGAAGCTTTCTGTCCCCTCTGGAGCAAGAGCTCGGCTGGCAGTCTGACCACACTTCAGGCAATGACAAAGGTCTCACAGAAAGGTCTCTTACAATTGATGAGAAAACTTTATTACAGTTATTAAACTTTATTAGTATTACAATTTTTTCCAGGGATTGAAGGACCATTTTCCACCAAGTCTAATTATTTGAGCTGACCAATATATCAGCATACCTCTCTCATCAACATTTTGATTTTAGCTTTGTAATTACAGGTCAGAATTTCTGGGTCTTGCCTTTCTTTATTTTGGGTATACTACATTAACTAAATATCAAGAGGTCAGGTTTCACTGATGGTTTTTGTGTGTATTTGTGCACTGGTAGCGTAACACAATGTTTGTGAGGACAAAATAAATGCACCTTTGGATTGCCACAGGAATGCTCCCCTCTCTGATGTCCCAGCAGCACCAACTGGGCTCAAGCTATGGGTTAGGGAAGGGCTTTCCTTTGCAGCCTGCACACACAAACAGCATTGGTACCTCTGCCTTCCTCAGTGGGACTCACCTGCCCTCCTTTCATTAATTTGCTTTAATGGAGGAGAAGGAATGTCATCTAAATGATTTCGGCTCCTGGCTGAAAACCTGTATGATTCCTGAAAGAAAAACACCGCAGTCACTGAATGTCAAAGCAGTGATTAAAAAGCAAAAAGCTGACATGCTGACATGGATACCACTGTAATAGGGTATGTCTCAGTGGGAACCCACTGCCACCATCAGCTTTTCACAGTTTTTGTATTGCTAATATGAAATGAAATGCACCACTAGGAATACTGTTGCATATCAGACTATCTTATTTCATAAATTATTACTATATTACCCTTTAAATGTCCCAGTGAGCATAGCAGCATCAAAATATGATGTAAAACAATAAAACCAAGCAAACAGCTATTATTGAAGTGTTAGGTATGTACAATAGTTTTTTAATTCCTTTCTCTTTGTTTTTATCCTGAATAAATTAACAGTTTGCCACAGATAGGGTCATTCAACAGCCTCTGTGGTACCCTTGTTTCTGAATGGAACAGGGTGGGTAATTACTACTGGGAATGTGTTGTGACAGGCTTTAAGAGTGGGTAAACTGGAGAATGACTTTTGATATTCAAATTTCCTCTCGTTTCCATATTCCGCTGCTGGCACTTACAAAGGAAGATGTATGATGTGTCTCATCATGCACTTGGAAGGGCTGAGAACTCACACATCTTCTCCCTTCTCAGCTCTCCATCTAGGAGCCAGTTGGAACAAACTTTAAGCAAGAAAGATGAAAAAAAGTATATATGAAAAGTCATATTTTCTCATTTTCAGGAAATCATAGAGGATAGTTATTCATAAGCCATAACCTCTGAGGGAAGAAGGTTGATCAGTCAGCGGCCTCATAAAACCTGCCTATTCTATTTCATGGGAAGCTCTGCAATTTGAAACAAATTCCTAATCAGAGCAAATATGTCAAAATAAAAATTCTGGATAATTTATTTTTGTCTTGTTTCTTATGTAATTTTACTTCAGGCTGGGTTATTAAGTCAAATAAGTTTTCAAATATTTAAATATTTGAAAAGAAGTTCATTTTAAAAAAAAGTTCTTTTCCAAAAGATTGAATTTGTTCTGTTTCTCCTTATCAGAAAGTATTTCCAAGGGAAATTAGAGTCAGGTACTGTTGAAATAATCAATTAGACCATTCACCAGTCAGCATTTTCCAGTGGAGAAATACTGTATCATAAGATCTATGAGTGTATCATTCATTCAGAATAATTTCAATAAAAACAGGAAGGTTAAGATTTATATGATTTGTCTGAAGGTGAGAAGTTCTATTTAAAACTGTGTCAAAGTTCATTTGGAAGATACTGTCTGATCTTTACAGATAGACCAGAACATAGATAATGTTCTGGCAAACAGTATTAATAATGTCTTTGACAGAGATACCATTAATAATCATAGTTTATATGGCTACAGCTCCAAAATAAAAGGTTATCATGGTGCAATAAACCAAAGAAGTACGCTCAACTGGTTTATGGCTTCATTAAAGTGGTAAGCTATAATTGCTACCTTGCAATCAGCAAATGCAAATGGTCTATTTGTAGTGCAGTCAGCTTTATTTAATGCGTAACTTTCTCTTCAGAGAAGGGAAGCTTATCATATTTTTCTTGGATTTCAGTACACTGAAAGTTTATTCTTTGGCAATATATTAATAACCCAGAAATGGAATTAGGATTATGAAGAATCTGATGCCCTTTTTGTACATTTATGGTGTGCCTCAAGCAAGAGCACTGCTTGTAAAATACAAAAGGGCTAAAAGGAATGTAGTTGTCATGACAGTATATGTGTCCAGATTGCAAGCCAGAAAACTGTCACTGATAGTTGTGATATAATTGACCACAGTATATGATAAGCACATTATTGATTGATTAATGTGACCTGGTTGTATTTGAAATGTCAAAGAGGAAAATTGAGTTGTCATTTTATATCATGTTCTTTTTCGAGTAGCAGATAAATACTATAATTAATGACTTTTCACTAAGGTTATCTAAAAAATTTAGGGAATATTAAACATCACATTATTCACAGTCACCATGGGTGAATATATTATTGATGAATATTGATAAATCTTTGCTTATGTGAAACAGACATCAAAAGAAGTTAATATACTTTAATACTGCTTTTTAATAAGACATCAGTTTCTGATTACAGTTTTTCAATCATTTAACTAGGTGAATTGACTCAATTTACCAGATTACTTTTACAGTTTAGTAAGGTTTTTTTGTCTGTGGTGAACTGGAATATTGAACTTGAAGGTTTAAGTTCCTTCTGTTGAAATCCATTGTGAAACTCCTGCTGTCTAAAAAAGGGTTGAGGGTTGACGCATGCCTTGGTACCCTTTTTCCTTATTTACGCAAAAGAGCCCTGAATTTTCTCAGGTATTTGAAAAAACGTGCTTTTGCAAATGAATTTCCAAAAAGCTTTCTCAGCCTTGCAGTAGATCTCAGAGCGCTCCAAGCTGTTATGGATAAAACAAAACCAAAAAGCATTTGCAACAAAACACTGAAATGTCACTCATCATTTGCCTAAAGTGCACCTGTAAAGGGAACGCTGTGTCACTAGGGGACTTTTTGCCAGAAAATGCAAAGTCTACAGGATTTTGAAGGACAAGGAAAAAAAAAAAGAAGAGTCAGAAGTTTAACTGAATCGCTTCAACCTTCATATTTAATTTTGGCAAATTTGGACTTCTGTTGTGTCTTTCCGGTCAGGTATTGTTTGGACTCAGAGTAAGATAATAAATTCAGTTGATGTTGATATCTTATGATGTGCTATGAAGTCCCTGAGTGCCCGAAGTTCTTTCAATGTTTTGACTTCTTTATATCAGTTCAGTTGTGTAAATGCAGGATTTCTGTGTGACTTCAAGTGCCCCCATCATGGACGTGACAGTTGTGACAGTTGTGACACTTGGACCCTGGGAGATTTGTACCCTCCAGGATCAGCGCCCAAGAGGCAGCTGGGATCCCCCAGGGCTCCTCAGGTAGCTCTGGGCACCTGCATTCAGGTACAGAGCTGAGCCCTAATGTGGCTACAGAAAAGTGGGCTTAATCTTGCTTTTCTCATGTGGGTTATTGACTGAAACTGCAGAGATGGAATGGAAGCTTGGCTTGGAATGGAAGCCTCACATGTAAATATGTATTTGTAAGTCCACATGTAAATATGTATTTATAGGCATGAAGATTCTAATGTTTTAATCTGGGGCTGAGTTCTAATCTTTGTTATGTGGGCAAACATTTTTCAGACTTATATGAATCACTGGAAGAGTGTTCTGGTTTTTCTGGGATAATTTTAAAAATATTGGGCTTGTCTCCTCTGGCAGTATCCTTGTGAAAGAAGTGGGCCTAATCAGAAGAGTGAGTGCATTAGAGAATAAGCCAAATTTACCGCAATACATTTTAAATTTTCTTAGATTATCCATTTTACAAAGCAATAAATAGCAGGTAGAGGCTTGCTAAATTGCTCTCTCAAAAACAAAGCCCAATCAGTCTGCCTTGTCAAATCCTTTCAGAATTTTGACCTGGCAGGTCACACTCTATCCTCAAGTCTGGTATTACACAGTCAACATAGTTTTGAGTTGTGCATCTGGGAGAAACTTCATTTTTCACCTGAGTTAAAACGAGGAAAGAGTGAGCAAAACTTCAGCCTGTCTCAACCAGTGCAGCAAGCACGGCATGCAGGGGCCAGGTGGTAAACAGGGATCAGTTCACATTGAAACAATTGCTGTTCTGATCCACTATCACCCACCAGGCTAGGACACAAATACAGAAGGCATCATTATGGCCCAGGAGTTTCGCTGTGTGGTAGGAGAGGGCCACTCCTTATCAAAGTGATGCCTGAAGTGCAGCCTAGCCTACAGGCTATGGTGCAGATTGTGAGGGCCACTGATACTGCTGCACTGGAGTAGAGGTGCCATTGACAGAAGCCAGGGAAAAGCACAAGGGTCAGGTCTGTTTCTCTTAACCCTGAATCACCTCATCATCACCCCTCAATCATCTGCAACTAAGTCGAAGGGCCTTGCCCCAGGATATTCTCCAAAACAGCTGATTGCATTTTGACTTCTCTGTTTTCCCAGTAGTGGGATGTTTGCGCGCAAGCACGTGTGCAGGAGTGGTCAGCAAGGGGAGCACAGGACCCCTTGGGTGGGAAGGAGCATCAGAGGGACACCTCACACAGCCTCCTCCCAGGTGAGCTGGTGAACAGGCTGGTGAGAGCAAACAAGGGCTTATTCTGCTGCTGAACACCATCAGGAACCAACCTGCCATAAAGCTCCTTAATCTTCCAAAGAGTTGGGAAACAAAACCATATCTTTCTAAAGGACAACCAGTTGTTTGACACAGTTATATACTCTGGGTAATGTTTTGAGCAAATGTTTAATTACAAAAGGATGGTACCTAAATTGCCATAATTAATCTGAACTTGTGCTAGAGTTCACAGCAGCCAAGACTTTTTACACTGCTGAATCACTCTCATTGAAATACTCAGTCCTTAAATAGCAGGAAAAGCTGCTATTAGAAATCTCTCTAATAGCTTTTATGAAAGCTATGGCTAATTTAGAGCCCAATTAAACCCAGAAATCCAATTATTTCTGAATAACATAATTGCAAAAATGTAACTAGCACTGTAAGTATGCACTAGCTATTATGGAAGATGCTTTAATAAAAGAAAATCAGCTCTGAGCCACTGAAAAGATATGTTCTTATCATAAGGATGGTCTGCAAATTTCAAAATTCTTCTATTTCCACTGCTTTGCATTGAGGGTATGTAAACCTTGGTGCTGGGTAACTGCTATTACATGCATTTTATGGGTCCAGTTGGAGAGCAGATAACAGATGCTAGAGCAGAGCCATTTATACAGGTGCTTGAACAACCGCTGTTGAATGAGACAGTAATTATTAATTAGCTGTGGGTGTGATTGTGAGTCTGGCCACTACACACACAGAAAGGTTAGAGAAAACAAGGCAGAGCAAGCTCCTGCCACAGTTTTGCTCGTGCTGGGAAGGAGGGTCACTCCTGGGCTCCCCTGTCTTTGCTGCTGTCCTGGAGGGCAGTGGTGGAGCCCAGCCCGGAGCTGTTCCCCTGGGGCCCGTGGCTGCAGCTGCTGAGCTCATGGGACACTGGGCACACCTGTCCCAGCCCTGCAGGCCCTGGCAAGGGTGGCACTGTCACACCCTGCTGCTGCTCCCCAGAGCCCTCCCAGGCAGGCAGGCAGCACAGAGAGCTGGTGCTTTCTCAGCACTGTGGGAGCACTGCCTGCAGCTCTGGGCACTCGGGGCACGCATGGCTTGCAGACATGGATGAGTGAGGATGAGTTATGATGGCATTGGAAAATACTTAATAAACTCAGGGACAGACTTTTCTTTTGGCATTTTCATGGCATTTTCATCCCCCAGAGCAACAGTTCAAATTTCAATTACTATTTAGCAGAAATTTCACTATTAAATCAACTGGTGTTTTGTTGGAGTGAATATTTTCTTGTTAAAATTTAGCTTACTGATTTCATTGCAATCTGTGTTGTGAAAGACAGCATGAATAAAGCCCTGACCCTAAAGGAAGGCAGAAGCAGGAAAAAGAATGGCTTGCTGAGGGAGTAAGATTTTCAAGTTGCTATATATGTTAATCTCTCATCTGCGCAGTCATATGCAAGGAAAATAATATTTCATTAAATGATTTAGTTCTATTACAGAAATACTTGCTAAAAAAACAAATAACTTCAAATGAGTAGAGGGCTGGTGCAACCTGGTTATCAGCTCAACACTGTACATAAAGCTTTGCACACCATACCTCCTAATTTGATGGAGTTCAAGGTCATTCAAGATAAAATAGTTGTTTTAAAGACATCTGAGTCATGAGCACTTAAAAAGCTATCTGAACAGAGCTGACAGAAGGAATTTATTATTTCAATTCTAGAAGCACAAGAAAAGAAGCAAAATAAACCCTAGCTCCAGAGTATAAGGTAAGAAAAGAAAGTGCTCATTTTTCATATAAGCTCCCATCAATTTTGCATGCTTACACACAGTAACTTTGTTTAATATGTGTTGGAAAATAATTGCCTTAAAGGGAATCAGCTATACAAAATGTAAGGCACTAGTTTTACATTTTGATTTTAGAAGGTTAGTAGATGTTTAGTATTGACAAAAATAACTTACTGTGTAGTATTAAAGAACAGAGCTCCTGGTCCCAATTTGAGACCATTTTTGTGCTAGAAAAATACATTTTTGCTAATGATGCTTTTAGCATGAGGGAACCTTTGAAAGCTGCATTTGCAAATATCATTTTTAGATGAAGGATTTCTTCAAAAATTATCAAATCAGTGATCAGGGAAAGATTGCACAAATAGAGTGCATTAGCATTGTTGCCTTGTAAAGTCTGCTAAAGAAATAATCTCAGAAAAATGGAATGATTCTGGTACTGCAAAACATAATGATTTGTGTGGTTGGAGGAACTCAGCCAGAATCCAGTTTGAGTGAATTATAGGTCTTTATAACCAAGTACTTAGTTGATTTTTTTAAATTTAGTTTTGCCATCATGTCAAATTTACATGTTTGAGGTATAATTAGCCAGTCTGATTACAAAAAAAAAACCTACTATAATTTAAAAATATAAATTTACATTAAATGACAAGCATTAAAAGTTAATATCAACTCAACGTTCATTCTTTTGCATTCAAATGAGTCTTATTAAGTTATTATGTCCATCTAAATATCAGTATAATTTTCAAGTAATACAATGTGTTTCATAATCTGCCTCTCTCCCTAGCCCTCCATTAGCTCTACTGTTTCTCTACAGTTTGTTACTCCAAGAAGCCATTTCAGAATTACATTGTTTCATTTTTTACATAAAGTGCCTAACTTGAGCTTAGAAATACAATTTTGATGTGCCCAAGACGTTTAGTGACTATGTGTTGACTCTAAATATACTGGTACAGGCAATGGCCTTTTTTTGAAATGCACAGAAAGGAGCAATAACTGAATTTTAACAAGCAAATCAACCCAATTGGTTTAGAATTATGATGCTTGGCTTTCTAATGCATATTCAGAGTGGTAGAAAAGAAAGTATGAAATTTAATTGTACCATAAAACTGTCATAAGAAAATATATACTGATTATCAAGCTGGATTACATTTCTTCAGTAGTGATCATCTGTGGAAAACTACTTAAAGAACTGCTGCATCTCTAATGCTGTATTTCTGGTCAGAGAACAGTTCTAAGAGCTGCATCACTGAAAAAAGTGACAAAATATGATTCATTTCGTTCATCCTCTAGAGTTTAATGTTTCTGCACAAACTCTGGTACTAATGTCTGTTTGGTACAAAAGGCAGAATAGTGAAAAAAGGTCAAGCATCTCCTATAGTGTTTTCTGGTTTTACATCACTAGCACAAGACCAATAGCAGTCTGGAAGCTACAAAACCAGAGTGTTGTCTGATATCTGCAAGGACCCTTTGAACAATTTGTATTATTTTTTTGCCAGACATCATATTAATAAAATTTATACTGTCCTTCATTACATGTGGAAACACACCTCATAATTTCTATTACACTGCAAGCAATTCATTTTATGTACATACATGAATTCAGCCATTGAAATTGTTGTTTATCTTCACACCTCTTTAAGAAAGTAAAATGAAAGGCTGATGTACACAAAATAGAACCATTGTATACAACATGGCATGAGTACATGGATGTATGCACCAAGACTTCTCTGAAAAATGAGGTTTCCTATTTTAGTAAAGTGTTTTTACATCTATCAATGGACATGCTGCATGAAACTGTCTCAAATGTCTCGGAGTCCAAGGAAACAATCCTAAGCTAACTTGGATGGCCTTTACTGAGTCCTGCCTGCTGCTACTGATTTCACCAAGCTGAAGATAGAGATGAGCCCATTAGGAAACCAGTAAATTAAATTTACTGATCACACTTTCTGCTATATATATTTAAATGCATAACTAATTAGTGCCATCTACTGTGATGATAACTAATGATCTGAAACCATTAAAGAAAAATAATATTAATGATATTGTGCCTTGCCACTGCACCAGGAGTAAGTTTAAAGAAAAGAAGATACTGTTCTTATTTTTTCTCTAGTCATTTTTTTTTATCAAGCAAGAAATTCTGGTGTGGAGTCAGTATTTGTAGCCTACTTGTTTCTTTTGTTTTCTTTCCTTAAGAGATAGATATCATTCCTGTGCTATTTTATGTACGACAGTATTGAGAAGATGTTCTTTCCTGCCAGTACCTTAATCTCAAAAGCACAGGACCCAGTTTGGAAATCTTCCTGAATAACCTTTTGTTAAGTGATGCATTCTCCTCTTTCCAACATGGAGACTTGGCAGTGGAGAAGTTGTGTTTGTTGTGCCCAGCTCTGCTTCCAGACCCAATTGAAAACAGGAGGTGTGGGGGTGCATAAAACCATTCTCTATGCTGAGCACAAAGAAGTGAAATCTGAATTGAAGTCTTTGGTCCAGCTGGTGATGACACAGTAAAATTTTCATCAGGTAGAAACAAAAATCCATCATGAAAAAGATTATGTGAATTTGCAGAAGACATTTATGAGGAATTCTGTCATCTGTGTCCAGCAGAGAAGTTTTCTCATCACCTGCCAGTGGCCTTGTCAATGACCCCGTGAACTGTGGAAGATATAGTGACTATCCTGATAAGCAAAATTGGCTGGCCAATAGAAAAAGAACAATTTAGTCAGTGATGATCTTAACCTCACAGACAGAGATCAGTGTGTTCATAATAAGTGACTTAACCAGTTGGCACAACTTTCTCCTTGCAGTGATTTGCATTACTTGAGCTTGAGGGCTGGCTGTGCCTAATCAAGTGCCTTGGGTTTTGGCCCCTGTGGGATGTGTCCAGTGGTGAAACTTCTCATACAGTCTTTGCTTTTCAGTGTGCCAGACCAGAGCACAGTCCCCCTGTCAAAGCAATGAAGAATAATACCTAACACTGGGACACAGGGGTGCTTCTACCCTCAGGCCACTGCTTAAAATCCAGCACAGTGTCCAATCCTATTCTGCTCCAAAGACTGTTACCAAATGACAGGTGTCTGGTAGCCTGGTTTCACTGAGAAAATTGTATTGGCCTTTTTCTAGGGAAAATGTGCTTACATGGCTGCTGAAATAGGGCTCACAGCAGAAATAGGGATTACCTGAGGGACTCCAGAGAGTAAATTGCCATTTCAACCCTGAAGCTAGTCCTTCCACAGCATGTTTTGTTGGCAGCACAGGCCTGTGTGCCCCAGTCTTGGTTGTCTTATGTCTTTTTTGAATGACAATAGGACCCCTTCCATGTTTTCCAACACATACCAAGGAAATTATATCATATCTATGATACCTATGCAATTCACCATTTATATTTCTAATATCCTTTTGTCAATATGCTGTCTCATGGGTTTTGAGAAGACCTATGGTCTCCTCCAAGCAGTTGAGAATCTGAGAGAAACAAGAGGCACTGTGAGAGAGCTGAGGAGATCTGGGAGCTGGGGCAAGACCAAGTGAAATAATCCACTCGTGGTAATCTGTTTTGACCACATGTCCTGTTTCTTACTGTGCACAAGGTTTGGGGTTTTTTCTTCAACATACAGACCATTAGCAAAGCTTCTCTCATCTGACAGATGGAGGCTGAACCAAGGAGACTGGGGGAGAGGATATATGGAAAAAAGGTTGCAATGACATGCCGTGATGTAGTAACACACAGAGCACGTGTGCTAACAGAGGTGTGCGAGAATTTCCTTAGTACCTCCCCAAAGAAGGCAATTCCTGCACACTACTTTCATTCCTTCACTCCCCATGTCTGTGGGAGAGGACACACGCAAATACTCATTTTTCTTCCCATGGTTGGAGTTGAATGCCATTTTTTTGAGCAAGTCTTCAGGAGTTTGAGCAGACTCAGGACAATGTGGTGTGCTACTGAGCCAGCACCCTTGTTGGCTGGGAAAAGGCTCCCCTGAATCTTGCTTAAGAGCAAGCTACAGACCATCCCCTGCACAACAGAGCTACAGAAACTGCCTTACTTGTTAAAACTATGGTGGTGTGCTTGATTACATTTACATTCATAGTTAATTGCTGGCACCGCTGAACATATGAAAAGATAATTATGACAATGGTGCTGGTTATTTTTAAATGGCTATATGAATATACATTTTTAAAATGACAATGTTAAGCACTTCTTTATAAAATGAAAAATGTATGTCTGCTATTCATTCATTAGTGAAAAATTTGCATCCCCAGTAAAATATTTAGCTTTGACTAAAAGAAGGTTCATTACTTTTCTAAAGCAAAAGCACAGAATGGAGTGGAAATAATCCCTAAATTTTTGTTGGCAGTGTGCTAGAACAGTGAGCAACACAGCAGGGAATGCTGAGGATCCCAAACATTCCTAGTGCCTACGACCCAGATGTTGTTCATGCCTCTGCTACTCCCATCAGCAGAAGGTAAATGTGTTTGTGTAAGGAAAGGGCAAACAGACCACTGTGTGTATTGAATTTTTAAAAATATATTATTGAAAATATACACTGAGACCTGTTTCAAAGCGTACTAGCAGGACACTGGAAGCTATGTTCTGAGGCTCTCTTAAGCTCCTTACTTCTTAATCTGCTGTCACAAGGATTGCTGACTGTCCTTTTGGGGCAAGGCAAGAGTTAGAAAGCTGAGTGATAGACTCCTGATCTCTCTCTCACAGATACAGACTTTGACCCAAAGGTGAAAGGTGTATGAGTACCTAGCTTAGGAAAAGAACTTCATTGTCCAGCAAGAAGAAATGAAGAAATCTGTGAATATGCATACTTCAAAGAGTGTCATTGAGTATTTGTGACTCTCAGGCAGGCAAATTAGCAAAATAGGGGAAATGAACAATGAGAGTGTAGGGTGGGGGAACATCATGCTGGAAGACATGATGGAAAGGATCTCCAGCAGTGTGATCTCTATTTGCAATGCTAATTTCCTACTCTGGAGACTCTGAGCAGCAGTAACTTAAATAATGTTCTTCAAAAATCTCTTTCTTCTTGTACACTGAACTGACATGGGGCAGGGAAAGTGAAAACCTGTTGCCCTTACATAGTTACTGCCAGCATGCAATGCACTAGCACTATTGTCCAAGAACAAATGCCCTTCAAACCTTCAGTTATTTCTTGGTTTTGAGTAATTCTCTGAAAAATTGTATGCTGGAGGAGCTTTTGGCAAATCCCAATTAAATATTTTTCTTTGTGATTTCTTGCTCCAGACAGTCCTACTTGGTGAGGCAGCAAGGCCCCAACACTGAAAATGTGGGTTTAATTAGTAACAGTGAACTTCTCCTACATGCTGTCACTAAGCTCTCTCTGTGGTGTTTTATTGGTGGTAGGACTGCTTTTATCACCACAAAGATATGTGCAAAGCCCATTGAAGTCAGGGCATATTAACAGGCATGGTGAAGGCAAAATTGACATCCCTTGAAATGGGAGCTAGTAAGACACTTCTGAAGCTGTCATTCTGTGTTATTTGCTGAAAGCTGGAACTTCTTCAGACTAGGTGACAGTCCAGAGGGAACGCATCTTTTTCAAAAAGTTCTTCAAAATTCATTTCTGTACCATGTAATGATAACAACAATAACCTTTCAGAGTGTTCTGGCTAACAAGTCACTTGCAGTTTTCCTAGTGAAATTCAGTGGCAATTGGATCAGCCTCACAGTGAAGGAAACCTTACAATAGCAGCTAAGGGAAATAAGAAGAATGAACTCTTCTGGTGCCTAAAGACTTTAAATCTTCCAAGCATTTTCTTTATCCTTGCTCTCTTTTGGAGGTGAGTGGAATTTATCCTCATTCCTGGACTGGCAGTAGAGCTCTGCTGCATGGGTGATTGCACGAGGGATTTGGAGATCAGTCAGGATCCAAACCAAGCCTCAGCATCTCAGTCCCTTTCTGCAGTAAGTGCTTCTTTTATATGAAAAGACAGAAAGCTATACTGTTGAAATAAATGACAAAACTCCTGCTGCCTTCATAGAGAATCATTTCCACTCTAAAAAGTGATGGTATGTTTAGTGCTACTAAACAAAAAGTTTCAGTAGGAATCCCCTAGTAAACGACATGTTGATTGATCCTGGACACAATCTTGAATAAAAACTTATTTCATGATTCAGATCACAAAGAAAATCAGGTGAACTTAAAGATCCTGGGAATTTTAAAAGTAAATAAATAAATAATACATGCCTTAGAGGCAGTCATCTTCTGGCACTGGAGCTCTTCAGACTCACATAGTTACCTGCTGAGAATGTTCCCCTCACACAAGAACACTATAAACTTGCTTATCCTACAGAAATAAGGAATTTACTTCCTAGCAACAGCATGAAGAACTAACACTTTTAAACTAGTGATAAAATTGTGATGGCTGGCAGGTCACAAACCCACAGGTAACTCATTTAGCATGTGCTTTCAGTTGTGTTCCTGGGTGCAGGAAGGGAGTAGGAGCATTGCTTCTCTGCTCCCAGAGCTGATGCCTGGCTCTGGGGAGGAGGAGGAGGACTATGGACTGGGATAGGGGGAACCAGGTCCCTCATGAGGAGCAGGTCCTGGAACAAGGCACCTGGACAAGCAGGATGTGCACATGAGATCCTGAAGGACAAGGATGACAGTGAGTAAGTGTAAGCCAGGGCCTGTGGGTATTAGCAGGACAATGGGCTTGTGAGGGTGTGGGGAAGCAGGGCCTGGAAATAGATGGGACCCAAGGCCCTGCTCTGAGTATTACAAGACAATGAACACACAGATGCCAAACTCATGAAGGAGGCAATCTAGCTGGGAAAGCAAGTACAAGCCTGAGCTGATGATTGCACATTCACATCCCCCTGAAGTGTGAGAGGTGGCACTCTTGACAAGCTGTGTTCCATCCACCATGCTGCCTGTGCACACACACGTGCACTGAGGGCTGACCCTGGCCAGAAGGAAAGCCCCCACAAAACTGCTCACCCACCCTCCTTTCCCAGGAGGGCAGGGGAGAGAACAGAAGAGAAAAAGCAAGAAAGCTCAGAGATGAAGACATTTAATAAGTGAAAAAACCCCAGCAAAACCACATGATGCAAAGGCAATAATCACTCATCACCTCGCACCAGCAGACCGATGCCCAGCCAGTCTCTGAACAACCTCAGCCTTGGAAGCCAAAGCCCCTGCACCTCTTTTTTACTCCAACCCATTACAGCATGATCTTGCACGGCATGGAACATCCCTTTGGCCAGTTGGGGTGAGCTATCACAGCCACATCCCTTCCCAAATTCTTCAGCCTACCTCTGCAGGGTAATGAGAGGGCAGAGCAGGAAAGAGATGGCCTTGATGCTGTGTAAGCACTCCTCAGTAATAGTCTAAACATTGGTGAGTTCTGGACATTTTTTAGCTACAAATCCAAAGTTTTGCACCATACAGGCTAAGAAGAAAGTTAACTTCCCTTGGGGCAGACCTGTTACAGTATGACATGATGTTTAATTGTATTATGCTGGGAGTGTGAAAAGCCTTACTGAAGCCTTATTAATTCAGGAAAAAAAAAAAAAGAAGAAAAATGATCCCGTCCTTAGTGGAATAAATAGAGGAGACAATACTGTTGTACCCCAGAGCTCAATGCTACCTTCAAATCTGGCAAACATTGAGCCAGAGCATCTCAAATGTGGCTGCTCTGTGTCTGAGGGATTTCATGGACTAAATCTGTGCATGGTTACTCTGACACTTTCAGTTCACATCATACTTACTGTATGTACATGAACCATCTGTGTACCACATATGTCATTAATTTGGTAGACCCTGGGGCTGCCAGATTTCTGGCTAGTCAGATGAAGCTACTGTGTGGGCATCCCATAAGTTGCCATATACCTGGAAGTCCAGCAAATGCAACAATCTCTTTCCTTCCTCAAATTCTTCCTACTAAAATTTTCAGAAAATAATCAAATACAGCTGATCTGTACAATATAATCTCATATATGGTACCACACTTGCAAGAACATCTTCTGTTTTACAGTTTACTATTTCAGGGGAAGGGATTTATGAAAGACAGGTGAAAAAAATATGTGTGCTTTATACATACAAACGGTGTTTATTCCAGTGTTTTTTAGTTAATGTGCCCAGTATTCTCAACAGAAATTTTTGTAGCAGACTTTGGTGAATGCTGAGAGTGCATAATGAAGGCTTGAGTGAACAATACAGTACAAAATAAGAACAGGACAGATTGCTCACTGCAAAGATAAAACTAAGAAAAGGAAACTAATTGTGTGCTACGTGTTCAAAACCAGAAAAAATGGCAATAATGTTGTGTATAGCCTTCCAATTTTCTCTTGTGTGCTGCTTTGCAGGTGTTCTATGGTTGTCTTTGTGAGCTTGAGTAACTAGTGAAATCTCTCTTATCAGCTACTGCCTGGACACACCAGAGCACAGTGGCTCTTTTGCACATTTATCTAACTTGGGGGTCAATATGAAAGACCTGTTTCATTCAGTTTTAGCATAAAGAAGAGTGAAAGCACCCAATTGTACAAAAAATTCCCATCACACACTTCACCAGCCTGAGCACATGGGCACTGGGAATTTTCCTTTTCTCTTATGTACTGCTTTTACTGCCTGGGCTCCCTTGTGACTGTCTGAGTAGCTTTGGGAACAGCTGGGAAGCCCTGCAGAGAACTGGTGTGGAGATGCCATGTACTTCCAGCTCCTGTGGGCTGCGCTCAGAGTTGTTCCTGCTCAGTGCCAGGGGCAGGGCTGCACCAGGAATAGGAATGGATGGACCCCACTATGCCCAGCTCAAAGAATGTCCCCACAAAGGAAAAAAAAGACAAGTTAGGTGTCAACCAGTAAAACACTATATGACTGTGGTATAAAATTAGCCGTGATATTTAGGGAACACATTGCAGAGTGGAAAGCAGGCTGGAATATATGTTTGATCATGCATAAGACAAAATAGGACAGAAGTATTTTTCTTTCTTGTTAGAGACACTTAGACAAATATCTTTTCTCCTCTTTAATTTCTTCTGCTCCTAAGAGAAACAATCCACCAAACCCTTGAAAACTTGCTAACAGCTTAGGCTAACAATGACACAGTCAGAAGCAGGGCTTTTTCCAGAAGGCCCCGAGTCCATGCAGTGCAGAGGATAATAGTGAATCAAGGCAAGAAAGAATATACATTTTGCCTGAAAGGGCTGTGGTTCATTTGTTAGTCTGGTCATGCTAGACATCCTGTAATGCAGGTATGATCCTTACTGTCAGCTTCAACACCTTGTCTGCACTCGCTGGTTGATTGATCTGTAAAACTCCTCTTGGCTTCCAGGAGTTGGAAAAAATCATAGAACAAGGTCTTGCAATTGAAGCTTGCAGCATGAAACACAGGCAGGAGCAAGGATAAACTAAGGTTGCACAGAAGTATCATAAATCTCTTGTTTTCTAATTTCTACAAGTTTTTTTGTTAAAACATTATTCTAATGTTTTAACACCACTAAGGGAATGGCAGAGAAGGGGAGAAATGATAGACTAAGAGTATCGAAAAGATTGGAAAGGTCATTTAAGAAAATTTTACAAACAGAGTTTAACATCATTGGGAGCAGATTGAGGACCAACAGTGGACAGCAGGATTTTTTTTTTTGTGGGTGGAAGTCCATAAACACTGCTCATATAGCAAACCAGTGCTTTACTAGTTGTCTGCATCTTTGTTTGTTTGCATGTATTTTTCATACTGCTCATGAAAGTTCCATTTGAAACCACTTTTCAGAAGGATTAAATTTTGTGCCCATGGATTACTACTGCTTCATACCCAGTGAGACAGTGTTATTGATTCATAAAATTAGGCTTTTGATTTGATTGAATGTGAATGTGTGTTGATTAATATTTACACACTCCTCTGAGGTGCATGGTGCTGTGCAGAGTGTAGAGATTACAAGATCCCTGCCCTGGGATGCTCACAAAACAGACAAAACAATGAATTACATTGGTTAAGAAGAGTCACAGCGGGGTGAAAGGGGAAAGGAAACAACAGAAAGCAAAAGAAAGGGAATTTGTTTCATGAAATACTCATTATTTACAAAGCATGACCATCAGGTAATTTGATTCCATTTGGCTTTTATTTTGGATTTGTTTTCACTTTGTTTTATTAGGTTTAATGATCAGGCATGGGTGAGATAGCATAAAACACTAGAGCTGAGATTAATGATGAAAGGCCAAGAGAAAGCTGTGGCTCTTGAGGAGGGATTTCAGAAAGAAAAGCATTTGGTTTTGCACTCATTAGAAGCAGGCAGGCTCAGGCACAGAAGAGTTTCACACTTGCGTGAAACTTTAAATTAACCACATGTGTAAGTCTTTGTGGGAATAGGGGAGTAATTGGGTAGATTAGAATACAATTAACTGTGAAGTCTGGCTAGCACTAACTGACACTGTTCAAAGAGTGGAAAAGCTGATAAAATCCTGCCTAGTTAAAAAAATAGCTGTGAAGACATCTGAGGAGGGAAGGGGACCCTTTGCCATTACTGGATGAGTGCCAGCAACAGATGAACTTGGTGCTCTCTACTGTTGCTGTAGCCTTTCTCAGCTACACTGATTTTTCTTCCAACATCCATTTCCATTATCTCATGTCAACTAAGTCCACTGCTGACCTATAGAAACCTTCAGCATCCTCGGTCTTCACAAACAGGAAGATCCTGTGCTGCCCCAGGGCTGGCAGGGTTGGGATGGCTCATAACCACCTCCTCCAGAATCTAGCACCACTTCATCGCAATGTCTCCTGAAAGGTACTAAATCCTTTTAACTACTACTTTAGCAGATGATCACAGTTATCCAAGTGTTAAAACTTTGTGGGTATATTTCCTGAGCATTCAGACATCTAATAAAATATAGATAAAAAGTCCTGTCAGAACTTTCTGAGAGATACCAGGTAGTTTATTTGATTCATACATAAAATTTAGTAATACATTAAAAAGGAGTCTCTCTCCAAGGTACTCATATTCCACCTGTCAAAGATGCAAAAACCATTCTTCATAGTTTTGAATTGTCTCAAATTTTATGAATTCTTAAATGAAAGGCTGACTTTCCTAAGGTCATCCTTCAGATAATATGATTTATAAATACAGTTTATATGCCTGGTATCTGCAGAAACTTGGACTTCATGCTGTTAAGTCTTAAATAATTTGCAAAACACTTGAGAAAAGTGTTTAAACATTTTATCTTTTGGAAAGATAGCATGGAAGAGCTGGACCCTGTATTCGAATCTGTTCGACCTTCAGTGCTCAATTGCCCTTCACAATGCAGTGTCTGAAGGCCCTTGTGTGTAAAGGGGATCCCTGACTGAAGGAGGGTGTTGGGTTTGCTTAGCCACGTTTTGATGTGTGTGTGGGCTATGGGGTGGCTTCTGTGAGAAGCTGCCAGAATCTTCCCCATGCCAGAGAGAGCCAATGGCAGTCGGCTCCAAATGGATCCACTGCTGACCAGGACTGAGCCCACCAGCCATGGTGGTAGTGCCACTGGAATTACAGAGTTAGGATGGGGAGAAAGTTCCTGCACAAGGCTAGCTGCCCCCAAAGAGAGTACTGAGAATATTTCACAGAAACAACTGTGCAGGCACCAGGGTCAGTGGAGAAGGAGGGGGAGGAGATGCTCCAGGGCTCAGAGCAGAGATTCCCCTGCAGCCTAAGGAGGAGACCACTGAGTCAGGCTGTCCTTCTGCAGCCCATGGCAGAGTAGTGATCCACCTGCACCCCTGGGGGCCCCACACAGAGCAGGTGGGTGCCCAGCAGAGGCTGTGACCCCATGGGAAGCCCACACCAGAGCAGGCTCCTGGCTGGACCTCTGGCTATGTGGAGAGAGGAGCCCATGCTGAAGCAGGTTTTCTGGCAGGATTTGTGATCCAGAGGGGGCCCATGCTGGAGCAGCCTGTTCCTGAAGGACTGCACTCCATTGAAGGGACTCACAATGGAGTAATTAATGAAGAGCTGCAGACTGTAGGAAGGATTCATGTTGGAAAAGTTTGTGGAAGGCTGTCTCCTGTGGGAGGGACCCCATTCTGAAGCAGGGAGTGTGAGGAGTCAAGGAACAGCAGAGACAATGTGTGATGAACTGATCTCAGCCCTCATTCCCTGTCCCCTTACACCATTGAGGAGAGAAGGGAGAGCCTTTGGGAGTGAAGATGACCCCAAGAAGGAGGAGTTGGTGTGGGGGAGATATTTTAAGATTTAGTTTTATTTCTCATTATTCTACTATAATTCTATAAATTAAATTAATTTCCCAAAATTAAGTCCATTTTGCCTGTGATGCCAGTTGCTGAGTGATCCCTCCATTTCCTTATCCTGACCCACAAACCTTTCATTTTGTTTTCTCTCCCTGGTCCAGCTGAGGAGGGCAGTGATAGAGCACTTTTGGCAGGCACTTTGCACCCAGCCAGCGTCAGCCCATTGCAAGGAGGAAGGCAAATGTTGCAGTGCCTCCAATGGTGGCAGTGATTGAACTGAGAAATTTATCAGTTCAATACTGGTGAAAGTTTAGATGCTTGGAGTTGAAAAAGAATAACCTACTTTGAGCACTGTATGTTAATGGCAGTTTAGGTATTATTTCCAAGATAACAAAAATAAAATAGTGCATATAAATGTCTGACCAATACAACTTTTCTGCTTCTTATAGATAAATAATTAACCCCAATGTCTTTTTTGATTTTTTTTTTTCCCCTGAATATGCATTTAGCAGCATACATGACCTTACAGATGGTCATATACACAAGTGTGTGCTCAGGTATGATCAAAGACAACCATCTTCCATTCTTATATCCCGAGTCAAGGTCAGGACTGTCATGCATCTGAAGAGAGGACTACATGCTCCTGCACAGAACTGAGATCATGTTGAAAACAATAGTTATGACACATTTTATAAAGCACAAAAATTGTATCATCTGAGATACAGGATCAAAATTACTTCTGTTTTCTCCTCTACCCTCACTGGTAAACTGGCCAATCCATGAAACATTTCAAAATTAATCACTCCAGTTTTACTGTGGGTGTTGGAAAAGTTATTTGAAAAAATATTTCCAACAGAGTTTCCATTGTTTATGAAGAATTTTCAAAGGGAGTTAAAAATGTGGCTTTGTTAAAACTCCCATTGGACAACAAAATCTTTTGTAAAAGTGTAGCTCTGAGTGTTCTGTATTAATGGTGCTTCATGCTGACCTTATTGCATGCTGTCAATAAAGGGTCAATTTCAAGAACTTCTTTGCCGTTAAGGACGTACCCCTCTAAGAAATGTGAATGAAACCAGGGTGCTTCCTGCCTCAGTACAGGCTGAGCAGTAAAGACGAGAGCTCCATGATCTAGTCCTGAAGACTCATTAAAAAACAGAGAGGAAGCAAAGCTTTCTTCTGTGTTATCTGAATTTTATGATAATGTACTTGTTTTGCACACCATCTCTGATGGTTAAAAATCACTTAAGAAGAGTCATCTTTGATTTTTATGTACAAGATATAAAGAAGTGTGGCAATATTATTATGTTTGTATAACATAATATAAACACGTTCATGAAGGCAATATCCGTAAATGTGAGCTGCTGTTGAAGTGAATGCTCTTATTTTAGTATATTTCTGTTGCTGTGTGTTTTCTATTTCCTTACTCCCATTTGAGCCTGCCAATCTTCATCTCTATGCTTTCCAAATTAAAGTAACTTCTTTTTGCCAGGATCTTTATTAATTACGTATCATTAGGCTACCTGGTATTATATTGCTTTAAAAACACTCATGCAAAAGATTATTCTGATATGACTTTGAATTATACTTATGGCGACAAAAGGCCTGACTATATTGTGTATGCTCTAGAATATAAATCCTTATGTGCAAATATTTCACCACTGGATTCAGCTTGAGTAACTTATATACAGCCTGGGTGCATTCTCATTTTAAGCACAGCTTTCCCATTGCTGTCAACAAAGGGACAAGATGTTTACAGTAGAGGTGAGTAAATTTTTTGTCCCTCAATTTTTCACTCATTTAAAATATGCTGAAATTATTTTTAAATACACCTTTTCACAATAGGCATTAAAGAAATCCCCAAACTCTGACCATCTTAAATAGGACTTTTTTTCTTTTTGCTGATATAAACATCAGTTCTTAATGTGGATTCAAGCAGTTGACTAATTTAAAATTTATTTTTAAACTGCTGTGAAGTTATATTTGCAAACAGCTGCTGAGCATGGCCCTGTAGCTACCTTTAGCAATGTTTTATTATCTTGACTAAGCTTGTAATGGTGATTCTCTGCTCTACCACTGACATCTTAATGGCTGCCTCACCAATACTGATGCTGTAGGAAGTATGTGGGACTGACTTTTACATCTATAATGATATGGTAATGTGAATCATTACACTGTCAGTGGTGGTTTATTGGCATTATGGTTTAAGATTATGAGGGTATTACAATGTCAGTGCAAACAAATACTGCTGCTTTTAAAGTAAGCAGATGAAAGACAGAAAAGTGCCAAAATAGTTGTAATATTAAATTCACAATAGCAAGATAGTGTTTGCTTAAGGCAGCCCCTACCCTAAATTCATGTGTTATCTGCATAATTCAGCAATGCATACTGTGCAGTCATCTCCTGGTGATTCCACAGCATCAGGCAGAAATAACAAATGACCCAGGGTAAATATGTTTGCCCATTTTGAGCATTATGGAATTCACCCTAATTTTAGACCCTATCAACTGGAAGATCAGAGCCTGCAGTCAGAAACTGTCTGATATGTGGAATAATACCTCTGAATTGCCAAAGCCAACAGTGTATAAAATATATTTGTTGTTGTTTTGTTCCTGACTTTTCAGTTCCAAAAGGAGGCAGGTTAGAAGAAATAAGAAACAGCAGAAATCAGACAGCACTGTCTGATAAGAACATTTGTAGATCTAAACATCAGATCTGTGAACACAAACCCTGTAAGACTGCAAACTGATCTGAAATTCACATATTGAGGTTTTCAGACGAGGGTTTTGAAATGCATTTGACAAAAGTCTGTTCCCATGGAATCCCTATTTGCATGCTCCATCAAGCTTTCTTATCTAAACTCTTCACACAAAATAAAATTAAAAAGAACAATTTTCAATAGACTTGATAGTAAGGACTTTATTAACACTTTGCAGGATATTTGTAGTAGGCATAGTAAAGAACTGCTAAGAAAGGACTAAAAAAAGCAGTTTTACATAGATTTTGTGTTATGAAGGACATGGCAATTTCTATCTGATAAGAATAAGCAGTTTTATCTACATAAGCAGTACTGTGGTGCAACAGAAATAAATCTACAAAGCAAATCAGTTGATGCTGTGGATCCAGCAGCCCAGCCCCACTCTTGACATTTTGGAGATTTGCTGCAGATTAGTTTGTGTCTGGCTCTTCTGGTCTCAAGGACACAGCAGTGGTTATGATGGGTGAGGGTCCATGTACTTCTTGATTGCATCCTCTGGGTTAGTTTTATCTGAAATTAATCCAGTTCATGTCTGTACAGCTCTGCACACAAACACTTCTAAATTGGTGCAGTCAGGAGGTTCACTTCATGGATGTGTTACTGATCTGTGCTAAACACTAACAGGGATCTCAGAATCACAGAATATTCTGAGCTGGAAGGGCCCCACAAGAATGATCCAGTCCACCTCTCCAGTGAATGGCCCATACAGGATCAAACCACAGCCTTGGTGTTATTGACATGCTCTGACAAACTGAGCTAATGCCAGAGGTTGTGCACCAAGGGAATCCTGTGCTCCTGATCCAGTCCTACCAATGTCAATTTCTTGTGTAGCTCTGATGATTCTTTTTCTCAGTGTCCTCCTATCTCTGGTGAAATACAGGGGGTGTGGAAAATGAGAGCTGATGAAACTATCTCAGCCTTGAATTTGAGGACAAGATCACTTCTGCAGGGTGTTCCAAGTGCAACAGGATTGAAGGCAGCAGGAGGCAGCAGTTGTAAGTGTGTGTAATGATGTATAGACCAAGGGGTAGAGGATACAGACAAACATCTGGTATTGAGCCTAATCCCCTCTGATTGCTGACCTTACAGAGCTCTGAATAATCCTGCTGTAGAAGTGGTCATTGCATCTTAAAAATAACTGAGGTGTTTATTATTTCCCCTTCTTTCACTCAGAGGTGATACCAGAAATCCACTCCTCTCACAGTTAGAGGCCTTTTAATTTCTGCATGTTTGTTCAGGTAAGTGTATAGACATTTAGTCCTGGGTCAGCCTTGTGTCTGTGGAGAAAGGCACTAGTCTTAGTCCACCAGGACGAATTTTCCTTACTGGAGGTTGACCTTGCTGGAAAGACTGGTATATCCTCAGATTCTTCTGGGGTCTTTTTATTGCCATAATATACTGTCACTTCACAGTCACCATGCACTCACCTAGTATATCCACATTTATCTATTTTCTCATATTTCTAATAGGGGTGATCCCAGCTTTTAACAGAAACTTTTTCTGTAATATAATATCTTTGCAGGCATGACCTTTCTTGTCTTTTATTAAATTCTCTGCATTACTGAAGTCTTCAAGGTTACACAGCCCCTGTATGACACTCCACTCTGGATCTTCTCTGCAAACAATGCCTCGGCAAATTTTAGCAGTGTACCTTTTTTTCCCCCTGCATCTTGTTCATGCATAAGAATCCTTCCAGCCCAGGATTTAATTTTCCCATTACAAACAGGATCATCTCTCCTTCTGCTAGTTAGCTATGCAATGTAGAAATCTCATATTAATGTCCATCTTTTACTCTTTAATAAATAATTCCTCATTTGACATTGAAGCTTATGATTCCTAAATACTCTCTGAATAGCTCAGTTTAATCTGTCTCAAAAATAACACACAATATCTAAGAGTTTAGCTTGTAAACTTCTAAGCAGATTATATAAACAAGTTGAGCTACTTTCAGTCAAGCAAAATGCTCTAGAAAAACATGAGACCTGTGCATAAATTCCCAGTTCTAGCCATGTATCTGTTAGAAAACACGTAGTCTTCCTCTTAATCAAGGCAACATGGACATTTTACCACTGAAGTAGTGTACTCAGAAAGTTTGAAGAATATGGAGGCCCCCAAAACCAGAAGCAATTTGTGGGCAATCTGGTCTGAGGTTGAAGGAGATGATGAAGAAGTTTTTGCATTATTCACCTGTGTTGTCAGGATCATTTCAGGTTCTGCTTATCTTCTAAACTAGATATCTGATTTCCAATTTTTGGTTTATAATATCAAAGGTATTTCCACATGACTTACTACAGTAAAACTAACAACAGCACCAACAACAAACCCCCAGAAAAAATAAATAACTTTACTGTTGTACTAAGCTCACTGTTCTTATATTAAAGGTGGAACTGTTCTTTCAAGATCCAGAGTAAACATATGGCAAATAACTGCAGAATTTCAGTTCTCTACAGCCAGAAGGACACAACAGTTCAGCAGCTGCTTGTTGATCACTGTTAATGCACTCAGCAGTTGGTTATTTGCAGGTAATTTTCTTCAGGAAGAGTTTGCCACCATCAGAAAGGTTTCATTAGTAAAGAACCCACTGTAGTGCTCAGTGTAGGCTTTGCCCAAAGGTGAATTAACTGTATTGACTGAGCTGGTGGCTTGGGTGTTATCTGAGGAAGGTGGCTTCAGGATTGCTCTGCAGATTCTCTGCTTTCGTCTTTGCAGTCATATTTAAAAAGGAGTTTAATTCTAGGTGGAAATCTGTGAGATGACACTGAATAGTTAATTTTCATTGTTAAAGCCTAGATGAACTATGATTGGAAAGTAATCCTTGACACTGGAGATATGGAAAAAGTCTGTGAACAGACATCTTTTGGACATCATGGTTTTCCTTTTGCCCCTTCTAGTGGTCCTCAACTCTTTAAAGGTGCAGACTGACTAGATGTGTGAACCTCTGTAGACATTTCTCATATACAGCCCCTTCTATAATAAGTAAAGTTTAACTTTTCTTAATCACCTTTTGCAAACTCTTCAGAAGCTGGACACAAACTCCAATAGGTCTCTCAATCACTGGCTGAGCTGTGTTTGGTAATAAAGGTATTTTATGTTAAGGGATCCTGTTTTCAGCTGGGAAGGTGATAAAAAAAAAAGGATACTTATGTGGCATAGATAATAATGAGGATTGAAGTAGGAAAGGGAGACTGTTTGTGTTACTGCTCTGGAAGCAGGAAAAAATTGAACCAGGAAAAAATTGAACCTCTGAAGCCAGTGAAACTGGACTGGTACCTGCTGTGTGAGGATGGCAGAAATGCTGTTCCAGGTACCATGCATCCAAGAAAGGAAAGCTCAAGACAAGAGCAAATTATGAAAAGTAAGATTATAGTTATTGGGAGGAATCAGACTAAAAGAGGAATGTGGAGAGGAGCATAAGGACATAGTTTGTCCTTTTTCAGAGATGTGGGAATCCAAGGGTCTTCTTGTCAAGAGGTAGAAAACATATCTATAACAAAGCTTTGTACTATTTGATTAACAGTTATATAATTTTTAACAATTCATTTGTGAAAAGATTTATATAGCAAACCTCCAGGTAAGATCTATGGAAACAACAGAGGCAGGTGCCAGCAAAAGGGAAAAGAGAGGTTCAGAGGCTAAAGTAGGAAACCTACAGAGTGGCATAATATGCCTGGCATGTAGATACATATGTATAGCTCATCAGGTCTTTCTCTTTGCCTCTGTCTCAGCAAGGAGTAGCTAGTTATCTCACCCACTGACCTGTGTCTGTCAGCAGGCTGCTTGGCACAGGCAGCCAGGAAAACTAAATCTTCACTGCAATGGGAGAGGTGGGAATGCTGTGAGGGACTGCATGACACAGTCAGATAAAATGCACAAGTAGAGTAAGAACCTGTCTGCAATGCCTAGAAAAATCGTCACCATTTTCTTCAGTCATTGTATCCAGCTGAGAGCAAACAGCCCGAGCTCTGTCAGCTCAGCTGGGGGAAGTGTTCAGCAGAAACTGCAGCATAAAGTGCACGGGACATGGAGGAGGGCACCACCAGCTCTAACATGCTTTGTGTGTCTGGGGTGCTGCAACACTGGCCTCCTACTAATTTCTGAGAGAAACAAACTGAGCTTGGGAGCTTACAGTGTCCTTTCAAAACCCCAAGTTTTCCCTAGCACACAAACACAGGTTTGCAGAATCACTTGCACCTGGAAGCATTGCTCTGCAAACCCATTGACATGATATCACAGCCAGCTTTAGGAGAAAATTAATTTTCCCTGAAAGACCCAGCTAGCATATCTATTTTTACAGAGTGAGTCAAAGAAGGAGACATTAGTAATTTTCAGACCTCTACTGACTCCGAGCAGGTCTGACTGACAAAGGCCAAGCTACTTCCAGGGATCCACAACCCTCACCAACAGGATCTAGGCTGGAGAACCATCTGATCATTTCACATACCAGGAGGCCACAGTAAAGCCATTGCACACCAACAATTTTCAATACATAATATATTTGATTATATGTCAACTACTGAACTTAAGTTTAAGTGCTTTTGCACTCCTCAAGGTGACCCTTGCTCTTATTGCTCTGGTGGACATTGTATGCATAACCATACTCTCACATGGATAGGCAAGCACAAATAAATCAAGAGCTAATAGTGCAGGATCAGCATCACACTTCATCAAGTAGATGAAGCATCCCTCCATCTGGGACAGTTATCCTCCTCAGCCAGACCCTAACTCAACCCAAGGAGAGATGCAGAGGTCAGGCTGGGATGGTACACTATTTGCTTTGGCATACTGATTAAAGAGGGAACTGAGGATTTTCAATGTAAATCTTTCAAAGCCTTCCAGAGGGTAGGGTGCCTAATTCTACATAATTCTAATAAGGAGTGACTTTCCAAATCCCTCAAGATTACAGTGTTCCTAAACTTCAAAGGAAAATCCATTTATAGTTTACTCCTGAAAGCTGTTGAGACGGAATTTTGACGTGAGTTGTTATTAGGTTAAGAGCATTCAGAAAAATTTACCAACATCGTTGTAATATCAAGCAATTTGTCTTGCTTATAATTTGCACAGGAGTCTACTCATTGTTTCCAGTCTACTCCATAGCATTATTAGGGGCTTCCATTTGGGACTTTGGATATTTTTATCAGTGATCTTCCCTTGTATTTACCTTTGGTGCATTCATATGCCTCTGGTCTTTTAGTCTTTAGTTTGATTACAGAGTTTTAGTTTGACACAGAGTGCTGAGAAATAATTTGTTGTCTCTGGTGAGCAAGGCTTTGTGAGACAGATATTCCAGGAACAACAGACCTAGAAAGACTAGAAGCTTTCTATAATCCTATACATTTGTTCTATGCACTCAGTAATTATTCTGTATTGCTCTTGATTGCTGGGAGCTTGACTCAATGATCTGTGTGATCTTTTGCAGACCTGTGCTCCAGTATTCCCATAAACGCATGAAGCCTTTAAACATCTGCTTCTTGCCTGAAACAGCAAATACTCCCTGTCCCTCTCATTTCACTCTATGAATTTATGACTTTATCAAATACACTGTCTTATAAGTCAAATGGCTCAAAGCTCAAGTTCCATATTTCAGTAACAATAATAGCCATTAAGCTGGTGGTTAGTTTGGATAATGGCTGGCTAGTGAAATCATTACAAAGCTGTGACAAATTTTCTTAGCTCTAGATATCCTGACAAAAGACTGCTGATAATGACTGCTTTGTCAAGAATTATTGATAAAAATATTTTTAAGGAATAAGAAAAGGGATGCGAATGAAGATGGTTTTTTCTCCCATTTTTCTTCCATATCAGTAGTGTTAAAGTTGATAGTGAAAAATTAGGAAGTGGGAAGCTGGCACTGACAATCAGTTTTAAGGTTACTGAGTAGAGCAGTTGGTATGTAAGTGGTATGGAAGGTGGTCTGCTATTGTAAAATCAGGGCACCCCTGATGAAGGAAATTATTGGCATCTGACTCTACTGATTCAGAAGGCTGAACAATTGCTTTATTAAACTACGCTGTATTACATTAATGTTATACTATATTAAAAAGATTACACTATGTCATACCATACCATACCATACCATACATTACATTACATTACATTACATTACATTACATACTAAAGAAAACTTGTGACTGTCTCCCGACAGTCAGGACACAGCTTTTTCTAATTGGCTATGGAAACAAAACAATTTTCAGCTGAATCCAATTGACAAATCACTTCAGGTAAACAATCTTCCTAACACATTCCACATGTGCAAAAATAACAGGAGTTGCAAGTAGAGATAAGAATTGTTTTCTTTTCCTTTGTGCTTCTCCAGGAAAAAACCTGGGAGAGAGAATTAACTATCTCTCTGTTCAGGGAATGTGAATGCCACAGTCTGTTTTGTGTCACAGCTGCACAAAGCTCATCCTCTTCCTTCTTTTCTCTAACACAAAATTAAAAATGGTAATTTTTTGAAATGAGAAGTCCAAATATTGTTGAATTGCTTGAAAAGTTATGCTCTTCACCGTAGCTGCATATATCAAGAAGTCACATTTGCAGAATCACAAATTAAGGCTGAGATGGAAGGGACCCACAAGGATCATTGAGTCCAACTCCTGGTCCAGCACAGGACCATGACCAAGAGTCACACCATGGTGCCTCAGAGTGTTCTTCAAACACTTCTTGCACTCTGTCAATCTGGTGCTGTGACCACTTCCCTGGGGAGCCTGTTCCAGTGCCCAAACACCTTCTTGGTGAAGAATCTTTTCCTGATATCCAACATAAACCTTCCTCACACAACTTCAGGCCATTCCCTCATGTCCTGTCACTGATCAGCACAGCGAAGAGATCAGTGTCTGCCCCTCCTCTTCCCACACAATACCTGTGCTGACACCCAGAGAAGTCTGTTGCTGATACACAACAGTGTTTTTGTCCCTTGGGGTTTTCAGGAACAATGGTTAAATCAGAACATAAAATCTGTCTCTAGAATTCAGCTGAAGGGAGCAGAATTGGCAGCAAACCCAGATTTTTATTTTATTGATGTTTTCCAACTCTTTCTACATAGTTTATTCTTCTGGATGACTGTGATTATGTATTTTTTACACAGAAAGATATAAGTTGCTGTCATGAGCAAAAAACTACAGAAATGATCCTTGCAACTATCCGGACAAATCCTTCAAGCTGGATGTGGTGGGAGCTTTAGACAGAGGCACATTTGAGAGGGAAGAGAAGAAGAGCAAAGCTCCTCTGTTTGAAAGTTGTTTTCCATGACAGGAGGACTACAGACAGAAATTTGCAAGAAGCTGTCCCCCCCCCGCCATTGGTGCCACTTTAGTGGCCCAACACACCAAAGAGCAGTGCTAGGATTTGAAAAAATACTTTTTCCAAGAAATCAAAGCGGTGATTCCTCTGTTTGATCTCTTTGATTGCTTTTCACAGAGAGTAGGTTAGATTGCATTACAGGAAAATCAGATTACATTACAAAAATAACATATTTGTATTTGAGTGAAATTACTATAGATTGCTTAAATTTAGCAAAGACACAAGTAGACGTTTATAGCTGCTATTTACCACAGCAAGTTCTTGCTGTCTGAGAAATAAAGTTTGCATCCCTAATTTTTTTTCACCTTTGATAAAGCACTGAGCAGCAGTACTAGTGGGAATCCTTCTGCCAAGACATTTGTTCAGAATCTGTCAGCTGTAGCAATCCAGTCCAATGATTGAGTGGGACAGGGGAGCTGTGCTAAACAGTTAAATCTCTCTCACATCTGAATGACACTTGGCAAACACTGACACATTTTCTTATTGATGGGCTTACTAACTTCCTTGAATGTTATTGGAAAAGATATGTGCTCACTGAGGAATGAAAAAAGACATATCTCATTTAAGGCAGAAGCTCCATTCTTGTTGCACGTATTCAAACACATCTTGCAGCCAAGAGCCACAGGCTTGCCCATCTCTTCTGCACTGACAAACTGTGACTGGGTTGCTCAGGTATCATGCCTGAAGTTGTATCTCACTAGGTTTCCTTGCTTTTTCTTTTCTTGCACTGTAGGTTAAACATTACTAATTCAGTTTTCATAAAATTGCTTCAGTGCTCTTCTTGTCATAAGGGTGTCTCAAAGATAGCTGTGTAATATTCTCTAGCAGTATGTATGAGCAGAGATTGACTGGACTGACCGTGATCCCAGAGGAATTGGAGGTGGCTTTTTTTGCTTTCAAAAGGTTGAATTGTAGCCATGTTTTTTTATATGACCCTTAATTTTGAGGCTAATGGTTTGCTATGCTGAGCCACCAGACTACATTATAAACTGGCACCTCATTCCTGGGAGTTGCCCACCATCCCATAGTCCAGTCTCCTGTTTGAGGCAGGCTGTAATCTCTGTCCCACTCACACCCAATGAGCCAAGCAGTCATGCCCGTCAGTACCATGATTTATGGAGCATCTTTGAATTGTGAGCCCAGTAGGCCCAGATAAGCTTCAGGATATGAAATGAGCCTCCTCTCTAGTGGCTGCAGTGCCTGTGGTCCTTGGGGTCTGCCTTCTTCCCTCCCACACCTGGCAGGAGGAGGAAAGGATGGGCAGCTTCAGCTCCAGTCCTCCATCCAGCTGCTTGGGGTGACGGGGGAATGCAAGAACCACCAGAGTTTGCTGCCATTGCCACAGAGACAAAGAGAGGTGTGGGAGGTTGGGTGAGATAGAGCCTTGTCAGGAATGCATTGTCTCCCCAGGCAGGGCGACTCTGGAAGGCACAGCTTCCTCCAAGCCATGGGTAGGTGTCTCAGTCTCTCCCCACAGCTGGTGTGAGACACGGGAGAGGGACGTTCCCAGGTTCTAATTGTCAGAATGCAAATTTTCAGTCTAAAAATGGACTCAGATGAGGTAAAAATAAATGAGGTAAAAACAAACAGAATGAGTGCACAGGTGAGTCATGGCATCAAACTGTCTTTGGGAATCTGTGTTCTTGCAGAGCTAATTCCTCTCAGTAATATTAAGGGCCCTGAATCTTATCTGTATATTGACTTATTCATTAACAGTTTGTGTCTATGAATAATTCACCATCTACATACTATAGCTCCACTTTAAATGCATTGCAAAGCATATATTAGACAGAGATTGACCTCTACTGTGGTTAACATCATGATTTATTGTTCGAGGAAGCTTCAGATATATTGACTTGAATCAAAGCCTGAAGGTTCAATTAAAGTTGATACTGTATTAACAAAAGGCCACAAGTCACATTTCTTCTGTACTCTGCTTTGTGAAAGATGTCAGTTCGCTTTCTTTAATTCTTTTCTACTGGGGCTGGAGTATAGCTGTGATCATAAGCTGCTTGCTGAGCTCAGCCTGGCCTTCCTGTTTTATTTAGCTGCCTCTGGGATCCTTGCTAGAACATTATTAATGGGATGTCTTGCTCTAGCCTGAAAATAGTATTTGTGTTTTCATCTACACTAGTAAATGTTTTTCTTTCTAAAGCCATTATTTCAGTGTAATGTGGCAGATTCTCTGCCTTTTTCACTTTAACCCAGGAGCAAGCCTACATTGAAAAAAAACACAAAGAAGATCCTATTCCAGTGTGTTGAAATGGAATGGGATTGCTAACAGTAAGGCAAGACTGGGAACAAAACACTTTGAATTTGCCTCTGCTTTTGTCCCTCAGAGTTGGAGGTAAATGAGAAAAGAATATTTCACAGACAGGCTTGGGAGTATGACCTCCTCTCTAGCTGCTGCATCTGATAATGTTCCCATTTCTCTCATGATTATTAGTGTGACCTTTTTATCCTGTTCCTTTTTCCTTTTCAAAAAAATTCTCTGGTATCTTTGCACCATCACCATGTGCTGCACATTTCATTGCTAAGCAACAATCAGCAGTGCCCAGCTTGGGCACCACATGTGAACTTTTACTTTCATCTCCAAAGCAGAAAATTTTTCACTCCGTATTGCTGAAGCTCATCCTTGAAGGATGTGCTCCTGGGGTGGGGTGTGTAGGGATCAAACCCTAAAGAGTTGATGCGTGTGCACTCCAGCTCCACAATGGTGCTCTCACAGGGAAATCTTCCTTAATTTGACAGGAACACCCACACTCCCACCCATGCTTCAGTTTGGAAGGGATATAAAGGACTAGAATCACATCCAAAGAGCCATGATAACCCAAATTTGAGGATGGGAACTGTCATGGAAAGAATATTTATTAAAACCAAGGAAGAGAGAAAAGTAAAGGCACTTCAATTTATTTCAGTCTAAAGCCCTCCTAAAGGTGCCAGCTTGGATTTTGCGTGAGACCTTCCTGTACTCCCAGCAGCACAGAGCTAAAGCAGGAAGGGGAAACCAAGGAGTGTTCAATAAGAAATAAACAGAGCAGGATCTTGAAGTTATGGAAGGTAATGATGAGATTTACACTTGTTAAGGAGAATAGATTTTTTTAGTGCATGAATATAAGCCTCCTCAGAGACAACTTACTCCTAGACACAAAACACACAAAAAGGGGTAAGGAGTAGCATTTTCACAGCAAATACTTATTCTCCTTGAAGAATCTACTGAAAAAGCCCCCAAACTAAAGATCACTCAATGCCTTGAACTTTCCTAGATTTAGTCCTGGAACAATAGTATTTCTTCTGATCTAGATTCTAAATCTTCAAATTTATTGCACCACAGAGAGGACATAGAGAAGAAAACCAAACTGACTCTTCAAAGAGAGAGACTGTCACAGCCTCAAGCTCTGACACCTGATTTTGGTCCAGGGACTCCAACATAAAAGGAAGGTGTGTGCTGCATCAGAGGCAATGTGGGCAGATCAAAGTAAAGCAAATATAGTATAAAAATCTCTTACCACACTGGTGGCTTCTTACATTATTATGCATATATTATGCAGTGACATGGTGTTAAAAATATTGTCCAAGTAAAAGGTAGCCAGAAGTTGATACCAGCTAATAGGAATGGGAGAGTTGCTGTAAGCAGTAGTTAGTTATCTACATGAGGTCACTCACCATTACACTTAGCTAGAGTGCCTGAACATATCCATAAATCTTACTCAAAGTTCAGATCCTGGTCTCACAGTGGATGCTTATGAGTCTCAGTGGGAACTAGTGTAAGATCCTTTGTATGGGACTATAGGGAAAAATTCACCTTCTTGCCCAATATAAAGCAAGCGGGAGAAATTCCAGTACCTGCAGGACAGATTCCTGATAATGAAGGGTGTCTGATATATTGCTTGTTGTAATGGATGGCTCCAAGCAAAGTGTACTTAGCCTGCTTTTAAGTATCTGCTTTAATTGCTTCATCTTGCACTCAGCTTGTGGCATATGTGGCATCCCCCTGATTGTACAAAACTAGGAGTAGATAACTGCAAACCACAGGCCATTATCTACAGCCTTTCTTCATGGTGAGGGCAGATGGGAACTTTTGAATCCATTCCTTCTCTTCTGGCCATGACCTGTCCTCGGAGAGCAGGTGTTTGCACTGTCTCAGCTAGAATTTAAGGGTGTGCTAATGGTTCTTGCTTAGTACACCCACATGACATGTTCTAGAAACCTGCCCTTCTGAAGGCAGTGCCCCTTAGCACAGGTGGAACTGGTGGATACTCTTGTTAACAGAAGAGGCTGCACAGCAACTGTTCTGCTCCTGTCCTTTCCTTGAAAAAGGGAATGCTTTGGTGTTTGGCTCATTCTTTGAGATATGAATTCCCATCTACTGTGGGTGTGCCAGTACTTTAGATCTGTTCATAAATATCCCAGAAAGCATGGCTTTTTGAGCAGCATGATGCTGGGTCTACAAGAGCATAGGTGGCCTTTGAGCTATAGTGAAATATATGTATTGTATAAGTGGCCTTGCCCCAATCCTAGTTGTTTTAAATGGGCTGCAGCTGTGATGTCCTTAACTGGGTGGCAGCTGTGGCTAATGAAGATAACTGGGATAAAAGGGGGTGGGTTGGCCAGTCAGGAAGAGCCTTTGAGGAGTTCTGATGAAGAAGCAGGAGCTACACTGCTGTGAAGAGCTGGGTGCAAGAAAATCACCCAGAGGGTATGGGACTCTAGTAATATGATAACAACACCACAAGAGCCTATTAGCAGAGTGATGGTATTTCTTCTATTCCTAGTAACAATTTGGGTAAATGCTTTTGTGAGAAAGAAGGCTTATAAATGATAAAATCATGTTTTGTTACTTCAAATGGGCAGCTGTCATAGCAGTTTCAAAGTCACCACTACAGTCATATCTGGCCCAAGAACACTGTTGGGTTCTTCCCTGTTCAGTTTTTAGATGCAAAGAAAGACTGCTCTCACTAAAATCAAGGCACAGGCATAATATGAGTTACCTGTTACCTTTGGTGCAAGTGGCACACACCAATAATCATTCTTTTATCATGAACAATTAGTTGTGCTTTGTAAGCCCCACTCCTAACAGGCTTTGGCACAGCACACACTGGAGACCACCTGACTCCCAGAGCTCCAGCTGGGGAGAGACCCTGCCACTGCTGGCATGGGCCTGAGACCACGGTGGCTCACTCAGAGAATGCTGATTTTATTAGAAACTATCCAGGACTTAAATATCTGTCTGCCCATGGCTGTGTGGGCATTGCAGAATCTCAGTTTAACATGCTGTTGGTAGAAAGGTAGCTTGTTGACCTCTGAAGCCAAAATGAAGTTTGTCTATCAGGATGTGTCTGACAGGTGCATTAACCTTTCCCAGTCCTTTCCAGAAAGTGTGAGCCATAACCTCTTGCTCTGAATGTGCAGCTGTGCTCTGTGATTTCTGTATAAGATGAGAAGCAAGGGCAGAGAGCGTAAGGATGCCACAATTCTTCATGGGCTGAACACACAGATGAAAAAATGTGTACTACCTCCAGAGCTGCCAGCAAACAAAAAGCTTTACAAACAATTTACAGGCTATTTTTTTCCACAGGCTCTTAAAAAATTGAGGTTGGAAGATATCTGAACTAAAATTGTCTGATATCATTCTTTGTGAAGCTTTTCTCTACACATCTGGGTTTTTTTGTGTTTTTTACTTAGATTTCTGAAATAAGAAAGCTATTAGAGCCTTGACTTCTTTGTTTATATAGAAATACTCACTGACCCTTGACTGCAGAGGTGCTCTTGCACAGGCACATGTAACATATGTGCAATCCAGGAATGCTCTGGCTCCTTGCCAGCAGTCTACTTCATGCCTGGTTTCTAATACTGCTATGGCTAAAACAGTTGGGGAATTAGATATATTGTGAGCAGTTTTTCTCTTTAGTGGGCATGTGTGTATCTGAAATGCTCCTTATTTCTACATTTTAATTGTTCCAAATAAGTGAAAGTAATACATTTACTTGGCGCTTTTTTATTTTTATTTGTCTTTCTAAAGCTGTTTAGTACTTGTCTGTTCTCCCCTAGAAATTAGCAGGAAATCTTTCTCAAGACATGGCAAAGAACGCCTGGGAGCTCCTGTCTCCAGTGAAGCTGGTGGGAATTCTGCCATTGTCTTTCATGGAGACAGATTTCTCCATGGGACTTTTCTGCCCTGTTTGATAAGCTTTTCAAATCACTGTAGCTGGATACTTCTTTCTGGCTGTGTGTAATGGTGTGTCACTTAGGGTGAGCTGATCTAAATGGTTGGTGTCTCTCTGTCCCCATTTCCTGGTTTCAGGGTATGCTGTCCTATGGATTCCCAAATAAATACACCAGAAAAGGGACAGTACTCCCTGTCATCCAGGTTTCTGTCAGTTTAGTGAGCTGAATGGTCTTACAGAGGCATCTAAAAAGTTCAAGACACAAAATCAGGAGTTGGAGAGTAAATAAGTGGGGTATTAGGGATGCTCTCTGAGAGGCCCCTAGCCATAATGGCAGCTCCAATGACCCATGAAGCAGCACCATTCAGTACAAATAAAGGCATTTTCACTGCTCTTAACTCATGCATTTGTATAAGGAGTATCTGGATGTCCTTAGCTATGTGTCCTTTTTTAGCTAGCTGCTTGAGACCTGAGGTCTGTGCTCTGGGTGTGATGCTCCTCTCAGGTCTCTTCTGACCCGCAACCCTGCATGTGGGGGGCAGCTCCTGAGCTGCTGTGAGTGCTGCCCCTCCTCAGCACTCAAGAGTTCTCATCCTGTCTCTCATTTGTGTGGCAGAGCTGTGCACTGCCAGAAATGCATGGTGTGTAAGCTACATATGGGTCTAGAAGCTGGCAAGTGTCCTGTGCATTCAGTACCATCAAGATACATCTGGGACTTCAAGAAGAGCTAGGTGCTGGATCAGGGTGAATTTCACCCCTTTTAGTGTCTATATGCACCTCACATTCCTTCTCCTACCTTGTATCTGGAATTATACATAAAAAGTCTTTGATTGTAAGGGAGAAATCTGGATTGGCTCTCAAGGGTTTATTTAATGAAAATTTTAGAAGTACCTCCTTGATTTTGTGACTGTTTTACAAATGCTAAACACATTTTCAACCTGGCTGTGAATTTTCTGATATGTTGAGATTTTCAATCCTTTCCTTTGAGGTGAAGAAGGGTTGCTGGTTTTCACCAGCACCTAGAGATCTGTAGTTTCTTTACCCTACCCAATCTTTAGCTTTGATCTACAAAAATACTGATTAAATACTCTTTAATCAGAATATATAAAAATACCTTCTCCCCTAGAATTTGTAACTGTCATAATTACCTCAGCCTTGGACCTCTCTTGAAGTTCAATGGCCAGTTGGGTTTAATGGCCCAAAGTTCCACCTCAGGCTATTAACACTGTCAGCAGTCGTTAATTCTCACAAAATGCCCAAGGTCTTTATTGCTGTTGCTAAAGTGATGCTCAAATGACTGTGAATATTTACACCCCTGCTGTGGGTGTGAGAAATAGGCCCAGTGCACAGTATTTCAGATTTCTCACTGTTGAGAAAGGTCTGAGTACTTGCTCGTAATCTCTTGCACATCTGAGGTTAATAAAGTAACTGTCAGCTGGCCATCAAAAGTAATAATCTAAAATTGTAGTTACTTGTATAGATGTGTACTTTGCTTTAAAGCAAGATAAATGTACAGGCAGACTCCTTGCCCTGAACAGTTTACATGCCAAAGTCTGTGTAAACATATGCTTATCTTTGTTCAGAATACTTTCAAGGGGTTACAGGCATGTTCTTGTTTATATACAGATATTTCTAAATATAAGTCAATGATGCTTGCAAATTTATTTTGTCATAACACCTTAGGTTTAAAGGTTTTTCTGAGATGAGATGCAGGACTGAGCTGATCAAGCTCCTCACCACAGCATACTCTCTTCTAAGAAGAAATCATAGCACTGCTTGAAAAGTTGTTTAAACAGTCAGTTTTTGAAGAGAAAATGTTGATTTATTAATATTATTATTTAGGAATTGGGACCAACCTTGTGGGACATGAGTCAAGTTTTTGTTCTCTTGAACAGTGATGTTAGATCACTGTTAATAAAAGGACTGAATTCAGCTTGAAGAGACTCAGAGGTTTTCATTCAAACAGCCTTCTCAGTGACTGTTTCAGATACTCACTGCTTTGGGGATTGGACATTTTCTGAAAATGCCCAGTAAAAATGTATTCATAGCCAGTTTGGGTCTATTTGTACTTGTGCCAGCATTGGCTTTTAGACTAACGAGCTTTTCCTTTCCCTGGTGCTTTCATATTGGATGTGCTTGCAGAGAGGCATGATATCCTCTGTCAGCTTGTATTTCCCCAGCATTAAAAGACACAATTTGGCTTTCTGTTCCCTGATTATGATCTGCACTTGCTCCTGGCTGACACCTCCAAAACGGTACACAACAGGCTGGGGAGCTCTTTCCAGTGCTCTGGGTAGGGAAGCTACAAAACCAGGTGAAGGGAGAGGGCAGTAACAGAGGCAGCAAAGCTGCCTGAACACAAAGATGGAAGAAGTAAGGCTTATTGATGCATGACGTGAAACAGGATATCAGAGGGATAACAGAAACATGATAGAATACTAATTGCAACTGGAGTGCAAGTACTATAGGGTGCACACTGTGAAAGGAATGCAGGAGAAATTGAAAGATAATGTGGTAGCATTATACATTAAGAATATGACTGGCAGTAAAGAAATGTTAATTAATATTATGGAAAAGACAGGATCATCTTATATCAAAATGTTTTGGGAAAGGGAGCTGTAGTGGGAATGGGAATGGGTTCTACAATGAATGTTGAACTTGGGTTACTTTAGCATCATGAGAGAAGTAAAGTTACCTGGTGATTGTATCATTACAGGAGAGTTTAAATTCCACATTTATAGACTGGAGAATGGATGTTACATCCACAGAACAATCTAGTAATTTTTCTGAGTGGAGATTAGAAACTCTTATTTGAAGAAACTAATGGAACTGCTAAGAGTTTATAGTATTTTAAGTTGGTGATGGGCAAGTTGCAAAGTTATTATGCAGAAAGTAATAGAGAAATTAATGCACTATCAGGTGCTGACAGTACTGACCCAATTCCAATTTAAATGAAATAGCAGTATTCACAGACAAGTTGGTAGTTGTGGTGTTAGGCTGTAAAGGCTCTAAAACTATATTATAATAATTCACTCTGAACAGCAAAGACTCTGAATTGGAGTAGAGTGCTGGTCTGAAATTTGTATTCTTAGGCAATGGAACTCCAGGCCTCCCTAGAAAAATAATCCTAAAATATCTGCTGAAATTTGTCAAGAGATGTTTGAGACCAGAGTCAGAAGAGATTAGCTCAGAAAAAGAAACCAGAGCTTGGAGGATTGAAAGTGAAAGACCAGAATGTGAACTGTGAACTGCAGGGATAATTTAGACCTAAAGAAATCAGAAGTAAGAGTTATAGATTCTTCAGTCGTAATAGATAAAGAGCTACAAAACAAAAGTAAGGACACTATCTAAGGCTAGTGTAGGGATGGTCCCCAACAAATAGTACTTTTTCTCTACCTCTGAAGACAAGCAGGTGGAACAGAATTGTGACAGCAGGACTGTTTATGGGAAACAGGATAATAGAAAATGGAAATGGCTCCACAAAAGCTGGCTCAGAACTCCCCACGCTGATGAAGTTGTTATGCCCATCTGAATGGAAGTCAGCATGAGTCAGTTACAAAAACATGCTAAAGGGCAAACTCAGCAGCCACAGACCAACTCTTCTAATATACAATATTTTAGGGAAAATGAAAGCCATGGGTAGTAACAGACAATTTCCTAAAATACAATAACAGCTTACTAATGGGGACTAAGTTTTAGGCTTCTTTAAAGACTAATTTTTTTCCCCCCAAGGAAAAAATAGCAACAGAGTAGCTGTAGACTACCTGTTCTTCAGTAAAATATTTCATATAGTGGTTCAGATTCCTTGACATGAGAATTAGTACAAATTCCTCCTCAAAGGGCAGACAGTGATGGATTATGCTGAAAGAGAAACTAGCACTCTAAAACCAGATTCCAAAAGATGTTCCTTAATTACTTTTATTAGTGATCAAGAAGTCAATGTTCAATAATTAAATTTGTTGAAGGTACAAAGCATATCAACAGGGAAAATTCAGTAGAAATCTGGTTAACTTGATGCCAGCAATTATAGACTGAAATTAAAAACCAAGGTGATTCTTTAAAGAAGGAATAACAAGAATGGTTTCTACCTACTGAGAATGGGAAGGAAAAAAGATGGGTTTCTATTTTCAGCCACAGGATGTCTCTGAGCCACTGATGTGATCAAAAAAACCCAAAAACAAAAAAAAAAATCCCCAAAAATACAAAAACCCCAAAAACCCCTAAAACCCCACCATACACTAGGCAGTATCAGGAGAAGTGTTTCCAGTTGAGAGGGGAAAGCACCCATGCAGTCATATGTTACTTGGAATCACTGTGCACGTTCATGTTCACCAACATTCAAGAAAGAAAAATTCAAGGTACAGAAAGGTGCTGCATCACAATATATCAGGAAAAGAACTCACCACACAGGAGTAAGGGGCTTTTGTTTGGTTTGATTAGTCAAACAAAAGCAGAGTTAAGGAGATAAGACCACTGTCTATAAATGCATTGATGTGTTAAAAAAACGCCAAGAAAGCTGTTTAGCTGAAATGAAAATGTTCACAACCCCCAGCCCCCCAAAAAATCCATAAATACATTTATGCTACACATTGAAAGAGGGCTACTCTTTACCAGGGGTATTTGTGTTTTACGAAATCCTGTCGTATTTTTTTATAATGGAGCTTGACAAATGTGAGGAGGTGACTATGTAGATAGCCAGAAATATCAAAGGACTGGATATATGACCCAGGATTCCCCCCCCACCAGCTTATCCCTGGATTTCCTAAATTTCTGTAATGAATAAATTCTGTACTTGGAATCTGCACCAGGTCTTTTGACCTGGGGAACAAAGTTATTAAGGTCTTCATTTAGCTGAGCTTGGTTTTAGCCACAATATATGCACACAGGACTAAAACTTACTTGTGTTGTTCTGGGCAAACCATGCAATGATATTTCTCTGTGCAAGGCTGAAGTCAGAAGAATGCCTCCATTAGAAACCACAGTTTCTAGCTGCACATCCCCTCATGTGCAGATGGAGTGCAGAGCACTGTTTCCTAGCAACTACTAAGGACCACTGGCTTTATAAAAATCAATCTCTGCCAGGATATCACAGAAACCACGAAAAATAGGAAACATTTAGTAGTCAGAAAGCTTTCTACTTCCTTCACTTTCTGGTCTGCACAGAACAGTCTTTTCAAGAAGTAGATAATATCAGCATTCCTTCATAAGTGGACTGAATTCAAATCCTTGTTCAGGTGACTTGTTTTTCAGCTCCCCTGGGGTACATATCCTCACGTCCATGGATGGTTCTTCCTTAAAAAGCCAGTTGCTGGCCTTTCTCAAAGACAAAATTATATGAAACTTCATTTGGGAAAAAAAAAGAGAAGAAAATTAAATGCAGATAAGGAAGGAATGAATAGCAGTAGAAAAAACTCTAAGGAGCCCTGGGAAGATGGGGTGTGACAGCAGTCAGTCAAAGGCTGCAGATGCAACTCTTCTGTGTACTGAATTAACTTTCAGTGTCCAATTCATCTATAAAATTCAAGTAATATCTGATTGACCGCAACATCCAGTAATTTGATTTTTTTTCACAAGCAAGAATTCCTATTGATTTCTCTGTTTGTTTATCCTCCTCATTTTTCAAGTTTCCAGCATTCTCTGATGCAGCTAACAGTGTGAACTGGAATGCTACTACATTGGAAAATCTCATTTCCTTTTCATGTAAAACACAGGAGAGATTGCTCTCTGTGTCACAACTTTCATTGGGGTTTTGTATCAGAAATACACCTGTGGGTTTTTTCCACTCTGGTAAAATCAGGGTTACAAAGTCCTAAGAAGCTCCCAGCAATATGTAAGGGGAGAAAAAACGTCTTCTAGTACATTTAAAAAAGAAACATTACTGAAGGGGTCATTAGATAGGCAATTAATATTTTAGTCTATAGTTTGATGTATGTTTTACCAGCCTGCTCTGCCAATCTCACTTCTAATTGGGGAACAGTACTGATTATTTAATTTCTAGCATAGAGTGGTGTCCATTGTAAAATCATAGCATCAATCTGAAAATGCTCTGTATGTCATATTTTTCCATGGGCACTAACACAACAGGAGCAGTAGGTGAGTGAAAGATTAGTTTCAGAAAAAGAGTACTCAGGATACTAAGCTTTGTGATTGGTGGTACCATTTGAGAAATCTGATGCTTACACTGTGAGTTCTTTAAAGTCAAAAATTGTTTATATGTCACAGAAAAGAAGCCATGCACTTCTGTGATGTCATATAAATAGTGTGCACTCTTTCTGCTTCTGAGGTGGAACTACATTTAGGAAGGGCTGACATTCTGTGTTTCAACTTTTTTTTTTTTCTGTTTTTAGAAACATTTAAAAAGTTTCTTTTCACTGACTTATTCCTGCTTTGTTATTATTAGTAATATATTGTAATCACACAAGTTATTTCCTCTTTTGTGGGGGCCTGAATATATGTTGTATTGTAAGACCTGTGTGGGTCCGAGTTGCTCCAAACGAGCTGCAGCTGCGGGGCCCTTAGTTGGGCAGCAGCTGTAGCTCGTGAAGGTAGCTGAGATAAATAGGGGTGGGTTGAGAGCCCAAGAGGAGCCCCTGAGAAGATAGAAAGGACTGTGCCACAGAGAATGGAGAAGAGCCCCAGCAGAGAGAGCAAGAACAACGCTGTAGCGAAGATTACAACAACTGGTGACCCCGTGTGAGGAAGAACATGCAGCCAAACATCAAAAGAAGGTATGGAATGCCCCGGACAGCCGAGAGCTGTGGCAGCCTGAGAGCTGGGACTTTGGAATATCAGCCAGAGAGCTGGGACTATAGAAGATAGGACAGCCGAGAGCTGTGGCAGCCTGAGAGCTGGGACTGTATAGGGATATGTATATATTCTATGTATGTATCTAAAGACAGCCGAGAGCTGTGGCAGCCTGAGAGCTGGAACTGTATGTGTATTGTAATTGTATAATTGTTAAAAGAAAAGGGGGGAAATGTGGGGGCCTGAATATATGTTGTATTGTAAGACCTGTGTGGGTCCCAGTTGCTCCAAACGAGCTGCAGCTGCAGGGTCCTTAGTTGGGCAGCAGCTGTAGCTCGTGAAGGTAGCTGAGATAAATAGGGGTGGGTCAAGAGCCCAAGAGGAACCCCTGAGAAGACAGGAAGGACTGTGCTGCAGAGAGGCAAGAAAAACATTGCAGCGAAGATTGCAACAACTGATGACCCCGTGTGAAGACGAACACACAACCAAACATTGAAAGAAGGTATGGAATCCCCCGGACAGCCGAGAGCTGTGGCAGCCTGAGAGCTGGGACTGTAGAATATAATATGGCCTTTGAATTAAGGAGCTGTAGCAGCAGAAAGCTGGAAGAATATGGCCTTTAAGGAAAAGAGCCTTGGAACATCGAAAGACAGCCGAGAGCTGTGGCAGCCTGAGAGCTGGGGCTGTATAGGGATATGTATATATTCTATGGTTGTATCTAAGACAGCCGAGAGCAGTGGCAGCCTGAGAGCTGGGCCTGTATGCGTATTGTAATTGTATAATTGTTAAAAGAAAAGGGGGGAAATGTGGGGGCCTGAATATATGTTGTATTGTAAGACCTGTGTGGGTCCGAGTTGCTCCAAACGAGCTGCAGCTGCGGGGTCCTTACTTGGGCAGCAGCTGTAGCTCGTGAAGGTAACTGAAATAAACAGGGGTGGGTCGAGAGCCCAAGAGGAGCCCCTGAGAAGACAGGAAGGACTGTGATGCAGAGAATGGAGAAGAGCCCCAGCAGAGAGGCAAGAACAACGCTGCAGCGAAGATTACAACAACTGGTGCCCCGTGTGAGGAAGAACACTGCAACCAAACATTGAAAGAAGGTATGGAATCCCCCGGACAGCCGAGAGCTGTGGCAGCCTGAGAGCTGGGACTTTGGAATATCAGCCAGAGAGCTGGGACTATAGAAGATAGGACAGCTGAGAGCTGTGGCAGCCTGAGAGCTGGGACTGTAGAATATAATATGGCCTTTGAATTAAGGAGCTGTAGCAGCAGAAAGCTGGAAGAATATGGCCTTTAAAGAAAAGAGCCTTGGAACATTGAAAGACAGCCGAGAGCTGTGGCAGCCTGAGAGCTGGGACTGTATAGGGATATGCATATATTCTATGTATGTATCTAAGACAGCTGAGAGCTGGGCCTGTATGCGTATTGTAATTGTATAATTGTTAAAAGAAAAGGGGGGAAATGTGGGGGCCTGAATATATGTTGTATTGTAAGACCTGTGTGGGTCTGAGTTGCTCCAAACGAGCTGCAGCTGCGGGGCCCTTAGTTGGGCAGCAGCTGCAGCTCGTGAAGGTAGCTGAGATAAATAGGGGTGGGTTGAGAGCCCAAGAGGAGCCCCTGAGAAGATAGAAAGGACTGTGCCACAGAGAATGGAGAAGAGCCCCAGCAGAGAGAGCGAGAACAACGCTGTAGCGAAGATTACAACACTCTTTTACTTGTATGGTTTATTACTTTGGCTGAATCACTCTATTCAGAGATGGGTTTGTGTTATCCTACCATCTCAGATTATTCTTTGCCTGTTTGGTTGAGTACTTTTGAAGAAGATGTGCTTATATCCCTACTGTTCAATCAACAAAGTATACAATTACACATTTTTGGTCTTCTGGTGTGTTTAGCAAATCTTTTCAGTGTATGATTTACCACCTGTGGCTTTTCTTCATCTCTTGAAAATGCTATTATCTTAAATGGCCTATTTCTAATTGCAGTGGTTTAATTGCTTGGATACACAAGGGTCTGTGTTGGCTACTGCTGTTTTCTGGACATGTTGAGAAAAAATGGGTGTCTGTGTACAGATGTTTCCAGAAGGGGAAAGAATTTTAATGCATGTTTCCCCTCAATAGGAATGGATGTCAGCAGGTTTACAACAACATTCTTTGGAATTACTGCCCTCCTGAGAAGAATTTCTATTCCAGACCATCTCTGTTGGAGATCTCTATAAAGATGCTGCCCTGGCCATATTTCTTGTGCTTAGTACTCTCTTTGAAATGTATGGTGGCAAACTGAAAAACTCTGTCTCGAGCCAAATGCTGCTGCTGTTTTCAGGAATGTGTTTGACAGTGGCATATGTGGTAGTATTTATTTTAAGAAGTGAGATGAAAAAATCATTCAAAAGGGAGAAGGTTTGTTAGCAGAAAGCACCTGGACACGTGTAAAATTGAACAGTGCATCTATATATTCTAATTTTTTTTTCCAGAAATGTATGGTGTCATCTTTATTTGTAGAGTTATGTTGCTAATTTGCAAACATTTGGAGAACTGTCAAATGTTTTTGTGAATATTTATGAGTCCTCAGTGTTTCACTGCTTTTAGCGCAGGTGGTCATTTGCCCAAAAATTCCTCTAGGAAATGTACTATTTACTGTTCACCATTCATCTTTCTATTGCTTAAAAGGTTTGTCATCCAGTTAGGGAACAAAATAAGAGGACACAGGGTAACACTTGCAGTGGACAGCTGAAATAAATAGCCATACACAAGTGCAGAATATTATTTATTTAAACAACTAAGCAAATATTTATCAACTGTAAGGCCTCCAGGGCACACATTATCTTTTTCTTTTCCTATTTATTCACCATCTACTATAATAGAATTGCAAACCTTGTAAAAGTCTTTAGGCATTAATATGATAAAAATATACAATAACAAAGATAACAAATGCTATTTAAGAAATCTTTGTTGATAGTTGACAATTCAGAAATAAAGCTAGATTAGAAACAAATTTCCTCCAAGTAGGCTTACTTCAAAATCAAAATATCGCCAAATCTTTCTTGTTTTACTCACATGAGCCCTCAAGCTGAAGAAAAGCTTCTAAGGCAGATTATAAGATTTCACTCCATAGACTGGGAATTTGTATTTTAACAAATCAGAATGAAGTTTTCAGAACTGTGAGCTGTGTGAAATTGGCTCCAGGAAGTAATTTTAATGATCAAGAAAAAGAGAAAATATTTCAGAACACAGACTAAAACCTTTGAAATTTATTTTGGTGTAATATTTTAGTTCTAAGTTTTGATTTTCATCCAGCCATTAAAATTCAATAACTACAAAGAGGAGCAGAAAACTATCTAAAAATATTTTTTTCTGGATGAACCTAACACTGGGGAGTCTAGTGCATAAATTGTGCTTGCATTGTAACGACTCACACACCCTATGATGACAACCAGAGATTAGGTATCCCTAAATGTTATATCTTGTTGTTTCAAATGTTAATACTTAGCAATATTTACTGAATTAGTTACCTCCTGCAGCTTATGAATTGTCATAGTTCTTTTAGAACTATGCACGTGTCTTTGCAGCAAGTTAAAAAAATTAATATTATTTTTCATTTTGCTGTTAAAATTCCAGGCTCTTGTTACTCCAGGTTGATTTAAAACTGTGGAGAAATTTTTTAATCACACATGGCAAGAGTGATCAATCAGGCTTCTATTAATTTTCTATTAATCCCCCAGACAAAGACGCTTATATAAAAATCGCTTAAAAGATAACTAACTTCAACTTTTGCCTTGGCAATCTCCCTCTCTTCCAAAGGAACCTGTGGTATGCAAGCCTTGTCCTAACTCCATTCAGAGGAGCTAACATTCAGAGATCTTTGCTTCCTTTCTTTCAGATGTTGGACTGGATGACAGATAGTACCTTTGGTTAGGTCAAGATCTTGAGGCCTCCTGGGTCTGGTAGACGTCTGGTTTTTAGACTTTCTCCACTCCATCCAATTGTGAGGTGATATCCTAAGGGATTTCATAAATTCAGTTTTTGTAAATGAGCTGGGTTTGTGATCTGACCACTGCTGCCCCTACAGAGACAATGTTAGTTGTGCAAAGTCCTTTTCTGGCATGTACCTGAGAGTGGCACTGAGTAAAAGCCCTCATGAAATGCTGCTTCTGTGTTTGTTTTTAGTTCCTAGGGATCCTCTGAAACATGAGTCAATTCAATTGTGTGATCACAGACATCTTGAGGTGCCCTCGGTGCCACAGGCATTTGCTCAAGATGGCACCTGTGACAGAGCCTGCTGGCGACACACACTTGTGGGGAGCAGGGATAACTCAGGCCATGTCAGGCACCACCAGACACTGCGGACAGGGAACTCAGGCAGTCCTCATCCGCACTAGGAAAGGTACCAGAGAGGCTCTCTCTCTTGGGTTCAGTTTCTGTCAAATAGTCCCTGAACTTATGGGGTGTCTAGAGCAAACTGAATCAGTCTCCAGACTCCCAGGATCTCCTGGCTAAATCTCCAGGGACTTCAAAAGGAATTTACATGTCCAAGGCACAAACAAATGCTTCCCATTCCTTGCCCCAGAACGTGCTCTTTGCTCATTTGACCACTTATAGTGTACTTTGAGATCATAGAATCATTAAGGCTGGAGGAAACCTCCAAGATCGTGAAGTCCAACCTTTGACCACCCATGCCCACTAAACTATACTGTAAAGTGCCACATCTACTCAGTTTTTGAACACTTTCAGGAATGGCGAGTCCACCACTTCACTAGGCAGCCTGTTCCGTTTAATTCTTAACCACTATTTCACTGCAGAATTTTTTTCCTAATATCCAAACTGAGTCTCCCTTGGTGCAACTTGAGGCCATTGCCTCTTGTCCTACTGCTTGTTATCTGGGGGAAGAGACTGAGCCCCACCTTACCACAACATCCTTTCAGGCAGTACAACTGCCCGTGTCCTCACAGACACACATACATACATACATAAGATTTGTGAGTTACTGTTGTGCTTACAGTGTGCTTACAGTGAAATCTATAGAAACTTTAGTTACATTTCAATTAGGCTGTTGATTAAATGTTTAGTCTAAGTGCTGTTAAACCCTGTCAAGTCCAAAGATATGTTTGGCAAGAAGATTCACCCTGAATCTTGTGACTCAACAGGAGTGTCTCCCTTATTTCTTTTTATCCTCACTCTTTTCACATTGTTATCTTTTTCTATTCCCAGCCTCCATGTATATAATTTTTGATTGATTTTAGTTTTAAATTGATTGATTGATTTTAGATTTTAGTCCAATTTTTCTCTGTAGCTTTGACCATCTAGTAATTAGAAGAGTGAACTTTGCCAAGAAATCTTATCACACTTTCACTTTTATATCAAGCCTGCTTTGCCGATACTTTTGCTGGTGATTCTTTGAACAACCTAAAACCTCATTCATGACAGGTGGTTGTAGAGAGAAATAAAGTCACTCCTGATCTTCCTTTTCTCCAAACTAAACAATCTGAGTTCCCTCAGACACTCCTCATAGTCCTGGGTGCAATTGGTCCCTGGTCACCCTGCTGGTTCATGTTTAGCTTCACTGAAGTTCAAGTAGACAACACCCACAGCTTTTCGGTCGTTCACTAGGTGGATCACCTGGCCATGAAAGGAGATCAAGTTAAGTCAAGCAGGAGGTACTTAGAAAAGGCACAGTTTTACCTCAAAAGCATAATATTTCTGTACTCAGTTTAGATGTACAAATTGGCCCATCAATACCTATTAGGTGCAAATGTCTTTTAAGACAATTTGTCTTTCACGGCTTCAATTCTTCCACATCCAGTTCCGCATCCAACCAGCACTGTGAGAGTCTTATGAGCACCAACACCAGCAATAACCTTACTATTACTTAATGTGCCTAGTTCTCCTCTCCTCCCTGTTCCAGGTGTCAGAAGATGATGTCTGTCAGGCTGAGGCCAGCTGAGAAGGCTGCAGGAGCTTGCTGGGTACTAGAAATATGCATGTGAGATGTGCAGGTTCTTCATTCAACAATACTGTTGCTCACTAAGAAAAAGGACATCTTCTAGGGGTGGGATGGCATCCTTGGGATTGCTGATCTAACTGGTCTGTATGCTGTCAGGAGATGCACATCAGCTGTGTGAGATACTCTAATGCTTCCAGAATAGCTGCTGCTTCTGTGCAGCCTGGGAGAAAATGTCACCTTTCTCACTAACTTCCTCACACTTCAACATACAGAGCCAGCATGAGTTATTTTCGTTGGAGCTTCTAAATCCTACTTTGCTTTCATGTAGCCAGACTGAGAGTAGCCATTTTATCCACAATTCTTCACAGTTTCAGAGACTACTGCATACCACACTGTGGTTTTGCACAGAAGTGGTAAAATTCAAATTTATTTCTTTTTTAAATGCAGGGGTGGTAAAGCAATGCAAGGATAAATTTGGAACACGTTTCACTTGAAGGTTGCACAAAGGCAGGGATGGAAAGAGAAAAGATGCAAGGTATTTCTTACATCTCAAGTGTGATCTCAGCCCCACTGAAACTGATGGAAATCTGACTGTCTTCAAAGCTCATTGAACCTGGACGTACTAAAGAGCAATTAAAGCTCAATATTTTTACAGAAGAGGATCCTGCCCTGAAGCCAGCAAACAAACCAAACAGAGGCTAGTAAATCCTCTCCTCTATAACAATGGCTCTTTGCTTATCAGCCCTTCAGAATTCCTGTTTATCAGCACCAGGTTGCTGCTGGACTTTTTCGAATTTGCTTGTTAGTGTCTGATCAGAGACTGCCTTTGTCCAGCTTTAATTATGCATGAAATCCAGACAAGCATGCCATAATGGGTAGAATTTCTTCCATTGTTTTAAAAAGGTTTGTATAATCTTGCAGAACAAGAGAAAACAACAATTGCTGCCTTACATCAAACATAAGAAATACAACCAGGTTTGGCTATAAAAACAGATGTCTTTCCATCTTTTTAATTTTTTTTCTCATGTTGTTGCAGCTTCTGTTTTTAACAATCTCCTGGTGAGGCAGATAAGCTCCTAATTCTATTCATGTTGTTATCAAAATTTGTAAGGCAAGTGAAGCTTACAATTTAGTGGTTTATGATCCTAAGAAATGTCGGTAGAATATGTCTTTTATCTTCTATAATCAGCACTAGAAGACATTATACTCCTAAGGAGAAAACTTTCTGTTTATCATATCTACTTGCACAAAATTCTTGATCGAACAAGCAAAATATTTCTCTTCGGCTGAGATCACTTTTAAATAATAAAGAATCTAAAAAATATATATATAAACATGGACTCCACTGATGTCCTCTTGTGTTGATGGAAGGACCTGACTTTTCTGAGAAGTCAGAAATGCATCAGATCTAGAAAATACTGCTAATGCTTAAAATTTGGTCACATCACATTTTCCAGCTCCCAAGTCTGAAGCAGGATTAGAAGAACCAAATCCAAATCTCCTTTGTACATGCTTTTCAATCCTCTCAAATCAGGCATTTGTTAATATAACTCCACTGGTTTTACAGACATACATTAGTAATATTATAGGAAATAAGGAAGTGTTCTTAATGGATAACTCTACTGGACACTCCTGGGGGACCAAATAAACTCCAGGAGCTTTAAAAATCTTTTATTTAAACTTCAGTTATATGGAGAGAGAATGCTAAGGTCTAAAGATTCTCACAGACCTTGTGATATAGGCATCATAGTCTACAAGAAAGGACTTTGGTTAGAATATTTCAGTTATGCATGGCCAGGTGTGTGATCAGGTCAGTCACAGAATCATCATAGGATTATTAAGGTTGGAAAAGATCTCCAAGAGAATCAAATCCAGCCTGTGAGCAAACACCAGCATGTCAACTAGACCATAGCACTAAGTGCCACGTCCAGTCAATTCTTAAATACTTGCAGGGACGATGACTCCACTGTTTCCTTGGGCAGCCGGTTCCAATGCTTGACAACCCTTTCAGTGAAGATTTTCTTTCTGATGTCCAACTTGAGTCTTCCCTGTCACAGTCTGAGGCCACTTCCTCTTGTCCTGTTGCTACTTGGGACCCCCACCTTGTTGCACGCTCCTTTCAGGGAGTTGTAGAGGGTGATGTGGTCTCCCCTGAGCTTCCTCTTCTCCAGGCTAAGTAACCTCAGCACCTCCAGCCACTCCTAATATGACTGGCTCTCTAGACCCTTCACCAGCTCCACTGCCCTTCTCTGGACATGCTCCAGCACCTCAATGTCCTTCTTTTAGTGAGGCAGCTCAGAAGTGGACACAGAACTCAAGGTGTGGGCTCACCAGTGCCGAGCACAGAGGGACAATCACTCCTCTGGCCCTGCTGGCAGCATCATTTCGGTACAGGCCAGGATGCTCTTGGCCTTCTTGGCCACATGGGCACTCTGCTGGCTCGTGTTCAGCTGCTGTCAACCAGAAACCCCAGGTCCTTTTCTGCTGATCACGTGGAGATTAGTCAGATAAAACTGTTATTTGTAAAGGATATACAGTGCCTGCCAGATTACAGGAAACAAGCTCTGATGGTAAATTCTAAACTCATAAATTGGATGTTATTGATGCTTGGCATTTTCTCTGGATTGTTGTAAAGTTCAGGAATATTTGTTGAGATCCTAGTGCAGTTACAAATATAATCACAGACATTGCCTCTAGATATTGATTAGCTGCAGAACCATCTCTTTTTTTTATGCTTCTGTTGTGTGATGAAGCTGTACAAAATCCAGCTAAATTCATACTGGTTCTTCCTGCACATGTTGGTATATGTGTTTGTTGACCAAGTTACTCAAAATGCACATGGGTGCACTAAATCTTTGTTTCTCAGCAAGGAGTAAATTAAAAAGTCAGATTTTATAGGGTTAATTCTCTTTATAGAAGGATGATATTGGCTGATTTTATTTATGTCTATAATTCATACAAGTGATGCCTTAGACATTGGATATTTTTTATATGCAGGAATCCAACCTATGTCAATTGGAGTAGATGTAAAATATGATCCCCCCTATTTGTGGTCACTAAAGGACCATTTTTTATAAATCTGCTGATGTAAGTTTCTCCTTGGTTTTCCAAGTGGCCTGCCTTAACTGTACCTTTCATGATCACAGTTTTCTAAATTATTTCCCAACATTCTCCTTAAAAATTCTGTGGCGATATTTTTGTTCCAGCTGTCCCAAGTATTTTGATAATAATCAGAAGATTTCTGTACATGTAGCAGTTTGGGACCTGTCAGATGGGAGGTACTTCAATAACAAAAGGCAGTATTTTTATAACTGTTTATGTTTTTTTAGGGGAGTGGTATTACCATTTCAGAAAGTTCTGACTTCTTACACGCAATATGATCACCTTCTGTTGCTATATTATATTAAATAAAACCACTTTCAAGTCTATAACGCATTCTTTTTTTAATGGGATCCACATCAAAATAGAAAATGAACACTTTAAGAACAGAGAGGAGGTAGAAGTACTTAGAAAATTGTTGTCATAATTCTTATGACATTTTTTTCCTGTGTCTCAGTGAGGTGAATGCAAAGATGAAATTATCTTTTACAATCAGCATTACTTAGAATCTTGAGGTCTATGCTATATTTATTCCACTGTACCACCAATATACAATGATTTAAACATTTGTTTTGGCTTTTAATCTTTGCTCATATATATACACCTGCAAAATAAAAATCAGTGGAGTATGCATACCCATAAATCTGTCCAGCCTTCCACTCTTCTGAGATATTTCACTAAAGGCTTGACGCTTGTAATCAGAACTAGGTTTGGAGGCTGCCTTCAATTCATTTAGCAAACACCCTTCCCCCTCTTCTCCATATTCCAGCCTCCCTCTTTGTTTCATTTTTAAACCTGAAGGTTTCAAGGAGCAGAGAACTCCTTTGTAGGTGCCCAAGGAAGAAGCCTGGCAATAGTAAGAGGCGCATTCTTAGACTGAACATCAGCTATTTTATTTTGCACCATAAGCATGCTGATTTAATATATTTAATGTACTTGTACTGTAGTGAACATTGCATAGTTTTCACTCAGAGCTTCCTATCTCTAAACACTGTGTGATGCCTACTCCACCTTTTCAGCTACTGCTACCCCATAGCGCCTTCTTAGCTCTGCCCTGGGAGACTCTGCCAGGCTGGTCAAGTCTGATGAGGTGCTGAGACAGCCCAACAGCTGCCCTGCCAATACTTGAAGCCAGTTTCAAGAATGATGATGATTTCCTCATGAAATGGTTAATGATGCAATACGGGGCAGTGGCCACAAACCACAGCTCACTGTGGTTTGGACAGTGGTCTGGTCTGGTCTGGACATTGTGAGAAACATCAGGAGAACATCACAGCACTGAATATACCACCCAGAGAGACTGTGGAATTACTACACCTTGTCTCTTTGTACCATAAAGGAGCAGCAGTATGAGCCAGTGCCTTAGCACAGCACCCAGCTCTGCAGGCAGGAGGAGAGCACCAATGTCTCCCAGGGCAGCAGGAGACACACAGCCATGCCAGGATAGTGTGGTTAGTGGTAGAAAGGGTAGTCATGGGCTTCTGGGGATCATTCAGACCAGGCGGGGTTTTGAAAGCTATTGGATGATTCAGACATGTATTTGTCTGGGAAGGATGAGAGGGTTTATTTTTTCACAGGACTCTTCCTTGCAGTCCCACTTCCTTGTATTTAAATAACATTGAAACCAAAACAGGAAATAAACTGTATTCCACACAAAGAAGGACAACATTTAAAACAGTATAGCAATTGGTCTGGCTAGGCAAATGCTCAGGTAAGCCAATGCTATGTGTTGTGTTCAGTAAAGAGAGCATGGATTGAAACATGAAACTGATCTCTGTGTAATCTGTTTGTGCAGCTCCATTGGTCAATAATTTCTATTTAACCCAGAGAAAATGTCCCAATTGAAAGGAATTATTTCAGTTTAGTTACTCTGGATTTGAACAGTGTATCTGAGATCAGAACCTGGCCCAGAGGCTATAGGAATAAATGGGATTGGGAAGATATATTGTTTTGAAAAGGAAAAGGTAATTTGATATACTGGGCAGCAGGAGAACTATTACTGTGATTAAAGGCATTTTTCCTTCTAAGTTTGTGTTTGCAGGATATATTATTTATTGCTGGGATATGGCAGATTATTAGATCTTTCAAATCATTTTGGTATTTGATTATGGAGCCACATTTTCCTTTTGAGATTTTATAGTGCTTTTTTGTTCAGCACAGAATTGTCATTGGTTTGTGCCTTTAAAAAAATAAATAAATGCCTTTTTGTTATTATTTCCAATATTGGAGAATGAAAGTTATATTGTATTGGGAAATGTTTCCTTCTTCTAGGATGACATATTCTTACTCTTTGAAAGGTGAAAGTAAAAAATAAGCCCAGATACCATTTTTTCTAGTTCCCGAAAACTTTAAGTGCTAATTAAATAAATGATCAAGTGTTAAAAACTTTCTTCCTTTCATGTTTCAAAGCTGTAATTTCTTGCTTCATAATTTTTTCAGATTACTTATTCCATATCTCATATTTTTCTTGGAATTTGGTCATACAGATTCTGCTGTAATGGACTAAATTTAAATGATAGCTTAAGAATATCCCTATATTTTAGCTGCCATCACACAATAAGCTTTGTAAGTTCTTGCCACATGGAGCAAACAAATCATTAGAAGTTATCTGGCAGACACCATCAGACTACTATAGATTTGTCTCTTTCATTTGCCTTTGGGTAAAAAAAACCCCACAGAACATTTTCTGTCAAAGCCTGCTTTGACAGAACTGGACAAAAACAGGTTGATGAACAGTCTTTTCTCAGAGATCAATTCCATTCCCACTGAAACACTCCATGACAACTCATCCATTTCTAGTGTTTCTTTCTGTGGGAAAATTTTGAAATTATGAGGTTCACCATTTCATTTTGTAGGGATTTTAAGCTCGTGCATTTTACATTGCAGATGAAGTGGCCTAAGAGTGTGCATCCAGTCACATATCATTTCTCATCAGACACACAGCATCTGGTTAGGCAAAAGGAACCTGATTGTGTGCAGTGATCTCAGAGGCTTTGTCTGTGGTTTTGGAGGACAAGGGCTTGAACCAATCTTTTCAGAGCTCCCAGCACTGATTGTCCATGAGTGTTCAGGACCTGAAGTGCTGTCTCTCTAGGAGAGGAGAGGCAAATCCTGTGAACCTGGGGAAGGGGCTTGGCCATTTGCCTTGCTTAATGTCATACTGCTGCTTGGTGCTGGAGCCAATCTCTTCCCCTATTTGAGAAAAGCTTTACTGGTGTGTGTTCCTCGGTTTTATCTTGTGAAATCTCCAAGACACAATTTGGGACTTTAATTACTTCCACAGAAGAGAAAAACTCGTAAACCCCAGTGTTTGAAGGGCAGTGGTTAAAGCTGATACTGAATCAGTTGTGCCAGCCCCAAGCTGACTGCCTGTGCCGAGGGAGGCAGGAGAATGATGCTGGCAAGCTGTCCCAAGCAGTGAGCTGGTGGCAGACTGAGACTGTGGGGACAGCTGTGAACAAACAGGCCTGGGGGGATCCCACATGTTGCACTCTGGGGAGCCCCTGTGATGCTCCTGTCACTCGATGCCATGGACTGAGCTGCTTATGTGGTTAGGCACGGCCCTGAGCCCAAGTCCCTAAATCCCTGGCAAGGCCTGGGAGCCTCTAGCTAAACTGTTTTCTCCCCAGAAGCAGAGTTTGCAATATGTTCCATGTTCTGTGTGTGTTTGGAGAGCAAATGGAGTGAGCAAGATAAAGGAAAGCAATTAGATTGCACTAAGGTGCTACTTGCATGCAATGTTAAAGAGTCCTGCTATCTCTTTATCTATTTCTAACCAGACACAAATTCATGCAATATTTAAAGGAGAACTCCTAACCTTTGATACAACAATAATTTAATTTTTCAAATATATTTACAATGCAAGTTTAATCTGCCAATAGATCTTTTCCAAGAGGCAGAAGGTAGGGAGAAAAAAGGAGAGATAAAGTCATTGGAAAAAGATCACAAGGTTGATAACAGAGAAAGCAGCAGTCAAACTTATGTGTTTACAGACTGAAAAAACAGGAGTAGCATTTGTTCTCTATGCTTCAGAGATCCTCACTGTGTCTTTGTCATTTCAAAAAAGAAGTCTGTGTCACTTCTCTCAAGGCACATCTGCAGCCTGCTCTTTCACTGCAGAACATGAAATCACACCAGCACAGGGCACAAGAGCAAAGGGAAGCTGAAAACTTGGAAAGAAAACATGGGAGAGGTGAACTGAAAGAAAACAGCTTCAGTATTTTCCTGATTCTCTGATCCACAGTTTTGTGGTCCTTCAAGCCCCCAAACAGACCTATGCCCAGCTCAGTTGTGGTGGTTAACCACCTTCTGCTTTACTTTTGTCTTTATTGCTCTTGGAATTAAACCCAGCTATTGGGTGCTTGAGGTGCTAATCTAGTTGCTAATGATGGTGTTGTGTCAGGGTGCTGGGGAAGGGGGCAGAGGGTAAACAAAGCAGAGCTGTGCTTATGCTCGCATCTGCCTCTATATCTATATGTGTATTTGTCTATTCTTATTTCTATATGTATTCAGATACCCATTATCTATGTCTATGCTATATCTCTATCATCTAAATCAACATACCTAAGTCTTTATGTAGAGCTAGATGAGATTAGCCCTGCTTGCTATCAAAATAACAAAAATAGATTTGCCAGCCAATGCAGAGAAAAAATGACGAAAGCAGGACCTGCTTTGGATGGCCTGAGAGGTGGGACACTTTTCATTCACGTCTCTCAGTACCTGGTAGCAGTACTGCACTCACTCCAGTTTCCCTAATCCAAGACTCAGCTCTCCTCTGACTGTGGCAGAGTAAGACTGTCTGTGTGTCCAAACAAGTGATAGGATAATTTATTCTGGTAGCACAATGTCACACTGGGGCCTTATCTCACTCTGTATGAAAAAAACATACTCTGCATAGGCAAGGCCTCATTTACTGACCTATCACAGCACATTTTTATAGGATATTCCATTATACATCTCCACAGAAAGAAGTTTCCCTTTCCCATGGTTGGTCTTTTCTCCTTATTGAAAGAAGATACACATGGAAATGTTATTCTTTATTGTTATTTCCCCTGAAAGCAGTCCACAGAAACTCTGCATTGGTGCATTACCAGGGATTTTGTATTGAGTAGTGACTTACCTGTGACTTGATTTGCATTTGGTGTTCTGCAACAACATAACATTTGCAAGTTGTGTTTACTGAAAGGCACATTTCATACCCATGATAATCCAAAGTGTTTCAAAATTGTAATATCATCTGTAAATTGTAATATCATCATCATCATTAAATAGGCAATACAACACTATATGCTTTACAGTAGACTACAGGTCCATAGACAGCCACACAAATTAAAAAAATTTGTCAGAAGTTAGCACATTAGTCCCTGAGAGTACTCTTTCCCCAAAAATGCCCAGTAATTTTTAATTAAAATATACACATTTCAAAGTTTCCTGCATGAATTTGTACTCAAGTTAGAAGCATGGGTTTTACTGGAGTAGAGCAGTGCCAGTGTCAAAGCAAGCTCTGTTTGCTTATGAGCTGGAGGCACTAGATCTAACCTCTCCTACATGTAAAAGAGCTGTGCAGGAGATCTATACAAGGACTGTTTCCAAGCATAAAAAACCTCAGATGAAAGGCCAGGTAATGGATGAATAATTCAGGTGTACATGATGTACAGAATTGAGTGCCTCTGACTAGGCTGTGAAAACTAAATTTCTCATATGTCTTATACCATTTATATGACACTGGTCATTTAATATCTACTTTTTAGTAGGAAAATCCCTTACATAAAAAGCAGCTTAATTGTGAATTTTTCCCCCCATGAACATAATTCATTTCTCTGTATAATTTCAGCTATGCAGGTGAACACTGCAGAAAAAAAATGTAGCTGTTCAAGAAAATACACAGACTCTTTTGAAAATACCTTTTCTAACCTGAATTTTATCTCCATGGTCCCATGTCTCTTCTACATGAAAGAATATCTTCAGAAAAAAAAAATATTTCGAAAAATATAGTGCATCAATCAGTCTTGAGTTTTAAAGTTTCTAGATCTTGACACCAACCCTTGCAAAGAGGGAGGCAGGGAGGGTGGAAAAGTGAAGTAAGAGAAGGAATAGCAAGAGAAAGAAGCTTGGTAAGCCAGAGAAGGAATGGTAAGAGAAAGAATCTTGGTAAGCCAGAGCTCCTCTGAAATCTTGCTTCAAGACTCCATAAATATTTTCTTCACTCTTCTGCCTGGGCTGGATCTAGCAGCCTTTTGGGGTGGGGTGGGAGGCGAACACAATAATTTTGTGTTTCCCCAGTCCTGAGAGCCTAATAACATTTTTATATCTAAAATCATCTGAATAGGAGAGCAAAAATGCCCTTTTCTTTTTGCCTACCCCTGGGTCTATTAAAAACAGAGCAATTTGGTACATGCTACATCCTGACCTGCACTGGTCTGAGAGGTGATATATTGCTTCGTAAATCATTTGACTTATGTACGCATTAACCAGCTTTATGCTATGTATAAAAGAAAACTGATAACAAAGACTATGTATTACAGAAACATTGCTCTACACTTGATCACTTTTAGATCCCATTAAAACAAGCTGTGTTTTCCCTGTATGTAGAATAACTCTCTCAGAAGACTCTATTTTGTTCATTGTATTTGGCAGTCACAGCCACACAGTAAATGATCACATTATATGCAGCATCCTAATGTGCAGAATGTAAATGCTGAGGAGGATAATGAATAGGGCAATTGGAGAACAAAATTACATTTCCTGCTCACGGCTCTGATCAGCCCTAGTTAACATGCTCATAAGTAAAGTGTTAGTTATGGGAAGGTGGCTGGTGATTAAATGAGTGAAAAAACCACATCCATTTTTACCAGCAGAAGACTGCTAAATAGATGTGTGTGCATTAGAGCTCCCAGTGGTTGGGCTGCACAGGTGAATGTCATCTGGGCTGCTGAATAGCTGTAGTTCATCGAAAGGTCTTTCCATTGTCAGAGTGGTTTCTGCATACCACTCAACATATTTCTTCCCATACATCTCCAACAGAATTCAGATCTCCCACTTGACCTCCACAGAGATTCTTTGTAAGTGTCTCCATTTAATCACATTTCTTTGAGATACTTAACTTCTGAGGTAATGTGGAGAATCAAGAAGCGTCAATGCTGTTCAGGGAGAAAACATTAAACTGATTCCTATATTATTTTGGTATTGCTATCTCCAAAATGAATCTCCTACTTGTGAATAAAAAATGTTACTGATTTCAATCTATAATGTGTGTGTGCACATGTGTGTATATTTAGGTTCTGGTTGTTTGGGGGCTTTTTTTGGTTGGGATTTTTTTTTTAATGTTAATTCTCAATACATGATCCTTCCAAGTTCTCCACACTTCTGAATTCTTCCTGTTCAAAAATGTTCACATTTTTGGCTAAGAACCAGAAAGTCAGACATAAGGTAGATCTTTGAAAGCATGGTTCATAAGCCAGTTTCATGTTCTCATCAACAGCTACTGTACTGCTACAGCAACAAATTGCACATTCTCTCAGATGTGACAGACTTTGTACAACAAGAAGCTGCGTCTGTGTGGGATGGGATGAGGGAAGGAGACTGAGGAAACCCTGACGAGTAGTTTTTACTGTTTTTCATCCCTACTCCAGCAACCACAGCTAGTTGTGGCACTGCTGTGGATGTGATGGAAGGTTTACACTGTGTAGTAATCTCCTACACAAATTTGTTCCTCTCAAATACCAAAGGACTGCATTTCAGATCCAATGAAATATGTGTTATAGATGTGTAACAGTGGGGCTGAAGACCTTGACACGCACCACTCATCTGGAAGAGTTTTGTACATAACCACCCTTTAGGCACTGATGGTGTCCAAAATGTTTTTTCATGATGTACCATTCCCTGAGAGCTCCTATGTGTAAGAAGAGCTAGAAAAGTACATTTGAATGAAATAATAGTATTGGTTAAAATGGGCTTGTTAAACTGCATTGATCCTCATTATAGACATTCTCATTCAACATTAAAACAGCTCTAATTCAATTTAGTTTGACCCATTTTGGCAGTGAAGTAGAGAAAACTGACTTGCATTCGTTAAGTGCCCAGACAGTGCCAAATTCAGGCCCTGGGCCTGTGCAGACATCCTAGACATTGCCTGCACATATCCAGATTCCTCTCCCAGGCTGGATATCCCTTAGATCAGCTTGGGCCATTTCTCTCTTTGAAGTGTCTGCGGGGGTTTCACATGAGAATGTCTCTGATGGTTGTCTGTTTACATCAGGAAAGATTAACCAGTTGAACTGCTATGGCTATGGTGTTTATCTTACAGACTGTTTTAGCCTCCTTCTCTTGTGAAATATGCACCATAGAATATGTTTTTCTATGATTATTATAAGAAGATTAGAGTACTCCTAGAGATGTTTATACTTCAATGGATAAAACCCAAGCAGATTATTCTGTCAGAATTTAAGAGACAGATATCAAGAAGGATCATGAAGCCTTCAAACATCTTGACTCTGTTAAGACATTTTGGTCTACTATGGGACAGTTCTATCCCTTTACAAATACACTACTGTGAGAGAACTCATCTTACAGTGGAGGATGTTGTGCTAGAGCACTCAGATCACCATTTGTCCCAGCATTGATTTTTCTCATCCATTTTTCTTAGACCCTTACATCATATGGATCATACCTGGGAGGTGGTGCTGCTCCCTCACGTTATTGCAAAGGAAATAGAGTTATCTTGGCTGGAGGAAATAACCCCAGGAAACTAGACATAATCCACTTCCAGTCCCTTCCTTTCCCCAGAGATGAAGCAGAAGCAGATAGGCAGCAGCACCCCTGCTATTGATAGAAGTTCTGGGGTGTAATGGAGGCAAAGGTGCAGGGAGAGAAAGGCCAAGAGAAGTGAGTGTGATGGGTTAGGTTACAGAAGATTATGCAGGATGAACCATAAAACTAACAGTAATGATATTCCAGTGATATTGATGATAATTAGTCTGGCTACTGTTTGGATTCTAGGAATTTAGAACTGCTGCTACTATGGAAATATTTTATAACCATATTAATAAAAATACCTATTCTCTTTCTGAAACATCTTAACAAATAAATTCAAATCAAACAAGCATGAGGAGATGCTATTTTCAACTGAAGCTAGCAGCTCTGAAGCAGTTTGCTTTTCCTTGTAAATTAGTAGCTGCTAATGTAAAAACTTTTATGGTCTCCAATACTCCTTATGTTTTGCAACAGTAATCGTGCTGCAGATGACAGGTAATGCTAAGATGTTAACTACTTGTCCTTTCTCCTTCTGATTTGTGTAAATTAAATTAGGCACATAAATTTATATTAATTTTTCTGCAGAATTCTTTCCTCTTTCTAAAATGTACAAGCTGTGCTAATTTTTCTGCTGAGATCTGACAGCTACCCCTTTCATGGTGCCTTTGGATTGCTGTTTTCTCAACAGTGAGAGGGTCTGCTGCTCTTAGGTTGTCTGTGTTCATAGAAACTGGATTCACGCTTGAACAGATAGTGCTCTGTATTATCATTTCTTGGCTAACCAAATGGGAAAACCAAGATCATCTAACTGCAAAAACAATTGCACGTTTCCTACATTTCTGTAAAGGAACACAAGACAATTAAACCTCATGGGCCCAATCCTGCCTCTAGAAAAATCAATGGAATCCTGGTGATTTTGAATTTAAATTGACTTCTACTCCCTGCTTTTGTTTCATCTGTCCTTTCTTTCTGTGCCACAATTAGAAGTGGGAACTCATTTGACTATACATATGCTACCTCTTCTGTCTAAAAAGAACTTTTGTGTCTCCTGGGCCTGCAACAGCTCCCTTCAGACTGAGTCCAGTCAGGGAGCATCCCAAATCACTTTTAGGGCTTTGCTCTCAAACTTGTTAATAAGTCTCTCAGCCACTAAAGGGACAACAAAGCATCTAACAATACTGTCTTCGCATTTCTCTGTTTTTATAAGTACATTTTTCTATTTTCTAAGTATTTTCAAGTGGGTATATATTTTTATCTTTAAGAGTTTCTTTTTCTTGTACTAAAGTAATGGAAAATATAATTCCAGAAACTGTTTTCAAATGTATGGAGGATTAGAAGCTGATTGTGAATAATCAGCACAAATTTATGAAGGAGAAATCATGCCTGATTAACTTGATAGATTTCTGTTATGAGGTAGCTCGGTTGCTTATCTTGACTTCATCAAAGCTTTCTGCACTGTCTGCCATAAGATCTTCCTACAAAAACAGGATAAATGGACAGCAAGCTGGGCTGAAAACTGGCTGAACTGCCATGCTCAAAGAACTGTATTCAGCTGTACGTGTCCAGTCCCTAGCCGTGAGACCCTAGGGGTGGCTGTTGAGATCAGTGCTCTTTAACAGCTCCATTAATGATCTGGATGATGGAGCAGAGCTCCCTTTCAACATATTAGCAAAGCTCAGAGGAGTGATAGATAGACCAGATAGATGTCTGTGCTGACATTCAGAGGGCCAGGGACAGGTTAGAGAAATGTGACAGCAGGAACCTCCTGAAGGACAGAAAATAGAAATGCAAAGTCCTGCACATGGTGAGGAATAACCTCAGCCACCAATACAGACTGGCTGGGAGAAGACTGGCTGGGAGCAGACTGGCTGGGAAGTAGGTTGGCCAAAAAGCACCTGGGGTCTGGTGCACACCAGTTTGGATGCAAGCCAGCAATATAGTCTTGAAGTAAGGAAGGGTAAGGGAATTCTGGGCTGCAATTGTTTTGCACCAGACAAAAATATAACTATAGTTGTTATATTTGTTAGATGTATGGTAAATTATTTTGAAGAAAACAGTGACTAAATGAACATATGAATCATGGTTCCAAAGAAATACCTTGTCTACATTATGATCAATAGCATAAAACTTCATTTCCTGATATTGCAGGAGTCTCTGATAGAATGCACAATGTTCTGCAGAAATATGAGTTTAATATAAGGTATGCTTGTGACAGACTGGCTATAGAAGACAGTGGTATATTTAGCATCATTGTCGCATTTTAAGTACCTCAACATATGTGAATGCTGTTAGGGCTATCAGCTTCTAAGTTGGACAATCTCAGATGTTGTTGATAAGTCTTTAATCTCTCTGTATAACTGAATCTCTTTATTCGTTCCAGGAAGTCTCTCTTACTCATTTCCACTTTAACATAGAGTCCTTCTATACATGTTCAAGCCATCTTGGCTACACTCACCCCTTTCTACCTCTCCTGCAGTATTTAGTGACAGCTTGTAGGCAGAGCAGTTTCTTAGTTCAGCATGTCTTGCTTGACTAAATGGCCATTGCTTTCCCTGATCAGGGAGCTGGGAAATGTGATGAGAACAACTTGCTCCACTGAGCCAAGGACTGCACTGTTAAGATTTAAGTGGTTATTTCTGGGGGACTTCCAAAGACCAGCCAGATAGAAGCTGTCATGTTGGAGTTGACTAAGCTGGTACCCAGGAATTAATAAACAAATTGCAGTAAAAATTCCTTCTCACTACACTGGCTGAATTAAATTATGTTGTCAGTTTATTTGTCTGTTAGTTGCTCTTTTGATCCAATTAAGGTTCTTTTCATGAATTTAAAAGAAAGGATCACCTTATTGAATTGTGGGAGACATTTTTTTACCTGGGTTATTAATAATGCCTTATATTATTAAATCTAGAAGAAATTTTATAAACTAATTCACTATCACCACAGACGCTGCAGTTCATCTGTTTTATCAGTTAATGAAAACAGCTTATTTCTTCTTGAGCTTGATTGTCTCCTAAACTGCTCTTTTGGGCCCAGTCTACCTGATTCAAAAATCAGGTTAAAAGTTCTGTTGTTCTGAATGGATCCTGATCAGGCCAGTGGGAGCTCTTAAGACAGGATTAGCCCCTTTCTGGCTTGTATTCATTGGTGCAACACTGCTCTTTCTTAACCAATTGCTGTAGTGCATCCTAACAACCCTATTTTCTGTATAATTTATACTTCTTCCCAAGAAACAGAAAAAAAAATCACACAAATTAATTTTTCTTCAAAGTTTTCAGAATTAAATAGGTCTGTCCAAATCCTTTTAGTTGTGGTTTTAATGATATATTTCACCTTCTTCTAAACTATTTTTTCTCTTCTTCTCAATTTGTGTTTAAAGTACAATACACTAAATTTTTAAAAGATGTGGGAAAGGAACATGGACTTAAGGTCATTTAGGGAAAATCTGAAATTAAAACATAACTTTAAAGCATAACCCAAATAAACCAAACATTAATCAGAAGAAGAAAATATTAATAAGCCTTTATGAAGAACATATTCCTTTCATTTCCAGGCTAAATCACAGGCCTACCTAGTTGAATGCTGAAGATGGCTCATCTGTTAAATAGCTATTGGAGCTATTTGATATATGATGATTAATTACAATATGCAAAGTTTGTCCCAGGCGTACAGACCTCATAAAGCTGAAGACAACACAAGTGCATTATTAGCTCCCATCACAGTGGTAAAATAAGCCAACTTGACCTAATTATCAATTTTTAAAATATATGGATGGGATTATAATGAGTGTTCTGACAGCATGTAATGACAGAATTTAAGTATTCATATTTTTATCTGTAGTCCTTCATTTGGTTTAGTTGGAAAATGTAATGCTTGATTTGCCAGGAAATCTAGAAATATCGTTCCAGACTCAGATGATTTTTACTGTATTACATACTGAGGCTGCCCCTGGGAAGGTATTTATTTCTTTTCTCCTTGTCAATAATGAATGACCCTACAAAGCAGAAACCTTATTAGAATCTATGTTTAATGATTGCCCTAGTGATATGAGTGGTCTGGTAACAAATTGAAATGTCAGACACTCTATGACCCTCTAATAATATTGAAATCTGCCAGCCCCTATTACTGCCTTCAAACTGTATTATCCTGTGGTAATAGATCAGCTACTTACCCTAACTAATACAGATACCACCTGGGACACTGCAGAACAATCCTTTTGATGAAAAGAGTCAAAAAAGGAGTGGAACAGTGGGTAAAAATGAGGTATTGTCATAACAAGTCATGATGAACCCACTTCATTAAGGTGGAAAAGTACCCGTAAAGAAGGCTGTGATTGATCTTCATTCTGGTGTGTCATCCTGTAAAAAGAAAGAAGTAACTTTCAAATTTGAAGGAACAGGATTTTGTCTCTCTCATCCTCTCCCTCCCGCTGTCCCTGTTTTAATGGATTATCTTACTCCGTAAGCTCCTTTTATAGGTCCAAGTGCAATCCAATGTGTCCCAGTATTGCCATAGGAAAAGATACAAGAAACAGAAACACTATTTTGTCATTATTTCCAACAACTCCTTTGCATTTCTACGTGGAGAGCATGACATTAGTTTTTTCTGTTTCCAAATCATAAAATAGGAGTATCAATAAAAAAAAGTAACCCTTATAATTTTAACAGGGAAAGCAAAAGAAACAGCAATTTTAACTATAGGAAAACAGAATCACATCCTTCTTGCTTAGGACTTGTCCCTCTCTCTCTGAATTATGCTAATGCATAGAGGTCATATTTGCATGGCATCATTAATTGCTCTTGAATTGGAGATTTGTACATAAATTTATCCATAAGATTAGAATGATAAAGAGAACTGTTAGTAATCTCAGACTGTATTAAAGCACTTGATTCTCTTGAAGCTAATGAGAACCTCTCTTTCTGTTGTTGAAGGCTCTGAATTGTGCTTGCCTGTGGGAATCTTTGCCCCTTCCTTATTATGGAAAAGAAGATGAGGTTAGATAAGAAGTCTGCCAAGTTATAGTTTCTAGGTCCTGCACTTTTTAAAGGGATACCTTTCTCAACCAGGGTATAGCCAGCCCAAGGTCATCTTTCAAACCTTGTGACTTTCCAGCTGAAGTAACTTGGATTCTGACTCTCTAGCCACTCTTCTGAAATGCTTGGAACATCCACAGGTTGTGCTTCATAACATACCCAAGGGCACACTTATGGGCTGAGTAGACTCCTCCTGTGACTTTCTGTCTTTCTCCTGCCCATTTCCAAATAACATATCAGCTGATGTGGGACAAAGTAAATATTTCAATGTTCTTCCCGGGGGAGTCCTGAGCAGAGCAAGAGAGATAGGTAGGAGATTTATATGGAGTCTGAGTTCAGGTTTGCACACAGCTGATGTGGGAGCACACCGGGCTTCAGCACTGTGGGATCTGAGCTCTAAAAGCCTCTATACCATAAGCCCCTAGATGAACAATCGGGATTTATACATTTGATATATATATATATGACATGCACCACTTGTGTGGAGAGGAACATAAGCCCGTTTCTATGTCTTCTTCCTTGTCCTGCTGCAATCTTCTCAAACAGTTTCTCCTTCTATGTACTTTCTACCCTGCCCAGTGTCTCCTTGTGTACCTCTATGTTAAGGTTTTGGATGATGCTGTAATCAAATTACTGAATCATAAATCTCAGTTATCTTTTCTCTAGAAACCATCTAAAGTCACATCCTAGTGCAGGAGGGTCTCTAAAGCTCTTAGTTATAACTGACCCTTACTCATGGCTATAACGAGAAAGATCAAAGTTATAGCCTGGCTTCAAAAAGATTCCCTGCAGGAACAGAAACCTGGGAGATTTTGCAAGGAGTTTTGTGTGAGGTATAGCTAAATTCACCTCTGTTCTGAAAAAAAAAGTGACCTTGTGAAAATAGCTCCATGTTTATTGTCATTTCATCAAACAGGCATAGTTCACAAACAAAAAGATGGCTTTTGTATCTACCATTCCTGCAAAGTCACCGTGGGCTTTTACTGTCAGCTGTTAGCTTCCCCCCATTTTGCCTGCCATCAGCAGTAATAAAGACCTGCAGGCCAAATGAGTCCCCCTGAGATGGCTGTGTAACACACTGACTTATAATTGTGCTCTCATTGACACCCCTGCAGCTCCCTTAATGTCAGTGGTTTTCTGCCTGATCTTAGCAAATATTTCACTGAGGACATACAAAAGGTGTGGTAGCTTGCAGCTCTTTGCTGCCTTATTCTGTGAGGAAACAGTAGGGAAAACGAAGTAACCTCTAGAAATCAATTAAATTTTCATTCTCATGTAATGCATTTCATATTTGATGAATTCTGCAGAAATTCTTTCCATTGTTTAACAAGACTGAACTGCCTCTAACTATCTGAAAAATACATAAAAGCTTGATTTGTTTTCCCCCAGGGGCAGCTTTTGATCATGAACTGCATTTGGAAAGGCCCTACCTGACTGTGAAATGTACCTGAGGACCGGGAGGGCCAGCATGGTCTCACTGTGGGCTGGGTCCTACTCTGACCTGACAGAGAATGCTCCTCAGTTCTGTTCCACCCACTGCCAGGAGCTCCTGTGAGTTCCCTTTGGAGCTGAAGCAAAGGCACCACTTGGGCCTGATTCTTAACTTCAGGCATGAAGTTAAGAATCAACCCCAAGGATCACATACCCATTCCACCGAGCACAGATGTGCTAGTGGCTTGAATTTTCAAATTAAAATTTCAAATCTAGCATCCAAGATTGTTTGAGACAAAATGCTTATAAGTTTTACCATCTGAGATTTGCTTGGGGACATTTTTTTCATAACATGGAATGTGCTTCCATTCACTTCTGAGTGCAGAAATAGTTAAACAAGGTGTAAATAATGTCAGCCAAATCAAGAACACACTCACTCATGCTTGCAATTTGTTTTACAGTCTTTGTTCATCTCCGTTGGAACTCTTAACCTGAATAAAATTGAAAGCTCCAGAAAAAAAATCTTACTGTTTTGTCATGTACCTGATTAGCTTGGTTAGAAACAAAAGGATTTCATAAACATTCATTTTTTTTTTTTTATTTAGCATTCTGTAGTAATCCATGTTGTTGAACTGAACATATATTAAGTGTCTTACAGATTTTGTCATACAGTTTTTCATATAGCATAATTTATGATTCTGAATGTCCGTCTGTTTTAGTAATTCCCTTTTATCCCCAGTGGCCATTTTCACTCTTGCTGTATCTATTGTGGGATGGCATATGCAACCTTTGGGCATGCAGGATATTAATCCATCTTTGATCACATTCCCCTGTGTATCCTCCCCACAGCTTCCTGATTTTTATCCAGAATGAACTCTGAAACAATTCAACATCTTTATTGTTATTATTATGATTGGTTCACTTTAGTTGCAGTTGAGAACATGAGGTCAAATAGGTTCTTTTTTAGTTCACTGCTTATTATTAGTCTTTTAAACATTGCTCCTGTACTTTGAAACTGATTCCATAGAAGTTTCTTCTTCTTTTATTGCTTTTGTTTTTATTTTCCTGAATCTCTGTCTGCTTCATGGAAGCACACACAGCTGAGACACAGATCTTGTAAACTTAATATGGGTATCAAAGAAGGAAAAGGTTTTTTCTGTCATCACCATCCTATCAATGCAGGGCTGCTTCTCCAAAGTTATCTTGCTCATGGCCCCTGCTCAAAAAAACATTCCACAAGTAAGATCGTCCAGATATTATGACTAGTTTACACTAGTAAATATTAATTTTTTTTGTTCTTGTATCTTAATAAAGATGACAACAGGACTACATGTGTTTCTTTTGCAGGATTGAACTGCTCTTTTTTTCAGGCATTTGTAGGACTTTCTTTGCTGTGGCATACATAGGTTATGGAATTGTCCTTTGTCACTTTCTCCCATCCTTGAATGTGTTGTTTTCTCTGAGCTCACTCTACTTTGCCTGCTTTCAGATTCTGTATCCCAAATGCCAGAGACAATTTACACACCAGAAGCTATCTGCAGCAATTTCACCCCACAAATACATCTGAGTTAGGCGGGTGTCACGTAAATTTTTCTTGGAGCTAAATTGGTATCCCTCATAAAACCTGATGGCTTGAATCTCTCTGCTTATGAGCCAGTGCCTCTGCATTTTCAGCCCACAGCCGTGCTACCCTCTGCACCCATCCTGTTGGGAATGCTCCTATACCATTTGTTGCCCTTTGTTACCTTGAGGCTTTTGCCTTCTATTGAATTTGTGGCTTCCCCCAGCCCAAGTTATTCTTCTCTTGTGGCATGCATTAGCTTGCATCTTAACAAGCTGAATCTCACTTTGGTATTCTCAGCCTGTATTTCTCTGAGCTGCTCTATATTACATTTCTTGATCCTGACTTGTATAATGTCTCCCAATTTAGCATCATCTGCAAATTTAATTAATGTGGTTTTATTTTGCAATCTTCATGACTGTCAATAAAGGTGGTAAAGTAAATATTGGTCCTACTTTAGGTCTCTGTGGCTCTGCACTTCCCCCTTCACATCCATGCCTGATTCCCCTGCCCCTCAGACTCTCTGGGCTGCAGTGCCTGGCAGTACTCTCTCCTTTGTGGACTTCCACATAAATCTAGTCTGTATGTTAATTTGCTATATAACAGGTTCACCAAAATCCATATCTGTAATATAGACAGTACTTCAGACATCCAGAGGCTGAGGAAACATCACAGAATGGAGTGATGAGTTATGTCTGATAGGTCTGCTACCCAACTCTCTTGCAATACTTGCATTAGATCATGGTAGTGCACCGCATGTCTTGAAACAAGTGTCAACCAAATTTTGACTTCGGATTGGTTTTGATAAGCATGTGGGATATTTTCCCCTCTATACATAGAAGGCAGTTTTTAGTGTGGATTCAAGTAGACCACATCATCTGTAAGGCTGTTACCTTAAGGGTAGCCCCCATCATCTGGACACTCATTCTATCAAGAACAGGCATCTTGATATTGCTCCACAGCAAGGGGTGAACAGCCAGTAGGAATTCCTTGTTTGAGTGTGACTTTGCTGACATGGTTTGCTATCATGACTGAAAAGCCATCTCACTAAGCAGCATAGAATCCAATCGTACATGGAAATTCACTGGCAAAGTAAACTGGTTTTACAGAAATTGTCCTCAGAGGGTTCATAGAGGTTATAGCAGAAGATTGAAGGGGAAAATATTTTTTGGGTTTTTTTCCTTTTACATAAGACATGTCTTTCAAAGAAGGCTTTATTCAAGATTAATAGGTACTTAGCAACTTTTTATCTCAACAAATATATACCAGATATTTAGGCCAATAACAGAAGGAAAAGAGAGAATGAGTAATAAATATATGGTGATATAAGTATTATCAGCAATGAGAGCTGCTTCTGGTCCAGTTACCAGTAGTAGGATCATGCCATTTTAAAGCTGTGGAAAGCACAAAAGAAAGAAGAAATTGGGATGAAAGCCAGAAAAAAGGTGATCTAGAAGATGGGTCACTAGTTTACATCTTCCAGTTTTCTGCAAAGCCCCAGCCCATGGCCATGCCCTCTGCACATCACACAACCTCCTCTACAAAATAGATCAATGTCATAAAATCATGGAATCATGGATTGGAAAGGCCCTTGAGGATACCATCTAGTCCCAATCTCCGCCACCATAGGGGATGCCACCCACTAGATCAGGTTGCTCATAATCACAGACTAATTTGAGGCCTGCAGATAGCAGCATGATCAGGCAGTAGTTTTAGCTTGAAGCTATCTGCTAGGTCTTCCAAAGGCAAACATAGTTCAAGTACTTAGTAACTAATGTCTTCCCTTTCCTAGTAAGTGAAATTTTAATAAAGGCAATTTACTCAGAGATTATATTCAATTATGCACAGATAAATTTCTAGGTACTACCCCCAAAATAATCAGTCCCCAGTCACCCTCTAACTGTGGTGCAGAGTTTTGCATCAACCAAGTACTCATGACTAGTAGAAAGTATAAAAATCCTGCGGAATTTTATGCCTGTGTAGCTATTCGACTTTCCTACCTATTATTCTGTTGTGAAAAATAGATTAAACCTCAGCAGCATATTTCAGTCTCTAGACATTTTTGTGCCTGTTTTTTTTTAAAACATCTTTTTCTATTTTGCTTTCTCTCCCTCCTTTTTTTTTTTTTTTCATTGACATATTTATAAATGTTCTTTTCTTTTCCTCTATACCTGTAGCTGGCATTTACCTCAACTTTTTTTGTTCTCAGCTGTGGCTGAATATTCTTGCTTCATTGCCTCCTTCCTTCTTCATTTCCAGTTGACAGCATCATAGTAAAGACGAGCTAAAAAGAAAATTGGAAACGCTGCTTACTTCACCACTATGCACTAAGTGCCCCAGCTATGCAGTCTCGCAGAGAAGCTCACAATGAGATCATGCTGCACCACAGACAGGTCTTTTCTCTCCAGATCTCAACCTATCTTGCAGGAGCAGCTGGTGTTTAGCATTGCTGTTTTGTTGCTGTGCAAATTGGCCTTGAGCAGATTGATACAGGACAAGATTCACTCTATCACATATACATTTTAAATCTTATTTCTTATTCATCCCTACTTATCATCCTGAGGTAAGTCCTGATCCTTTCCCATCAAACATGTAATGCTTTTTCCGACTAGGTGAGTTGAGAATGACTTCTGGAGGATGGACCTCAGAGTGGGTTGCAGGTATTTGTCATAGAACTGTGTCCTGTTTCCACAGGTCTGGGCATGGGAAACTGCAAATCTACGAGTGTGCCTGATGGTGGTCAGGTATAAATCATCACAAAACTGTCTGCTGCTTTAATGTCCTCCTTCCATTTTGGGAGTATTTCTGGAGGAGGAGGCAGAAAGTGAGTAAATAACAGAAGGAATGACTTCATTTTTGCCTGATCTGTAAGGTCTGTATCTTTCTGAGCAGTGAGAGTTATTTTTAGTGATTTGCATCACTGCTCTTGGCAGCCATGGCAACTAAAATCCTCTTCTACCCAGCAAAAACAGGGAAAGGACAGAAGACAACTTCACTCTTACCCTGCCCTCACTTTCCTGGTTTCTGTCCTCCCCAGTGCAACAGGTTTAAGTTTTCCATTTTGAGCCTAACACATTTACCCTTATATCTCCTGCTTCACCATAACCTGGAGGAATGAACTCTGGCAGTGAGGTTTCCCAGTTCTATACTTTGTTGTGTTTGCTGTGTTGCCAGCTCAGTCTTGGATTAGCATTTCAATGAGACGCACACAGACCATGAGGTGAAACCACAGCCTGTCCTATGGCAAGTGCCAAGCCCAGACTTCTCCTTACTCATCCAGAAACCATGGCTTCTTCTCAGTGATAAAGTTTCTAGGTTTGAAAACAAAGGCTTTTTGCCATAAAGTACTTCCTTTTAAAAAGCAGAAAACTAGATGCATGTGAATGGAATGTGCTTTGGTATTTCCTAGCAGAAGAGGGAAGAATGAAGAAATTCTTCTGTATTTTTTTCCACTTCTGTATGTGTAAGTCTGCCACCCACTGCCTGTCAACACTTCCTCACAAGCTGCCAAACAACTTGTCCAAACAGGACAAGGTAACATCCTTCAGTCTCTATTGACTTGGAAGGATCATATCGAACAGACTTGAAGTGAGATTCCTTGTCATATTACCAGTACCCTCCCCCAGTGTAATAATTACCATACTCAGTTCATTTATAAACCTCTCAAACATTGTCTGTTATCTGTGAACGTCTTTCTATGAATGATTGTTTTTCCTGTATGAAAATGGAACATTTCATACATGGATGGAACAAGCATCTTGATGCTTTGAGAGGCTGCCCAGAACAGAGGCTAGGGAGAGTTAAAGGAATAAAGTAGGTGTTTATTAAAAGGCCTCCAAAGGACACACCTTGGGCAGTACCAGAGCCTGGCTGTGGCTGCACCCAAGATGGGTGCTGGGTCACACCTTTTCACACTTTTATAAGTTTTGGTCCATTTACAAATTGGAGTTAGTTGTCCAATTAAAGCTTCAGGTTAGGCAGTCCCATCCTCCCAGATTGCTCTCCCCAATTCACTGTTTACACTTTTTGGGCCTGAAGCTGCAATGATGTGTTTGGTTCTTGGGCTGGAAAAGGGTTGTTTTGTCTGACTAAACTGTGAAGAGAACTTGCTAGGACTTTGTATGAAGTTCAGAGTTGTGTACTAGTGCAGTACAGAATCTGGAAAATATGAAAGCTAAATGTTAAGCCATCAATCTTTGCAAAAAGCTTTCTTAAAAAGGACAGCTAGAGAAGGAATTGGAGAAAGGAGAAGGTAATTGGGAACAAATGTAGTGGTTTGGGACAGTCTGAACCTGTAAGATATGTGTTACTAACGCATCTTTAGGAAGAAGCAAAGCATCAAAACCTGGACACAGTAAAGTTGTGGGTTTCCTGGCAGACATTGCAATTACCTGGGCTTCTGAGGAATCACAAAAAGGGCCTGTGGAGATATTTGTATTGTTTGTGTTCAGTGCCAATTCTGTCTCCAAAGATCAAATATACTGGTTCATTCATGCTTTTATTTTCTTGGATAGTATAGTCATAATGCACACAGGCATTGCTTTGAGGGGCAGATGGTGCCAATTGATTGTATATTCATTATTTGTGGAAGAGATCTCATGCATTCTCACATTTTTGTGTGAAATCATCCCCTATGAGATGCTAAAGTGACTGAGATTATTTGACTGACTCCTCAGCAGAATCCCTCTCACAGTGCTGCTGGTCTGTGTTTGACAGCATTTCTACCCTCAGGAGCTCCCAGGCCCAACACAGGAGACTTCTATTGCTGAAACATTGTGGGATGGAGCCTCAATAGAGCACCTGCCCACCAGAAGATTTATTGTTCTTGACAATGCCAAATAATTGTCAAATCAGAATGGAGGCATTGTTATCTCTATAGAAACAGAAAATTGTTACAAAGACTTAACTTCTGTATGTATCTTCGCTAAAAATGGCCATTTATAAAGCCAGACTATAATTTAATGAGAATGAGAAAATGAAAATAGGAAAATATGAGAAAATCTGATAGTCTTTGGATTGATGCTATCTGCCTGCTCCTGGATCTGCTTTCTGGGCAGTGTTAGATCCTGTTTTATCTTGTCTATAATACAAGAGGCCAAGATTTTGTCTGTACATTTTTGATACCTTTGTTGATTCAAGGAAAGGGTTGACTGCTTAAAAAGCTGTATTTCCTGTAGAGGTTTAGAGATGGGAACTTGGGAGTGTCATAAAACAGATACCATTTCCTTCCTGGCTAACCCGATAGGATCAAAGTTGGGAAATACTGTCTCCTGTGGGAAAGTGATCTCTGCTTTCCAGAGGGGTAAGAGGCTCTTTATGTCTTATCTTTCTTATCTGTCTTTCCTATCTCTAGCTATATTTGTATGAACATGATATAGGCCTGGGACCATTCTCATGAAATATACATTTTTGTGTCAACTTATTTCTCCAGAGTTATATGATTTAACCTTGTTGAGGAGATACCTGTAAAATAAATTCCAGTATTTTAATAGATACAGAGGGACAGAGCCTAAATATTAGGCTTACTCTGTGCACAGGCACAAAATAATGTTGCCTGGAGTAAACTATATCTCTTTGCCCCTCAGAAGCTCATCTGAGAGTAATTGTACATACCCAGCTAAATCAAAAGAGAGCCGCAGTTTGATGCAAGAGATTGGATTAGAGCCTGTGACTGAAGCATTTCAGGCTTCCCTGATCAAGGCAAACTATACAGCAGCCATCAGAAAAGAAAGAAGGCAGATGACAGAAGGCATGACTGTCTATCAACATCACAGATATAATAATACAGGCAGGAGAGACCTTTTGCTGTGCACCTTGTGAACGAATTCCATGCAAGACTGTGTTATGCACTCATAGAAATGCTTCTATTTCAGTGTGAATAGAAACAGCTCTTCCTACACCGGCATTAAAAAGGATCAAAATTTAAAGTTAAGACAGACCAAGCTTTTCAGAATATTTAAAATCATTAAAATACTTTATTCAAGCAATAATCTCTTTAGAATTGGTTATTACCACTATTAATGACTTGCTAGTTAAAATATTAATGGATCATAACTGAAAACTGCTGGCAATGTCTGATTTCAAGGGGTATTATCTCTTAATTAATGATATTTCACCTATCTGCAGTCAGTTTTGTAGGTATCTATTTTACTGTCTGTTGCAGGATACTAAAACCAGTTATTACAAATGAAGGAGAAATTACAAAGAGTGTGAAATAGGTGCTTATTTTCTTGGTGTTTTGCATTTTGTGGCCTGTCAGCTAGCTTGTATCTCAATTTACTTGTCTCTTATTAGTATATGGCTTCTTATTAGGCATTTTATGTGCTTTGAAATTTCATGTTGTAACTGCATACTGAAAAGCAATGCATGTTTTTGGGAGAGGTTAGTAGATAGAAATTTAAAATATTTATTTTAAATCAATGTTTTATAAATCACCTCTTTTTGACCATTTCTTTCACAATATTCCATTTTCACCAATTGTTTTGTCATATCCTGTTTAGGAGCCTTGTTTTACCATGGTTTACCTTGTTGAAGCCATGGTTTTTTTAGCTTATAATTTGTATACACCATATTGCTCACAAAGGACCTACAATTATAACTGGTGGAAAGAAAGGAAGCTGAAAGGCTAGGAGACAGAAAGTGTGGAGGGTGTGATAAACATTTGATGTGATTACTAAATATCCTCAGACTTCAATTTTGTCAGAGTTTCTGGGTGTCCATTGCTCTCTGTGCTTGCCGCTCTTTTGCTGAGGAATAGGACACAAAGCAACTTTTCTGTAACAGGCACTTTCAATACCAACGCCTAATTCCTTCTTGTCCCTGTACTGCCTCACACACTGAGTACAGGAGTGAGAAAACAGCTCCATACAGGGTTTTTACCTAAGTACAAAATTAACTGTCTTTGCATTGTGTGGCTTGGATACCTTCTGTTCTTCTATGGCTATGGTTTCTCAGGAGCTGGTCCTATAAACCCTTATAAGATCAATCTTCTTGTCCTGAATGCTTCCAGGTCACAGCAGCAGAACTGTTCTGGGGAGTGAAAAGATGATCTCTCCCTTGATCATAAATCTGACTGTAAGCTCAAGCTTTTAGATATTCAGTAGTGCTTCCAGTGAGCCATATTCTTCTCTAAAAATTCATGGAATTATTGACAACTTTTCTAGTGTACTTCTGTTATTCATTCTTCTTTAATGGAATATTTCAGAAAATAGAAAATTTGAGTGTATGCACTTCACATTGAATAGTTCTGTAACTTTCCAGGTATCAAAGTTTTCTTTTTAAGTCAATTTTGATAAGCTCTGTGGAACAACTCTCCAGCCTGTCTTACTTCTAGTCCTAAATTGAGAAACTGAGAACCTTACTAAGAGCACAGGGAGGAATTCAGTAGACACACAGATGGTAAAACCTCAGATCAAATTAAAATTTAAAAAATATTTAAATCAAAGACAATCTTTCATTTTCTAAAAAGTAGGGTACTCATACCACAATAAGGTTGTTCCTTGAACTCTTGTGGGCTTTATTGCTTTCATTTAAGCAAATTTTGGGCTACCAAAAGATGATAATTTTAATTTGAAATGAAGGACTACCATCTGTGAATATAGTGGACTCCTTTCCCTTATGTATTATCTACGCAAATAACACCCATTTTATTGTTTGGGGAATGTGATGAAGATAATAAAAGTGAATAGAGACAGGTGCTGATCAAACAGATGTTATTTTAGTCTGATTTCTTCTATCTGTCTCATCAGTGTTCATCAACACAGACATGCATCACTGCTAATATTTTAAGTCTGAGCTAGTCCTACTGGCTTGCATTGTGATTTACTGGGTGAACACAAAGGACTAAATAGACAGAATCAAACTCCAGTGGTTTTCATTACAGATGCTAAGAGGTGAAAAGCAGGGCACGTTACTTTTGTCTCTTGTAACAATCAGCCTTCCATGGATCTCAGCCTTTAATTTTTTGTCTGAACAGATATTTTCAAATGAGTGAAGTGAGAGGAATGGCTTACAGATATTGAGGAATGTTTTCACAAGCAACTCTGCTCTGCAAAGGCAGTGTTATTGCACAGTCTATATCTGAACTTCTTCAGGTACAGAATAAATTATCTCAATGTAAACTAAGTGGAATGTAGGCTAAAGCTGATTTTAATGCTAAACCAAAACTGTTTTGAATCCATTTCAGTGATATGGTTTAATTAACCAGACCACTTCTTCTAGCCCCATGTACTCAATGCAAATTAATGGCACTTGGAATATCCATTCTCTCAGTGTCTTGCCTGCTGTTTGCTGCCTGTGAATCCTATCTCGCATCCCACACCTTGCACTTGCACAGGTAGTGATTAACTACCTCCAGAAGTCATTTACTCCTAAGTGGCTTCATAATATTTTTCTTCCATGGGAAGCAAATATGGTGAGTGAGCCAGCACAAAACCATTTTCAGAGGTGTCAGCACTACAGTGCCAGAGCATCGTTTCTAATATCTTGTGCTAAAATGTAGAACACAAAAGAAATATTACATTATTTACTTCATACTGTGTCACTTACCTAAGACCCCAGCTGAAGGGTCTGTTTGTATTAGAAATATGCTACTTGTACTAGAAAGTGATGATGGAAGTTTTATGCAGGCACAGAATGCAACTTTTTAAAAAATATGTCATCTAGATAAAACCCTGAGAAATTACACAACTTTCCTGCAGGGAGCATGAGCAGCCAAACCATGTTGAGGCTATGATATGGACTTAGTCACTCTAGTATCCTCTGTAACCAAGAGGGAATGCCATTTAAAAGCTGGATTTTCTGCTTCATGAGATTCTCACATGTAAAACTTCTCTTGCCAGAAGGGAATAAATAAGAAATGGAACTGTTGAAAATCCTTTCAAGTCAAGTTCTGACAAAATCCAGTTTTCTCAGTTCTTACTTGAAGAGCTCTGTCAAAACGTCAGGTTGAGATGAAGCCCTGACAGGTCACTTTGGCAGAGGCTATAGAGAGACCTTTGAAAAGCTGTCTTTGTTTCCATGTGCTCTTAAGCTTTAGTATTCCTGGAGGCCCCCAGCAGGCAGTGCAGCTCTGTCAAACAGGTGCCTTATTCAATCTCTGTAACAAAGATTACTGCCCAAAAGGACCTCACACTAAAAGGCCAATGGGACATAGGAGGTGATGTGAAAAAATGCTGCTGTACGTACTGTGACTGAAATAAGACCTGTCTAGATGCTTTCTTCTACCAACAGCAGTAGGCAGAGGCTCTGCTATACACACATGAGGCCTTGGTAGTTCAAAAAATTGGCAAGATCACCAATGTGGGTGATCTGCAGACAGGCAGCTAAGTCAGGAATGCCACTGCATCACTACCTACAGCAGCAGGGCTCCAGGTTCCTACTAAAAGATACATCAACCTGGCAGCCTCATCAGTGCTAAGGGGAAACTGCTGTTTCCAGTACCATAAAAACAGGAGCTGCAGGTTCATATCCTATGCTTCACATCTGCTGTCAGATCTGAAACCTCAGAGGAGCTGGTGGAGAAACTGAACCTGATGGTAATTCACTACTGGAAACTCTGACCTACTCTAATTTGCCTTTCATAACACCTGGGCTTCTCAAATGGTGGTGCTGTATTGAAAAGTTAATATGCAACTGGTGAATTTTTCAGAAAATTTTGGTTGAAAGATAATAATGCTTTTTTTTGTCCTACTTTGGATCATTTTCCAGATGTGATCCTTGTGGAAAGACAATGTTTTGTCTCTACATTTGGAAGCTTCTTTCTTGAGTAAGTCACAAGCAGTCATCACTTGTATTGTTGAAATGTTTACATTAAGAGTTATTTAAACTGTCTGTTGCAAAGAAAACATGAGAGTGAACTTTAGACTCTCATTCAAACATGAGAATGAACCTTACATTTGAAAAACTGACCTCCTTTTGGTTCATTCTACATCCTGGCCATGACCACCTGTGTGCTTTTCCTGCACTGTGGGTCCCAGGGCTGGCTGAAGTCCTTTGCAGAGGAGAACTCAACTGTTCCCTGTAAGGTTGCGGGTTTTCCCATATATCTGCCTTCAGACTGACCTTAACACCATGTGGGGACAAGGATGGGGCAACTTTGTGAGAGCAGTTTGCTTCTTAATGCCAACTCCACCCATTGGGCAGCTGCTACAAGAAAGAATAGAGTTTAGATCATCAGAATTGCTAAAGAGGGTATAAATTGACTTCTAGGTGCTATACATATTTACCCATTGCACAGTGGATACACAGAATAATTCAAGGCTCACTGGCATCTGATGTTTTCCAAGGACTTACTGAATGGTTCACTTAAGCCAATATGGCATACTTATTATTATTATTATAACTAGTTAAAGTAACAATTAAGGTGGTATTTTATATCTTCTTAACATGTCTGATTTTCATTAAATAAAAAAAACCAAAACAGCCAGTGAAGACAAATCAAGCCATCTGAACAAGGTACATTTTATTAATTTTTTAATGTTTTTTTTCTTGAATAGGAGGGTGGCTTAACTATCTGCTGGAAAGGCAGTCGTAAATCAGTTCACTTCACACCTTGCAGAAGAAGAGAGAAGATGTGTCTCTAGAAGGAAAAGCAATCAACAGAAGGGGTGGAGAAAAAGTATAAATCAGGATGGTTTATGTTTCCTTCCACCTTGTAGATTGCTTTTCCTTCTGTAACCTCCCTCCCTCCTTCTCCCCCTTTCTCTGTCCTTCAGTAAGAATTTAGCTTACCTCCACTACTTTCTCACAACATTTGAATGTGTTATAAAAGCAAAAGCATAGTTTATAGAATGTTCTGAGTGTTGTGCTAAGTCTCTTCATTCTGGACAGGGAAATGCCCATTTCAGGGGAAATTTTTGATCAATAATAACTCACATTGAAATGATGCTTTGCTACTGGTCTACATACCAGTAGCAAAGAGAGCTAGATGATCTTTGTTTCTAAAATGCCTGAATCCCAGCGAGGTGGATGTACTGTGTGTGAGTGCAAGACCACACTGATGGTGTCTTCTGAAGAACTTTGTAGACTTTGTCATGGATGGGATCCTAGTCTAAGCAATAACCAGTGAAAGATTGCATTGCAGATTATAACTGCTAATACCACTTCTCATTGGGACTGGGACAAAAAGTGGGGTCCTACACAAGGACAGCTTCTGTTTTCCTGGGCTGTATGTTCAATTTGTGTCCATTTGGATTAGTGTAGAATCTTCATCCTTTTACAAAGTGTTGAAAAACCTGTTTTGAAGAGAATTGTCACAGAGATTGTATTCTTTCCTTTTTCGCAATCTTCATTTGAAAAGATAATCTTAGTAGGGTTCCAAGTCTTAGTTCTGTCTCTGATTTTTTAACAATGCATGACAGCCGCAATCCTTATGTCTAGTAAAAAATTTAATTTAAATTTTGAGGAGAGAAATGCAACATTCATGCATCTTCCTTGGTGTCAAACTACAATAAAAAACTTTTGCTCTGTCTTCATAATCCTCTCACAAAAAGTAATGTATGATAATTCCACCCAACTATATGTTATTGGCCAGAAATATATGTTGGTGATGCTGTGAGGAGGGATTTGGGCTGCATTAGAGTGCAAAGTTAAGGCCCATAGTGATGGATGAACTTGTGCCAGTACATCTGATAGAAACACAAGATTTGTTTCAGAGGGGTGAGTGCAGTCAATGAAAATAAAAAATGCAGGCTGTGGAAATTTAGAAAGAGGATGTCAGTCAGACTTCTGGTTTCCTGAAAATCATGATTAGGTTTGCCTTGCTCAAATGTGCAATCTACAAATACCTGATAAAATTTTATAAACTTGCAGGTACCACCCAAACAGATACAATACGTTGGATGATAAAGTCTGAAAAGGGAATTCAAACTTCCTGAAGAATGTTTTGTTCTTTAATTCATATAACAGCTTCACTTTTCAGTCCTGTTTATTGAGAACATATTTCACAAAGCTGCTTAGGTGATATCAGGGTTTTATGTTGAAATGTGAACATAGCTGCTGTACGGTGGCCTGATTTACTGAACGTCCATGAAGACAAGCAAAAACAACATCACATTTCATAGATTTTTTTCATGGATTTTTTTTCCTGTGAGGTAATAAAATGATATACAGTGAAGCCAGACACAGGATTGCAGAGTTTTGTCCTTTGTTATAAAGCCTAAAGAGTTCTTTTACTCCAGGGTGAAGATTTCTAGGTGGCTGATGATATTGGTGCAGAATGATGTATTAATCTTTGCTCTTAGAATAGATTTCAAGAGCTCCATCTTGGGAAAATCTGTTAGCTGGCTGTTATCAGTGACAATTGTTTGTGTTTCCTCCAGGGCTTGGCTTTTGGCATTGTCATCCTAATCATGTGGGTTAAATCTCTGAATTTATAGAAACCAATTTGTGCACTTGTGCCCTATTTTATCTTTTCTTCAAGTTCTTAAAACATTTCCAAAAAAGGCTGAATTTAACTTAGAGGGAGGCAAGTGTTTCTATTCTTATTTACACATGGACTAATTAGGACATGAATAGGTTTCTTGATGTATGTTAGGATGGCAGAAGAAGTTTTGACAGAAATAGGGAAAGATTGCGGATAAACAGGAAGAGAACAGTTTCCAAGTTACAGACACCTGAAATACTCATTTCTTTGGCTTTCTCTTGCAGAAAAGAGCAATATGTTTTAGAGAAAATATGGAGGAATACATCACAAATGTTTTTTTTCCATTTGGCACCCATAACACCCATATGGTTCAATTGATTTTTTAACTTTTTAAAATTTATATTGAAAAAATAAGTTACACTAGATGATAGTGCATATTTCCATTATGTATTTAATTGTTAAAAAGTTTCATGATTAATTGTGTGGGTTTTTATAAAAATATTTAACCCTTTCTATCAAAGAACTTATGCAGCTAAGTACAGAGAAAGAGACACCAGAGAGCAAAGGAATATTTTATTTTATTTTTGCTTTATATGCTTTCAGAGATAAGAAATAAATTACAGCAAAGTTAACAAAGACCAAGACCCTTTGACATTTGACACAAGAGCCTTTTCTCTTTAATTTGGCATCCTAATAATGCTAGGAATCCCTCCATTCAAGCAAGTCGGTGGCAGATGCTTTATTCTGTCTCTTGTTTCTCCTCTGGGGCTGTACATTAGGTTAAAGTATCACAAATAGCTGCTATTAAAGTGTGAGGCACAGTAGCTATAATTTTTCATGACAGCCAAAGAAAAGTGACATGTTTAGGAAACTGTGTCACTGATGCTAACACTCAAGTCTTCAAGCAAATGTTTAATGACATACTCAACATACAGTGCAAACTCGGCTATCTACCAAACCAAAGGTTACTACCAGAGAACTATAAATATTCAGAAATGTCACTAAACAATAAGAGTTATTTTCTTCCTGATCACCGAAGGCAATGTAGAAATTGGACTAATATGTGAACTGGGGGAAAAAAAGAGGCTTTTTACATATAGAATTATTTTAGTTTGGCTGCTGTAAATACTCTGCTTTAGCATATCTACCATCTGTGGAGATGTGCAGAAGCATGGCTTTCCTATTTTGATTTGATTCAAGAAGTTTTCTGGCATTGAGCATCCAGTTCAACTTTTTATTCTACTCTAAAGGGAAGTAGGAGGTAACTAACACGTATGAATACACCCTCTGAGACTGCAGGGCACAAAGCAAGAAGTCCTTTCTGCGAGCAGGGCAGTGCTACCCATAACATGCCTGTGAGATTTCATGGGCTCGTGGCTCATCATCACTTACCTTAAACTAGATGCTACGTAGCCATTCAATCCTTATGATTGCTGTTAGAAATGGGGCCATTTTAGGAGTACCCAAATCACAAATAGTGCATTGGGAAGACCTTTGACTTACACAAGTAGTGCAAAGTGCTACATTTTGATCTAAATTGATAAGACATATTTAATACTCCAATGTAAGCTTATGGTCATTTAAAGTCACTTGGGAATATCAGCAGTGTGAAGGAGATTATTATTCTGTTTCATCCACAAAGACCAGCAAGGCTGTGAACAGTAGAAGTTTAGAATACACCTGGCCAGGGAGCTGGGCTATAATGCTGCAAATGGCTGTCTAAAATACCCACTTGGCTTCCCTCTTTTTCCTGTGGGGTGCAATTGATTTTGCCTTTCACTGGAGAGTGAGAGTGTCTGGTGAGGAAGCAGACATGGGCTTTCAAACTGTTCAAATGTATGATGGATCTTAATCATGGTATTATGACAGGTTAAGGGTTTAAGTCTGCACAGCTTGGAGATGATGAAGCTGCCTGGGGATTGCAACTCTCTGCAGTGTATTAGCACCTAAATCAGGGTTATGAGATTTTGGACCAGGAGAAAACCGAACAAAAAAAAGCAAGAGCAGAATGCCTTGCAGATTAAAGCAAAGGAAACAGTTTCATACTGTGACCGTGGTCACAGGGGTTCTTGAATGAGGGAAGAGACGAGAATATTGACTCCATGATCAGAAGGCTTGATTTATTATTTTATGATAAATATATATTACATTATAACTTTACTGAAAAGAAATAAAAAGGAAAAGGTTCCTCAGAAGGCTAAGCTAAGCTAAGAATAGACTAGACAAGAATGATAACAAAGGCAGCTCTCTCGGACTCTGTACGAGATGGCTCCGTCTTGATTGGCCATTAATTATAAACATTCAAGATGGCCCAATCAAAGATCCACCTGTTGCATTCCACAGCAGCAGATTACCATTGTTTACATTCTTTTTCTGGGGCCTTAGCTTCCCAGAAGGGAAAATCCTAAATAAAGGATTTTCACAAAAAGATGTCTGCGACATCATACATTTCTGCTCTTGGAGGTTGAGGATTGCTGATTGATTTCTTCATCTCCAGAGAAAGGGATAAGGGGTTTCCATGTTTTACTTTAGAGGGGAATAATATCGCCTGTGCAGGATTCTCTCCTTTAGGCTGTGTCTGCAGTTCCTGTGACGGGGAACACAGCAGCTGTAGGACTCATTGCAGTACTCTTACAGACACACTCCCAGGGGAAAGCAAGGACCTTCACAGCCGCAGTCAGGGCTGGGATGAAGCACGTGGTGATTCCACCAGGTCAAAGGCGGTTGCTACAGCAGATGCTGCTTGGGCTGCTGCCTGCTTTGCTGTGTTTTTAGTGAGCACAGCTAAGCTGTTAAGCCACCCAAAAAGCTGTGTGAGCTGAGATCTGTGTGTGAGTTTGGGCTCTCACACAAAGCACAGTGTGGGGAGCTCTTCCTGTTACAAGTCTCTCTGCCCTACCTGAGTGCCTTCCTGGGCTTTGTATCCTTGGTGTCAGAGTTGCTTCAGTGCAAGGGGGGCTGGTTACCAAAGTGTAAATTTATAGCAGATAACAACTGTGATATTTTCCAGCATGGTTTTAACAGCAGGTCCTGTGGTGTCCTCTTGCACTCTGTAGATATCTATTTTCAGATAAGTGTTTTGGGAAATTAATCCCCTCTGAGCTCTGTGTAGCTCACACAAAGACATGAGAGGTCCAGAGGAAGACAATGTTTAGGATTCATCTCCTCAGAATTTCCTATTCACTCATTTTACAGCATATTTTCCTGAGCACTGGATAACTAGATGTACACTTTTTCACTTGGCCAGGGAGAGCACCTCAGGCAGCCTCATCACTGGATGGAGTATTTGATTTCAGTCTGGACAGGTCCTGGCTGTAAAAGGAGCTGAGGAGAGAACAATTTCAGGCTGAGCACAACTAGTTCAGGGATTTAACACATAACTTTTTCAGTGGTAGCTAGAACATGGTGTAGAAAAGGGAGAGGAGGAAAAAGAAGGTATTTCCTCTTCTCTGCATTAGCATCATGACAGCTAGGAAGAAGGTACAGACCATATTCAAATAAATGCAGAATTCAGCGTAAGGTCCCTTGCCATATTCATATGGCAGGAAAGGCATCATTGAGTAATATGCTTAATCACATAAATTTGCTTTTTGGCAAAAGGAGAAGCTTGAACCTGAGAATCTGAGGCTGGGCAACCATTTTTACATGGTAAGTGGGGTTAGGACTTATGACACATTTTCCTGAGTAATTCTATATTATCTGCATGTGAAAATGTCATGAAGGCACAGTCATGAGTGATGTGTCCCAAATTGGAATGGAGAGGCTAATCTTACCCTTTGCTACAGTCTGAAAAGTGCAGGAATATAAGAGATAAAGTGGATAGCAGAGGCTATTCAGAGCAATAGACATGTCTTGAAGACTGTAGCAGTTATTCAAAGCAGCCATCAATATGTCATTTTCAATTATTTTGAAAAAATGCAAAATATCCCAAAGCCCCTCCTAAAATATTTGGTGATCCCTTACGCACACTTGTACACAGGTGCAATGCTGGTATTAAGGATGCCTTAGCAGGCAGCCAAAGAGGGGCGCTGGGAGGTCCCGGAGGCCCAGTGTTGTGCTGCAAACAAAGTACAGCAGAGGAAGATTGGCAGACATTAGAGAATTACTGTCTGAGCTAACATCAATGGAGGCTTTGATGCAAGCCTCTTTCAGGGAATTACAATAAAAGGTAGAGTGACTGAAGTTGAGGCAGGCTTAAACAGGCATTCAGATACAGTTACCGATAGAGATAAGAGACTTCAGGATCTTGAAAGCAAAGACCTGAAAAATAGATAATTTGGGGAATTGAGGGAGAAGAAATAACACTGGGTTGAAAGAAATCCCAGACCTAACTGACATAAAGAAGGAGGAACTCTTCAAAAAAGTGTTAAATTCCTGCAAAAGGAATTTTGGAGCGAGAGAGATTCTGGATATGTGTGGGTGGGATACCTCATACACACTGTAGAGAGCTATGGGCTTTTGCTCCAGTATCACTGGCGTTTGCACAATGCTGTATACCAGACCATACCAGTGAAAAGATAACACTCAACAGGAATTATTAAACTGTGAAAAATTATAATCCCACTTAGAATCTATGACAAATGAGCACAGAGTTCAGCAGAGTAAGAGGGGAAGCATTGATTAGAGAAATAGGATGCCCAGGACTTGAGTGACACAAAGTGGCAAGTCCAAAGAGCCAGGACACTGAACTGCCATGGAAGGCAGGGGAGCTGAGTGTCATGCTGCAGTCCTGGGCCATGAGTTCCCTACCTCTGTTTTACCTGGGAGCCCACAGCCAGCTCTTCAGGACAGACACACACTTGTTCTTTTTGATAGCACCAAGCATGGCTCATTTCTTCGTGCAAAAGTATGACAGCTGAGAGTAGAGAAAGAGGAAGACATCATGTCCAACCATATCTGCCCACAAATGAGGAGACATGAGGTATTTCTACCTCACTTTTCCCACCCAGAAGCACCATTCCCAGCACTGCTTTTCAATTTTCTATTAAAAAGTCATGGTCCCAGGAGCAGTGATTAAAATGTTAGCCTCTTCACTCCTGAACAAGTGCAGGTAATTTTAGGATACAGGTGTGTTCCTTCTTCATCCTTTTCTCTGGCTCCATAAATCCTGAGATTTGAAGGAGATCTGAATCCACTGGGACAGAAGGAAAAGTTGAGCAGGTTTCCCTTTTCCTCTGAGAATGTGACAGCCATTAGGTCAAGACACATTAAGATCTATTGCATTTCTGACAGAAAAGGTTTGGAAGATTTCTCTTTTATGAAACATGTAATTCTGTTGTTATGAGAATATCTGCTTCTAAGGGTCTGGGCAGTGAGACATCTGGCTTACATGCCAATAATAATTTACACCAATGTAAATAATTTTAAAAATACTTTAGTTGACCCAAGGTATACTTACACAGAGACTACTTGAATTGCGGTATTGTGTTGTTTTCAGTAAGTTCTTTCTAGGTTTAGGAAGATTTTTGGATTTTAGCAGCTTAAAATCCTTCCTGATCCTAACTGTTCCATTACCACCCTCCACCTTCAGTAAAACTGAAGAAATCACCATTTCCTGCACTTAGAAGAGTATTTTGATGGGTGTTAAACAGGGCATACCACAGAGGTGTAAGCACAAAGTGTATTTAATTTGCAATTAGTTATTCCTATCTAGGCAAAACTGATGGATAAAGTAGTTTCAAAAGCTCACACGCTAAGATTAACAGATGATATTGAAGTAGTTCAGACCCTGGGTGAAAAACAGCTAGGAGAGTTTAACAGAAGTAAATGTGAAGGAATATGTGAGGAAATCATAGATGATTTCCTAAAAAGAGCAGGAGGAAGAGCCTTGCAGAAGCATTAAACAGGGTAAGGGGTTGACTTGCAGCTCTGTTAAGTTTCCTGGCATCCCAGCAAATTTCAAAATCAATAGAAGCCTATCTTTAACTGACTTGAAACCTAACGAAGACAAATTTGATTTTGCCTCTCAAAGCCTTGTCTACTTGTTCTATACTGACATTGAGATATTCACCAATGCACTAATGGCTAATGGGCTGGACTCTGCCTGATTAGTTAGTGCAAAGCAGAGAAACTGTGTCCAAGGGCAATAATTAGTAGGTAATATACAAAGAACTGCAATTGTATAAAAAGTATGCCATTGCACAGTGATGCAAAGGAAGTCCTAAAAGGACCTGAATTAAGTGATTTAGAGAAGAGTCTTGGATTGCATGAATAATGGAGAAGCATCACAAATATTAGATCAATACACATGGTTCCATTATAAAGCTCCTTTGACTGGAGTCAAAGTTAACCACAATTCTTTGTGTTTTCAGCATATACTTCTTTTCTGTGAAAGTCTTGTCACTTTTGCAGAAGTTAGCATAAAAATTCCATCTTGCAATATTTAGCAGGTTTGGAAAATGAAGTTACACAAAATATAAATTACATTTTAATGATGATTGCTGACCCACTTCATTGCAGGCCACTGTAATGAAAGAAATTAGGAAAGAATTCAGAAGTTATAGAAAATCCAGGACTTGGTAAATTAAACCAAACTTCTAGCATTAGTATTTCAAACAAGTAAGGCTACTCACAAATCATTATATGACAAATGTGAAAGAAAAATCTTAATCAGTTCCTAAGGAGTTTCTACCATCTGCCTCCTGGGAAAAAGATACAATGCAAATTACATTTCTATACCAGAAAAAAAAAGTGGAAAAGATTTAATACAAAGGAACAAGCCAATAATACTGTGAACTGCTAGAAAGAAATAAATTAATCTTTTCACCATGGGTATTATTTCAGACTCTTCCACTGTCTCTCCTTATTCACTTGCAGAGGACTTGTAGTCCTCCATTTTAGCTATCATTTAAGCAGAGCAGTATGCCATCTTCAAGTCAAGTATTTAATGTAGAGCAGAACTGAGAAGAAGAACAAAAGTATCTGGAGCATTAATCCTTCACCTGTGAGTGCAGCTGGATCATAACACATCCCTGTGGAAAAGACCCCAGTACCAGACAGCTTAGGCAATTTATACATCTGTTCCTGTACCAGCTAATGCTTTAACAGAATGAGAGTGCTGAAAGGCAGTCTTAAACATGATCGTCCTTTTTTTTATTTATGTCATCGATGCCAGTAAAGAGTAATTAAGTATGGATGTAACTGGGCTCTAAACATCTCCTCAGTGAGTCCTGGAGGGCAGGCCAAAAAACAGTATGGAAATATTTGGACTATTGTGTGTGTAATCAATAAAATCAAGACCAGAACAAAACAACAAAAAAGACAAATACTTAAGATTTTGTAAAGAGAGGAATGTTTTCCAAGCAGGGACACTGCTGTACCTCCAAAATGAGAGGCAGATGGGCACAAAGCCAAGCTGTCCATGCAGCATTTCTAAAGACAGCATGTCTCATGCCTGCAGTCTGATCCATGAGCTCACCAATTATCAGGACTCACAAAAACAAGCAGCCTTGTCTTGGATCAAGAGTTCTCCCTGGACACTACTGCTCCTATTGTCACGTGTGGCTGCAGAAACATTTTAGTGGAGAGGCATCACAGCCCTCTGTGCTTCACATGTCTTTTCCTTGTCCCAATGAACAGAATATGTACTGTTCCCATCTGCATGATGGGAAGAGGAGGGCTGAATCACAAGAGGCATTTCACTGCATTCGGCAGCAAGGGTGGTGAGCCGCCAGTTTCAGCTGCAAAGTTATTGATGTGGACTGAAAACAGAGAACCTCACACTTCTGTGATGGGAGTCAGCCACCAAGTGCTGCTAGAGAGGACAGTATTCCTTCCTCCCTTCCATCCTGAGGCTGCTGCCAGCCTGATGACAGGAGCAGTGGCTTTGGGAGAGCAGTTGAGGTGGGAGCCACAGTCCCTTAGGCAAAAGCACCAGCTGGCCCTGGGAGTGGGGAGACATCTTGATCCATCTCTGTCCCTGCGCGACTGGAAGGGAAAGTGTCACCTTTAAGACACACTCTCTAGTCAGTCTTTCCTCTTAACTATTTGAGACACATCCTTCCATCCTAAAATTGAAGCTATGCAACATTAATGGTCCCCATGTGGATCTGGCTGTAAAACTGTTGCTTTCTGGATAGTGAAATTCTACCAAATCTTTATTACAAGTACAAGCAGCTCGGCATTGTTTTCCCATTTGCAGACAGGCTGAAACTACTTCTTTCATGCCATTTAAGGTGTTAACCAAATAAGCTTTTTACTGGCTTATCTTTAAAGCCAAAGCATTCACAACAAGTTCTAAATCCTGAATCTCAAATAATTTCTCAGGGCTTCCTTCATGCCCCAAATCTCAAATTACCTTCTAGCCAGCATAACTGTTGTCATTGAGTCTGATAATTTTTTCACTCTCAGCTCTTCATTTCCCTTACATTTCAGAATCAGTGCAGAAATGCAGGTGCAGGGTAAAACAAGCTTAATTTACTGTGGCAAATAATGCAAGAGATATCTTTCATGGATTATTCATTTTATACATTTATTATTGCAGTTGAATGCAATAATAATTTCATTCTTTAAAATTCACCTGAAGCTGCAGTATTTGCAGTTTGCTGTGTTAGAAAGTCAGAGAATCCAGGGCACTTACTGCATAATTTAAGCCTCTTTGTCACAAATTGGACAGGTTCTTACCCATTGGAATTATGGGCAAACAGATAATTAGCAAGATCTATGGTAACTTCAAGGTGGTTACTGGATGGGAGTGAACTTCTAGCAGATGCTACAGAGAGGGGCAGTGAAAACCTAATTAGTATTCAAAATACTTTAACCAAGGGATGTCACAGACAGTCTGGGCAAGAAGGGGATCTTACTCTTCCATCTAACTGTAAAGCTACATAAAATACCCATAAAAAAGATAATAGGCTATATTCTACACAAAAGAAGACAGCCATTGAATAAATAAGACACTTAATTGTACATGCATCTTTCAGCGTTGGAGAGTCTCTCTTTAACTTATCTGCATCCCACAAGCCTGTTTTGGGGACTGAAGTTATGATGAGTTAATGGATCAGTTTTATTCATATCAAAGCCAGAAAACGGCAGAAAATAAATTTTATCCATACATGGATACAGGAGAAATGGTATAGTGGTTAAAGTGATGGTTAATGTAACATGGCAATTAATGTTAAAGATAACAAAAGAAGGATTTCTGATGTTATAATGTGAAGACAGAGCAGAAGAAAATCCTACAAGAATAAGCATTAGAGACGTATGACTCCTTCTTTTCTCATGGCTACCCCAAGGTGCCCTCTTTTGTTTGCATTGATATAATAACATAATGTGAGGCACATTATCTGGGTTAACAGTTACAGACTAGTACACAGTTTAAGACAATAATTATCTGACATTTTGCTACAAGTAGAGAAGGGATGAAAGGTTATACTCACTTTGACCATACAGTTGGCCTGAAGAGATTTACAGGGATACTTTCATTAGTATGGTAATATTTGTATCAGCAGATAGTCCAAGGCAGAGAGTGCTATTACAAGTTAGCTGAAGCACGTGACTGGGAAAAGCCAGCTTGGATTCACTATGGGCAAATCACACCTAACAAACCTGATTGCCTTCTAGGGCAAAGTAACCTGCTTGGTTGATGTGGAGCAAGTGGTGAACATTGCCAGTAAAGAGTAATTAAGTATGAATGTCTACCTGGATTTTTCTGATGCTTTTGATGCTGTTTCCCACAGTCTCCTCCTGAAGACACTGATACATGAGGCTCTAGATAAATGGTCTGTGCAGTGGATGGGGAACTGGCTGCCAGGCTGTACCCAGAGGATAGTGGTAACTGGTACAACTGGCAACCTGCCACAAGTTGGTTCTCTCAGGGACTGATATTGTGCCTGACGCTGTTTCAGATTTTCATATGCGACACCAAATTGAGTGGGAAGTGGACACTTCAGTAGGGGGAGTCAGCCTGCAGAAAGATCTGGATGGACTAGAAGACTGGGCTAACAAAAACATTATGAAGTCCAACAAGAACAAGTGTAAGGTCTTGCACCTGGGAAAACATAATCCATGACTGCAGCACAAGCTGGGATCTACCCAGCTGAGGAGCAGCCCAGTGGGGCTGCATCAAGGGCATTGCCAGCCCTTATGACATTATAAAAAAGTCATTATCCCACTCTACTTAATGCTTGTCAGGCCATATCAGGAATACCATGTTCAATTTTGGTCTGTGCTACACAAGAAGATGTGGACAGGCTGAAGACCATCCAGAGAAGAGGATGGAAAAGGACTGCAACGCTTGGTGTAAGGAGAAGCTGAGCCTCAAGAAGGCCTCAAGAAGAGAAGGCTTAAAGGAGATCTTAGCACTACGTTCCAGTATTTAAAGGATGGCTATAGAAAAGATAGAGACCCTTTTTTCCAAGGAATCACATGGAAAAGATGAGGGGTAATGGGTTATTTCTGGGGACATTCCAGTAAGGCTCATGTCAGAGACTGAAATGGTTCATGCCTTAAATATTGTTATAAAGGATTTTGGCTCATTGTAACAAAACTGTATAAAGAGGCTACAAGCACCATGGCCCAACCCTCCTTGAAGACTGGAACTTTGGATTGTGAGTTAAACTGCCTAGAGAAGATAAAGGGAACACTATTGTTCAATCATCTGTCAAGAGAGAAGTAAACAAGGCTAAGGGAAAGGAATGCATCCACATGAAAGCCAGACCCAGCAGAAAATCATCCCTGGCTGGGGTTGTGGTGGGGTAGGCCATAGCCCACAGAGGCCAGGTTAGCACTCATCCTGCCTTACACAAACTGGCTCATGTATGAGACCCCCAACCCCAGGAAGGATCCATGTGAGAAGTGACATTCATGTGAGAAGTGACATTCAAGTGAGAAGCAGATGACAGATGAGGAGGTGTCATCATCCATCAAACATGCCTGGAAGTGCTCCCCGGACCTACTCCTGAGGCCAAGCTACACAGGACTGCAAGTGATGTAAATGATGCAGCAGATCCAGGGGCTGCTGCCAGGGACGGTATCAAACTTGCCCCCTCCATCCCCCCTACAGGAGAGGTACCTGGGTGCTCCTATCTGGCCTGAATATATATTAATCAATTGCATTCTTTGTTTTTTGGGGGACCCTCACCACCAAGCAGACCAGTTGGAGAGGATTAGGACGCCCAGGTGGGATTCACAGAGTGGGATTCACAGAGTGGTGATATTTCCTTTAATGTCTCTGTTACTTCCCCCTTCCTCTTTTCTCTTTCTTTCTCTTTCTTTTTTCTCTCTGTTGCTCTTTCTCTCTCATTATTTACTATTAAATAAGATCTGTACTACTGACTTTGGCTGTGGCCTCATTTGCACCTTAATTTGGGCAGAGGCATCTCTAATAATTTTAAGAACTGGACTGTAACAGCACAAGAGGAACATTTTTCACAATGAGGATAGACAGGCATTGGAATAACCTCCCCAAGGAAGTGGCAGATTCAGCTGGACAGACTCTTGGGCAATCTTGTCTAGACTGTGATTTTTGCCAAGAAAGGTTTGACCAGATGATCCTTAAGGTCCCTTCCAAGCTGGTATTTTATGATCCTGTGAAAGACCATGCCTGCTTTCCACTTGCTGTAATCAAGGTCCAGGATCCCTGAGGAAATGCTAAAACAACAAAGGCTGAATTGTCCTAATTTTCTTGCTCCTGCAGGAATGCATCCAAATGAAACTGCTTCTAGCAACAGGCAACACCTAAAAATACAGGACCATATTAAATCTAAAATTATAGCCAGCTGAATATTGGTGTGGCATATTTTTTCCAGCAAAGGCTATTCCTCCAAGGCTATAGGGGAAAAAGGAGTGGGCTATGTTCCCATACCACTGCCCATACTGTCACATGCTAATCTTATCTTACATGTTATAATTTGTTTACTCAACATCATCAAAATTCTGATTTAGATTACAGTAATGTAATTTTGGACTTCAAGATCATCATGTTCCCCTGCTTCAGGCCAAAGACAAAGAACATTTGGTTCCAAATCACTAATAGCTTTTGCTCAAAGGTCTGGCATAAAACAAATAAATATGCCAGAATGGCATTTATTTCCTGCTTGTATACAACAAATAAAGCCTCACTTGTTTAAAAGGAAACTTCATTAAAAAATCTTCTAAAGCTTTCTTGTGAAGCTACACACAGTGACCTCAGGCAAAGGTAGACCAACCATAGATAATTGAGTTCACAGATCTTGCAACAGATAAGACCTCCCAATTTTTAAATGTTTTTAGACTAACTGCATTATTTACTCATTAGGAATGGTTTGTATTTACAGAGATCACCATTCTGTGTGCACACAAGCCCAGGGGGATCAATGGGGTCTGCTTACCCATCACCCCTCATAGGCAGCTCTGCGCCCCACTGCTCCCACAGGAGCAGGGCTGGGTGGGAAGGACGGCAGAGGAGAGGGCACTGCCCTAGTGCTACAGTGGCATTGCTCGTTCCTCCATCTGCTCTTCAGTCTTGCCCTCACTCTCCACTAATAACCTAATAATTTTAATAATAATTGTAAGAAGTGTAATCCTACACCTGCGAGGGGATTTTTTCTTTTTAATATAAGGACTACATGGCACAGCCAAGGGAGCATTAAATTGAAGCAGCATGAGGAAGGCTGGTAGGTGGTAGCATGGGGACATGGACTCTAAGGGTTTCCTTCTATCAGTTGTAAAAGATCACTAAAGTTACCAAAACCCCAAATTTAAAATATTCTAATTCAGAAGACATTGCAAAGTGAATTTATTTTCAGTTTTATTGTCAGATGTGAAGGTAAATAAATCACTGGTCTGGAAGAAAGTGCCTGTATAGAGACCAAAATTGTGATGATTACATTTATTGTGGCCAAAGAGTACGGCAATCTGGACTATACATGTCTGGTATTTTTGAAGGAGTCAAAAGACAACAGAGACAACTAGGAAAAATAATTTAGATTTCAAGAAGGTTTGTTATATAGCAAGATATCAATGAATTCACAGTCAAGAGAGAAGAAACTTTGTCCCTAGATGCTTTTTTTTGCAGGGGTGAATTGAAAGAAGCTACCACAAATGGGAGAAATCCAACAGAATGGAACAAAAGAGAACAGAAATAAACAGATAATAACCAATATATTTTGTGAAGTGAACATAATTGATAAGAGAGGCTAATAACATGTCTCTGGGAAACATATAATGGGAAGCTTTTTAAAAGTATAGTAGGAACAAATGAAATCTCAGCAATAATACAAACTCATAACTAGAAATGATAATGCTATTAATAATGAGACAGGAAAAGGAAATGAAGGCGTGTACAATAAATAAATCCCTGTTCTGTTTTTGAAATTAAACTAGAGGAATTTCTTTCACATGAAGATTATGAAGTTCTCAGTTAAGAGTTGAAAAAGATATTTAAAAAAATCCAATGCTTGTATGGGGGATCATTGCTTGTAATCAGCAGGCCTGAGTAACTTATAACTAAAGATTCCAGCAAACTGATCTTAAAAGAGTTGTGAGACTATCCAGGTGTCTCTAGTACAGGTAATCTTTAGGCAATCAGACCTAGACAAAATAGCAGTAAACCAAGACAGGATTCAGTTAATTATGACAAAAGATATGATTTTCTAATAATCTCAATGGGAATAATTAATTTTTTTGGTTTGGTTAAGCAGGCTTTTGTAAGGCATTTGTCTTATTACTGCCTGCCACAATTAATGCCCCCACACAACATCAATGAAGTGTGCATTAAATGGATTAAAGTCGCGCTAATAGACAGACATGTGCAACTTGGCACCAATAATCATCTATGAATGCAGATGTTTTACAGAATCTTGTGTCATTCATTGGCACAGAAACAAACAAAAATGCCACCACTGACAAAATGTTGACTAACATAATGATTGGCTTGACCACCCCCAAAACAGGTGTAACAGAAAATATGAAATTACGAACAAAATACAAAAGGCAGATTTAAAGACTGTTAGAGGTACCACAATAACTGTGACTAAAGTTTTAAATCTACAGTCTCCTTGTTTTTTCATGTGCCTATCCCAAAGCACTGCTCAGAATATATCATCCTCCATCCTAAGCAATGAACAAATTGTAAAAGTGCTTGCTGTGTGCCCTCTGCTCCCCTTCCCAGGATAGGCAAAACAAAAAAAGAAAAGTCAGCAGCCTGTTCTTTTTGAAGGTCTTCTGTGTGGTAGGGTAGAGGGCTGCTCTTTAAACCTTATCAGGATTCATTCTATCAATCAAGATAAGAGATGCAGGTACCCTGTCTCCCAGATAGGAAGACTCAATTCTGTAATTTCTCAGTAATTTCTTAGGCGTTACTTAAACCCCAACAAGCCAACATAGGATATCTAAAAGGCATATTCAAACTCTGTTGATTAAACTATCATGTAATTTGGTGAAGACTGCAAAAATTCCAGGGCCAGAAGGCAGGATAGCTGCATTGTGCTAACTTGATTGCAAGCTATGATGAGCCACTAGGAAAAATGGATGGGCAGTACAGATCAAGAACTAGAGCCCAGGACTGGCACATAGTACATCTTGAGTAAACTTGGGGTTTTTATCCTTCTTCCTTGCTCTCATATTTTGAAGGTGTTTGTGGTTTTTGTGGTTTTGTTTTTGTTTTTTTGGATTTTTGTTTGTTTAGTTTGGTTTGGGTTTTTTTTGGGGTTGGTTGGTTTGTTTTTGGGTTTTGTTTGTTTATTTGGTGGGGTTTTGTTTGTTTTGGTTTTGTTGGTTTAGTTTTGTTTGGTTTGGGGTTTTTTTTGGTTTGATTTTGTCTGGTTGGTTTGGTTTTGGCTTTTTTTTTGCAGATGGAAGAGTTTCATAAGGAGACTGGAATGGGGGATTTCTGTAGAATTGGGGGCAGGGAGTCGTAGGTCTAAATGAGACACAGCAAGGAGTTTAGCCCCATCTCCCGCAGCTAGTTTAGGCTGAGCTCCAGGTCCCCATGAGAAAGGGAAGATGCCATCAGCTGCTGTGGTCTCATTCCAGCTGTACTAGAAAAGAAAAACCAGCTGGGATGACCCTGGCTGCATGCCAGGCACCCACCAAAGCCTCTCTATTGCTCCTCTCCACAGTTGGACAGGGGAGAGAAAATATAGCAGAGTTCATGGGTTGAGAGGAGGACAGGCAAAGACCACTCACCAAATACCATCAGCAGCAAAACAGACTCAATATAGAGCCATTAATTGAATATATTATTAACAGAATCAGGATAATCAGGACAATGAAAAATAAAATCTCAAAACCACTTTTCTTCTGCCCTGCCCCTCTTCTCAACTCCATCTCATACCCCAGCCTTGCAGGGAGAGAGGGAGTGAGGGTTATGATCAGATATGACTTGGTGCCATGGTTTAGTTGAGGTGCTGGGGCTGGGTTGGATTCTATGGTCTTGAAGATCTCTTCCAACCAAATGATTCTGTGAATTCTGCAAATTCTTTATTCCAGTAAGATCTTGGACTAAGCCATACTAGACATATGCAGCTATAAAATTCAAATGAGAGGTATAATGTATAAAATGTTCTGGCACATCTCTAATACTAAAAGTATATTGAACAAAGATACCAGAAACTCAGAAAAGTATAGGTGGTAGCATAGTATTTCCACAAGCTTAACTTCTAATTAAAAAATACAGTTTGTGTAAAAATTTAAAGCAATAATCTTTCACAATTTCTCCCTCTCCACTAATATGTGGAATTCATCAATGGCTTTTAGAAACTGGCCAGCAAGAGGAAATGTTTTGCATGTAGTAACATGTACTAAAAGCTCATACAACTTTAGCTGTCATGAACAAATTCTAATTTAAAAGAAAATCAAGAAATGAGTAACACCTTACCTAAATGTCATCGGTTCAGAGTAACACATGCTATTGAATCAACCGGTCTCACTAACAAATGTTAATAAAATTACTGTAGAATGACTCATACCAGTGAGACAGATGAGTGAGTGTCAATATATAAATTTTGAGGAAGAGGAAAGCAAAACCACATGAAGCCTAAGGATCCAATCCAGAAAAGTTTGAATTTTCTCTAAGTTTGCAGTCATTAAAGAGAACTGAAGAGGTTCATTTCTTGGCTAAAATTAATTGCCACAAAATGTAGCAGATGCCAAAATATCAATGAGTTTTCAAATCAATTGGAAACATTAATGAAAGAGACCATTAATTAACCACAGCCCCGTCTCTGCTGTTGAGGCTCAGGAAATTCAAGAAACTGAGGAAGCATCACTGGACTCTTCCCTTACTGTTATATTCCTGCTTTTTCAAGATACAGGGGGAAATGAACACTCAGTGTAATCTAATAGAAGCAATCCAAACTTCTTGTTATGTCCTCAGAGTATCTATGTAATATTTCAATGAATTTTACTTCTAAAAAAAGAAATGCAGATCAGGTGCCAGCTGAGATACCACAAGCTGTTTTCTGCTTTGCAAAGGGACAGGGCTTTCCTCATAACTAATTGCACACCAAGCATGCAGCAAAGTAAGGTTCTTGGGAAGTAAACCATCCAAGACAGTTTAACTATATCAGGATTACATACTCCAGGGATTTAGCTGAAGCAGAAGGATTTGCATGCTATGAAACTCCTGAGAAATCTCTCAACAAAAACATTCTTTCTTTCTTTCTTTCTTTCTTTCTTTCTTTCTTTCTTTCTTTCTTTCTTTCTTTCTTTCTTTCTTTCTTTCTTTCTTTCTTTCTTTCTTTCTTTCTTTCTTTCTTTCTTTCTCTTTCTTTTTTCTTTCTTTTTTTCTTTCTTTTTTCTTTTTTCTTTCTCTTTTTTCTTTCTTTTTTTCTTTTTTTTTTTCTTTCTTCTTTCTTTCTTTCTTTCTTTCTTTCTTTCTTTCTTTCTTTCTTTCTTTCTTTCTTTCTTTCTTTCTTTCTTTCTTTCTTTCTTTCTTTCTTTCTTTCTTTCTTTCTTTCTTTCTTTTTTTTTTTCTTTCTTTCTTTCTTTCTTTTCTTTTTTTCTTTCTTTCTTTCTTTTCTTTCTTTTTTTCTTTCTTTCTTCTTCTTTCTTTCTTTCTTTCTTTCTTTCTTTCTTTCTTTCTTTCTTTCTTTCTTTCTTTCTTTCTTTCTTTCTTTCTTTCTTTCTTGTGGTGTGTGGTCCAGCAGCTGCTACTCAGTGTTTGGATTTTATTCAACAATCCAAATTATTGAAATACATTTAGTATTCTGAAAGCCAGCAACACTCTTCACAAGCTCTGAATAATTTTTTAAAGAGCAGTCTCTGAGGAAATGGTTATTCAGAAGGGTTAGGCAGTGGTCTTTTTCTGTTGTTGAAAAGCCAAGAACTCATGCACAGATGAGGATGAGACTCTTTTCAAAAAGTGACACAAGTATATATATTTGCTGAGAATATTTATGCAGGATAACATGAAGGGAACTTTGTCCACACACCTTCAATGACATTTTATTACTTATTCTAAAATCTGTAGGCATGGCAAAGTTGGTCAATAGTTCTTGATGCATTGGCATTCTTTGACAGGTCTGGATACCCAGTATAATGTGGGCATCATTCACCTCCATTTGCTTTTGGTCATGTGTTATTCTCCAGTTCATAGCTTCATAAAGCTGTGGAACAGCCTTTCTCCAGGAGAACTTTTGAAAAAAGAACACAGTAAAAAGGATTAGATGTAGCCATAAATATGATAAATGGCTTACTAGAAACTACATTAAATAGCAATGATATCAGCCCAGAGATGAGTTCTGCAACAGTCTTTTTGCAAACCTGAGTGGATAAATTATTCACCATGTGCTTGCTTTTCATGGACATCATTTAACAGAACATCCTATGTCACAAGTCATTTGCACTCCAAATACAGAAGACTTGTGTGTTGCTGCTTACCATTTCATCCCACTTACCTCATTCTCCAGACTTCCATTAAATGATAGGAAAAGAAATCAGATATGGTACAAACTGTGCCTCCCACTCCTTTCTCTAGGACTTTGTCCATAATCTTTTGACTTGTCCCTCTTGTGGTTTTTCCCCCCCTTTTGCAGTTGTTGTTGAGTTTGTTTATTTATTTGTTTTCTTTTGTCTAGTCTGGTCCAAGTTTTCCCCACTGTGTTTCTCTGCACCACAATGCCCAGAGCGCAATTCTGGATACTCAGCTTAGTGTTGAGTCCTTCAGCAATATCCCAAATGCTCAAGCACAAAGTTTGTCCACATTTTGCCCAGTGGCTCTGTTTTCACAGTACTCCAGGGACCCGCACTGAAAACCTACCCAGCAGGTATGTTCATGAATGAACTGCTCCCTGTAGACACAGAGTTACGCTATATGGACTTAGCTCTTATTAGAACTCAGCCCACCACTGGATGCAAACTGCACACAAAATTTCAAAATGTCCAGGTTCCATCAGAAATTACTCCGGCTGTATTTTTCCAAAGTATGTGTCTTCTAAATAAAAACATCAAATACTTGTATACCATGGCTAAAGAAATGTTTTTTTTTTTTTTTTAAAGATCATTTGCCTGGCAGGAAGTATTCCAGAGAAGAAAGAATGAAATAGAAGAGCAAGCCCCAATGATGAAACCTAACAAAACCTACCAATTTCAGGTGCTCGTGGAAAAAAAGTTGTAGCAGGAAAAAAAATAGCACTTTCTTTGACAGTGACAGCAAAGATTTGAAAATAGGAACAGAACATCTACTGACAGGATGACTCTATTATAGACTATGTGGGGATTTTTATCTCTAAGTTGCTTGCAGCAATACATCTCATTCAGCTCCTCAGCCTCACTGATGCACCAAGCTTGACCCTGTGTCTTGGAAATGTACTCGCTATCAGTCAAGCTTGTTTGCATTAGTGTAGCCCGCTTTTATTTATCATAGTAATATACTCCATTTATATTTATTGCATGCTGCCTCCTTTAGTTGAGCTTTGACCTGAGGTTGACCCAGATGTTTGTATATTGTGCATGCAGGTACTGTTGCTTTTGTGGCTAACACTGACTGAAGAGCAGACCTGCAAAAAGACCTGGGGCCAGGCTACATGCAAAAACCTCCAGCAGAACAGACAGATCAAATTGCACTTAAATCCTGCCAAATTATTTACAACATCTCAAAAAATATTTTTAAGCCTCAAGGCTTTTATAACAATTATTTAATGCAGAATGTGTATTTTTTCAACTGCTGCCTATACCAGATCTTAGTTTGCACTGTAGCATGAAAGTCATCACTAAAGCTATCTTGCTTCAGTGTTTCAAAGTAAAATGAGAAAGCTTCAGCCAGTAATGACAGTCTATAAACCCAGCAGGTTTTATTTGGCTCTGAAGCTGTATTTGGCTTTATTTGGCACCTAGCATACCTTCACTGATGTATAAATAAAGAAACCAGACATACTTTTGTGTTCATGGCATTAAGCTACATGTGATCAAGCCGCGTTGGTGCTGGCTGACCCCTCTTGCTTGGCATGGGATTCATTCCCTTATGTGAGAGCACTGGCCTGGAAAGATGTGCCACATTAAAGGAGAACAAGAAATGCTCCATGCCCATTCTCTCTTTTTGGAAAGATTTCATAGGATTTATTTTCTGGGAAGCCTGCCTTCTGCTTCTTCCAAACCATGGATATACAAGGACTATTGCTAGCAACCAAATCAGTGAGATGTAAGGAGTTACCAGCTGGCAGATGAGCTGTGCTATCTATTTGCATAAATGTTCCTTGTCTGCTACAAGTGAGAAGTAAAATGTGTTAGCTAAAATAATGGAGGTGGTTTGTACTAGAAAGAAATACTTTATTTCATTAACCCTTATCTCAGTGCTACTTACACAAAATAGCAACTGTGACCTTTGCAATGTTTTAAGCTAATGCTTTTTTGTTCCACATATGGATTAGGTGACATATACACATATATCAAGCCATTCCAACTCAATGACAAGTGGAAACCTATGGAAATTGACTATAGAGACTAAGCTGCTTGAGTCTCTATAGCTTGGCTATCTTCTCATATCTGATATTTAGTGCAGCTTTTTGTGCCAAAAGAGCTTCACAAGAAAGAGGTAAGCTTTGAAATTAGGAGAGCTGAAGTAATTTGAAAATTTGAATAGGATTTCCATGTCCATAAACTGAATTGTTTATGGCTTCAGGGACACGGGCAATACAATAGAGAACACAAACATGAGGTCATTTATTAAGCTGATTCTCATGAGCTACAATGTTGAGCATCAGCTCTTCCCCCCCTCTGTTTTGAGTTCTTTATCTTGGTCTTATCTGAGCTCAGGAGGTTTGCTACTATAGGCTTGTAGATGGCTATTAGTAGATCTAAAGTGATTTTGTTATTTGATTTTCCATTCCTGTATATTTATCACTTTAATGTATTTGTTTGCTAAGTCCTTTAAGAAACCAGTGCTTGGAAATATTAGTCAAAACAGGCTTGAGACTTCTCCCTCTGCACAATGGCTCATGTGGTACATGACTACAGATACTGCAAGGACTTTAAGGCTTCACAAATGGACAGGATCTATAGAAGAAGTGAAAAGAAAAAGCAAAAGAGTGGAGATATTCAACTACTACAGCACTTTTCTTAAGTGAAATCCTAAGGGCCAGATTCTATGTCACTCCACATTGTGTGCACTTCAGTTACACCACTGGAAATTGCAAAGCAGATGTAATTGGCTTCCAGCTCACAGTACAGCAACATTTTACCAGATACTGCTGTTAGGGGCACTGAAGAATCTACCAGAGGGGTTATTTCCCTCCTGTAAAGATGTGAAATGGTCTCCTGAAAGAAATGGTACAAGTGTTATTGAATGGATTTTCTCTCATTAAATGACCACTGGGAAAGGCTTGAAAAAATATAGCAGTCTGGTGACCTGGGAGTCTCCTCCAGCTCTAATTTCTGTGATCAAGGAGACGAAGGATAGAGAAGGAATTGAATTATGCCTGAGGCACAAGGATTTCTGGAGCTGATCACCTCTCCCAGGAAAATGTCAGTCTAAAAGGTTTTCCAATACTTCTCACCAGCAGTTTTGACATGTGAAATTCAGGTGTTTCTCTGAACTCTAGCTGATGTTATTGATAATATTTATTATCACAAATGTCAAGATACTGTCCCAGTTGCTTCATTATTGAACATTTCTTACGTGACCTTCTACATGATTATTAGTTTGCAGTGATTTGTGAAACTTCAGAGGGCCCAGCATGAGCGTCCTGTGGCGACAGGACAGTAAATGATTAGAAATCCTCTATCTCCACCAGCCATATGGTCAGCTATACAAGGACTTTAAATACAACTCTTTTGTTGTTGCTTTTACCCTGTTTTTTCTCTTTAATTTTTGACCCAAGCAGTTCAGATTGAAAGCTTGGGATGCCTTTCTCATAGGTTGTGGGGAGTTATATTTAGGTGTGTGCAACCTAGGGAACTCAGAAGGGGGGTTAGAAACCTACCTCTTCAGAAAGTCCTTTCAAACCAAAGGAGAAATATGATCTCTTTCATTGGCCCCTTGACTCCAGACAACGCTACTGATACAGTGGTTGATTCCACTTTCTAAAGGTTCAGATACCCACTGAACACTTTGTAAATTCTGAGCAAACAACAAAGAAGGGGAAGGGAAAATGCTTCTTTCTGTGTCTTAAAATAATATTTAACATTGTGGTAAAGAACTTGAGAATCTACTTCCACTCTTCTTTGAGACTGTCATGTGCACTTCTTCAAAGCTAGTGCTGAAACCACTGTCTATGTCGCTAGCATTAACTTAGTTTTGTTTCATTTGGGTTTCCATAACAAAACGAAACAGGAGCCTTGGAGGAAAAACATATTTTGTATATTTTAGGAAAACACCCTTAGTAATCTGAAATTTTTAAATCTTTATTTGCTTTCCTCATGTCCCAGCAATCTGCTCTACTGTTGCTAACACTGTCTGGTTGTAACAGATATTTTCACCTGTCTTTTATGGGTTTTTCTCAGATCTGACAAATATCTTAGAATCAGGAAAAGCACAAAGAGACATCTATTACTTTATGGTACTTCCTTAATTTTATCTAATATCAAAGCTTCACTAACTATGTCTATATCTTTTTTGACAAGCTAATACAATCAACCCTGCTACTTTAGCTCATCTACTATCAGGATGGGAATATCATGTTCCAATGAAATTGCTAACCATTAATAGGCACAGTGCTGAAATATTAATCCATTTTTTCTCTCCAGGGCATTATAATCAACAGATCGAGTGGGACTTTTAAAATGTATGTGTGCAGATTGCCACAGTACACAGCACATCACACTGTGACTTAAAACATACTCTGAAGAGATCTCTCCTTTTCATATGTAATATGGAACTGGAATGAGAATTAGAGGCAGAATGTTTATCGATCTTTCACAAGAAGATGGAAAAAAGATGTTTACTGCTACACCATCAACTGTTTTATTCTGCTACTCTGTAAGAAAAATAAGTTTTAAAGGAAATACCATAATGAACTTCCCACACAGATGAGTTAAATTGAAAAAAACTCCCACCAGCATGCATTATGCAGATTGCCTTATTCATGTCTGTCATATGCTTCTGCACAAACACCAGTCTTCTTGCCCTCAACTGTCTTGCCATTTGCCACCCTAGTCAGTAAAATAAATTCTAGTATAATGCACGAACCTTCAGTGAGATTCCGCATTTCACAAAATCAGAATAGCAGCCATGAAAAAGGCTTTCTTTTCTTAAAGGACTAAAACTACACTCTTCCTACAGCCCAAAGGTGCTAGCTCTGTCTCCAGTATTGTGTGTCTGCCATTAACTTTCACTCTGGGAGCCCCCTCCTAATGTATAAGCCAGAATCAGAATGCCTGATATGTTAGCTACTTTATTTTGCTGATAGCTTTCATTTTATTATAGAAAACAGTGGCTACTAACACATAGCTTTGACCATCTCTGTGTACCTCTAAGATGATTTTTGTTTTATTCTTTGCAAAAAGAGGATGAGCTGAATATCCTAGAGATGATAAACCAGAGATAGGAAAACACCCTTTCTTTCCAGCTTTCATTTGTGCAAATTATAAGGCAGCTAGATAATTCTGCAAAAAATGGGGTCAGTCGCGAAGAACATCACAATTTCAATGGTTTTTTGTCTTTCCTTTTCCTGACAATGCCTTAGATGTGTTTAGATACCATTATTTCTGGAATGTTCACAAACACAGCTCTGATAATTAAAAGAGATTTCTTGCCCCTAACTGCTCATTTTCACAGTGAGTTAACATGAAGCATTACCCAATTTTTAAGTCTAGATATTGATTATTTCAAGCTGTACATGGACTAATATTGTTTTCCTTGTGGACAGACTAATGTATTTGTCCACAACAAAGGACAAACAGATGTACATCTTTTCTTCAGAGCTCGGAGATTAATTTTAAGAAGGAAACTAGACAAAATGATTTGCACTGCTGTTAAGCAGTTTCTTTCTCTGTGTTCTTTCTTCTCCCACTGAGGGGACTAGTGATAACACAATACTTCCTTTTTTGCCACAAAAAAAGTAGGGAGCAGCTGTTTCCATGGAGGAGGAAACAGGAGCTTTGTAGAATAAAGAAAGCTTGTGCACTTTTTATTAAAAACTGCACTTTACAACTGAAACATAATCTAAGGATGAAACCAGCTGATATGGCTATTTTGCTGGTTGTTAAAGAGTTTATACCACATTAAATTGACTCCCATGGGTTTAATTTTTCAGTGCTGTTACAATCACCAACCTCTCTTATTGAGAGGGTCAATAGGCACAATGTGAAGTCTTGTAAATCATTGCCTTGCTATTTTTGTAATATATAATGTGACCTTTTCACACACCTTAAAAATTATAAACCAGAGCACACACTGTATATCAAACAAATAAATCAGCTGCTATAAATACAGTCTTTCTTTTGGTTCTGGAAAGATTAATTCTACTGCATTTCATATGTTTTAAATTGTTTTTGGCTTCAGAGGCAAAATCTGCTTTTGTGCTCAGAAAGCAAAGACCCTGGACATAATCTATTTTAAAAACTTAATAGAGAAAAAGTGACCCTGAAAGCACATTTTAAAGTTATTCCACTAAAAGCCTTAGAACTATAAATGTTAAATAAATTAAGTCATTATACTGAAAAAAAAAAATCTGGTCAGTTAATAGAAACTTCTAAGTGAAATTTTGAGAAGGGAAAGGACAAATGAGAATTAAACATAACAGTGACCTGATAACCTATTTAGTGCTCCAGGGATGCTTTTTTTTTACAGGTGTATTTACCAGCCATGCTTCTCATGCAAACTGAAATTCTTGATGTGACATCTGGGAAAACTGAGTCACTGAAGAATATGTTTTATAATGGAAAACTGTAGTGTTATGAGGAAAAACTTGTTTAAACAGGAGACTGATTACTCAGCTGCCCAGAAAAACCAGATGTTTTTCCCTCATATTCTTGTGCAGTTTCCTTCATGCCTTTTATCACCTGCATTAAAGGATATTGTTTCATCCCTGCAGTCTTCTGCATCATCCAATAGTGAGAAATAGATGTCCTTGGTCTTGCTTAGTATCCCAGTCTTAAAGGTCCCACTTTTCCTAGTCCTTGCAGTTTCAGTCTCTGCCAATGGAGGAAAAGGCACTGATCTGAGGCATTTGAATAGGTAAGAAAGGGAAAATATTAGAACTAAGGTAATACAGCTTTTTAGAAGAAAGAGCTGCAAAAGTTCTGAGACCTGTAAGGTTTTGTGTTCCTGCTGTGCCAAGTCCAACCTGCAGAAGACGTTTCTCAAAGACCCCTCAGTCACAGTCCACAATGAAGTAACTTTGGCTTTGGGCACAGGCAATTTGGATGGAGAAAAGCAGAAAATGTATTCATTGAACAGATGTCCTACACAATGCTAGCAAATTCCATGTGGTGGAGCTAAACCAATGATGAGATGCCCCTTAAATTTCAGCTGGTGAGCGCTCTACAAAGGCTTTATAGCTGCGTTCCTGTGATGAACAGATCATCCTGCTATTGACTTTGCTGAAGAAGTTTAATATGACATTTTGCCTGGTTCCTATTTACATGTTTTTATCTATTTTATCATGTCTTCATCACCTTATTGTTCTGATGACCCTTTTGTTCTTCACTCCTCTATTTCCTCAAGCCAAGATTTTTAGAGTATTCATTGTTAAAATAAACATTCATGGTTCATGCTCACTGCAGTCTTCAGGGACGTGGAGAGACACTGCTGTGACTGAAAGTCCAGCAAGAATCTGGTGCATGAGGTTGTCTTATGTGGTCCAAGACAGCTGGGAAGTGCTGTTTATTGGTGAAGTAGTCTTTTACCTAGCTCCATGAAAGAAATTAAATTTGAAGTACAGTTCTTCCTGGGTTATACATTTATCCTTGTACAAGGCCAGACAAAATTTGACATGACATAAAATACCTTCCCGTGAGAAGAATTGGATATATCTATAGATTAGGTCTAGGCTGACAGCCAAGTTGTGATCTTTACAGTTCCCTGATACAGGCTTGCATTCTTTTTTTTAGAGAATATTTTTTGTACGTGGCAAGTTATAACTGACACTGTCCTACAAAAAATAGCAATCAACTTATGCTGGAACTGTAATTAGAGAAAAGGTACTGCTTTTTCCTTGTGGTTCATTTAATGTAAGGGTCAAAAGGGTTTGAATTCAATGATCGCATGATCAAATCAGGTCTGCTTGCATTTTAATTCATGAAAATAATCTGTATGCTCACATTGACTTTTTTTTTCAGGCAGAAAAATCCCTTTGATTTGAACATCTAAGAGTTTTCCTCTTCCTTTTCCTTCACCTCTTCAGGGAGCTTCCCCAAAAGAGTTGTCAGATCTGCCATTCAATTCCCAGCCTTCTCTCTACAGTTCCTCTGAATTGACACAGCTGAAAAATAAGGCATAGCCCCAAATATTCTTCCATCTCATCTCATCTCATCTCTCTCATCTCATCTCATCTCATCTCATCTCATCTCATCTCATCTCATCTCATCTCATCTCATCTCAATCTCATCCTAAAAATTATTGAAATTTAAATGCACATATAATAATTTTATTATAAAACTCTTTTATTTTTTGCCTGTGGCAGTCTTGTTATACTTATTAGGCAACAGGCAGAAACTGATGCACAGGAATTTCCCCCTAAATGTGAGGAAGAACTTCTTTACTCTGCAATGGAACAGATCGCTCAGAGAAGTTGTAGAGTCTCCCACACTGAAGATATTCTGGAACTGCCTGGACACAGCCCTGTGCATTGTGGTCAGGGATGACCCTGAGCAGGGAGGTCAGACCAGATGATCCACTGTGGGCCCTTCCAACTTTATCCATTCAGCAATTCTGTAATATAAATGGGATGGGAAATGTCCATACTCACTGCACCTGCAAAACCTGAGCTCAGCTTCATTGTCTTGTGTCTGCTTGTTTTCTTTATTTTAGAACACTGCACTCCCAAACAAACAAACAAACAAAAGCCTAGCCCAAACCTAATCCCATAGTCCTGAGATCTTTTAAGATTTTACTCAAAAAAAGTCTGACCTATTTCAGTTTCACAGAAAAACAGTACCTCAGTCAATGACATAACCTACTAATTTCAAATGTAAGACTAGTTGTGAAGGACTTGGACTAAAGTGCATTTGTAAATGTAACTGTGATAGGCTACAATGTAAAAAGAATTTTACATGCTAGAGTTTTGCATGAAACTTTTTGTGAAAATATTTGGCAGTGTCTTATCAGTATAATATCTACCCCATTGCAGTAAGCCAGAACATTTTAATTGACACACAGGAAAAATAAAATAAAACATTAAATATGTGAATAGTTAATACAGTAACAAAACCCAAGGTAAGCTTTATGGCAATCTAAACAAGAAAAATCAAGACTGGATAATTTATTAACTATTTGCCTTCAAAAAATTTCCTTTAGAAAAGTGTGTTATATCATGAAATACATATGTTTCACAGGATAGATAAATATTTTCCTAACAATAAAATGTCCACAATCCAGCGATAAATACAGTCACATAAGTAGCTATGCTTTTGACTGCCTTATCTTCAAGAGTTTTAGATCTTAGTAATAATTACATGGCGTATTCATTTATTTCCCTATGTTAAAGAATATGCAATTTACTTGGAATGACATTAACAAGCCTGAAAGCTTGTGTAAGCTTTCAAAATATTTCAAAATACTAAAATAATCAGTTCTTACAGTTTTTAAAACAGAATTTCAAGAACATTGGGGTTTTTCATTGAAAATAGGTGTTCTAATATATACAGTGATATTACTAGATAATTATGTAATTTAAAATGTAGTTCAGTATCTGAACCAACCTGCCCTCTCTAATCCACAATTCAAAGGATGTTGGATGTTAAAAGAATTTCATTAGTTGAAGCAATGTCATATTGATTGAATGTAATAGTCTTCTGGGAAATTTCTCAGATGTTTAATCAAAATGGGAGTGCCCAAGGGCACAGGAAGTTTCTGCTCTGCCCTCTTGGTCATGGAGACCATGGCAAGATCTGTTCACTGATCCTGGCAGTCATTCATGGTGTGTGTTTTATGTGGGTGTCTGAAACACTACAGTGCTGGAAAAGTCCTATTACTCATGCTTTGGTTTCCACTCCAGGGTTTTACAGGTATCAATGGTCTGGAGCCCAGAGCAGCTGTGGCAAGGTGTGGGGCCAAGGGAATTGCAGACATGGGGCTCTGTCCCTTCATATTTTAAAGCCCTTTTGCCCCCCTCTCCTTCTACTGCTTGCACTCCTAAAGATAGACATGGCACACAGACAGAATGCTTGATAAGTTGTGTCACATTATACATCCTACATTATGCATCCTATATTCTCATCCTACAAGGAAATTGGGTTTCCCATGGACCTCTGTCTTCCATTTGCAGCTGCATGACCCAGAGCTTTTGGGCAGTGGAGCTGAGGGCTCGTTCCTCCTGCAGTCAGTTACCCTTTTTAGGGTGTCTGCTCTGCCCATTGCTCTTTCTCCAGCAGGACATTTTCCTTTATTGAATCCTGCACTGCAAAGTCAGGACGATGCTACAGCGAGGGGTGATATGGTAGCAGGGCTCTCAGTGACCCTCTGTGGGGAACACGGGGAGGAGAGGCCTGCACCAGGGGCAGCCTGGCTGCTCTGGCTGCCAAACAAGTGCCGTGTGTGAAGGGGGTTTCCCTCTCTCACCTCTGAGAAGATTCAAATCTGTGCTGCAAAGTACTTCAAGCCAAATACTATTTGGGATCAGATCTATGCTTGGCTGGAGTTCTGACAGCCTCTTCAAAGCAAGTTTTACTTTATTTATTTTTAGATCAACTAAAGATGCTCTATTGACTTCCTTCAGTGCAATTTAATAAAATGCACGAAGATCTGTCTGTCTCCTTTTAATTGCAAAAGACAGATGATTGGAATGGAGATCCCTGCCAACTCCTCCTCCCCATCTCAGAGAACAGAATTATCTCACATCCCATGTCCTGGAAAAGCATCTGAATTGAGGTTGCCTCTAAATGCAGGGGGTTCTTTTGCAGAGGAGCCACTGAAATATGAGGATTATTAGTACTAGCATTCTGCATGGCCCCAGTTGCCAGGGGTGAGCATGAGGTGGAAGGTGGAATCCAAGACATTCAGGCCCCAGGCTATATTTTCCTTTATCATGAGTAGAGGCCACAGTCGCCATGGGAGTAAGTGTAAGTAGGAAGCCAATAATTTTGGTGAAAACTTGGCTTTGTATGTTCAGCTGGATGGTGGCAGCTACCAGCAGGGCAGTGCCATTATGATGTAGGTCTCTGGAAGTGAGGGCAGCCCCTGGAGAAACTGCTACCAAGGGACCCTTTGCCTCACAGGCTGCTGTGCATGCCCTTAGACAGTGGCTGAAGAAGTGGCCTTGTTCAGTCACTCCCCCAGAAAATTTTAAGAAATTAATTTAAAACAAGAGGCTTGAATTTGATTGCCTACAAGGTGGATCAGGAAATTTTGGTTTTCAGAGATGCTGAACACCTACAGCCTCTGCTGAGCTCAAAAGACAAAGATGGCAGCAGCCACATGCTGGTCTGCAGAAGAATATTTTACTTGAAGCCCAGTTACACACTCATTGCAGCTTGGATTTGGGTGCTTCATTTAGGAAACAAGAGATAAATCTTATGGCCTTTGACATGAACTCCATGTTTCAGTTTTATCCTCCACGAGGAAATAATAACATTTACCTTCAGTGTCTTGAATACAATCAGGAAAAACCAGTGAAATACACAATGAGCTGCATTAGTGTATAATCATACATTTTCATTGTATATATAATAAAAAATAAAATACCATGCAATTAAAGAACACTTCATCTTTTAAATCCCTATGATACTGATTTCTTTCTTTTTTTTTTTTTCTGAGGGTAAGCTGTGAGAATGTGTGCATATGTTTAGCAAAATTCCCTTGAGAAATAAAATAACATGTGAAACTCATTTTTTATTTTGTGGGAAACTTCATAACATTTTCTCAGATTGCATCCATGGGATGGATTTCCAGCTTACCTTATGTATGAGAAAAGACCTTATAACCTATATGTGACAGTTGTTTGGGTTTTATAAAGTGTCCTGCTCACTGTGGCATTAGTCACAGATATTTCTGTGCTACTTCAGAAAGCAAAGGAAAATGATGATTCTTCTATATTTAACTACAGTGTGTTCCTTTAGTGCCATGTCACTTAGAAAAATCCTGCACCAGGATAGGTCTGCTTTTAAACTGGAAAAAGAAAATAGGTTGGTTTTTTTTTCTCTGTAGTAGGCTCTGTTTTTCAGTGCTTTGGAACCCTCAGCTTTATTTTCTGAAAACAGTTTGCCAGACCTTTAATTGGCTTTCGTTTAAAGGAATATTTCTATGTAGAAGCTGCCACCTGTATGAATATTGAGGAGGTAAATTGATTTCTGTGTAGAGTTCAAGGAAAGCTGACAGAAGAGGAGGAAACACATAGCTTGTGTTAGTCCTCTAAAGAATTCCTCTTCTGGGAACTAGGGAAAGACTAAACCTAAATGGGTTTACTAATAAGGTTAATTTAAAAATTATTCTAAAGCATTGTTATTACTATCATTATGAGAGGTTTATTGTAACTTCTCCTATTTTCAATCTCAAATGCCAGCAATAATGACATCTTCCATGAGAATAGTATTCATTTCAGTGCCTTGGGACTGTGCACTGTCCTCACCTTTTTTATCTCTGACTCTTTCTGCTGGTTTTAATTCAGCATTAGGTACAATATGAATGTCCTTGCAGGGCACACAAGCCACTGCACACACACCAGCTTTTCTGAAAGCAGTTGAGAGTCTGCATCTGAAAATGCACCTTTGGTTAAATCAGTGTCCACAGCAATTAAACTGCCAAATATTTCATAGGCACCACTGATGTAAGAGAACTGGGGAAGCTATGGCTCTAAATCACAAATGGGAGCTTTGGCTGAAGGCAAAATGAAGAGAACCATTAGTATCTCTGGAAGAAAATGGATAAAACAACAAATTCTGCAATAGTTGTTCCATATTATTAAAAGGTGTTGTGATAAGGTTTCTTCTGCAAACACAAAATTATGCAGAGCAGGGTTTTAATATAATTTATTTTCCATGCCTTTTATTGAAAAATAGCTAATGAAAATTACTCATATTTTCACTTTGTCTTATCAAGCCTTCTTAATGGAAAGCTCCACTGTTTTGCATGGATGTTTCAAATTTTCAGCAGCTTGATTTAGTAAATAAAGTTGTCACTCAAACCTCATTTCCTGTCCAGCTGCAATGAATCAAAATGGACTCTGAATTAATGCTGAATATTTTCTGCATTTGATGTCTCTGTCACCAATGGGATAGCTATCATCTATCTCATTCTTTTTATGTTTCTGAAATGGGTCTGCATTACTGATGATATTTATTTGTTTGTTTGTTTGATGATTAGCAATGCAAGGACACTTAAGAACAAGTACAGTGAAACTCTTCCAGCCCATGGTGCCATGTCATTATTCCCATCTTCCCTGAACAGTCATGAAGTACAAGACCTCTCCTAACCACATAATTTCAAGCATGCTAAAAGCATAGTGAACCAAGCACAGAATTCATATGGCTCTGCATGATTTGGATTAGATATAAGTGCAGTATTAGATTAGGATTTTGTTTTACTTGGAGACAATGCAATAGAAATCACAAATTGAGCTCTCAGTTCGGTTATGGCTGCATTATAGAGTGTAGGCAGTCTCAACTAACAATAAAAATATTTGATGACATAGGTCTTCTTGTTGGATAATATTCACAAGGGGGTTCGTTAACCATCCTGAGTTGTGCTTCAAGCTGTGTAAGTGCCTTGCAGAAGGTATTAATCTTGTATGTTTATGTTTGTGTCATAAGATGTTTTTATTTATAGATTGGGACCATGTTAATTTGCTCACTATATTTAGAAGTATATTTCTCTGTGTTTCTTGCATTAAATATACAATCATCTTACTTCTACTAGAGAAGCCATCTCTGTAAGTCGTGTTTGGTCACTTTTATTTCTACAAAGTTCATAACTAGTCACTGCTTTGTTGGAGAAATCTGTGTTCATGTTGATGATTCCTGTGGCACCGATGGATATAAAGTGAGACATCATCTCATTTGAGGCAAATGTCTTCCTCAAACACCCTCAAGAGAGCTCAGCCAGGACTCCTCAGGACCAGTTAGAAGAAGAAGACCTCAGTGAAGAAGCATGTTTTAGAACCCTGGTGTGTATATGTGCTCCTGTGCCTAAGCTGCTTTTGTCTTCCTTCCTGAAGTAGAAAACTGTAATTCCAGAGAACTACCATATGGTCAGCCTTGTTGACTCCACTGAGGAGCCCAGAATACCTCAGATATTTCACTGCATGCCTGGAAATTAACCCAGCACTGCTGAATCAGAACAAACAAGGTAGGTCTGTTGAGATGCAAACCTGGACAAAGATCAGAGGATAATGTGTGCCAGAGTCCTCACCCCAATAAGCACACACAGATGTGTGCAAATGAAAACTAATAGACAAGACTTAAATGAGGACTAATATGGGCATATTTTGGAGAGAGTTGTACTCAAGTTAGTTAGTGAATAAGAAAATAGACATTGGTTCTGAGGATTGAAAGTCTAGGGAAAGGCTACCAGCAACAAACCAGTGCTACAGTCTATTAAAGCAGAGGACACAAGGAAGGAGAGCTGGATCCTCTGACTGGTGAGGGAGCTCTCTGCCTAGGCTTCAGATCTGCATGTGTGTGTACAATGTGACAGGATGCCAACAACACAGCAGCACATATTTTAAAAGAAGCTTTTTGCAAGAAGTAAAGAAACTCTAGGCTACAGGGCCCTAATGGGCTGGCTCCTAACATAGCAATCTGTCCAGCTAAACTGGAAATAACTATTTGGTGGATCATGCTCAATAAAACAAAGACCAAGGATGCAGATCTGATCCATTCTTGGTTAATGCCTTATACTTTTCAAGTAATGTTTATTTATTGCTGTTAAAACAACTACCTGTTCAGAAAGTGACTAGCAGTAAGGCATCTTACCTTGATTTGTATCTCTTCTCCTGCATGCCCTAGAAGATTTAAACATAGTCTGGAGATGCCTGCTCCCAGCAAATAAAAGAAGATCCACATGTGATTTGATTTTCATGCAGCCTCTGAGGCAAAACTCGATCCGTGTTTGACACAGTTCTCACAAAAAATGAGAAAATTAGTATGCAGTAAAATGCAGGCACACAGAGAGCTGGACACTGTTCAGATTTAATGTTTGCCTGTTTCTGATTTATTAACCCAGTACAGATGCAACTATTTCTTTTCAGCAATGTCCTATTCTCTCCCCAGTTTTCCACTTGCACTGCCAGAGGCACAGCAAGAATAGCTGGCTTGCCAAAAAGTGCACAGTGCCTGCTGGCTGGGTAGGGATAAGGCCCTCAAGTAGTCACAATCTCATTTAAACACGAGTTTACTCTGTTATTACTGCATCCTTTAGCAGCAACTAAAAGCATCACATTTTATTTCAACACAGAGTCTCAGCAGAACAGACAAAAATTGTTGAAAGAGAAGACAAGTAATCATAAGACACTAACTCTTCATGGTTCTTCCAAGGGTTCTCTGTGTAACCTCAGTGAAATGACACGAAGCATGGTTTGCAACCCTGGATTAATATTGTCCCCAAGCCACCAGTGGCTTGGCTTTGCCCTTGACCCTACACTGTGTCTTGAGCATCCAATATGCAGCTCAGCACTCTGCAGCCTTAGTGACTGAGTATGGATAGGCCAACGCACTCACCTCATCCCATCACCCATGCAAACACATCCTATTGCCTAGGACTACTTGGAAAGAGAATTAAAATAATATTTCTACTGGCAAGGAGCAATATGACAGCTGATTTTCAGAACAAATTGTTTCTCTCTGTGTTGTTAGTAAACACCAGATCAGGAATCTCTCCTGTACATCTATTCACTGTGTGGTCAACACACTAAACCCAAACTCTTTTAAGATTTTATTTTAATGAATCCTCTCCCTGCAGTGCATCTGAAATTCAGCTGCAATTGCCAGCCTCCCTAGTTTCAAGTCTGAGCCACAAAGTCTGACATGGCTTGCTGCCCATAAACATTTAGAGAATGCTTTTCTTCTTTAAAGCATTGCACAGCTTGTGAGGAGATTTTCTGGAGATGGACTGTATCCCCAGATACCACGTCTGAGGATGAAGGAATATGTGAAGAAAGCAAATCAGAGGCACTAAACCTTTCAAGAGATTTCATTCAGTTAACATCCTTCCAACATTTCAAATAGCAGCAAGAGCAAATTCAGTGTGTTGGGCAGGGTCTTGTGGGCAGGCACAATCCCATGGCCACCTTCCCTCAGGGGGCAACCAGGGCTGCTGGGCCCCAACTTCCACCTTCCTTGTAACTCCTTCCACTTCCTCCAGGCTGGTGAGCAGCACCTGCCTCCTGCAGCAATAAACCTGCTTGAGGGGTCACAGCCAGGGCTGATGTGAGCAATGCAAGGCAGCAGTGCAGAACACACGCTTTGTGCTTCCCCATTTGTCAGACACAGATCGTGCTAATGGAACTGTAATTCTCTCTGAGTGGGGATATGATCAGCAAGCACACTTACTGCAAAAATCAGCTTAAATATTTAGTTACTTTGGTTTTTGAAATAAGAACTCTGAACAATTTTTGAACATACATAATATTCTTGTGGAAGAAAATAGTCTCTGGAATATATGGATATTCTGGGCTGTTGTGGAATAAATACAACTTTCCTCTAGCATTTTAACTAAAGATTTTCTGAAAAAATATCAGAATAAACCATATTAAAAAACCTTTACCCCAGGCTACTATAAAGAAGAAAAAAATGTTCCAAATGTGAACTAATGAAGTACAAAGTAATGAATATTTAATTTGCATAATTTACCAAAGTGCAGTTAGGAAACCAAGCAAAATTCTCCATAAACAAAGTGTTCATTAGGCATTTACTGTAGCTTTTATGCAATCATTACATTTTTTTCCCCTGTATTGCTATTACTGTGGTATTACACAAAGGTGAATGAGCATCTCATGAGAGTGTCTAGAAGGTTCAAAGGGAAAAACCGAAACGAGGAAGGCAGTGGTGTCTATTAAATTTAAATAAGCTACCTGTTTACAGTGAAGAAGATAAAAGACTAAGCACAGCAGAAGAGCAACTGAGAAAAGGAATGGAAAAGGTAATTGAGTTTTACGTTACGGGCTTCTTCACTTGGCAGTGTGAATATTATTGAATTAGCCCTATTACTATAAATATTACACAAAAGCAGAGCTGTGTGAAGGCTTGCTATGAAACTTTAACAATATCAATGGAAGTAAGTGCTACCCAAACTGCACACAGGAATGTATCAGAGAAAGAATACAGTGGGATTTTTTTTCTATAGAACTGAACTGTGGTGTGATGTGAATTTTAATAAGAGCATACAGAAAAAATGAAAATGGGGACTGCAAAAATGTCCATGCACAAAGGGAACGATTTCACAGCCACTACCTGCACAGTAAATATCAAGAGGTGAAATATTTGTATTAAAGGGAATGTCCTTCATACCACAGCTTTATTTAATGCCCTATTCCTTGCCACATCCCCTCAGTCTCTAGCTTACCAAGCCTCTTCTGGAACAAGGTCACATATTTACCTGAAATATGGATTTCACACTGTTTTATAGATTCTAAGTCAGAATTAAAGGTCAGCAGATTTAAATTACTGAATGTGAATCTAAAACCTGCTTTTGTTTGACTGCAGAAGACTGAACTAAAGTGGTGCTGCATTGCCTCACCCTCTTTTCCAACTTTTCCTTCCTCACTACAGCCCAAATTTATATCTGCTCCCTACACATTATTTATTTAGCTACTGACACAGGTTTTTCTGTAAAGCTTTTCCATAGGGTGTTTGAATAATCTCTAAAATCATAACATAACTTATTCAGTATTTCACAAATTTCTTCCAGAAGGTACCAGGGATATCCTGTAAAAACAACTGACTCAAAATCAAGCTCTTTTTTCCCTACTCATTGAAATGGGAGAACGTGGCTGCTGCACAGGAGAACTTACCCTGGCAACAGGGGTCTTGATTAACCATAAGAAGTACCAGTGCCTCAGGCTGATGAGAAAGTCTAATTGGGTATTAAAAGAGCATTATTTTGACAAATTATACATTCTAGGAGTGAATACAGACAGCATGCTGTGTTCTGCATTTTGTCTCCCTCACCTCTGAATGAAAGAATGAATTGCCCTTGCCATGGGTCACCCCATCTATTCCCACACCTGACTCTGCCCTGTAAGTTAGCAGCACGCCCCAACTGGAAGGAGCTTTGGACAGCTGGCAAGCACAGTCCAGGGGGATCTCCTGCCTGTTTGATGCAGCTCCTGCCCACCTGAAGGCAGAGCAGGCAGGTAGCTGCCCAGCCTCCCAGGAGCTCAGCCTGGCAACTCCAGGGCTGGCTCTGAAAGAGCCCAGCAGGGTGCTGGACCCACTGCCCTCCATTTAGCAAGCTGGTTGCAGACCATGGGAATGCAGCGTGGAAATGTGCAAATGATGGTGATCCATGAGAGACTAATGACAGAAGGTGAAGCAATTAAAAAAGTGAAATTAGGGGAGAGATGGAAATATCAAAACATAACCAGTGATAGGTCCTGAACATAACTGTGTATGAATAGACAATTTTCAGGTTTTTTCCCAGATATTACTCTTTCAGTCTTAGGGTAATTTAACAGAAAAGTGAAGAATTCTCATCTTTTTGCTCCTTCAAGAGACCAGTAGTATTGTGACACTAAGAAGAGTGAAGTGAGGCACTAGGATATGGAAAGCAGATTCCACAGCAGCTGCTATAGTGCAGAGAAATGACATCAGTGACATCACTGCTCAGGAGCCTATTAGCACAATGCCAAAAGACCAGTTTAACAGGCTGCCTCAATTTGTAATGGACTCCATTTCCATATACCTTAGCTGGGCATATCGATATCTCCCCTGTGAGGACAGTGCTGTTTTGCTTGAGCAGCCAGCTCTGGAGGACAGTCCCTGTTTAGAGCAGGTGTTACACCAGAGGATTATGTATGATTTTCTGGAAGTCAAGAAGAATTTTTATTTTATGATCTGTGACATAATCATAATAAACATTGCCCGGATTTCCTCTGAGTCATTGAAGAATTTTTAGATAGATGGAGGCTGGGAGGTGGCCTCCCTGAAAATCCATGGACAAGGTTAATCTGAGAGTAGGAGTGCTCTTTCACCACCCGCAAGTACACTGTGCAATGGGAAGGTTTAGCTGAGAAACCCTGTGGGTACCAAATGCCTTATAACCTGCACCAATCCAAACTGTATCCCTACAGTCTTCTGTTCCTCCTCCTCCATTCCTGTGTCCAACTCGTTCCTTTCCTTTTTTTTCTATTCCTGTGGTAATGGCTGCTCCCCCATGTACATTTGCCTTCAACCCATCCTAGCTTTATGTATGCATTGGTGAGGAAATAACAGCTCTGATCACCAAGTTAACAGTACCTGGGTTTAACTGGGACCTGTGATTATGAGAGTTATTTCATGCTCTTTACCTCATCTACAATCCAACCTGTAAACACTATGAAAAGCGTTTTAACAAGGATTAATCACTCTGACTATATCAAATAAGACTCAGGCACATCAGGTTTTGTGTGCTTCAGGCTGTTACCATGTAAAATACAAAGGAAAGTTGGTGACATGGGTGTGCGCAAGCATCAGTGCTGAGCAGGCATGAAGTGGGTGTGGTGAAGAGGAGATGGTGTGGCCAGGCCAGCTGGAGCCAGCTCAGAAAGCACCTATCCCATTCTGAGCATTCACCTTTCAGGCAGCACTGAAATGTGTTTCAGCCAAAGCCAAATGACAAAACTGGAGCTGAAGTGTGGCCAAGTGTCTAAAAGTAGCCTTTTTCCTGCTGGAATAACAACTGTGTGTTGATGAGTGGAACAGCAGATGGACATTTTGGAGGGAAACTTAGTACAAAATGACAAGTTTCTATGCTGGCTTCAGACACAGTTAAGTATGATCCAACGTCAGAATCTGAAATAGTGGCACAGAGAAGTGGAGAGCTATGATGTGGGCTGTGCATCCAGAAAATCCCAGCTCTTAGAGGTTTGCTGCAGCACTGCACCACTAACAAGAGCTGTGACTTGTACCACTCTGTAGCAAACGATCTTCTTCTAGTTCCCCAAAAATGACCCAACAGTGATGCTGGTACTAAAACAACTGATGTCTGGTTCTGCTTGGCAGGGAGTGGGACGTTATTCTTTATTGTTAAACTGTGGATGAAATGTAAATATTTTCACTGTGTCCAGTGGATCTTTGCTTACCTGAGGAGCATGGACAGCTGCATCAATCTCCTCAGAGCAGTTTTTTGCTGCTTGGCCCCTGGGACTTTTCAGGGTCATGATGGCAGCATGGGCCGCTCCCTTAAGATGGCATTCTGATTAGAGATGCTTCCCTACTACAGCTCCAGAAATACAATGAATTAGAGTAATGTATTTTGTATTGATGCCTTTCCAGCCCCAAGAATGGCCCATCCCCTAATGCCCTGTCTTCTCCCTCCTGCAGAAACTGGGAGGAGTTCCCACAAAAGAAATGGGGTAAGAGTGCAGACTTGAAGGTAAGCCTGGCTCAGATGGGAAGATTAAAGGCAATGCATTACTCACATTGAGATTATTTTTGAGCAATATTCTATAAATATTAGAAATTTCATCAGTTTATTTTTATCATATGTAAGCATATTCCTTCTGCTTCCTGAACATAAATGAACTGACTTAATCGGACTCCTTTTCATTTAATAGAATTATTATTCCTTTTGCATCTCCCCTGCTGCTTCATATCAATGTTGAGTATTTATTAAGAACTAGTAAAATTCATGAATTTTTCTTGCTTGCCAGGTACAGAAAAATACAGAAAGTAGGCAAAGGGCAATCTTTTGTGCTTACTTGGCAGAGAAGGCTATGGCTATAACACACTATTAGATTATATAAAGAAAAGTAGTAAAATTGTTGAAATGAAATAACAATTTCCCTATCTCATGACCCTATCTTACAAAGGGCTGATACTGCAGTTTTCACAAAAATCCTGGGATGATAAACAGGAAGACTGTGGCAGTTTCCATTGCACAATGCTACTTTATGGGAAACACTCAGGACCAGAAAACACAGTTTTTCAGTCTGGTTCAGTCTGGGGATAAGCCTAATATGTTTTCTCTGGAATACAGACTTTGCATTGCAAATTGAAGCCCCTAGTCAGAATGCTGTCCTTAATCTTCCTTATGCCCAACACCAATTTCTTTTTATCTTTTTTTCCCCCCTATTTCTTGTCTTCTCCCATTTTTCTTTTTTCCCCCATTTTCTCATGATTCCTCCAAGATATTTCACTTTCTCCAGGGATCTACTTGTTAAAACTGTTCTCCAGAAAAGAAAATAAAGACCCTGTTTCTCAAAGAAATCTGTGCATTTGATTTTCATCAAAAAGATGTGGGCTCATGTTAGCATGTTTGATATTTGCAAATTCAAAATGTATCTCTCTAAACTCCTCTGAAAAGGAATTATATTCATTATGCACTGAGTATTCTCAGTTCATATGAATAGTAAACATTCCTTTCAAACCAGTAAATTATTTTGATTTTTTTTTATTTTATAACCACATCTCAGTTATAACAACCAACTGCTATAAAACCTTTAGCATGTTAAAAAAATAATTTTCAAATACTTGATAATATGTAGGAGTCATCCAAACAGTGACAAATTTGCAGGCAGTCTTTCAGAAATAATTAAAAATGTTTTATTCAGGTGTTAGTGAGCCAAAAGTGTAAATAATTTTTCTAGTTTGGCTTTGTACTGAGATTATACTCTCAAGCCTCGTCGTTGGCTCCATAAAAAAAGCTAACTTTGTTTCCCACAAAAATGTGAAAACTACCATATCAGGAAAGATAACATCTACATAGATTACTTGAAAGATTTCTCATTGCTTACAAAAATGATAATCTTCCTGTGTGCGCTGTGAGCTTCTTCTAAAGAGAAAGGCACTGGGTTCCTTATTATACCTGATTCCAGCAGAACTAAGGCTGCAAAAATGAACACAGAATACTTCATGCTTGAATAAAGACATTATTGTCTCATTAAAAAATTATATCCTGTTGGCTCAGGAGAAAGCCTCCAAAATTACAAAAATAACAAAAGTAGAGTGAAACTCTCTAATAATAAGATTTATGGCTCTGCCTTTTCTTCCATGTGTGTATTTTATACTTATAAACAAAAAACCACATTTTATGCTTCAAAGTGTTTCTTTGCACCAATAATACAGGATTGTTTAAAGATTCCTGAATGTATTCTTGGCCTGTGTGTTTGCGCATCTGCGCATGTGAAGGGCCTTGAGGGAAAGCCCTTGAGGAGCAGCCAAGGGCACTTGGTCTGCTCAGCCTGGAGAAGAGGAGACTGAGGGGAGACCTCACTGCAGTTACAGCTTCCTCGTGAGAGGAAGAGGAGGGGCAGGCACTGATCTATTCACACTCATGACCAGTGACAGGACCCAAGGGAATGGCTGGAAGCTGAGTCAGGGGAAGTTTAGGTTGGATATCAGGAAAAGGTTCTTCACCCAGACGGGGGTCAGGTACCAGAACAGCACCAGCCTGACCAAGTTTATAAAGATCATGGAAAAAAAGGTATTGGAAAGAAAAGGGTACTGGAGGAAAATAAGAGGAAGCTGAAATGACCCTTATTTGCTTATCACTTACACAGGATATATAAAAATCATATATGGATCATATGGATTGCAGCCTACAACTTTCTGGAAAGGCAGAGCTTGAGCACTGTGAACTCAGTTAGACTGGATCTGTCTCACTAAACTCAACCTTCTCACCCTATGGATGATTTGATCTGGAGCAGCAGCAAAAATACCCTCTCACAAGGTAAAGGGTGCAGGTCATGGCTGGTGCTGTGCTTATGTTCCACCTTACTCTTCATCCTACTGAATAATCACTGACGTAGGCGAGCTTAAAGAAAGCAAATAAATTGTAGAATTCCTAATCCATCCCCGGCCATTAAGAAGATTCAACTATATTTTAAATGAATAATCACATTGAGAAATATCCCTGTAAGTAGGAAAAGGGGTATGAACAATATTTTTGGGGCAACTATAAAGATAAAAATAGTCTCAATTCATATAAAGACTTGAAAGCAAGGATTCTGAATTTTGTATACTCATGGGACCCAAGGAGGAGACTCAGAGGTGAGGCAACAGGAAATGTGACAGCAACAATTTGGCTCATCTGGAAGAATAGGTGGCAGAGGTTAATAAGTGATGTCTCAGAGAGGTGAGAGAAAGTCATGTCAGTGACCATGGTGAGGGAAGCAGAGATAACTTCAAGGGCAATCCTGAAAAATCAGCTCTGGAGGTACGGGGTTTGATATGGGATGGCAGCCAATCCAAAGAGAAACATCCATGAGAAGGAGGCATGAGCCTCAGAGCATGCATATGCAGCAGAAGAAAAAGTAAATTTGAGAATTATAAATAAAACCAAATGAATCAATCCACTCAGCACTAAGGAGAACACTAGAGGAAGATGACAGGCACAGACATGAAACTTGCACTATCATTCATAATTGGCTATAACTTTAGCTCCCATTTATCAATACTTCATTTACCCAATAAGCAGGTTCACAGGCAGTTAACATAATGAGGAGCATCCTGGAAATTACAAAACAGAGTGGTGAATGTATGGCTCGACAGGGGAGACACAGGAAAATAGGTGAAATGACCTTCACGGTCCCATAAAAGCACCATAAAAACTAGGCACTTCTCACTGTGTGAGTTTAGAAGCTGACTGCAAACTTTCATGCAGACAGAAGTGTGACACCTGTACAGAAAATGAATGTGGAAGCACACCTGGCCATGACAAAACCTTGCTACTGAAGTTACTGCTTTCCTCATTTTCTCAGCACCAATTCTTTGAAGCAGTGTCATTTTACCTTCCCATTTCAACCAGGTATTTAATAGCAAACAATTCACCACAGGATCTCTGATGAATATCAAAGGCTCATTTGTAAAGAAATAAACTGAAACTGCCAAAAGTTAAAAAAGCAAATGTGTAAAACAAACCTTCGCCTTTGAAATTAATGAGTTTTGAAATATCTCTTACACCAAAGCAGAGCAAAGCAGGAAAGCAAAGCAAACAAGGAACCTGGAGAGACAGGAGAGGATGGAACCAGACCAAATGACAGATCACAAACCTGGGGAATCAAGTAATATGCAAATAGTGGTAATCAACACGGATAACAGGAAAAGCATGATCAAAGCTAAACCCTTCTGATAGAAATGACTCCTATGCTAGAAGTGCATTAGCACCCTGTAACCAAAATAAAAGAGCCAAACTAAGTAATTCAAATCAAAGAGTAGCATGCAAAAAGAAAGAATTCATTAAAAAGTAACATATGGCAAGCAGGTTCCACCTCTTACCTACAATTAACTCAAGAAAGTGAGAAATAGTCTCACTGACATGTATGATATTAAAACAAAAATTATGGAGGAAGAAGCCTCAAACCCCAATAACAACAATTGGGAAAAACCAAACTAGTAGTGAAGATTCTGCATAAAGGCATAGAAAACATTTGAGGAACTGAAAACATGCTGAAAAATAGGAAGCCTCTCAGGACCATGGAACTAATCAAGACTAAAAGATTCTCTAGAGATTTCCTAGGGATTCTCTATGCTCCTCATCTTCTCTGGTAATATATCCATCTGGTTCTTGTGAATCCCACCTCCATCATCTGTTACATTCCCTCTTCAGTACTTCAAGTTCCATCCACGCTGCTAACCCCATGGTCTTGTGGGGACTCTTATCACCCTTCTTACAGCCCACAGTACCCTAACAATCCCCTGACAACAGCCTCATTTCTCCACCCCTGTTCCATGTCCCTTATGGCCTTCAACATCATCCTTCAGCGTGTTCCGTGTTTCTGGCATTCCCCAATTAATAGGTTATCCTCATCACTTCCATGTGCCTTATACTTCACTAAATCACAGAATTGCAGAAATTGGAAGAACAACTGGCTATCTCCAGTCTGACCCACCTTGCCCAAGCAGAGTCATACTCAGGGTCATGGCTGGTTAGGGTTTGAATACCTCCAGGGGGGGAACTCCACAATCCCTCTGGCCAGCCTGTGTCCACCCTCACAGTAAAACAGCTTTCCTTCTTTTTAAGAGGAATTAACCAATAGCTTTCTTCACTGACCCCAATGTGTTCTCCAGTATGAACAGCTCTGAGCCATACCACATTCACCTGCTCAAAGTACTTTTAACATTGAATATACATATCTTGCACCTCCACACAGAGGTTGTCATCTGCCATGTCTTCTACCAAATGTGCTTTGCTTGCTGATAGGCAGAGGCTGTGACCTTGGCCAGGATGTGATGGGCCATGTGCATGAACAGCTGGCAGACTTTTGGCTGCTAGGCAAACCAAATAAAACCATCAGGGCTGAACTCCCTCTGTTTACCCTTCGTAATTGTCTTCATAAGCCCCTTTCCTACACAATCATCGCTTAAGATCTCTCTGACAATGCAACTGTCCCTTCTCTCTTCTAAAAACGGGCAGTGGCTTCAAAAACTTTTGACAGGTGATAACAAAGTGTGCCCAAAGGTAAATGAATGTGTTTATTCTTTCCTATTGACAATGGTTTTAAATTAGACTCTGAAGATACCTTTATGTGTCCAAAGGTGGGAGGAATTAGGCCTACAAATAACAAACACATTGTAAATAAAGGAGATGAGACTGGGTATAGTGATATGACCCAGAGACATTTCAGATATGTTCATGATGGATATTATTGCCACCTCTCGTCAGTCAGGGAAAATACTTGAGAAGCAATAATAAGATTATATCTGAAAAAAACAGCACACTTCAAGAATCTTTAACTACACAATATATTCCATAAAAATCACAGGTACTATGTTTCCTGGGTATTGGTCTTTTTAACAAAGCTTTCAGGGATCAACATAAGAGTTGAACAAAAGAAAAAAGGTATCATGCCAAATTCACATAATAAATCAGAGAACAGCAGGCACTGAGCACACCTTAGGCTCAGAGACCATTTTTCTTTCTTCCAAGAAATCTGCAGAACAAGATTCATATAAAAATAGCTTGTAATAAAAAAACAGGTTGCCTGGGGAAAAGAGTAAAACTGTTCAAAAATAGCATCTGAATCTGTGAATGGAATGAACTAATTTAATAACACTGAAAAATATTGCAGGGACCAGCTTCCAGCTGAGACAGGTTTAGTAAAGCACCTCCTGGCTTAGTATTTTGGCTCACCTGGTGGAAATGCACAGAGGGTCTCAGCTGGAAGCTCAGCTGTGTTAATGTGCAGGACATACACTGGAAGTCCAGATACCAGATGGGGGCTTTTGCTAACTGCTTAAATTGGCTCTCATGGCGGGCCACCAATTGGCAAGCACAGGATCATTTTAGGCTTGTATTATGCTAAAAAGCACAATACAGGTTGGGGGGAAATGAAGAGCATGAAAACAAAGGTAATCCTATTCTTGATCAAGCACAGAGTTGGCTGCTTTTTGTGTGATTATAGGAGCCTTGTATTTGCCATTAAAGTCTGGAATGTAATGATTCTCTTGTTAAAAGACAATTAAAGTTAATGCAAATAAAAAACCACAGTGCACATGCTAGATGTACACACATATATGCTTCAATTCGATACAGCTGATGTCTTGATCCCTTTGTGACCATTGAAGTAGGAATGATGAACATCAGTGCCTGAGGCTACAGTGGCATGTGGATTGCAGGTGATTCCCAATCAGAACATGAAGCTCAAGGTTTTTAGAGCTATCTAGGGACATCTATCCCATTTGCAACTTTTTGCTAAACCAAGAGACCTCTTGTATTCTTTCAACCAAGTTACCTTTTCAGGGAAAGGAAATGACTTTTACTTTTTTAAATTTAAGAGCTTTTGTGCTCCTCTGAGATGGATTAAACCATTAGCCTGTGGTAAAGAATACATAACCGGAGTAAATTTGAGATGAAAACCAGCCATTCTCTATAAATTACAGAAGAAAGGTATTCAGGACTAGTGTCTCAGCACAAGATCTCAAAAGAAAACTCTCTGTTTAAGACAAATTAATAACTTTTGCGCATAACTAGTTTTGATTTGTGAGCCAAAAGGATATAATCATGAGGATGAGAGGCAAATAATCCTCAAGTGTAACAATTAAATTCCTATCAATTGTGACATAATAACAGAACAGTCTTCTAAAGCTCTGGAGATGCCTAACCTTTCTTTCTATTAAGTAAAGATAATCTACAATTACACTGCTTAATTATTTGCAAAGATTCTCAATATTTTCTCTGCTGTAAAAATTGCTTTTCTAAATTGGTTTGTTTTTAGCATGGTTGTTTTTCAACTCTCAAAAGTAAATAACTTTGTTTCCCTGTTCTTATGGGGTATTGAGCACTTTGGGTTTTTTTCTCCTTATCTCATAAAACTGAGCACAATTTTGTAGCCTGGGTTGGATCCCCATCACAGCCAGATGCAGGGTTTTTATGCTTGGGGTGATGTTTGAGTTTGTCTTTCTACTAAGCAAACCACTTTGCAAAGGACAATGGCCACACCACTGCTTTTTGTCCAAGCAGTCATGGATCTGTCTCCTGCACAGGTGTCAATGCAAGGAACTTCCAGTTCCGTGTCCTGAGGATTTTACAGTGATGATCAAGGACATGCTTTGCAAACAGAGCTGCTGGTGAGGGTATAGCCAAATATATATAAGCCAAAACAAGATGGATGAAGCCTAGACCTACATCTGGAGCTAAAACTTAAATCTTAGGTACCGTTGCTCTGACTTAGAGAAACTGCACCCCACAGCCTTGTCCTGAGTCTGGACCTACCTGGTAATACAGATGAGGTGTGTGGTGCAGCCCACAATTCACACCAGCTCTCTGTGAGAGTGGTGTAGCTTTCTCCCTTACCATGCATCCAGGTTTTCCTCCACAGAAAGCCAGGACATGCTCATTCACCCATTTTTCTCCTCAGCTGCCTGTGGAGAAGAAGCCCAGCTGTGCCATGAAGGGTGAGGATACCAGCATGGTATCCTGTCAATGCAGAGAACCCAATTCACTCCTGGAGAGGCTCCTCTCTCTCCACTGGGAATACAAGGACCTTGGGGCAAGCAGGCTCCTGTGCCAAAGCCTTACAGCAAGGGGAGTCCCTTTTAGACAGCCTTTATGTGAGGAAAGCTGACACTGTCACCTACTAGTGGGGTTGACACACTATATAACTAATTAACTAAATAACACTAACTAACTAATAAACACACTAACTAAACACAATCAGGTTTATCTCAGCTTGTCAGATTAGCAAAGCCTGATTAAAAGAAATCAAAAATTCATTAAGAAACATAGTAAGATTTTCTTTAAAATATTGATGTTTTGAAACCTTTTTATACTTCAGGTACTTATATCTCACACCTAGAAAAAATGTAGTGAACATTGCCTCCATGTTTAACAGGCATTAAACTTAAAGGGCTTATTTATTTGTTTGCTTAATTTTGAGGTTTCCCATTGTTAATGCACAAATTTTTCCTTATTTTAGTGCAGATATTTTATTTTCAGCTACAAGTCAATCACATAATAAAAAAAAAAACTCCTCTCTGTGATACATATGTTTCTAAGAGAGGCAAGAAATGAATTGTAATATCTAGAGTATTTGCATTTCTTCTTCCACTTAAGAGGGAAAGGAGTATAATCTCAGCATTATCCTGATTTATCCTTCATGGGAATGTATGTAAAAGAACATAAATACTATTGCTGCAATTTTATATCATATTTCATGTGGGGTTTTTTTGCTTTTTCTTACTAATGCTTCCCAGTTTCATCTGCTTGCTGCTTTCCTCATGAAAGAAATGAGGATAGTGATATAAAATATTACATCAAATACACCTGTGAACATGCACTCCTGTTTCCAGGATTTTAGAAAATAAAGAGTTGCTTCCAAGCTTCTGCTTTTCTACAGAGTGAGGGGATAAGCAGCTTTGGTTAATATCTTTAAAAGTGCTGAGAGACATAAAAATGTAAGTGGCCTTCCTGCTTCATTCAGACATGAAAAAGGGGTTGGAAGGTACTTAGGAACAAAAAGAAATGGGATTAGAAGACTGAGGCTGTTTTGTGAAGCAACTAGAAAAGTCCCAGGCTTTGGAGTCTGTAATAATATTAGAATTAATGTACCTAGCCATATTGCCACAGTCTGCAGCTGAGGAAAGGATTCTGGGAGAAAGTGAAGGGTTGTGTATGTTTTTTACATATAATGGCAGGTTCTTTCCTAATATTGCTGTTGTAGCAGAAACCATATTTCATGTTAATATTACTTAATATGTTATTCATTGCCCTGGGCTCCCGAAACGAGTGGTGAATTAGGTCATGGTGAATAAATGCCTATCAGTGTCCATCAAATGACATTCCTCATCTCCTTTCCCCCTTTTTTTGTTTCATGAGGTATCAAAATCTCATTCTCTTGTTTATCAGGCAGTACATGACAGAGCAAATCTTTCTGGGAGCATCTATAAATATATAGCTCACATTACCGCTAGTGTCAGCCTCAATACAGATGGTGAGACTGATGTAAATCCCTCTCATTTCGTCAAGGTACGCACTGCATTTGGTCAAATGAGCACATTTTAAATGACCCTGAACTAATTACCTCTCAATGATATGGCACAAGGCCAGACCAAGGGCCAGCTCAAGCTGCTAGAGCTGAAGGGCCTCCATGCTCTACTCAGGACCATCACTTCTTCTCCCTCTCCTTGCCTACAGTGGTACCACAGCTGATTTTAGCAAATGCTGGCACATGAGCAATGACTTCTGAAGCTGTTCATCAACAACTCGTATTTGCCCAATCCTTTTTTTTTTTAGTTACCCCATTTTCTTTTTATCTCACATCCTGCACCTCAGACAGTTGTTGATATATTGCTATTTTGATATACACTGACATATGGCTCCTGAAGTGCTATATAAGTGATTCAGGCTGCTGCAACAGGTAATTTATAGCCTGCACACACAACCTTAGCTCCCAGTGATGGCTAGGCTAGGTAAAAGTGACCCTCTCCACCCTGCAAGGGGTAGCTCCTCACGCCTCAGCATTACTGGATAATGGAAGTTTAGCAGTCTACGTCATCCTGATGTGATCAGACCATTAAAATTAATGGGATAGGTAAAATTAGTGACTTGCATTAAGCAATGCACAAGAGCTACACGACTTTATTTGCCACTGACCTCTGTCCCAGGCTCACCTCTGGCTCTGTGGATGCTGTGTTGTGCTCAGTGAAAGCCCAGTGCTAACCACCAGAGTTAAAACTCACCAGGCTCTGCCAAAGGAAGACTGAATGGAGGTCTCTCTGTAGAGAGTTTTCTGGAAAAACACAGATATATGCTTGCAACCTGAATTAAGGAAGAAAAATGGGCTTTTTTCTGTGTGATAATTTCAGTCAGCTGATAAGAGGATACTGCTCTCTTGTCACCTGGTTGAAATGACAGCTAGTTTTGGCTATATATTCTCCTATTAGGGGAAAATTCACTTGAAATACCTAGTTAGAGACCTGTTACTATTTTAGGGGAATGCCCTGAAGGTCTTCACCCTGTCCCTTCTATTTATGCATTTATACTGCTTTAGTTAAGACTGTGGCAGCAATGCTGTCAGAGATACTGTATTTTCAAGAGGCCATGGGAACTTTTTTAACACTGTAATGTGGTCATAAAAATGTGCTTTGGGCTGCAACCTGTATTATGAGATTTGAGCCAATAAGCAGACTCATTTAACCAAAGAAAGCCTTCCCATCTCAAATAGCTGATTTTTAAAATTCTACATGTGCAAAGAATGAACATGCCTTAGTGACTTGGATAAAATTTTGTTGGACTATGTTTCAGCAAGAGTTCCCAGCAGTGCAGGGAATACAGAGGAGCATGCATGCAGCTATGAAAAAAGGTGTCTGCCTTTCTTTCATGCCAGAAAACCAGAGACAAAAAGCACAATACAGACATCCTGACAATACAGTGTCACTGAGCACTAGAATAAAAAGCTGAGCCATGATTAACCCCGTCCCAGGCTGACAGGAAAAATGTTAATGGTGGTGACATATTTAGCGACAAGAATAATGGTCTTTCCTATATATAGGTTTTTACGGTCTCTCCTGTATGAAGGTAGAATTAGTCTGTGCTCATGGAATTTGACTTGACTTTACTTCATTTATTTGGTGCTGTTTCTGGCTGTGTTTTATGTGGCGCACTTAAAAGAATTGTTCTGCCTGAAACATAGAATAGACATCTGTATCAGTTAGGAATTTCACTTTTGCTATGGCAAGAATTCTAATAAAGATAGACAAAATTGACATTTGCTTCAGCCACAACAAGACAGCATTTTAAAGAACCTGTGGACAAACAGAAAAGGGGAAATGGTCATGGAAGTAGAAGTGGAGCAAGGAAAGAGGGGAAGACAACAGGAGTAAGTTACAGAGCATTAAACTACTAGTGGCTGTTTTCACTTGGAAATGAAATGTCCTTTACTGGCTGTGGATAACTTCTAGAAGACACTCAATGTAATAGTGCTGACCTTACATATTTAGCTCATGTGCCTCACCTCTTCAAGGTGGCCTTGTGCAGAGGAACCCTAGTGAACACAGCTAGTGAGTTAAGCTGGATTTCTGCAGGTAACTTCTGTCAAGCTGACACTTCTTTTCATTTAAGCTCTACTCAGATAAAGAATCAAACTTTCTAAGTTTCGAAGGAACTTTAAGGAAGGACTGATCAGACTTCAGATCCTGGTCTCCAAAAAGAGAAGATATTCTTTTGGGTGAATGGGAAGGACTCCCAGAGTCAGCGTAAGAATGATTGGAAGTAACAAGTGAGATGATGCACTTAAATACTGGGGTTGATAATGTTACCAGGTAAATATAGTAAATGGACAAAGCTGGAATTTTGTACTCATAAAAAGCAAGATAAATGTTCAATGAATAGGAAAAGTGTATGTTCTCATCCCATAAACAAACTAGGCTTATTCAGAATCTGCATGCACTGGACAAGACTCAGGGCAGTTTTGGAGAAAGGAGTTTAAGTTTTGACTAAAACAGGCTAAAATATTTGGATGTTTTTAAACAATTCTCTCTTTCTTGAATATAGGCAATTACAGCCTCAGGGGGATGTGCATGAGAGAATCGTGACACAAAAGTCACACCTGAAAATATGGTTATGCTTCAAGAGCATCTTCTGTCTGAACAATGTTGGACTACACTGATAACACTGTGCATGGCTGGAATGGCCCAAGGTGGAATCAGGACAGGGAATAAGTGGCAAGGGTACCATGAGAAACAGTGGTAAATGAAGGGCTGGTTGTTTTAGGGCTCATGTTTACTCAATACCAATATGCACAACTTTTTTGTGTGCTACACTGCATGGGCACAGAAAACCTCTCTTTTATGGTGAAACAGATGCTGGAGATAGTTACATATTTATTTACAATAATTTATGCTAATTCATGGTGCCTCAGTAGTCTTTTCTACACAATATCTGAGGGTCTGAACAAATTTGTACTGTCCTTGGAATTATCTAGGGTGTACAAAAATTCCAAGGGGATGGTGATTAAAGCTGGGGTAGCTCCAGCTGACAAATACATTACAGATAAGTTGGTATTACTGATCATTGTTTAAAGCCACTGGACACTAGATTTGGCAGACTGATTTGACTGTGTTCTTTTGTCTTTTCCCATGGATAATTTTTTATCTTCTCTTGCTTCAAAAGCTAACTCGCTTCCTTTGAAGGACATTAAGCTTGACATGGTTCAAGCTAAGCTTCTTGAACTTAAATCCAGCATGGATATCCCCTGACTGAATCAGCTTTGACTTGAATTGTGTGTATCTAATATTTCACACCATTTCAATTATACTCCACAGCAGCTGAGGACTATGTGAATTCTAGTGCTAAATTTAATCAAGTGCTCCTTCAATGTGGAAGAGAATATATTTTTGGAATTAATGGAAAGAGACAAATGAAATCAATCCCTGGGATCTTGGTTCTGTCCACTTTGCACCAGAGGATGTCCCAGAGAAAAGACCTTCACTAGCAACTGAAGCCTGAAGTCTGATAATGTGAGAACTTAAAACTGCAAGGTATGAAACCCATGAAGAATGGTACACTTCATCTGGACTGTAGAATCAACAAGAATTTAATAAGTTAATCAGATCATCACCATTTGAGTGCACATAAATTTGAATTGTTTCCCCATTATGAAGTGGTTGTCTGTAAATTATTGCCAAGAAAGCCATTTTCAAATTAATGTCTGAGCTATTAGAAAATACAGAGGGCATTTTCATTAATTGGAAGCAGCTTTTCTTCCGCTCTGTCTATCATTACCTTTGTTGCCCAGAATCAGTTTAGTGCTCAAATTTATTGATGTATATGATTCAGTGGCATTATTTGTTTAGAATTCGTCCAATACCTGATGGAATAAACTCATTAAGGGTAAATGAATAGTTATATAGTCATCAACTAAAATGAGTCACTGCAGTTCTCTGAAGTCATTACAGCGCCTTTGAACACAGCTGGAAAGAAAGTCTCTGTGAAGGTTACAGCTTCCCTCTCAGAGGTAACAACATTAATTTTCATCCCTTCTTTGGTACAGCTTCTTTTTTACAGAAAGCACGAATCCTTCTTCAGCAGAAGACAGTGGGTTCTTCTTTTATCCAGGAATGTATCAAACTAGCTTGTGAACAGTTTCACATTTTTGCTGCCACAATGCATTGGTTTTGCAGTATATAGAAGCTGGGATTCAGAAAGAAGAATATTGCTTAGAAAAATAGATGCTTTAAACCCACTATTTTTGGAGTTAAGTATGATGTACATCTTCTACAGCTGACAAACATTCTGCCACTGAAGGCTGAAAGAGGAGGAGGGCTTGAAGATTGCAGAACTCACTGTGTAGGTTCTCTATTTCAGTAAAACTGTCCACAAGGGCAGGATTTCCTAATTGTATGTTACAACTCATGCAAGGGAATGTACTGTAAGAAATCAAGGTTAGCTTGCACCTGGGCCTCTCTTTTTGAGAAGTAAGTCTTTATTTGAGAAGTAAGTGTCTCCACAAGCTTTGCCTACTTGTTTGTATGCTTGATAATATAGGTAAACTGGACTTTTTTTTTGTTGATACTCACACCATCCTCGCACTTATTTCCATATCCAGTAAGATAGAGACTTGTAAGGTGTTAGCAGTGAGGCAATACAGCTGAAGGGAACAGACAAAGGATTCCTATCCACTTTTTACTGGCAACTGGAGTATCTCAGTGCACCAGAGGTAAATATCTATAAAGTGATACAACCTTTTTCATAGTCAAAATGCATCACACTGTAGTTAGCATAAGCCTTTTGAAAATCCTATTGCTTGAGAGCTGTTTTACTGAGAATGCTGTAAGAACCATAAGGAAAAAAATTCTCACTGAAACTGACAGTATCTAATAATCTTTCTCACAGCCACAAACAGCTCAGTAACTTGAGTTTCTCATCAAAACAGTCCTAATGCATTTTGCAAGCATGTTGTCTATGTATCTTCTCCCTGCTGGCTCAAAAGCTGTGTTCATTTGTGGTGAGGCTAAGAGACATCTATGGAGGGATTATCAGCTGTCTATGGCATTTTTAATATTGCCCTTAGGCCTGTGCATTCCAAAATACTTTGGGCTCCCTCCACCTGTTTTTACAATGCTGGTGGAGCACAGGTATGGTCACAAGAGTGTTAACACAAGACTGAAGCCAAGGCCCACTGAACTCACCAGGAGTTTTTCTTTCAGGTTCTGAACATTTCAGATCACGTCCATGGTAGCTGTTATTTCACTTTAGACAACAGGAATTAGTTATAATTAATTTTCTTATTTTTCTTCCCCCCCCCCCCCCCCCCCCCGATGTAGGTGCATAATTAGTCTTGGGGAGACATTTGAAATGCAACCAATGAGACATTTGATATAGCACACGTAAAATTTTCTTCAATTAGGAATGCAGAATTGTATTACACAGCACATTAAATGGCACATTAGCAGATGTAAATGCTTCCATTGAATTAAGATTGGTTAGTTTGCTTGTTAGATTAATTTTTGTAACAGCAAATGAGTAGTTTTCTGGTTTTGAACAGCACACATAAAAGAACTGACCTAACTTTTCTTCTCTACTTGTGGGTTCTAGAAGTGGACCAATAAAACTTCTCTGCCTGGACCACTGTGTGTGCTATGGTACATGAAAGCATCTGAGATAGAAAATGTTCTTTTGAATTGCATGCTTAATTCCTAGGGAAAAAAAAGTTTAAACTTCTAAAAATCTAATGTACTTTAGATGTCTTTTGCAAACTGCTCCAAATATTATTTCTATACAGAGCATCCATGTTGTAAAAATTCACCATTCCTGGAAGTAAGAAAACAAAAAGAGCAGCTGAAAAGTATTTACAGGAGAAAGACAGCAATGGTAAAAGGGTAACCTCAACTTCGTTGAAAAATACTGGGTTATTCCCCAGAGGTTTTCTCAGGGAAAGATATTTGTGTGGAAAGGCAGCTCTCCGGTGTGGGAGAACAAAGCAGGAGTCAGGAAATCAATGTAGAAGATGCTGCTGGAGCAGAAGGGCTTGTTGCTGTGTCTCCATCTGCAGCAGATTATCTTGTCATAAAGATTTGTTTATAGCAAAGCTGCACCTCAGGCAAACTGACCTCCCAGAACCTTTTTATCCTGCACCAGTGTCACTGGGAGAGTACAGCAACAAAACCCACAAGATACCAGTGAGTGAGTTATAGAGGTCGGTTCTTTAACCCACATCCTACCTGGAACACATAACTCCTAACACCCCACCCTGATTCCCCACTGAACCTAAATCCAAGCATTTGAACTTTTAATGGGGTAGAAGCTCAAAACCTGCCAGTATGGAACATGATAGCACTGAGCCAGGAGCCACCTCAGTTGATTACCTGCACTTCTTTTGTCCCTGAAGGGCAAGGAGAGCATTCTCTTTCTGAACTGGTCCTGAAATATCTTCCCTAGTTTTTGGAGGTGCAATTAATTATTGCAGCCATCAGAGACCCCAGCTGAGATCACAAACCTTGGCAAAACGCTGTGTAGCAGAATCTCTGGAGCACTCCCACCTTGTGCAGGCTCCACTGAAGGTTTTTCTAGTGCATCTCCTACAGCAGGGAAGCTCCTCACTCCCAGGCCAGGCTTACCTGACCTCACAGGGAAAAACGGATTTTTTTTTTTTTCCAAAGCCTGTTCCCCTTAAATGCTGATTCTGTCTTGTAGACCTGAGTTAGATTTCTGTGCCATAGACTTGCAGACAGGGCCACCTCCTGACATCTGAGTTCTGCATGAAACAGTGCAGGTCTGGCATCACAAAGCACAAGCCTGGTGTGTAGGACTGGATGAGGTTTCTCTTTTCTTTTCTAGTCCTTCTGCTCTTGCACTGCCACACTCAAGGACAGCCAAAGACAGAGCTGCCCCAGCAGTATGAGTGAAAGAGTCACGATTCCTCTCAGCATTTCCACTTACTTTTGCCTTCCCAGTCCTCTGAGATTCCTCACACAGCCGTGAAACACTGCAGTATTTGCTTTCTGAGCTCTTCATTCAGTCAGGTTTGAATCTACTCACTGCACAGAGCATCAATAATATTATCCCATTTTCTGGCAACTTTTATGTTCATTTGCCTTGTAGCCAAGTCACTCAGAAATGAGAAATGAAGAGTAAACTCTTCAGAAGGATCATAAGAGAGTTTTCATTTCCTGATTGAAAGACTTCTGATCTTAAGCAGTGGAAAAGCCACAGCAAAACCATATCTTTGCTCATTCATCTCAGTGTGTAAAATCAGATCATTACAAGCTGCAACAGCTTAATCAAGCAGCCTTTGAAACACAAAGGCTTCTGACTCAAATGGAGTTAATGGAGGTGGAGGGTTTTTTTGTTTTTACTGCTGCTCTCATAATGTTAAAAGTCATTCACATTTCCACAGAGTGCTTGCTGATGATTATAAGCAGCAAAGCTTTGGATCCAGTTATACCTGGGCTTCCATCTGTTGTTGCAGAAACCAATTCTATTATCATTCTTTCTGTTAATGACTTCTTGAACTCATTCAAGATACCTGTTCCCTTGCTCTCTTCTTCATTGACAGTGTCAGTGGAATTGCTGCTTTTATATTCAAATGTCCTAAGCACAAAAATTGCCAGCTGAATTACGTCTGTCCTGGGTGTTAATCTAGACAGAAGAGAACACATTCATTTTCTACAGCTTGTAATGAAGTGTTTCTTCTGTTGTTGAGGCACAGCATCTGACAGCATCTCCTGGTTTGGGAGGGTGGTTTTATATTCACTACATGTCATTAATGAGCAATGTACCTATGCGTGGATACCTGAGAAAGGAGCTGGTACTCAGCCAGTTTTTTCTTCACTTGCATATTCACTGTGAAAAATTGATTTTTTTCCAACAATACAACACCCACCAGAAGACTGTTCAATGGTATCTTTCTCCTTTTTAATATATTTTGCAAAGTGCAGTTGTATATTATTCAAGAAGATGCTTCCTTCTGTCCTACTTTCTGAAGAATATTTTCATGTTACTTTTGGATATTTTTCACGATCTTCAGTGATGCTTCACAGGAACTTATTGTCCAGAGCAGTTCTGCATGATATTTGAAACTCAGAGACTTGTCTTTACCCATCATCAGTAAAACTCATGACCCTATTCTCAATGAAAATACATTTTTTCTCTTTTTTCCAAGATAAATTACTCATGTCTCTTTAATTTTAATGCCTTTTATTGCAGCCCAGGATTTGATCCCCCTACTGTTTTTCTTCCTCTTTGTCCACAGCAGCTGGGCTTTATTATCTACTCCTCTCAGTGCTGCATGGCTGGAAGACAGGTCCTCTGTTCTGTGCCCTCACTTCTGTGCCCTCACCTCTTTGCATGGACCTGCTTTCCAAAAGAGCAGAGCAGAGTCTAGAGTCAGGCAGGCATGGGAATCACAACAAATATAAATCTCACAGCAAACATAAATCTGCAGTAGGCTCCGTTGGAGAAGGTAACATAGTTACACTTTTATTTGGTGAAGAGGTCCCATGCATGTGTTCAGCAACACTCCCCCACCCCACCTCTCATGGTGGATGAGCATGGAATGGTAGAACTCACTGCCCATCACTGTGCTTCTGCCTGGTGCTGGGCACAGCAGCTCAGCATCACCCCTCTGCATCACTGCATATGATCAAAGATGTAGAAAGTAAGCAGGCATAAGAAGAAAGATCATCAGTGCTTACCAACCCCTTCAAAGTGAAACTCTATAGCTTTTACTTCCCCCTGGCACTTTAATTAATGTACTGTCTACTAAAGCAGATAGGCAATACCATGGGAGAAGAGAGCTGGTGGCCTGCTTTACTAGGTGAGAGGAGTACTGTTGTCCACCAGTTTGTTTTTTGGACATGTTGATTTGCAGCGCTTGAATAGGCAGAAGCTGTCAATACTTTAACATCTGGGAAACTGGAGTGAACTTTGCTGACTGGAATACCATAACTGAAAGCATTTATCCTCTCTCAGCTATAATGGCAGGATAATTTTATGTGGTCTCTGCTCTCTTTGCTTTCTTCAAAGCAAAGAAGATAGTTTAAAGAAATGTGTGTGCGTGAGAGATTATATTAATGTGGCTAAGGCTTGTAACCAGTTCATACATGTGCTGATATGGTAGTTGCAGCTGGGTGTAAGTGGTAATGGTTTTATGGATATTTGGTAAAATATTTGAAGTAATAACATTAAAAAGCTGTTAATGGCTCATTCATTTAGTACTGTCATTGTAAACAGAGTAATGGCCATTGCATTGGTGTTTTTGTGTTTGCATTTGAAAGCAGATTTTCAGTAATAACAAGGCTGGAATCAGTCCAAGTCAGATCATATGTACAGTTAAAAAGCTACATAGTAAAAAAGAGAGATAAGACCTTTCATTACTGATGTGAAATAGAAAGTTCTAAGAAAAATGAAAAAATAATTTGATGTCTTCCAACCTCCTTAATCCCCTTGTGGAGATTGTGCTTGTTTGACCTGATCTAACTAGGTTTAGCTCACTTTGTTGTTCCTGGAATGCATTACTCCAAATGCTAATGCCACTATGTTCACTTTATTTATATAATCCACACCACACTGGCAAGAATACCCAGCTCTTGCATCCTGTAGGTCCTTATCCCTCCAGGTATGCATATGGTTTTCTGCTTTATTATTTTACACTTGGACTTCACAAATAGTATGCAAAAAGCAATCAGGTGAATGCATTGAAATTTCAGTACTAAGCCAATAAACACTGAATATGTAATGAATTTTTTTTTGTCTACAGCAGTGGTACTGTTTCAAAGAATCAATAGGAGACACAAAATAAAACTGTATTTAATCTCAGCTAGTCCTGGTCTTGTCTGTCTGAAGTCAGTCATTCACTGTCTCAAAGGCGGACCACTGGACAGCACAGTCACCCTTACTAATGCAAAGGATGCCCCTGACTTTTCCTCTGGATTAGCTGCTGAATCAGCAAAAGGTGGTTGACAGGCTGCTCCAGAAATGAGTAATTGTGAATGAGAGGTAAATCTGAACTTCTGGCATAGTTCTGATGCTGCTCCTGATGTTGGATGCAGGAGTCAGAGTGGTTCAGCTGGGTGCAGGGTGCTCCAGCCTAGAAGTCTAGCTCTGAACTGTCTAGTACAATGCAGATAGTGAAGAATAAAGTAAAAAGCAACTGGTTGAGTTGGGGTTTGGCCTCAGAATTTGTCAATATGGTTCTCAAGAGCTAAATTTGTATGAAAACCTTCAGATTTTGGACCAGCTAGGCATGCTGAGCTGAATCAAATGAGCAGCAAGCAGAAGGAAGTATAGGCCTCCATGAACTTGTAGAAATACCTCATTTTCATCTTTGTTTTTACTTTTCCAAGGAGAAGATTTATATCTGCAATAATTCTCTGTCTTTGGACTTCAAAATTAGGCAAGAGAGAGAAAATGATTATGCAACAAAAATAAAGAGTCAACTCTGTGTTTCTATTACTTTTGATTATGAAATGGCACAGCAATGTACTGCATCCTGGAAGTTAGCAAGACCAGAAAAAATTTTAGAAAGCTTTTTCTGCACTGAAGATGGAGCTGTTTTAAAAATTTGCCTTATACAGTTTCCCTATACAAATATAAATGTTTTGAAAGGTTTCGCTCAAGATATCAACCATCTTCATAATGTTAATGACTATTAAAAAGACAACACAGTTGCATTTATTAAATTTGGCCACATTGTAAGTATGTTCACCCAAGAAGGATGACAGGCAATTTAGTAAATTAATGGTGATTGGGTTCATTTTGCAGTATTTACTTTTTTTGAGATCATCATATTGCTGTACATTACTAGGTGTAATTCCCTGTGGAAGGTACCAGTCCCTTAGTACTCAATTTGTTTATCCATTCTTAGTTGTAGACATTAAGTGAAAATAATAATAATAATAAAGCAGCAATATCCTTTGCCACCCTGGTGGACATAAAAATTAATAATCTCAGAGTCTGTATTCAACCTGACACTGTGAACAGTGCAAATATGGTACAAAGTCTATCTTTACATTTATTTGCAAATGTGTATAGATATGCTTCATATAAATTAATCCTCTATTTCATTATAAGGAAGGAATTATGTCTGTGGTCAAAAGGGTGGGGTACACTTAATCTGATTTAGCACAGCATGGGAAAAATTAATTGAAAGTCAGAACTGCATAGTGTTTATTATAAAGTAATTTCACACCAGCTCAGGATTAGCATGGTAACAGGTGACAATAGGTCATTACTATGTTAATTGAAAGACAGCATGCTTTTATAAAAAAGGAAAAAGAAGAAAAAAAAGAAAAAAGGGATAGAGACGAAATGAAAAGGAAAAAATATTAAAATGTGGTATTTTATCTAGGACTGGGCTGCAGTTCTATGGGACACGTCCTAGGGAGAAGATAACTTCTGAAAAGAATTCATTGGCTTTTGGTGATAACCATGCATTGTTCACAGTGCCGTGAAGCATGGCAGACGCTCGTGCACATCTCTTGCATGAGTTAAGCTGGTCACCTCTCTTTCCACAGGAACAGGCTGCCTCTCCAAAGCTGTGCCCTGACATTCTCATCTGGCTGATGCTGCTCACTGGCCCAGGCACATGGAGCAAAGCTGGCCATGAGGGGAATGGAGCCCAGCTATTTGCCAGGCTTGCCCAAAGTCACTGAGAGCTATGGGTTTTGCAGCAGTGTTTAACAGAAGAAAAGACTCTGGTTTTGTTACTTGACAAAAGGATTATTAAAATAAAAAGTCTTTCAGACCACCAATGGAAAATTGCCTGTCACTTCAATAGCACGCTGAGGCATGAAGCAGGGGCAGGCTGATCCTTGCACTCGAGCTGCAATGCCATTATCCCAGCTCTGAGCAGGGATGGGTGCTGCAGTGCTCGGCTGCTCTCCCTTTGTGCAGCCTGACAGACTCCGGCGTGCAGCCATTTCCCATTATATGCTCCCACCTGAGTAAGCAGTCCAAAGCTGCCAGCTTCAGCCCGTCAAAAGAAATCAGGAACCTATTTTTCCCCTTTTATTTGCATAATAGCAAAAGGTGTTACATCAATTTTGGGAGCAGAAGATCATTCTGAAGGTTCTTCAGTTGACAGAATACAAAGGGTACAATATATGCACTTGTGCAGAGGTAAGACAGAAAAGAACTCTGTATTATTGCAGTCACTACAAAAGGATCTTTGCTAATTGCATGTTATAATTTAAACAAGGATCCTTTCTGAAACCAAAACAATACACCTATGTAATGAAGCTAGCTCTTGTTCAAAGTAAATGGAAATTCAGAGGCAGAGTTGGGACCTGAAAATGGGAAATTCTGATTTTATTTCCTGGAAGAAGAATTTAACCTCTTCGGATACGCTCATGCAGCCTGATAGATGAGCTGATGAGGAATGTGACCTTTCTGTTCACCCTGCTTCAGCAAGGTTTGCAATTCAGTCTGACACAATCTGTTGTAATATGTTAATTTCAATGCAGTTCTGCCAAAAACACTAAGAGTGATCCCTGAGACCTTTACATCCCAGAATACAATCCTTCCAGACTTCATTCTCACCTAAAAACATCCTGATTAAGGTGCTTACTTATCTAATAAAGGTCAAAAGAAAGAAAAGTGTAAATGTTCTTTGATTTCTTACTAAAAAGAAAAGAGCTCAGACAGAAGATGGTGTTCTTGCATTCAGTGCACAATATAGTGTGATGTGGTCTGCTGAGTTGGAGAGAAAAAGAGTAATGCTGCTCCTGGTCAGGTCACACACCTTCATCTGCAATCTAAACTACTGCAGAAGTAGGGCAATAATGCAATACAAGTACTCCTGCAGTAGAAGAGATACTTGTGTCCTTCTCAACCATACAAAAAAGCAATATAATAGTAATATTTGCTCAACCCCATCAGGAAAATCTCTCGGGATAATTAGGGCAAAACACAGCCTCAGGTCTGACTATGCCCAGGAGAAGTGTTTTTCTTGATGATAAGACAGAGTAGTAAAGTGGGAAAGTAAGTGATTAAGTTCACCCCTACAAACACAACATTTCAAAAATTATATTAGAGCTGGTGGTTCCTTTTTTGGCCATGGTCTAATTATTGCTCAATAGGTGCATCCAATTATTATTATTTTTAATGGTTTGTCATGTCTTTGCATCTCAGTGATATAAATAAAAACCCTGACTCAGGCATTTGCAATAGGCACCTCTGCTCTGATGCTATTCCTCCTCTGCAGCCAAGATGAACCATAAGCAGCAGTGCTGCTCCCTGCTCATCCCTCTGTCCCAGCTCAGCACCTTGAGCCACGCTGAGCCACCCAGTGCCAGGGGCTTCCCCTGGGGACTGCCAAAAAGGCACAGCCAGCATGTCCCCTCCCCTTGGGCTTGCTGTGGTGACGGCAGATTTCTGGCAGCACGCAGGTGACATGTTATTGCTACAGGCAAGAGCAGAACCGAGGGACTTTGAAGCAGCAGCGGTGATGCCATTGTCGTCTCAAAGTGCCACTGATTCCCTTTCTTACTTATTCTCCTTTCTGCTCTCCATTTATTTAAAAACAAACCTAAACAGAAAAAGAAACAAGAAGAAAATACCCAAACACTCAAGCAAGGACGACAGAGTGGGAAGAAGAAAGAGCCTGTTATAAATCTGTTGGCAAAACTGATGAGACAAAATAGGAAAAACCTGTGTATGAAGCTGCAGCAAATGTAATCTCAAAGTGTTTCTAAAAGTAGTTTTCCCCTATTCATTTGTTCTTGGCTGTCTCTGCTGTTTACTCTGCTGTTTTGTGTTCTTTAGCAATAACAGTTCCATTTAAACTCTGTGCAGAAAGGACTCTGCCTTCTCACCTTCCTGTACAGCTCAAGGATAGCTTACACAGCCATGTTATGGCTGTGCCCTTTCCAGATGAGGAATATGTTGATTTGGTTTCAGCTCATTAACTCTCTAAGCAATCTCTTCCAGCTTAGCTGTCTGCAAGGCTGGAATCTCCCATGCTTCAGGATCAGGGCTTTTTTTCTCTTCAAATTTCTGAATGGGTGTCCCAACAGACACAGACACTGCAAGGAAGCCCAATGAGCTGCAGGACGTACTTCCCTGGAAATGAGCACCCTCTCTTGGAAAAATGAAATTTTGTGTGTTGTGTTTGGTGATCTGGGATTCATAAAGGTTATCAGTAAGGCCTTTATAATAAAAGTTCTTCCTGCTTTTCCTGGCATGCATGGGGAAGATGGGAGTGTTATCATTCTGACATTTCTGTCAGAAGTGGTATTTGAACCACTGGATGATTCCGACAAATGCCACTGCTGTCATCTGCTGCTCAGTTTTAATTATATCTGACTGAGTCTTTCAATGGCACCAAGCAGAAAACTTAATTAGTTGGTTTAAAGGCTGATCTTCAGAGTTTGAAGAATCCAAACAGTTTACAGCGTTTATGCATGGAGACTGCCATTTTCAGACTGATGATGCAAGTCAGAAGAATTAACAATGCCACTTATAGGAAGGAAAAACAGAGAAAGACTTACAAGAATATCCTTCTACAAACCCCACCATTTTTGTACATGACATATCAGTGAGGCAACCTCGTGTCTAAGAAACTGCTGTGCTGGCTCACAGGTGGGTCTCAGACAAATGGTAGCAGAATGCAGGCAAAAGATTGGGTGCTCATGGGAACATAGAGCAAACGAACATCTGTTACCTTAAACAGAATGTATATGTTTATTCTGCAGCGGACTGCAAGCACTGCACTATTTGGGAAGACTGAAAGGCTGGCATTTTCTCATACACCAGTGCACTGTTCAAACAAGCTGCTTGAAAGGAGATTGCATTAACAATTTATACTACCTCTGTGTTTGCTTTCACAGTGTTAATATGATTACATTTCTCCACTATATCCTGGAAAAACAAGCATTAGTAAGATGCAATGTCAAACTGCTAATATGATGCAATTAGAATTTAACATTACATTCACATCCTGGTTGCAGACTGCCTGCAGATAGCTATCTTCAATAGTTGGGGGGAAAACCCCAGCTAGTAAAAATACATTGTTTTGTTCCAGAAACCCAGGAATGTGGGTTTGGGAACCCTCATGCAGATGTGAACTGGTGGGCTTTGCTTGTTTGTGAGATCACATCCTCCGGAATGGTTCTGCTGGTGTCCTTTAAGATATTGCCAAATTTCATCATTTGCAGGGAATGGGCTGGATTTTATGTATAAAATGTGCCTAGAGCTCTCTGTGGGCTTCAGTCAGAAAGCAAAGCACTTGATGACTTAACACAGCCCATGTGACTGATCAGCTCTCATTGTCCTCCCCTGCTTTCAAAAGCTTTGTGCTTGCAACTTAGTTGATCACAGAACCACAGAACCACTGAGGCTGGATTGCACATCTGGAGATCTCCACATCCAACACCCTCCTCAAAGCAGGGTCAGTTAGAGTCGTTTGATCAGGAATGTGTATATTTAATTAGGTTTCGAATATCTCCAAGGCTGGAGACTCTCCAGCCTCTCTGGATATCCTGTGACTGTGTTTGACTATGCACATCAAAGAAAAGTTTTTTCTGTTTAATCAGGTTTTTCAGTATTTCAGGATTTTTTTCACTGCCTGTTTTTCTTTTGGTGATCCCTATTGAGAACATTCTGACTCCATTGTCTTCCCTCATCAAGTATTTATATACATTGATTAGATCCTCCTGAGACTTCTCTTCCCATGCTGAATTGACAAAGCTGTCTCAGCCTGTCCTTTTCTGAGAGGTGCTCCAGTCCCTTAAACATGTGTGTGGGTCTTAACTTGACCCAGTTTAGCATGTCCATGTATGTCTTGTGGGGGGAACCCAGGACTGGATATGGCACTCTCCACTGACATGGACAGGGCATGTTTCTGGCTCATGTTCAGCTTTTCATTCCCCTTTATTGACCTTCAGGATATGCCTGTTGGTCCATCTCTCTAGCCTGCCCAGGTACCTCTGGATGGTAGCACAAGCACCTGCCAGCAACTCTTTCCAGTTTTGTGTTATTAAACTTGCTGAGGGTGCACTCTGCCACACTGGTCAGAGGAGCAGAGGAGGTGGGGGAAATGGCTAAATGACTTTATGGCTTTTGTCACTATACTCTTCAAAGCCACAAATCTAGTTGACCTCACCCTGCCTGGATGCTGATTGATGCTCTGTTGAATGCCAATCCACTGGACTTTCCAGGTCCATGAACCCATGTAGGTGTATGACTGGCGATGAAAAGTGAGCAGTCAATTTCATTGGTCTTTTTCTGCAAGCAAGAAGGGACCTTTTGTCCATCTCTCCTGCACTCTGAATGGGATAATGAAAATATCCTCTTGCTCAGAGGGCGCCTTTTCCTCTTCTCTTTCATGGATTATTGTGTCCTTGGTGACTCACCCATCAAGATGAGTAGAAATAAACACAATAACACACTGACCTGTAACAGTTTAGAAGAGTTTAGTTAAAGAATCTCATTTTGCCTTGAACAGTACTTTTGCCAGTGGACATAAAGCAGTGTATTTATAGGATATATGATATGTTTTGTTTATCTTTGACATTTTATATCTTAACATGTTGCAGCAAAAAACTGCTGCAGTTACAGTAGGCCTCACTGTGGCATGGTGAGGAGCTGCTGTGGATGTGAGTCTGTGCAGGGGCTGTAAGCACTGTTGCTTCTGTACAAATACAGCCTCCTGCAAACTGGTGCTTTGGTACTAAGCTGTGCGCACCAACTATGTGGTAGAGGATACAAGAAATTTCCTTCTTTATCCTTAAGTGCTGAAATCACCACTTCCATCTTCCAGCTGCAGAACATTGCACAATGTTTATTCTTCATTGTCACCATGAGGAAAAGAGACCACCACAGCATCTGCTACTCCTTCTCATCCTTCTTACTCCTCATGCCCTGACCTTAGCAGTTCATGAAAGCTAAGCTGATTTTTTAATTTAAAAGTTCTTAGGCCATGTTCATAAGGAGCTTTGTATTTCAGCTCTGTTTTGCTGCCATGTTCACAACTGAACATCTCTGCGCTGGGGCATCCTGCTGAAGGGAGAGGAGGTGGCTGGTGAGCAGCCCTGCAGACAGGGATCTGGGCTGTGCTGTTTGGCAACAGGCTTGACATAAATTAGCAGAGTCCTCTGACAGTCAGGAGGACAAACTCCTTCCTGGTGGTGCATCAAGCACAGCATCACCAGCTGGTCAAAAGAGGTGATTATCCCATTGTATTCAGCGTTGGTGTGACCTCACCTGGAGTGTGTGTGCTGGACTCCACAATTCAAGAATAAGGTGAAGGTACTCACATGTGTCCAAAGGAAAGCAACAAAGCTGGTGAAAGGGCTGGAAGGAAAGTACTGTGAGGCATGGCTAAAGGCTTTGGGTTTGTCTAGTTTGGAGAAAAGAAGGCAGAGCTGTGACCTCCTTGCTCTCTACAGCTTCATGAGAGAAGGTGGAGATGGAGGTGGTGACCTCATCTCCCTGGGATCCAGTTATGGGACACGTGGCAATGGCGCAACGCTGCACCAGGGGAAGTTGAGACTGGGCATCAGGGATCAATTATTTACTGAGAGGATGGTCAGGCACTAGGCGTCCTAGAGACGTGGTCCATGCCTCAATCATTTGAATAATGCTCTAAATAGCATGCTTTAACTTTTGGTCAGCCCTGGATTGGTCGGTCAGCTGGCCTAGATGATGGCTGTACGTCCCTTCTGACTAATATCTCTTTTCCCCAACACCTCAGAGTCTCACATGTTTTGTTGGTTTTGTTTGTTTGTTTGTTTGGGTTTGTTTGTTTTGTTTTTTTTTCCCCATAAATCTCCTGCTAGGCAAGCAGCAGCATTCTCTCTCTCTCCAGGAAGTAGAACCTGGAATTCATTGAGATTACCCATAAAAAAATCCACATCTTATAGGGCACCAGTGTTTTCAGAGGAACTGTGGAGTGAAATAGCCACATGGTTAAAGTGTCTTGCTGAGGCTTCCAGGACGCAGTGAGTCTCCTTTCCTTCTACAAACATTCAGGTAAATGTCAGTATCCTCTTTTTGCAAAAGCCTCTCTTAGCCCATCCCTGTGCTCGATGATGGCTGCAGTGTTTGCAAACTCAGCCTTTTGACTGAGTTGTCATTCTCCATCATGCAGCTAACACAGTGATTGCTGTATTACAGACCCATTATTTGACACTGAGGATACCTGGTTAATACATTAGCTAAAGGGATACTGAGAATAGTGTGCTGCCTTTAGCGGGTAATATTGGATGCTTTTGTCTTTGAGAAGTCCCACTGGCCTTTCCATTGTGAATGGCTGTAAATTGCTTACTGGAACTAAAATGACAATTTTTGTCCAATTCTTTCTTGATTTTACCCACGAGGTACATAGAACCAGTTGATTAAACCACTTGGTGCTTTTTTCTGTCTAAGACAGACACATGAATCTCTCAGCATATGAATTAAGGATTCTTTTAACACAGGTGAAAGAGGAGCATTTTATACACAGTTACCTGCTTTGTATCCTTTTTTTGAAAGCATTAACATACTTTAAGACAGACCTTTGTTTTACTTTGCTAAAGCTATACAAAAGTTAGAGGTCCAGCTTGAAGTATTTGAACAAATGTCCTCCACAGGACATCCTTCCTAAAGAGAGAAATCAGCTGTCTTTTGGAGGAGTCTCTTCTGTATTCCTGAAACTAACTTAAACTCTTAACCTAGATGGCAAATTTAACTAGTATCCCAGTTTTGAGGTCATTACACTCAGGTGAGGTGATACCCACCAAAGCTTGCAAAAGCTTTCAATTTTTTTTTTTTTCCTTAGGCATTTTCTCCCTTTTAATTTTGCAGGACAGGCACATTTTAAGGAACATCTTGGTTTTACAGAATCCAGGGATTATAACAGTGCAAAAACAAGAAAAAAATAAAAGAATAATGCTGACTCCTTTTATCTCACTCCCAAACCTCCCAGGAAGCCCACACTTGTTTGGTATTGGGAGCCCCTTTGGATCCACTTCCATTCCTCAGACAATGGGAGTGCAAAACCAGCAGTGGATGTTAATTTTTTTCATACCAGTAGAAATGGAGAAGCATTCAAATTTGCACTGAAAATTGAGATGAGGAAAAAAATGAGACATTCTGTAAATATAAACCCTTTAAAATAAAATAATACAGATAACATAAAAGTGTAAAAATTGTTACTGACATGAATAATTCACTAAATATTGAACGGTATAAGTCACCAACTAATGTGTATTATGTGCCATTTAATAGTGGATGTATCTGAAGAAATATGGAAATTGGAATACTTTAATAACTTCATATATGAAAGATGATGAGACTGCCTAAATGATTAAGAGGAAGATATGTTATAATGAACTAAAGCCACTCGAGTGTAAGGTAATTTTAATTCAAATCTCCATCTGCTTATGTATAATTAAGACTCATTTAACAAGTTAATGCCTAACAGAGAGAACTGATAAGTTTGGTATTAAAGAGCTTAAGAGAAGTAAATTAAACTGTCGAGTTTGAGGAGCTTTCATTTGAATTCCCTGTACCTAAACAAAACACATCTTCCAGGTGCATTTCTTTACCCTGACTATGCAGCCAGGTCCCAAATTTGGGGAGAAAAAGAAGATGAAAATCATAATATCTTTGTTATATTTTCATTTTAGATATCATGTCAAGTCAGGAGTTTGACAGCATCTTTGCTCATATGAATATTTACACTGTTCAACCTGCTCTCCATATAGTGTCTATACACCATTAAGAAGATACTTTTCATTCCATCAGAAAGATTTATACATTGCAGAGATTGCCAATGGGGTTAAATAACTTATGAAAATAAGAGGATTGCCTTTGATGTATAAAGAAAGTAATATTTTCATCACTGGTAAATTTTATGTGCTATTCACCCACTTAACTCTTTCTTTCAGTCTTTCTCCAAATATCTTTCTTGCAAAGTCCAGTAGTCAAAACAGCAAAACAGTGGCTTCAACCTTTTCATCTTTAATCATGCAATTTTAATTTCAATCTTTTGGCTTCTTCTTCACTGTCAAGATGAGAGTTTCCTATATTCACTTCATACTTAAAATTCTGTGTGCTTCTTCTTTTTTTTTTTTTTTTTTTTTTTTTTTTTTTTGTCACTGGAGCCAGACATCGGCTTTGATTTGCTCCTAGTGCTCTGGAATAAGTTGGGGAATGTATTGGAATAACAAATACCACAGTATCTCTAATGCTTATTGTGGTGCAGATGCTCCCAAGGGATGACAAGTATTAAAGCTATGGGATTTGATGACCAGCACCCAATCTCAATAAATGCCTAACATAGACACTGCACTAATTGAAGTTTACTGCTTTGTTCCTAGGCCAAAAAGACTTTAGCATCATTCTGGTTTAGTCTAAGTGCAGAAAAAATAGGGACTGAATTGTTTAAAATCCAGTCAACAATACATACAACCAATGTCTTACTTCTCAAATTGAGTTTTGGGCATTGGAGGTCCTTAAAATTCAACAGCAAGTGAAATACCTCTTTTTATATATATCCACAGATTAACACAATTTACTATCTGTAGCTAATCTCTTAATTGTGAAAGCATTTGGGTTAATATGCATTTTTGTATGTATATCACAAATAAGTGAGCATATGTTTTAAAAGGTCTTCCTTTCCTCTAGCATTTAAAAATGCACTCTGTACTGAGCCATCTCCAAAGACATTTGTAGCACTTCAGTAGAATGTACTTCAAGTGGCATAGGAAATGTGCCAAATGAACCAAACCACCTAAATTGACTACAGTGGAAAACTTACAGTCAGACAAGGGTCTCAATTTGTGCTGATAAGCTGACCTATGAAAAAAAAAAATTGCTTCTTTTAGTGAAGCCTGCCCTTCAACATTTACTACCTCTCAATTTCAGAGGTCTTTCTTCCAGAAGAAAGAGGAAATGAGAGAAAAAGGGAAGGGAAGGGAAGGGAAGGGAAGGGAAGGGAAGGGAAGGGAAGGGAAGGGAAGGGAAGGGAAGGAAGGGAAGGGAAGGGAAGGGAAGGGAAGGGAAGGGAAGGGAAGGGAAGGGAAGGGAAGGGAAGGGAAGGGAAGGGCTTGGTTAAGAGTTCAATTTGATCTTAGAGACCCAGGAAATCAAAATTTCAAACCAAAATTTAAAATCCAAATGCAAAAGAAAAAAAGAAGGAAAAATAAAAGAAAAATGAAGAAAAAGAAAAGTCAGAAGTTCATACCTACACCATGAACTAGTCTGGATGAGGAGGCCAGCATGTTTTTGAAACATTGCTGATGCCCTTCCCTGGTACCTGAGTGTATCCCAGAACACATTGCAATCTCCTGGATGACACTCAAATTATAGATTTTTGTAGGCCAGAAGGACATCTTTGTTTTGGGACATCTTGCACATTGACTGAAGAAAGAAGCTACCAGTAGGGAATATTGGCACGAGACAGACTAATTAGAGAGTAAGGACTCAGTCCCTCCCCATGGTCTAGTGCCTGTGAAAAGCAGCACATACATTTCACTTTATGGTTCCTATCAGCTGCAAGCAATATTGCCTGTAGCTCAGCCCCACTACCCACAGCTAGGCTGGTATCTGAGTATACAAGATAATCCTTCCTTCCTTTGAGCTCCATCTAAGCAATCCTTATAGTAGAGTAATTTCACTTCATAACCACACAGATGTTGAGGTTCTGAACCTCTACACAAATGCCATTTTTTCCTGGCTCAGAACCAGATGAATTGGGCAAGGGAAGGCAAGATCCCTTCCAACTAGTTGCCAGGAGCAGGAAAAGCTGGACATGGCTGAAGGCTCTGACAGTGAGAGGTGGAGACTCCTCCTGGAAGGACAGGAACCTGCTCTCCCCTGGAAGGGCCCAGGGACTTTATACTTGAGCTTGCTGCCTTGACAGGTGCATCCCAAATCCCAGGCTGCACCTTCTCTCAGAGGTATCATCCAAAACCACTCCGTCATTCATGCAGTAGCTGACATTACAGCAAAATTAGCAACATCTGAAAACCTGTGGAAAATCTATACAATTCTTATAAATGCAGCAATTGCCATCCAAGCATGTGGAATGCTCTTTAAACTGAGAAACGTTTCAGAGCCAAGGCACTTAGAGATAATAAAACCTGCTCATGATCCCTCTGCAATATTCTTTCTCCTCCTGCAGGTATCAGCCAACTGGTCTCTCTGAGAGTAACATCACCAGGTTTCTGACAGCTGCTTTGTGCTCCTGCAGCCAAACGCAAGCTCCTATAACCTTCATTTTATCCTCATTCCTGAAGAGAATTTAATACTCTTAAATTAGCAGTGGGTGCATGAAATAGATATTAATAGAGCACTCAGCACATATATGTTTGTGATCAACAGCTTAAAGGTTAAGAACCTGTGGCAATTCCAGCTTTGAACCAGGAAATATCTTAGCATCAATGCCACATCATGAAAAAAGGGTGCTATTCTATAATTTGTACCAAGAGGTACAAATGAATATTAGTTTAACAAAAACAAATGAAAAAGTCAAGCATCATGGTAGTAATAAATAATTAAACCCCTGTGAGTCCAGAAAGTGTAACACTAAAGTTGTTGTATCATCTCTTGTAAGGTCCTTGCTCAGTCTCACGGGGCAATGTATCAAGCACAGACTAGATTTCATCTCTGACTGCTTGTGTTCAATTCAAATACTGTTACCAGTCTCTTTCTTAAAAAAAAAAAAAATCAGATGCAGGTTTAGTTTATTGCCATGATCATACCCTTTTTCCTTTTAGGATACTTACATTGAAAGGATGATTCAGGGATCCCACAGATTTTAACCTTACTTATGGTGAGCAGTGCTGCTAAATCAGTTGGCAATATAGTTGTCAAGAGGAACAAGGCTTTTTACAAGGCCATTTTGTTGGTTTCATAGGAAAAATTACCTCCCACTGGTCTCAGCTGGGTATCAGTGTTGGGGGGAAGATGAGTGGGACATGAACTCCTATTCCAGCAGTGATGTGGCGATGGTAACATATCCATGCAGCTACTCTTCCCTGACTTTTGCACTTTATCTCAGAGCAATCCTGCTAAACAAGATCTGGTCTTGTTCCAGTTGGAAAGCAGTTTTATGTTCCTTCATATGAAAAGAGTTCTCAGCAGACAAAGTTTTTAAAGATTTATGACAACATAAAAAGCATTTTGTTCCTTCTCTTTTAATTTGCCTTAGTGCTAAAATGTTATTGTCCTCAGTAAAACTAACGACATTTGAAAAAAAATATATGCAGGAATAAACCACATGTGGGATGTCAGCATTGGATTTCACTGACACAAAATTGCTGGAATGAGGGAGTGCAGTGCTGAGTCCTGCCCTGCAGAGAAACCAGCTGAGAGCAGTGAGCAGTAAAGCACTCACCTGCCATCCAGCCCCTGCACACCACCACCCTGCGTGGCCCTGCTCGGGGGCTGCGTGGTTATTTTTATGCTAGCAGCAACGATCAAGGCATTTCATCAGGCAGAAATGAATGCTTCTCCCCAAAGCTGCCCAGAGAAAAAGGAAAATGACACTTAATAACTGTAGTTTAGAAGAAAGGAGAGAAAACTGTGGGCTGCTGGAAACTGCCCAGATTAAGGATTAGGTAGGGACATGGTATTTCAGCAGGTGAAGAAGAAAGGAGAAGGTAGCTGGGCTCTGGCAGGCGTGTGCTGAGCTAGAAATCGTGTCAGGTGCACTACCAACAGTATCTCTGTATCACCTCTTGGTTTTCTCTTTTGTCGTACTAGATTTTGACAGATCTCCCTAGATTTGGAAATATTTCCACTTACAGCCTATTAGTGCACTATAAGTATTGTTCATTCTTTATTTGTTTCTCTAATTATTATCTATTGCTTAGCTCCTCTCCTCCCCTCCAGTTGGACTTTCCACCCCACCATCCTCCAGTTAGGACTTTTCTCTAATTAGATGTGGATTTTCCTACTTTTATTTCTCAGTAATGAAATATTACATTTTCTGAAGATTCATGTTGTTCTCTGAATATGAGTGTCACACTAGGTTGATGGGAAAACTCCGAGTCATGATTTAGTAATGGGAGAAAATCAGTAAGTACTGTGTCTAAGGGAAAGACATAAGAGCAGCCATTGTCTTGAGCTGATAGCAGCTGTACTCAGATTAGGAAAGAGATCTTGTTTAAGTGTGATTTCTGGAATGCAATAAGGGAAACGGCCAAACCTCTGGGCTGTGATGTCTCCAGAAGAATATGCACCTTTCTAGATGCCTTAGGTTGGTCAAAGACGATTCCTAGGCTCACCTGGAGAGAGAGTCTGGTACAGCCCCTTGAAAGCAATACTATGTGACCCTATGATCCTTTCTGGTCAGGGATTCCATACTCTTTTTAATTTAAAAGAAAACAGTGGAGGTGTTTTTCAATGAGCCTGAACAGCTGTATGTTTGCTGAGGATTTAGTGTGATGTCTCCCTGAGTCTTGAAGTGAGAATTTTCTGATTATCAGACTGTGAACTCTCAGTGGCATAATTTTCCTAAGTACTTGGAGAGCAGTGCTCCTACAGTATGTATACGCCTAGAGATGCAAAGAGTACTGCCAATGTGAACTAATGCCAAAAATGTTTAAAAACAAATGAATGATTCCCAGAATTTGGTAGTTTAGAAATACCATTATGTGCCTTTCTGCAATGTTAAGCATATATTTTAAAGCCAGATGCCATGTGACTTCAGAACCTAATTCTGCTATGGAAAGTACTACAATCAGTTAGGAACTTGTGTGAGTCAAGCACAGGGACAATGAAAATGGAGCCATTAGGCCATTTCTTCAACCCCACAGACTGCCCCAGACTAGTCATTTCAGCTTGCTCTGTCTCACTGGGCTGCCAGCAGCAGCAGCTCACAAGATTCCCCAGTGGCAGCCGAGGGGCCTCTGCTGCATGGAGAGTCAGGGAGTCCCATCAGGCACCCAGACAGCAAATTGCCATTGCTCCTGAGCTCCAACCAGCTCCCACTGAGCTCTAAATGACTTGGATGCTCCTCAACAATAATTTTACACCCTTAACTCAATTAGTTGCTTTTCATTCTCTGTTTTTCCTTAACTCACGTTCTATGAAAATGTCACTGCTAGTTTTTCTTGCATGAGATTTGGCTCAAAGTTAGGCATATGCTGTGCTTATGTTTTGTATGTGTAGAACAAACAGCAAGCTCAGCCAGGGAGAGGACTCATGGCAGTTACCTAACATCTTACAACAAAGAAATACATCAATGAATCATTTAATTAACTAATAATAGCAGGTAAGGAAAAGCCAGAAAGACCCACTCATTCTATGTGTTCTGCAAAATGAAAAGCTAATTCATAAGAAATGTCCTATGGAATCATGTCCTTTGTTCTTGAAATCTCTGTATGCTGTAAATACCATGCAGAGTGAAATGGCTTATAGTCAAAGGAAAATTCTCAATCTAAATAAAACAATGCTTGGATTTTGTTTATTTCTTAAAGATAAGCAATAATTTATTTCTCTTTCATCTTCACAATTATCACATACTGTGCAGCTACAAGACCAATGCCACTACATAACACAGGAGAATTGCTCACCTACACTTTACTTGGACAAGTACAATTACAATTTACAGATTAAATGTACTGTAAAATATGCAGTTGGAAAAATGTCATTCTTATCTATATGATGGGATGTGGCATATGTTTTATGAACAGATTCAATCTAAGATGTAAAACTTTAAAACTGTTAAGCCAAGGATACAGTATAAAGCATTTGGATTTGGTATTGTATTGTTACTAAAGTAGAAAAAGCAAAATTAGAGAAATAAATCCAGATCTCAAGTTACAGGATATGTGTTAGGTTAAGAAATTTTTTGCTTTACTTTTCTATTTTTTTTTACAAATGAATAATATGAATATATTGCAGGATAAAGAAAGACTGCCAGATAAAGAAGGTACTGTTATATGAAAAACAAATGAAAAATACCAGGTCATTTTGCTTACAAAAAGATCAAACTATAAACAGTCACAAAATATATAAAAATGCCACATTGAACGAGGCAATTGTACTCTACCTAAACTGGTAGTATACTCTCTGTTAGAAGTTGTGTTCATACAGTAGTAACTGATAAAAAGGCATTGTGCACTCTTGTGCCGTCTGGGGATTTAGCACCATGTGTCATCAGTTCTTGTATTGTCATCCAGTTGTCCAAGATTTTCTTGTTTCTCTTTTTCATCATCTTTTTGTGACTCAGTTCAATAATGTTGATTTCTTTTTTGCCCTCGCTGCCACTCTGTGGACTTTCCTTGAGACACTCCAGCCTGCTCCTCATCATGAACTCCCGCCGCCTCCTCTGCTCCTTGGCACGCACCAAATGCTGCTTCCGCTCCTCTTTGCTCCAGTAGCGACCCATCTTCATCTCGCTCATCGTGTCATCATCTGTCGTCATCCCACTGCGCTCCTCTTTAATTTTTAAGGCACGTTCCTTCAGGATTCTGTCTCGAACTGGTCTCTTTGTGATGTACCTCGTCCCATCACTTCTTATTTTCACTTTCCATTCCATCTTGGGCTCCGCGCACTTCTGCGAATCTTTGCACATGCTCACCAGGCTGAGCTGGCTCTGGGCATACTCCACAGCAGACTTCTGCTGGATCAGCTGCATATAGCTCTGATAATGCTTTGCATGGGCAGGGATGTTCCCGTACCTGTAAGAAGAACTGTGATATGGAGACAAATAGGGAATGTGCTCGCTGCCTTGCCTGTCCTGGTCTGTGAATTTGCTGCTTTCTGATGCCAGCACTGCATTCTCAGCAGCACTGTTTTGCTCAGTGGGTTTGGTTTTGGCTGAAGTTGTCTCCCTGTTGCTTTGTCCTGAGGATGACTGATTAGCAACAATTGTGGTCCTCAGGTTTTTCCTGTTGGTTATGCTGATTACCCTCTGGAGAGAGTTATCCGGGGATCGCTCCACAGTCAGTGGAGTGCTCCTGCAGCTTTCAGCAGTGTTGTAGGCACTGGAGCTGTCCTTGTCAGACTTCTCAGGGTGCTCCATGATGTCATCCAGTTTGCCTCTTTGTACATCTGTGCTGGTGTTATAATTCCTGAAACTTTCATCATGTAAAGACCAAATGTCTCCATACTGGTCTCTCACCTTTTGGAGCCGGTGAGCTTGCATAATGTTCTGGCATTCAAGTTCAATGTTCCTCAGTTCCTCATTGAGTAGCTGCAGCTCATGCTCCACTCCATCTTGGTCTCTTCTGTTGCATTCTATCATGCTGCTTGAGTAATAAAGATCATACTCTCCATGGTTTCGAATCTTGCACTTCAGTTCCAACAGCTGTCGAAACCTTTCACATTCCTCCTCTGGGTTTCCTATGAAATCAGATTCAATGTATTCCCCAGACACAAAGCTTTCATTGCACTGGAGCTCAACACTGCCTAAAGTGTCCTGGCTGTGGCCCAGATCCCGTTTGCCCTGCAGGGTAGCACCGTTCTGCTCCTCAGCTGCATTTTCTTGCTCTGAGCTCTCATCGTTGCGAAGACTTTCATCTGTAGGTCCCACCCCACTGTCCTTCTCATGATTGTTGGATGATGACGTTGCAGTGTCTGTAGTGCCATCTTCCTCTTCATGTTTCTTTGGCTAAAAAAATATGAGTAAACCAAAAGGATTATCAAATGCAGATAATATAGAACAATTATTTTCCAGTTCTGATTTGCTTAAGCAGCTGGGATCTGATTTAAGCTCAATTAAAACAGATCACTATATAGCAGTCCTGCTGCTCATAGCTTTTAAAAATTTCTGAGAGCCATGCTGTGGTTTCCATACTAAGCAAAGTAAGTGAATTACAGTACTAGTGACATAGCTTCTTAAGTCTGTAAAGAAATACTTCCCTCTCTAGCTAAGCCATCTCTTCACAATGCTAAAGATAATGATCACCAGTTGGTGAGCTGATTTTGATTCTGCATTATAGCTCCACTGGTGGAACTGAAATCTTCTCAAACTTGAGAGAAAGCTTCAGTACTGGTATCCCTTCAAACAAACGGAGCAAGCAGCCAATGAAGCAATGACTAGCACAACCTAATAGGGTGCAAAAAGACTACTGTTGCTTTTTTTAAACAGTGAACTTTTGTTTGCTTCATTACACCTTCCATAGCCTTCTCCTACACTTCTTGTGCTCAGTAGCCTTTTTCTGAAAAAGCGTTCATTTCAGATTCTAGGATTCTGCTCAGAAAGACCTCAGTCTGTTTCATCCCTGGAAACTTTTTGAAAACTCATTTTGTTCCATTGTTAGACTTTATGTTCCTTAAAAATAAAAACAGCCTTTCAATATTAAGCGCAGAACAACACTGAATGCTTTGCCATGGATATAATGTCAAGCTTTTTGACTGCTGATTAGCACTCTACTCATTGTACCTCACCTATTTATATTCTCAACCTATTTATATTCCATAGAATACTATCCAGAGATAATACCTGTCTGAAGAGACAGACACTTTACTTTTCAAACCAGATAAGCGAAGAATCATGTAGAGTGCAATTTGTATGACCAAGCACCTAACTACATACAGTACCAACATCATGTCTCTTTTAGGAGGTATAATTGCGTAATTATGTATAATGACTGTAATAATCAGGAGAGAAAAAAGGTACCGTGCACCCAGTGAAAGGAAACAAACTTAAAGAGGCCACTGTCATAATTCCCTTTTTATCTAGTTTGACAAACAGTAAAACAGGATGAAAATGTGTCTCTTCAACTGTTATGAAAAAATAATGGCCTAGGGTCAGAAAAACAAAAATAACCTCCACCCCCAACTCAGTGTTAGAGTGGAATAAAGCAGATATTGAAAGAAACACACCAGGAGAATTTGGAGTCTGTGACAAACCAGTTAAAAATTTCTGAAAAGATGCCTTAGGAGATCTAGGTTTCATTTAGTATCCTTCTAGTTCACCTCCTCCTGGTGAGTGCTGCTACACAGGCTATTCTCTTCCCTTCTCTCACCTGCTTTGGAGTGCTGAGCTTGTCTTGACCTTCTCTGCCCCCAAACCTTTCAGCAGAGAAGTGACTCCAACCTGGGCAGCTTACACTTCACCCCAGCCATTGCACTGCAGTAGGCAATCCATATTTCTCACTGCTCTGGAAAATATCTAACTGCCGACAGGAGGGAGAACAGCTCCACCAGACAACAGGAGGGCAGTGCTGCAGAGCAGGCAGGATCTGGATGCCTGTTCCAAAGGCAGGGCTCCATTCACATGACCAAACGAGGATGGTCAGGATCTGCTATTTGACTCTGGGCATGAGTGGAATTACACAATTTGCATCCACATGACTAAAAACTCCAAAGAGGGTGGTTTATGTGTTAGCCCAGCTAGACAGCTTACAGGAGCAGAGCTTTATGATACTTCCTCTGATGTCTTCTGCATGGTATTACACCACCCAAAGCATATATTTGAGCACTTCTGAAAGAAACCACTTAATGAGGCTATTTGTATAGGTGTTGGGAAGAGACTTTACAGTCGAGGCCCATGCAATCAACACTTTCAGAACTGGTAGCTCTTGCTTTCCACACCCCTTTTATCAATAATTTAAGCTTTGCTTCTTCAACTTGATTTATACTGACTGAATATAACACTCTGCCACCTACTGAAGTTACACTATCGGGAATTAACATGCACACACAAAAGATGTAAACAAAGCAAAGTCCGTCTTTTGAGTCAAGTAGAAACTAGATGAATGGGATTGATCTGATGAAATATAAGTGTCTATAGTACAGACATCTAAATGTCAGATAATGGCTTTGGGTTCCCTCAGGGAAAAACAAGTGCCTATACATTCAGATATGTGACATCCATATCACATTAAATTTTTCCGCAGTATGTGGATACTTACAGCTAAGTCAATTAAGAAAATGGAAAGTAATACAGATATTTATTGTACTGCATGTTTTTGAGATACATTTTATTTAAAAAAATCCATTGTGACTAAAGTAAGGTAGCCCCTGGCATTTTTGACCTGGACATTTCATGCTTGCCAGAGCTCCTAAACATGTGCAGACTGTGCAGTCTTTTACAGCATGAGATAATTTTAATTTTATTTTGAAAGATAACAAGTCTAATTCCACATTACATCTCTTCTGAAAAACAAGAGAGAATCCACAATTTTCAGTGTGTTGCTTTTTCTGGTGTTATCTGCTATCTATTTAAAACAAAGTGTTTGTTTTCAAACATACATTGTCAATCTCTTCCACAATTATTTCTGTTTGAAATACCAAAGGGCTCCTTAGGCCTCATCTTTGCAGTGAGAACTCAGCTAATGAGAAGGTAAACCCAGCGGTGTGTACAATCAAGCAATAAATGAACATCAAAAGATTCTGCATTTCAGCTCCAGCAAGAATTCCTGCCTATAAAATGGCTAATCTTGCAGGAATTCAGGCACTGTCCTATCCTTTTACAATTTATAATGTATATTGGGACTCAAAACCCAGGCTGCTACTAAAGTCTGAATGCAGTATAATTCACCTGAAGCCTCTAACAAACCCTGCTGGACTCTCTGGTCAGCCTCTGACAGTGAGAGGGAGACATGTCACAGGGAGAGGAATCTCCAGTAGCAGGCTAGCCATGAGGGAAATTTGGAATTTATTTCAGTGGTTCACTAAAAGCGAAAATGCTCTTCTGCCAACAATGCTGTTTTTTAAAATAGGCTTCTCTCAAAAAAAAAAAGCATTTTTCCCCAGATATTTTCTCTGTATTTAAGCTTTGAATGAACCAGAATAATTCTTTTTATCTGATTCTTTCTTCTTCTTCTTAATAGGTTCTGATATATTACATGATACCAATATGAATTTCTGCATGGCAAATGTATGGCAGTCTTCTGAAAATTATCTCTGCTGCACAATGAACCATGATGTCGTAAAGGGAAAGGAACACAATGAGTTATAAAAAATGGAGAATTACATCTTTCCTTGAGGCTTTTTGGATTATTCCATACAGAGAAGATACAATTATTGATTGAATTCCACAGAGTAGGTAAAAAACATACAGAAAAGACATGACTATCTACTTGACTTTTCTATTACAAACTGTAGCAAATTTTTTTGTGACAGTTCACATTAAATGTTAAAATGGCATTCTGTAAAACAGACTTGTATTTGGAGGGATATTCTGATAGAGAGTGTATTCATTCCTGCAGCTCTCGAGATTCATGATGACAGAAGATTATGAAGCCAGAGGACTATGTTTTTGTTCACAAAAATCAAGGCTGGTCTCCATGGCCAGCCAGGGAGCTTGGAGATACTCAGATTGGCCACTGGCAGCTGCAATCAGAGTGGTTTCATAGCTCCAATGGATGGTGTGATTCCCCTCAGGAAACTGCTAGATTTCCCAGCCTAACAAGGAGTAAAGAACCAGTTTTCTGACTTGACGAGTCATTGCATAGAGTCTAGAGAGACAGCAGCTGTCACAAATTACTGATGCCCCATTACACACCAAGCTGCATTTGGTTGATTCAATTACTCATCAGAAGGGCAAAGAAATGTCTGGCTGTCCTAGAATTACTTCAAGCAATGCAATGTCAGATACTGACAGATCACAACTGACCACAATTTTTTTCCCAGTGTACTGTTCTTTACAGCAATATAAAATCTCAATATGGCAAAAATTATGCTTGGTAAAAGATTCTAACAGGGAATAAACAAATTCAATGGGTTCTGTGAAAGCACATCACAGAATATCACTGTTTACTCATAACACTCTCCACAACCCAAATTCATCCAAGCCAAAGTTTGACAAGAACTTTGCAGTGGAAGGTCACAATGGTGAAGTGATTGCAGAGGTCCCAACATATAATGTCAGTGCCTAGTAGGAGTTGATAGACAGACTTCTTCAAGAATTTCTACCAGAACTGGACGTTTGTGTGAAAATGTCACCATGCAAATGAAATTGTTTTGCAAAGAGCAGGTGGTTTTTCTGACAGCAAGTATTTGGTATCCAAGATAAAATTTTGGCTAAAACAGTAAACAAGATGCCATATATCAGCTGAAAGTAGCTAGCAGTGCAGCAGTTAGCACATTTAACCTGGGAAACTGAGGCTTGGCTCACTGCCTGGAAAGGAGAGTCACATCTAAAAGGCTGGTAAAAATCCTGTTGCAAGGCTCCCTTCCCCCTAGCCCTGGAGTTATTGCACTTGGTGTAAATAATTAAATGCTTATAAGATCAAATATTTGTAATCTGATCTGTCATTTTTCAGAGAATTGACTTAATTATTCTGTCAGTGTCTGTGTCCCAATGAATATTTCATTGATATACAGGGAAGAGCTTTACTATGAGCTATCACCTACTCATTGACCCCGTGTCAAGGCTGAAGGGGAGGTCAGGAGAAAACAGACTAAATTCACATTCAGGCCTCCCAGTGTGGACCAAGCACTGAGGCATTTGAAGTCAAAGAAGCTCCCTGGTTTCCAGAAAAGAGAAGGCTCTCATAGTCCTTCTCCCTCTCCAAAGAAAAATGCCACAGGCTCTCTTTCTGACCAATTCAGAATGGGGAAAAAATTGTAAGTCACAAAGTTCTGTGGGTGTAAAAACAGTTTCTTCCCAGCTGCATAAATCCAGAAGCCAGGAGAAGTTGAATTTTATTTCTTTGGCTCCACACAGGTGTGCATACTGGCAGATCATCTGATCCAGGAGTGGGTACTTACACCTTTCACAACAACGTACATCTGAGAAGACCACTTGATGAAACTGTAGGGTATGTTTGCCACAGTCACACAGCCTACAGAACATATGGGCAGGTAAAAGTCAGGATAGGAGCAAGCTGAGACTATGCTAACAATAGCTTATTTGTCTCCATTAACAAAACAAATGCTGAGCTGTGCGCTGTCGGTGCACGAGAAATACACTCACATTAACAAAACACCTGTTGTTTATTTAAACATGTCTTCCATCTTGTTTTGCAAGCTCTGCTGCAAGGCTGGCTCATATATTGCATGCATCCCAAAAGCATCAACAAGTCCAGCTCTAAAGTTAAATCCCCCATATGGAGATTTAACCCATGACCTTGATGTTATTAGCACCAGTAAAAAAAAACTGACATGAAGTTTAACATCATAAATCCCAAACACTTCAGAATTAAGGAAATTAATTGAAGAAAAGCAATATTACTCTGAGAGTTCGGAGAAAAGGAGAAATGTGCACTTATCACACCCTATTACATTGTTTATTAACTTGATATACTGGGTCTAAGCATGTATTGTTCTCTTTTTCCTTACACAGTGTGCCAGAGATCACAGCATTTGGAGAAAGAACTCTATCAAAGCCTTTGACTCCATTTTACAGCACACTGTTTCATTCTCTATTAATAAAAAAGTATACCTAGAAAAATTTCAAATTATATGTTTAGTAGTGGTCGTACCTGCTCCACCTCATTGGCTGTGTACTGCATCGCTTCATTATGCTGCTCTTCCAACATTTCCAAGTTTAACTCCTCTAAGAATTCATTCCTTTCATCATCCAGCCACCCTTCCTCCAGCTGAAAAGAATACATCGGTATGTTATTTTATATTAGCAAGGACACATGCTAAAATAGAGTAAACCCAAATGGCAATGCTTGACTAGTTCTTTTTATTCTAATGATTCTCTTCAGAAAGCCAGGCGGTAGGAGTTCAAGTTCACGTCTCAAAAAAAATAGAAAAGAAAAAGGATAAAAAGATGGGATTCATGTCTTTTATCCCTTCGTAAAACAGTATGACTGGTTTTCTCTCATAATGAAGGAGACTGCACAGCACAGACATTATTTCCTTTCAAAAGGTATGAAAGGCACTGCGCACAGTCCTGAAGCTGTCATGTTCATTACTACTGAGAGACCTCGCACGGCAAGAATGGCAGTGTCACTAATAGGGCCAGGAGGCAACTGGGCTCTTCTCTCTAACAGCCTCCATTCCAGCCCTGCTGCCACCACCTCAATGGAAACCTTATGCTGTGTTTCTGTCACTATCTTCCCATTGATCTTCCAGGTAAACAAATAAACAGAACAGGGTGATAGAAAGATGAGGTGACTTGAAGGGAGGCAATTTTAGTTCTCCCGGTGTGTCTGGAAGCAAGGTTTATCTGTTTGCTTGGTTTTTTTCTTGCCAAGTATAAAATAGTACATTGACATTTGGTGAACACAGTGTTGCAAAAGGACAGGAGGGGATGCCATGTTTTCTGTCAAGTACATATCTCTTCTTGAACCCATTTCACATCTTCACATCTTTCAAAACTGATAAAACAGGCACCTTGGTCTAAAACGCTGTTCTTTCAATTTTGTTCATTATGCTCATGTGTGCACATGAGCATAATGATCCTTTGTACCTGCAATCCCTTGCCAGATGGCACACTGCATCAAAAAGAAAAACACTGGTCAGTGGCACTCTTGGTTATAATGACAGGATTGTAGCAGAAGGAAACACTGATTATTTTGTCATTGATGAAGGAACCACAGGACAATGGTGACAAAAACATGCTAAAAGGAAAAGCCTCAGCATAAGACAATTACAAGAACACCAAGTACTCATGTCCCAAGATAGCAAGAGAAATGTAGCACAGGCCAACTACTAGAGCAGAATTACCACTGCCTCCAAGTCAGGATATGTCTGGTCACAGACATCAGTCCGAAAAGTTACACTAAACTAGTAGCAGCAGCAGCAGCAGTAGTTGTAGTTCAAAGTTACACAAGGAGTGACTGATGCTGTGCAGTATTTCTAATGGAATAGTGGTAGAACATCACTGTTTCCTTAATAAACTCTGATGTGGTTTTGCCCATGTCAACAAATTCGGTCCTCTTATAAAGAAGCCTTTCATCATTTCCTCTGGTAAAGCCAGCCACGTACGGTTTGGGATTAGGAGGAGACTTTCTTCCTTGAGGACATATAATTTTTATGTTTGTCCTCAATGGGAATTTCAAACTGTTCTGTGAAACATTGGGTAGTTTTGTTTACTTGTCTTGTTTACTTTTTTCACCCCAAGGAAAGCATGAGCACAGCCTTCCTCTGATGTAAAGGACACAGTTTAATTCACCTCAGGTGAGAAAATTGCAGAGATGAACAACTTTGGGGGATGAAGGATGAATCTCACTTGGGCAAATCTGCTCATTTGATTGTGGCAGTCCCATTATATAAGTAATAAGAACACTTATGTTATGTTACTGCTTTTGAAAGAAAACTAATACATGCCTTAGCATACACGTGCATTACTTACACTGCGTACACATTCACACATGAGAATGTCTGTGTGTGGTGTGATCCTCTGGTGCTCTGTTTCAAAACTTCATAATTCATTGCGCATACATATGGGCAGAGGGGTTTTCTTCCCTGTTACTGAGGGAATGTGCTCAGCAGTTACCCTTCAAGGCTGCAGCACTGCCATTACAATTTTCTATGTAGAAATGAAAGCCTGCCTAATGCTGCTGGTTTCTGGCAAGTCAAAGCAACACAACTAGCAGAAATCAGCTGACAGCCTGATCTCTGACCTACTCTGGCTTTTTTATCAGTTTTGTATGAGTATGTGCTTAAAACACATAAACTGAACACAAAAATCCAGCACCAAAGACCCAAACCTAAACCAAACCCCACTTATTATTTTAAGGCGTATTCATGTGGAAAGCTACATTGGTACAGATAAGTAACTCCTTATATTAATCTTATAATATTGACTCCTAATTTCATGTTGACCAGTCTAAACAAATACAGAGACTGAACTTTCTTTGGGCATGTATTTCTTATAGTGGGTGAGTTTCTGTACCCTAGAGAAAAACAGAATCCTAATGAAGAACAGTGAGAATAATATTGAAAAATCTCTTTCAAAATTTCAGCAACTGAGGACTATAATTTTGCAGTATAAAGTGAGGCACACCTATTTTTGCTATACTTTGTCACTGGTTTTATAAGAATCATTTAGCTTCCTGAAAAACATAAAGGATATGAATGCTGACATTGTGACTCTTTTATAACTACAGTATTTAAGTAGAGATTCCAAGTGGCACTGAATCACATTTTAATTTAATTTATACAGAATATGCAGCTAGTGAGACTGAAAATATCAGAACAATAGCATGAGAGACAAACGGCACCTTAACCAACTCTGAATTATTTGCAGATAGAACAGCGACAATATAATGTCCTTTTGCTTTGCAAAGGCCTACAAATAGAATATAAAGGGATATAAAACCAGCAGTCTTCTACCACTATACCCCTTCTTTATCTGATAATCAATCTAACATGTGTTCCCTTCAATGATATTAAAAATTCTAGGAACAGCAAGATTCTTGGTATTGGAATAATTTTATTTTTAAAATCATAAAAATGATTCTAAAAGCTTTTGAAAATGCATCTCCCAAAATGAAGGCACATATTTGTGACCAGGGTGCTGTTAAAACAATTAGATTTCCATTTGCTGAATGAGACTGTGGAGAAAGTCCCATAATTTATACACACATTAATAGTTTACATGCCTGGTTATAACCATGCAGCATAAAACAACCCCTCAGAAATGACAAGCTACTGCTTTGTGTAAGTTCATATAAATTATAAACTTCATATAAAAGATAAAACTGATAAACGTTAAGTATGGGAAATTTATCCCCTGAACAAAGGAGAATCCCCTAATGAGTAATGCATAGTTTTCAAGTTCTACTTCATATTTTACTAATATCATATTGGTGCTGCCAGCTTTATTTATGTACCTGCTCACTCTGCTGGAAAAAAACTTGTTTAGTTTGGGGAAAACATGCCCTAGTAATATCATACTATTTTCTTTGTTGGATAAAAAAAGAGCAAAGCTGTGCAATTAAGTGTTTGCTCCTTTTGTCAGTAACTTTGGCATTCCCATTTCTGGGCAGCTCATTACTTGCAGTGACAGTGAATGCATGGTATAACCCAGGTTCTGGCTCAGTGCATCTGTTTAGTCTAACCTGCATCTCCGGCCTCGCCACCAGCAACACAATTTTCCTGCATTCTTCGCTGGAGAGCAACGCCACTGCCTCTTCCCTATTCTGGACATCTTGGCCATTTATCTAGGAAACAAATGAAAGTGGCACATTAGTTTCTATTTCCACAAAGCAACACACAATAAAGGGCAGATATCAGCTCATTTGTGCTGAATGTACGGACAATGAAAATTGCGCAACGGGCTCATCTTCAGCCCCTCGGTGGTAAGTGCCTTCACTCAATTATGCGCTTACTGTAAGAGCTGTATTGATCGTTGAAGGATGGTGGACATCAGAGGAAGCAGTTATGTTCATAAATGTCCAACCTGCGCCCTGGCAACATACATCTAGCAACACAATTAACCAGCCCCTGACAGGTGACGTTCATCTTTCTCCGTTCAGAGTAATGGAAGTGTCACTCTGAGATAATAGTGCTGGTGGAAGAAGACTGGTAATGCTACAGCTGAAATCAGTCACACTGAATGCTGGTAGAGAGCCAATTAGAGAGCTACAGTATTATCTCTCACCAGGCAATACTTTCAGGCCACTGCTTGTTGCTGCTCCATTTAATCATTTCATATTTGTGCGGACAGCTTAGTAGCTGGTACCACACAAAACATATGTATCCCCCTTACAAGGGGATAATCAAAATAAAAGTGGTTCTTCAATGAAACCCGTCTTTTCTTGCTACCTTTCTTCTATTCTGCAACCCCATTAAAACAACGACATCAATGACTACATGGTAACAAACACAATTTTCATTGTCCAAAAACCATTTATGAAGGAATCAAATAGAAATCTTATTTCCCATAAGAATTCAGTTTTGTCCAATTCACAGCACAAGAAGTGGATTATTCTCATTGTGGCAACAAAACCTCCAAATTCGGTCTATTTCAAAGAGAGTGAAAACAAAACTGGATGGTAGAAATACCTGAATATTTTTGTTGGGAAAAAAATCTAATAGTTCCATTTCGAAGCAGCAGTTGTAATTTCATTTCCATTTCAAGTCCATTTGAACTTGTTGAAAATCAAAGAGAAAGTTGCATTTTTGTACATATGTTCGGCCTGAAAGCCCTGATTCAAAAGTATAGCTTTAATTCAGATTAAAGAAAATACCTGAATACCTAACTGGCAGTGAGCAAAATGTCTGAGACTCTTCAAAGCTTACATGATGGGATAGTTGTGGTTTGTGGGAGACCAGGTAACATGGAGCTGTCCTAAGATGAAAAGCAGAGATGCAGCCACAGAGAGACTTGGGAGCAGATCTGCAGTCTGTACTAAACATCCCCAGACATGGTGGCTCCTCCAATAACTCCTATCAGCTGAGTAACTGCTCACCATGGCCCCAGAGGAGGCAGCCGGGCTGTCCCCACACTACCTGAAGGTGGCCACCCCATCTCAGGTGCACTGTCATTCAGCCTGCCCCATGGGCTGTGCTCAGCCTGCAGGTTCACTGCTAAAAACATCAGAAGTTCAGGCAACTACCACAAGGACTGCCCTCTTAAAACTTTCCCTTGACATTGTAACATTTTATTTAAAATACTCAGGCAGTTTTCAGATGCTTAGACTGTAAAGACTGATGGTTTCTGAGAATGAAAAGCGGGCAGTTACAACCTCAAAAATGAGACAAAACCTGCTGTCATTTTGTGAGGAGTACACAGAACAACATTCCCCCCATAGCCTTAACCAATGCTGCCTGCCACCCACAGAAAACACCCCTATGCTCAAGGATCTGTATCTCTCCCAGCCTCAGTGTAATCCACCCCTAATGGCACCGTCACCTTCTATTTCTCTGAGCTATCTCATCAATAAGAGGAGATAGAGGGTCAATGTGTTTTCAGATATGAAAGTAAACCCCACATAACTCTCCGGGTGTTAACTTTAATGATAAAATTCATAGCAATATATCAGCACTGACATTAAAGTAATGCTCCAGTCCACAAGAGGATGCCAGAATTATCTATGTTTTCTCTCACCCCTGGAGTCTTAACTCAAAATTGAAATGAATTGAATTTCATTAGGAACTGGAGAACATTTGCCTGAACTGCTGTAGGCTGTCCACCCAGGAATTTTACAAAAAGGAAAGGAGTGGAAAGTTTCAGCAAAGATATTTCATGCAGAAATGAAAAGACTGGAAGGAAGGAACAGACTGATCTTGTGAAAACCTGAAAGCTCATCTGCTTAAATTAATGAAGGGCAATTATGGAACATGTTACAGAAAACCAACCTGTCATCACCAGGAGTTTCTTCTGGGGCTTCAGTGAAAAAAGGCAAAAATACAAGGCAAATCAACTTGGAACTGGAATTAAAATTATACAATACAGCAAAAAGTTTCCAGTCAAGTGATTTTTGGTAGCTGTTTCATGATTTTGCACAGTGGTGAAAAATGCACTGCTTGAAAATGGAAACCCACTGCCATTCTCACTGTTTCCCTCACTGTTCAGGTACCCTGCCCTGTGCAGCAGCCAGCCACCCACTGATAACTGTAACACACAAACCTATGCTCTAACACACAAACCTTTCTTTGGGGTAGCTCTTTAAGCAAGTGGATCAACAGCAAAAAAGGGAGAAAAAAATGCCAAGGTGGTGGATTAGAAAAAAATTCAGAAAAGCAATGTATTATTGGGGAAGGAAATAAAATATTAACAAAAACCTAATGAACTCCCTCCTTAAGTTCGTTCAAGATCGTCCTTCTCTAAACAACACATTTTTTGTGTGAAAACTCTTATTATCTATGCTTACCATAAAAGAGTTTTACTCAAATTTATGCAATTGGTTAATGATCAGCATGTCTTTGACACTTATATTTATGTCTGCAGGATTCTGTTTAGAATTTGACACTGAGATGAACATAGTGGAAATGAGATTTTCTAATAAATATGGAAAAAAAAAAGACATGGGATGTAAGTGCATGAGCCAGAACGAGTTTGTCAGTCTCATTTTTCAGTACACACACTCTAGCTCCCAGCTATTGTGTTAAAAAACAGACAGACATGGATTTTCTCATTGATCACAGTAACAAAGAGAACCATCTTCCCTCATTAACAGTCCACAGAGAAGATGGCACTGCATGTTTGTCTGAAGAAAGAGTTTAAGGAAGAGTCTCTCATCACATACTTGCAAAATGCGGTCTCCTTCACGGATCCGTCCATCTCTGGCAGCAATGCTGTTTGGATCAACCTGCACAGGACAACAACCAGGAACTGAACATGAAAAGACTTTTATGGGAAATTTTAAGAGCTGCACAATTGCAAGAGTTGAAAAAGTGTAATTTTGAAACAGTACAGAGGCAAGCTGAAGTTTCCTTTAGAGTAACAAAAATGAAGGAGTTCTTTAAAGGATCATATATGAGCCTGTTTCAGAAAAAGCCTCAAGACAGAAAGGGTTGGGAACATATGATTTTCAAATTAATGCTTTGTCACTGTCAGGCATTAACCTTCAGCTGTCAGAGCATTAAAAATCAATGAAACACCCTTTTCTCTGGAAGTTCACCATGGACTGAGAAGCTTCTGCAGCAGTTGATACCTCCATACAAATGGGCCTGTCTTTGGGCATGATCCTTTTTCTTCCATGGAAACATTTACTATTAAATTATTATCTTAGTAATCAATCTGTTCACAAGGAAACATCAAAAAAATCTGAAGGATCCATATTGTATGGATCACTCACAGGTCCTGTAAATCATGCCTAGTCTGAACCAGTTAAATATAAGTTAATTTTAAATATAAGTTAATTTAACCTAAACAGATATTTAGGGCTCCAGTGATAGTTTATCAAAGACACTACAGCTCATCCCTGAGTAATGACCTACTGTTTGTTGCAGGACAATTCAATCTATCACCTTTCACTTGATGGTTATCTTAAAACATTTATTTTGCCTCATCATGATATAAGTTCTTTTTTCAAACCAAAATTTTGAGTTGGGCATTGAGTTTGCGGGATACATCTTCTATGTGCTAGATACTATTTTCTTCTTTTGCATTGTCATAAAAAAAAACAATGAATCCGAAGTCCTTAATCAAGTACAAAAGAAAATATCAATACATTCACTTTCAAAGGTCTGAGAAAATTTTATCATGCAGGATAAACAGAACATTTCAGATATAATCCTGGAATGTCTTAAGAGATTCCTGAACTTTCTTTGCCCTCACAAGGTCAAACGACAGCTTATACAACTGGTGGAAGATATATTTGTAGGTAATTTATATTAATTCCTCATTCTTGTTCCAAGGCTTTGCTTTTCAGCTTATTTAACATTGCTACTGGCCTCTTTATGTGTAATCTTGCCTTCATCCCATTCACTGATACATAGGAGAATTCTGTATTTTATATTTCTCCATCCATGAGCTCCACTAAGAATTCAGAATCACAGAATGTCTCAAGGTGGAATTGACCCATATGGCCCCCATTAAATCCAACAACCTCCTCCTCAAAGGACTACCTAAAAAAACCCACCATATGACTAAAAGTTTTGTCTAGTTGCTCCTTTAATTGTGACAGGCTTGGTGCTGTGACCGCACCCTCGCACAGCCTTATTCCAGGAACAAACTACCCTTTTAGTGAAGAACCTTTCCTTAATGTCAAAATTTGGTTCAACATGTCAAAAAAGTGACCATCTGGGATCACAGCTCATGCAGAATAATCAGCAGTGACCTTGGACTCAGAAGAGTTTTGTTTTACACAGAGAAAAAAACATCTTTGAATGACTGGAGACTCAAACAGAGATGGTGCTCTTGGAAGTCTTGTGGACTGACTGTGTGCAATGCTAACAATCTGTGCAGGGTGCCAAGTTTTCTGAGTGGAGCCAGAGAAAACCTGAGGATTCATCCCACCTCAATATTTAGAATTCTATATTTTGGTTTTCTAGCATATTATTAATCTCTCAAGCTACTCCCTCTACCCATCTCTGGTATGTCTGTGTGTACCACAATTGTAACATACACAAAAATAATACAATAATGATTGACCACTTTTAGTATTACTGAGGCTGTGGCAGAGGGAGAATGCAAGCAGGGCTGTCGAGAAGGCACTTTTCTCCTCAAAAGCTCTGCCCGATCTCCATCATAAGGGCACATTTCTTTTAAGATTCAGACCATTCTCAGACTGCTTTACTAACTACAATGTTGTAGTTGAAGGCACACTAAAGAAGCCCACTAGTAATTATTACTCTGCTTGGGCAACATGATAATCTAAATGAATTGAGAGTGACATGAGCTGGTCGATGACCAACACTTCTGTGCTCCTGTCTAAGAGCACTTTTACGTTGATTCCCTGGCACGTGTAGCCCTCCATGAACCTCTCCCATGCTGCTCCCAGTGCCATGTCCTTACCTCACTGACATAGATTCCCGTGTCCTCCTCATCATCGGTTCTGTAGCAGACAGTCAGCCCCAGCTTCTCCTGGCTGCCAATGCGGCACAGCTCCACCTCCTACAAGAAAATTCACAGGATTTGTGGCGGCTCTTGCCAAGGGTGGAAAGAACTGCACAGCACAAGGGAGCACCAAGCTGCTGAGATATTCATGGGGTATGACCTACTCATCCTGCTCAATCTTGAGACACAATGTTACAGATGGATCTTTAAGGAAGAAATTATTCCATTAATTAAGAAGGAAATCCCAGCACAATGCAAGTTCAAGCTATACAGAAACTGTTTGGTAAGACATGCCAAACTTTGAGAAATATAGCTGTGCATTGATTTTGCAGGCCTTTGACTTCTGGGTAATAGAAGCTGACTTATAATAGATTACATAGTCCTTCTAGTCACATCACAATACCTGATTTATAGCATGTAAGACAGACTGGATACCATCAATCAATCCATCACAGAAGTGCCACTCCCTTCTGACAGCAATCCAAGCCATAAAGCAGAAGTACAGGCTTCCATTAATGGTATAATTCCTTCCCTGGCCAGTGTACTGGTGCTTCATTGCAGAAGCTGTTAGATAACAGAAAGATGCTTCAAGGAATCTCCTGTGGAGCTAAACAGCAGTGGCATCTTCCTCGATTGTGAGATGATGCAAAAAACATATTTTTAGTGCCAGATGTCCCAGCAGTGCCATCTCATGAAAAGTGCAAGTTTTTGGGCAGATGGTAGAGTGATAACTATTACATACACCAATCTGAGTTAAGCATCTTTAGAGTTTCATAGGGGGACCATTCACAAAAAGGCAAAGCTGCACTTGGTTTGAACACTGTGAAACAGATCATTGTAATAAAGCAGGATGAACCCAATAACACAGAGTATTAGCTTGGTTTCAAGTAGGAATCTTTGGTTGGTGTTTGTACGTAAAGAGAGTCTTTAGGTCACATTTGGACCCTGACAACTTCTGCTTCTGTGGCTATGCAATAAAAGGAGAGAGAGACCAACCTTTGCTTCAGTTCTCAGCTACAGAGTTCTCTGTGATACAAAGCCTGTTCCCCCCCATTCCCAGACATGTCATACAGACTAATCTACAAAAAGGCATTGGGTGCACAGCAGTGAGGATCCACTACTGAATCCAGTAAGTTGTAGGGCCCAGTTGTCAAAAAAGCACAACTTACAGAAAAACGCGTATTTCACACACATGGGTTAGCCAACGAGCCTCGTGATATTTTCATTTCAGCTGAAGATCTTTTACAAAGTGCACTGCTATGGCTTGTTCCCCTACTCCCCCATGAGAATTCGAATCTACACAGGTTCACTACCTGTACAAATCCTAGAAGCTTCTCTCTGGACTTTGGATATTCAGTGTCTTCATGAAAACAAATAAAAAATGTAGAAAAGACTCATGAATTCTGTAGTATTTAGTTTTTCTTACATATGGCAGGAGTTCTACATAGGGTGGTAAGGAGTGGACTTATTCATTTGTACACATTACACATTGGGTTTGAAGGAAGAAACACAGAAGCATGTTTTATTAGGGAAGAGAATTGCAGTGACCTGATTTTGGCATTGGGAGCAAAAGGATGTGTACTGGAAGGAGGCCTATTCAAAACCCATAGTAATTGATGCCTCCAGAGGGAAAGACCACTTGACTAGAACTGTAATATTAGGGAGAAATTACAGTAACAAAATGGTTTCAATTACAACAACAAGGTATACTTTTAAGGAATAAAGAAGTTTGTGGTCCCTTGGAGGCCTATAAGGAAACCTAAATACACCATAAAGGATTGAAACTGGGACCTTTAAATCAAGGCAAACAGGGAGCTGTGCACAAGCTGAAATCCATTAACTTTCATTGTCCTGCTGGCATAACCTCTTGTATCCCCAAGCTGAGGGTGGACAGGGGCCCCAAGGACTGCTCTGAACACAATTTCTTCAGATGTGAATGACCTTAAAATTCTCGTGGATGTTTCGACTCAAAATACTGCTACAAAACTGTACCAATATTTCAGGCCGGATTCTCTTAGTGTGCTGTCTCAATGAGTAGAAAAAATCAACCATTTAGGGCATGAAAGGGCAAAGGAAAATGAGGATGAGCCTAGAGGCTTCATCCTGTGTGTACAAGAGATTTGCCAAAACCAGCTCAGGGAAGCAGCTGATGACAAGTAACAGTGACTAATGTCCTCTGGCCGGGCTGCAATAGCCCTGGCTGCACACAGTACCTGAGCTACCACAGCTTTCATTTCTCTGCCCAGTAACAGATCTGAGAGCTGAGGTTAGTACTTGGTAGTCCTGGACTATCTCTTTCCTAAATGATTATATGGGGTGTACTCTGATGACTGCACATGGCTGTGGCTGCAGAGAAGCTGTAGATACCTACAACTGAGATCCTGGCACTTAGTAATACTAAGTCCCCAACAACCATTTCTTGTTTTTCAGTATAGATGCCATACTCAAGTACATACTCAAGTGATATCTCATTCAGCATGAGGGAGAAGGTGAGTAAGGTCTGTTGCTTTGCACTGGAAGTCATTCCAGGTAACTTCCTTTGGCCCATGGCTCATCTGCACTACTAGCATCTATGGCATCTCTTTTTTTTACAGGAAACACTATTCATCCTGGCCACAAGCTAACAAACCAGAGTTGAAACATACTTTAGGAAAATTTAAAACCACTTTGCATGAAATAGTAAATCATCTTTCAGAGCAAAAGCCCACTAATCTGCTAAGTCTGAGTAATAAGCATGTATGAAACAATTTCAATGGAAGAGCAGCAAGTGAAACACTAGAGAATCAGAACTATCACAGTCAAATACATTTGACATAGTAATTTGCAACAGATGCTTTATAGTGCTGTGGAGTTTTTCTCCTCACAACTGGTTTTCAACAGAAGAAACAGTATGTTTGGCAGCAGTAATGAATTTGCAAATAATTTTCTTCTCTGAAATATTTTTTGAAATATGCATGCATGTGCGCACGCACACACACACAGTCGCTTTCTCTTTGGCTTTTCTCTGTGTGCATGTAGGGACTGAACTGCCAGTGTTCAAGACTCAGCATTTTCAAAATCTATGAGAAATAGTATTTGGACATTCATGAATATTGCTGACAGACAGATGGTGGGAGGAGAGGGACTGAAGCTCAGGAAGAGCTCAGGAGATGACAGCCTTCCCCTCTTTGGGCACACTGGGGGCAGCACCTCTCAACACTTTGAAGAGTACTTTGCTGCCAAGTGACAGAAATCAATGCCAAATGGCTACCTTGCTGCTTTTTTTTTCTCTGAGTGGCCAGAACAAAAATTCAGTGAATTTTCACAGTAAAGACAATACTTGAAAGTGTTTTGCCATAAATTTTTTCCTTATCTATAAGCAGAAAAACACTACCAGAGTAGCTGCACATTAAAGAATGAATGATTGCAGAGCATTTGAAAAGCACTGTAGGAATACTACAAATATTCTACATCCTTCTAAAAAATCCCCATCTGCCTTTCCAGCAATTGCTGAACCCATTCAAAAGACTGAGACAGACTATCAAAACTGTCACAGCTACTGAGCTTTCCTCACCCATAAAGTATGCAGAGTAATGGGTCCAATGAACTCTGCCACTAGAAGGGACAGCATCAAATCCAAACACAACAGTATTTTTCCTAAATGGACATTGTGTGATCAGTTAACATTAAACTCCTCATTACAATGAGAATATTATCTTGCCATTGAGACAAAAAAATTAATAGTCAAAAAACAAATTAATTTTAATTAGTGTTACTCCTCAGTGTAACAAAACCTGTTACTCATAGTTCAAAGTCTATATTTTTGTGACGTGGCAAAACAGAAGATCCTAAATATTTTCAGTTTGTGATACAGTCAACTATTTCATTTCTAAGCATTAACTAGAATCTATTCATTCTATTTAGCTCCATTGTCTTTAGAGGAAAAGATCAGTATAGTCTAGCCTATAAAACCTAAAGACTCTTTCCTCTTTCTTCCCTCTCCAGTTCAAACAACACTCCTAAATAGAGGGGAAGAAAAAAAGACAGGAGTGAGAAGGGAAACTTTGCTGTTTACAAGTATGAAAAAAACAGGTTTTAAATTAAGAGCCAACACAGCAGGACACACACAGGCTTTAGAAAAGGAAATCACCACAGCATATTGCAGAAGGATTCCTACTCCATCAGCAGAAAGAAAAAGTGCTGCCAATCTGAAAAACCTTGTGTGGTGAAACAAACAATGCAGTTCAGTGACGCTTTATCTTAATTCTAAAATGTTTGAAATATGGCTGTCAAGTTCAATTTACAAAGCCCACAGTAATGTAATGGTGTTTTAAGGCAAAAGAATTCCAACAGACGCACTCTATGGACATGTCTGTGGGTTCAGCAATTTTTCTGTATCAGTGAAGGATTATTGGTACCTTTTGGATCAAACCCAGATTATAATTCTTACTAGCTGATATTATTGCAATATCAAGGGAAAAAAAAACCCAGAAAAGAAAATATTATCTTTGTAGCCACCCAGAACGATGCACTTACCACTAATAAGTGAGTTACTGCCCACAGCTAAGTAAGCGGTCATGTGCAGATTCTGAAACAATCCCATGAAATAAACCACCTTTATGTTTTACCCCTTAATAGTCCACCACCAGGCAGAGCTCCAAACTCTTTATACAATTTACCTCATGGTGAGATGACCTAAGAGTCTGGAAATGTTAAAATACACAAAGGTTTAGCTTACAGGTTTTTTGATTATGTCCTTGTTTACCTGTAAAGCAGTGTCTTGTGTCAGGCAAGTTATGCTGTGCCACAGCCCTTTCAGAAGAAATCAAGGCTTACTGAATGGAACAAGGGGCCCAATATCTGATGATCCAAAGTGGAGAAGCATAGTGTCTAGTGCACATTTTAAGAAAAAACAACACCAAAATAATAAAGCAAAATAAGAAAAGAATAGTTACTTGTGTCTTTGCTTTTCCTTGTTACCTGTAGCAATTGCTGACAAGCTGCTTTTACTGTTCATCTTGCTAATGGTATAATTGACAGAATGAGTAATTGAATGAAGGAAGCACAAAAGGCCGAGATCAGAGTACTTACAGAATAGCTCAATAAGGAATTAACTGAGAAAGTGCATTAAAGTCAGACTTATTTTAATAAATTAGTTACACTGAAAAAAAATCCTCATCTGTCTGAGCTAGTGCCAGTCTTCTGAGGCCTCAAACAGAAGAGCTAAGGGACTATGTGGATTACACACCTTAAAATTAAGATTCATTCTGCAGTATCATCTTGATTCTGCACCTTTATGGGTGAGACCAACCGCCAGCTGAATTTTGGCTGCTTTTCACACTTTCTGTCACAGTTACTATATGAAGTTTCTGTAAGTAAGACAATTTTTTTCAGCTTCTTGTTAGTTTCTGTAAACTATGGAAACTAAGAAAAGGTCAGTCTCAGTCTCATAAAAGTGTTTAGTAATTCCAACTCTGCAGTTCTTGTCTCATCACTTATCTTGCATCTCAATGATGCAAGCATTGGGATCATTATCAGACAGGGCTTCAAAGAGCCAGGAACCTGGCAGATTTTGCTAATAGCATTCACTTTCTTGGTCTTTTCCTCCACCTGACCTGAAGGATTTACCTTTTCCAGGCTGCTAAATCACCGGTCATTTACTTTGCTACTTTGTATTATATTTAATTTTCATAATGCCACACACTCATCATCACTGGCAAGTAATTCTGCTCATGAAATAAAAATAATACAAACAGAACCTTAACTCTTCATACAGGAACAGTTCAATCTAATGAAGCCCTAGGAGGGCTAACAGTGGAACTACTAAATAGAAAAAATTCATCTCAAATTCAAAAGAGATGATAATGGTATTACATGTCACATAAAATCATGCATTGCAAATGAGAGGGTATAAAACAGAGGGCTTGTAGCAAAAGAAACATCAGCAGCAGAATAAATGTGATTCTTTAGACTTCACTTTAAAGCACAGTTTATTTCATCTCAAATTTGTACTGTGCAGGAGCTGTGAGTGTCATGTACAAATGATCAGGGTGTGCACAATGGGTAAGATACACACTTTAAACAGACAGTGTTTCAAACAGGTATTGTGTCTCATAACCCAAATCACGCTTACAACACTGAGCATGGCTTTTTTTAGAGGTTATATCTTCAATGGTGACCAGAAGTAATCTGAAGAAACTCAGAAAAAAGAGATGTAAATCCTAGCATTGGTAGAATTCATCAAAACAACCTATTTTACTGTGATCTTTTTTCTATGGACTACCTATCTTTGTTTAGATGAAGAGAGTCTGTGATGCCTCTGCTGTATATTTAACAAAATAATTTCACACTAAGGTAGCTATTTCACTTTCAGGGTTGGGGTGGATGTTGAATATTTAATTCTTTACCTGCATGTGCATGTGTCTATGTGTACAAACTTTGGTATATGACTATATAGGCACTGCAGTACTTCTACACCTGTGCAGTGCTTATATATCTGTATGCAAATGCATGCCAGGCAGGCCAGTTACACTGCAGAAAATCTTTCCTGGCAATCATCTAACAGTTAATTTAAGAGCATGATTACAAATCTTGAAAACACAGTGACAGGGTATATGCTTATAATGAGAAGGTGAAAATGTCAGATCACCCCACAATCCTCATAATCAGAGTAATGACATTTGCAGCCATCTCTGGATTTCACTAACTTTTAATGACAAACCACATAGACTACCTATTTATTCATAAATGCAAAAAGAAATGGCAAAAGGAAACAAGAATTTTCAGTTTCTAGAAAAGCTCTTCTGTCATAAGACAGATCAGTCTAACATAAAGCCCTTCTCTCACTTTACCTCCATGACAACTGAGTGTTTAGGGTGAGCTGCTCTAAAGAAACAGCTCACAGGAGAGCCTGTATAGAGGAACTGCCTATCACTGCAGCTTTCTTAAGTGTGCCAATAAAAAAAGATCAAAACCGCCTGGGATTCTGGGGCTTCCAGACAGCAGGCAAGCAATACTGCAGGCAAACAAAGGCATCCTAGACCTCAGAACTATCCTAACATCAGCAAGAGTTATGCTCTCCTGTCAAAGGGATTTTCCAGGAAATACATTAATGTCTTTGTAACACAGGCTAATTGAAGGCTATGTTCCAGAAGTATTCAGTGTGAAACAGAGTGCAATGAAACAGCCCTCCCCTTCACAGGTCACTGCAGGGTCCTATCACATTCTTTCCACAATGAATAAACTTGTATTTAAAAGCTTGCAGAGGATTTAATTTACAAACACTAGCCACTTTTACCAGAAAAACAATTCCTCTGTCAGAAAAGCAAAGCTCTTAACTGCTCTGCTATCTTCGCCATGGAAGGTTACAAACACTGCAGGATTTTTGCACATTATACATCAGTTTTAGAACCCATTCTGTAAATGTCTATGGAGATTTGCTCGAGTTCAGTGTTTCACTTTTAAAATCACTGACATTCTCAAGTTGTAAAAATAACCTAAAGAAATAAATTATTTTTCCTCCCTCTAACAGTCCCAGTATGTTCTGTTATTCAGCTTTCACACAGACCGGCACATCCACGATGTACTTGGGGGCTATTTGGATGGAAATAGAAAAGCTATGGAGCAAAACAGAGCCAGCCTAGATGTAAACAAGTTGGAACTGCTGGCAGCTGTGCTGTTACAAATAAAATTGCATTCCCTGGTGTCTTCCCACTTATCAATTTTGACAGAAGACCGTCCTGACTTCTCATAAACAGCATCGAAAAGGACAAATCACATTGGGTGTCAGATTTGCCAGAATGGATTTGGTTGGCAGCTTACCACAAAGAAACAGAGGGTTATCTCCATTCCACATGGTGGGGAAAAACAATGCTCAGTCCAAGGAGTGGGGGCTTTACCTTATAGGCTGATGTCTCATATAATCCTCATTTTTTAAAGTCTGGTTTAGATTTAAGAATCTCTGCCACAAGATTTGTTTACATCAAAGCAGAAAGTAGAAATATCAGCAAGCATTTTTCAAATGCATAATCCAAACCCAAACACAATGTAGTATGAGAAATACTTAAAAATAAACCCACTTTCCTACTGATCCCTGCTTTATAGCTACTCTTAGAGCCACATGCTCTTTTGTGTCCAGACAAAGAATGCTCTGGGATGGCAGGATGCTGTAGACAATGATACCAGTGTTAGAAAACAAAACAAAAGAGAACAAAAGGAGAAAAAGAAAAAACTAGCAGAAAACCCCAGAATTAATATGCTTAAATATAGCCACCTATTAATTAAATATCATTGTTCTGGGGGAGCAGAATTTGGCCCTGCTGCTGCTGAATCCTTTGATAATAAAGAAACTCCAATGGATGTGGGAATTCACTCTCACCCTGCAGCTCTGGAGTGAAAATTTTTGGTGTGCATTACACTTCTGTGTGAAAGATCAAACAATGGATGAACTTAAGGCATGGTAGGCCTGCCAGTGAGTATTCAGCAGTCTGATGTGTGATGACCAGTAACAGCCTGCTGGCCATGAGTGGGAGGAGGAGAACACCCTGGTGTTAGCTGGACTCTCTTGGAGTGAGGAATGGGGGGATAGCAGTCATGGAGCAGATGGGGCAACTGGTTGGGCTGGAGGAATGATGGAGCTGGACTACAAATATGAGAAGCCTGTGATCACTGTGCTATGAACAAATTCAGTGTTGCAGTGGGAGGAAGGGTCTGGAGCATATGAGGATGAGATGAACACCTTTAAGTCTGTGGGCCTGGCAGACCTTGTGTGGCCTGTCTGACTTGCATTTAAAGGATATTTTAGCTTAAAGACACATGGCGGACTTTGGAGTGAGTGTATGTCATATGGAAGTCAAAGAAGCAAAAAAATCCTTTACCAATTACAGGCTTCCTGGCTGTTAAAGGGTCAACAGCTGACAGTGTATCCTCCAGGAAATCACAAACCTTCCCTTGAAGCTTAGCTAGTGTGCATGATACCAAATCTTCACATTCCAAAATGACAAATCCAAAAAATCAACACTTATGAGAAATATTAAGCCTAAAATACTCTAAATGCTATTGAAAAACAATTTTCCCCTATTGTCTGGATGATCACTTACTGGAAAGTAAAATATCCACTGTCTTCTTTCAAGCAAGCCATGATCTTACTTTTCTCCCTGATTCTTCCACCTTCCTATTTGTCCTCTTTACTTCTGTCCTTTCCCATGGTGCAGTATGAATGCTAACTTATTAGAGATACTTAACTACATACCTATATTTTCCTGTGATAAGAATGTATATATATTTTCCCCTGCTTGAGACCCAACATCCCTTCTAGTATGTTGCGTATCTGGGAAAACCATGAATATCGCAACATCTTTCATCATCGCAACAACCCAGATATCGCAACATCTTTCTGAGCAGAGAGATCCATGATGAAATGCTATATGCAGTATTTTTCAGGAGTCAACTTTGGTCCTTGCTATTGGTGTTTTCCTCAATAGAAATGTGAATTTGCAAGGATACAAGAGGAGGTTAAAATATAATGAGCTAACTGATAATATGCAGTGAAGTGTTTCTTTTTCACTGATCTCAGATCCTACATTGTCACTTTCTTCTCATTAAACAAAGTAGGTGGGAATGGCACAGACAAGGCAGAAAGTGAACCTTATGTTAAAATAAGATAAGGAGATTGGAGTAGTAGCTATTCTATTGTGCAGTGTGTGTGAACATGCTAACCTGTCACATTGGTTTTTGCTCCTTGAGGGTGGGGGAAACAAACCCAACAAACTTAACCAGTTCAATTTTCTTTTCTTTTTGGGGATTTCCAGAATTTGCTCCCACATCTGTTTTCCAATAGAAATGGCTCTGATGTAAAATGTTATAATGGACCTCCTCTTGGTTTTCAGGTAGGAATACAGCACTCCATATCTGACTAGAAGTCCATTACCTAATTAGAGGGCTGGATTACATCTCCAAAAAGGGAAAGCTGGGAGAACTGCATTTGATTAGACTTTTGAAGAGAACTCACCCTACTCAATAAGGAGATATTGTTGCTTCCTTCAGACATCAAATGCAAGAGTCCAGAGAAGTCAGAACCAGACTCTTTGAGATGCATTGTGACAGCCACATGAGACAACAGACATCAGCTGTTACTTGGGAAATTCCAGTTAGATATTTAGGGAAGTGCTTCTTACTATGAGGATAGTCAAAGACTGGAAAAGTTGTCCTAAGAAGCAGTAGACTGTAACTACAACTACAAGTTATAGACTATAACTATATCAGCTGTATAATCAGCATCCAATTCTTTGCTCCTCTACAACAGGTTCACTGAAATTTCTGGATTTGCCTCAAATAGGGGTAATTGAAGGCCATTTGGAAAATTTAGTGGTAATGTCTACAGAAGGGAATGAAACAATCTTAGCTCATGACATCAGTGCTAAAATCTTTACAGTGACTTCTACATTTCTGTTTATCATTCATTGTGTTGGAGATTAAGGTCTGGAAGGGATCCAAGACGTGCAAAAGCTCTCTGTACTTGGAAAGCAGTCTCCACACCAGAGACTGTCAGATATATGCCCTGTGTCCATGAATGTCCTCTTTGATACTCTGGAGTTTTCCACGCCCTAATGGTATAAAAACATTCAAATCTGACACACTTCATTGGGCAGAAGAAAACCTGTTGAAAGTAAGAATTCTGATAAGGCCAGGAACTTCAGGTCCCCAGATGATAGCTGCTCCCCTTCCAAAAAACCCATCTACCCCAGCTGTTTCTGGTTGCCCATTCCCTTAAGTCTAAGAAAGAACATCTTCATAGCTTATTGTTCTTTCTAAACTGTAGCAAGCACCTTCTTCTAGACAATATACCTTAGATACACAAAGTCCAGAGATTTAAGGGGCGTCATAGCTGCAGTTCAGCTGAAAATCACTTAGAATAATTAGCTTTCACAATATAGTAAATGAAATAATAAATTAAACCAATGCAATACAATAAATTTCACCTAGTGCAGGTAAAATCATACTTTATATTTGCTGATGTTTGAAATGCTACTGCTGAGTACTTGGCTCTGTAAACATCATTGTTACTGCTGCCTGCCTGCTTTGGGCCTGAAATGTGTCAGAAGATTTATCTGCCTCATCAGCACTTTCTAAACACCCAGGCAGCCAATCGAAACGGGGAGGCATAACAGATGTGCCAACATCTGCTGCAGCAAGCATTTATCTGGACAGTGGAACACATAGCTGCAGATTCAAACTCTTACCCAGTTAGAACTCCATGTGTATGGACAGCCTAGATCTACAACTGTGTGAAGGCTATTTTGGGATATTAATTGAAATCAAGTGAAAATGTAGTTTTTCAATTACATTTGTGAGAAATATACCTTCCTGTAATTCAGTTTATGCCTTTCAAACACAGTAAAGGCAAAATACTATGAAAAAGCTAATTTTTAAGTTGAACTTAGAAATTCTTAGAAAGCACTATTACAATTCCATCCCATCTATGGTTTTGTTTACCTTGAGGTACACACACATTAAAATATGTACAGTTAAAATATGCACACTTTAATCACATAAATGTGCCTATAAATCAAGCACATGAAGCAATAAGAAATTACTTTCAAAACATATTTTGATTTCCTGGCACCAAAGTGAGGTCTATGGGCACCACATCCATGCTGAGTTTCAGCTGTTCAAACTTCTGTTGCACATGGAATGCCCTCTACCCCCTAACACACACTTGTGCAGATTGATAAAATCATGAGATGAAATACAAAGCAAGCTCATCTTCTGCTTTTTGATGCACAATACAGTTTCACCTGTATTCCAGCTCACCAAACCATGCCCTCTAGGAATGACTATCACATTCTCTTTGAAGAGATCCCTCATTAAATAAAAAAGCAAACTCCCAGAGAAAAGGCCTCTCCCGCTTTTTTTTTTGATTTCTCCTCTGAAAGCCCAGCATGAATAATACTGAAACCTTGTTTTAAGCCCAGTTTATTGTAAAAGGTTCCCTCTTGCTAGGGTGACTCAGCCCATGCTTCCTGTGCTCCAGGATTTCCTAGGATCTAAGCTTTAAAATAGCAACATATTATAATAAACTACTTAACATGACTGAGGCTTCTTTTAAAAGAATATGTGAAATAAATTATTACCTCTCATATTTTGTCTGTATAGCTAGATTTCATGTTTCCAAGACAGACTACATGAACATTCAAGTAGAAGGCATATGAAAAATAGCATTAATAAAACCCTTAGAAACATTTTGACTGTAAAGCATACATGGAAGTATGCGGGATAATAATGTAAGAACTGTCTAAACAAAGAATTTCTCCAAAACAGAAGATTTATAATCCACAGATTTCCATAAATATGAAAATATTACCAGCACCTTTCTCTTCCTTCACTGACTGAAAAGCACATTCCATACATTGTTATGTTGCCCAGCAATAAAGTGTTGCTGAACTAAAGTCAATTTTCTTCATTTTCCTGGAACAACATAAGCTCTGACAACAGGAAGAATTTTTATTAGCTTCCAGGTGAAATAAGGAGTAACCCTGAGCTTGTTTTATGAAATCATGAAACAGAATGAATATCACTGACTTGATATATATTTTCACCTGTTTAAAACACAATAAATGGTAATAACCTTGATAAATTTGTCCATGCCAGTTTTCTGTCTTTTTCTTCCCATTCTCTCATGATCCTCTGCAGTCATGGACACAATTCAAATCCCTAAATTGGCATATTTGTTACTTAGAGGAAGTGAGATGACAGCAAATTCATTCACTTTGAATGTCAGGATTTTGTGATAATATACAGCAATACACTCAAAATCAGCGAACAACTGTGGCAGAAATTACCCTGACATTGCCTGGTATCTAAATGACCCAATGACTAGCAAGGAAGAAGAGTGATTTAATGGCCAAAAAAAGAGATGCATTACAATTAAAGGCTTCTGGCTTTTATTGCCAGTTCTGCCACTGATTGATTTGGCAAGTCTCTCAATACAACTGTCCTTAGTTCACCCGCTTGTGAATTCATGTAGCAATACAGGACATTCATAACACTGCAGAACCTCAATAGAATGGTTTTGTTGAATTTATTTATACCTGAAAAGTGACCTCAATACTTGAAAGACTAATGAAAAACTGAAAGAAAAGGGCTGCTCCTTTTATCAATCCTTTGCTCATTTACAGTGTACAATCGACCACAGCTAGGGAGAAATTCCATGTTCATTATTGTCTATGGGTAAATTATACTGATGTAAATTCAAGGGTATTTTAAAAATACATAATCTTATGCTGTTTTATGCCAAATGCATGCTCAGTTTTCTTTTAATTATTATCCAGTGTTATTAAGAGAAATAAAGCAAAAAATATTCCAGTGCTACTTTCCCCTTTTTTGTTTCAACTGTGACCTTTCTATTTTTAGTCAATAGCTGGGTCACAGGCCGGGCATTTCCTACCCAGAACTCTTCAGAGTTAACAGGAGGAAATCACAAGGAAAGGTTTTAGAAGCCCTGACCATTATAAGTGCTTCCTTAGGTCCAGCTGAAACAACTCTAATAATCTATTTACTAATCCAGGAGAATTCTTCACAAGATAGCTTTAAAACAGAGTCCATTTTTTCCTCTTTATATTTGTAAGATAGAACAGGTGGAATGGGGAAATCACCCCAAGTTCCCACAAACCAGACCTTCCTAAGCAGCCAAAACCACAAGCTACAGGCACACACATGCTTGTTGTGAGAAGCATTTGCTTTTTTTGTTGTGAGGTGAGAAGCATCTGCTTTTTCCATTGTAAATCTACAGCACAGCAAGTTTGTTCCTATTTCTCCTACCATACCAGTCAGGTCTGATGACACTGGAAAGACACAATCTTCTCCACCATTTCAGCTCTTCTAAACTACAACACTCCTATCTCTATAAGGATTCATATTTCTTGAAGCCTCCTCTTTTAAATTATGTTTGGTGGTTGCAGAATTCAAAAATTGCTTTTATTTCCTAGAGGTGCATTTTGTGATTTATCTCCAATTTTAAGAAGTTCAGGACAAAATATAAAGATTCCAGTCACAGTAGGAAATAAAGTGAAAAAGGAAGCACAACCTGATATCTAGCTTCATTGTGCAGAAACACTCATCAAGTAACAAAACAAAAGAGCCTGACAGCAGCAATCAGCAGCTCTGGCAGTTGTGTGCACAGAAGCTGTTTCCATAAAAACCTGTTTGTTCAGGTGCTAGCAATTGAGGAGGAGTTCCAGTTGTGTTGCTGCAAGCTCCTGTAATGCTCACACAGGGGTGTTTGCAGAGTGTCAGAGCTCTGGAGGGAGCTGTTACAGGCTATCAGCTCACTAATCTTCATGTTAAAAAGGCCCTAAATATGTATTCACAAGATAGACAGATCTATTTATTTTATTGTTTAAGTAATCCATGTGTTGAAAAGGTCTTAAATAGGAATTCACCAGGCAGGCAGGTCTCTCCTGGACTATTACAGCAGTGGTGGGCTGTTCACTGAGAATGAATATTACTGAGACCACTCTTCAGTGGCCCACGAGAGCCTCAACCCATAAATACTTATAGGTGTTCAAGTAACTTTATTCAGAAAAACAGCCTCACTCAGACTGCTAATCTGAAATGACTCCTTTACTTCTAAGGCAAAAAATGCCAATAAAAATCAATCTCTTCAAAAGTGTAATGTCACAGAACTGATAAATTTGAATTTGCTCCTGAAATACCTTTGCTCATCACAATGGGATGAGTATTACTGGAAGAGGGAACCAGTGTGTTACTGCTGCACTGTATCTACTGCAATGCTCAGATACAGTAGAAGAATAAGAAGAGCAGGGTAAAAGTTTCCCCTATGTTCAGTGGAAAGATGTCTAAACAAATACTTATGGCCAATTCCAAAAGGTTTCTAGTTCATCTCTATTCTAGACCCATTTTTAGTTGTTTGTGAAAAGAGCTGGCAGCATCTGATCCAGAAATGCTCAGGTCAATACAAAACCTTAGGAATTTCAGCAGGTTTGGATCAGACCAATAGTAAATTTGATGGACTAATCTAAATTTACAGTTAACAGATTTATGAGTGCAAATACTTATCAAAACATTTAAAGGAATGGCTGTGCATAACCATAAATTAGCATTTGCATTCAACATTTATTTCTGTATTCTGACGGAAAAATCTGTCCCTTGGGTCTACAAATCAGAACATGATCTTAAGAGTAATAATTTTTGCCCTGAAGTATTAGCCAACCCTCAGAGCACTATGTACTGCTGTGCTCAGGAGGAGGATGATGCAGTATAGCAACTTGCATATGAATATTCTAATTTCCAGAAGTCCTATTTTCTATAGGATGGGAAGAATCCACACAGCATGTGTGTAGTTTCCAGCTCATGCTCCAAGTGGGAAAAGTATCACATGGTTTTTTCTCAAAATGTTTTTTTTTTCTCACACGGTTTTTTCTCAAAATACCATGCTCTTTCCTCCAAGAACTCTTATCCTTTCATTGCCTGGACACAAAAGGCTCCATAAAACACGACCACAGAAATATTTTACCTGCACATGATTCATGTGGCTCTCTGCATGCTTACTGATATGCACAAAAAAGTAATGGAGCAAAAAAGTAACATAAAGCTGCTCAATGGTTTTTAAATGAAGAGCATCAGAATACCTCATAATTTCATATAAGGTCAACTCTATCCTAAGCAACTTTTCAGAGGTACTGGTCTTAAAACTCTCCCAATCTATCAGGCCTAGCATTGGTGTGCATTAGAACTAAAGTCATCAGACTCAGGTGGGCTAACACAATGGCTGCCATTCTCCCTTTTCCACTCTGAAATGTTTCCCTCCTGGTATGATGGACTGTTGATATAATTTTCCAGGCTCCTGAAAGCTGAAACAATCACTTGTGCTTAGAAATGAAAATAATCAGAGCTATAAAGTATTTTAGGCAATTATTCTGGTTTCTTTTGTGCATCCACATTGACTAACACCCAACCTTCCTCCAAAAAACACCACCTCAATGTTGACAGCAAATTTAAGTATAGTCTTCCTCAGATATGCAACAACAGAAAATGCAAACCACTTCTATTCCTTCTCAGGGATGTCTGCTTTTGCTGTTTGGAAGAAGCATTCAGCTGGAAATCCTCAGCTTTTCCTATCTGAGATATATGAGGTTTTAAAAGGTGTAATCCCCCAGCAGAAAGCAATCACCTCCCATTCTGCTTGTGCTCAAAAGCCACTTCAGTACATACATAGTGTGAAGGTCTCTGCCCATGGATAAGGACCTGGTGACTAAACAGCACTACCAGCCTGCTTGTAACATCTTATTTTCTTGTCTCATTAGACTTGATTGCACAGGACAGATATCAGTTATATTTTCTTTTGACCAGCTCTGTCTTTACAACATTCTTTGTTGGTTATCTTTTTTCTACCTATTTTTGTAACAGTCCCACCATTTCAATGACTCTGTCCCCTTGATTTCTGTATTACTGTTAATGCTCTGAAACAAGTATACAAAGTTTCCCTCTCCTGGATAGTAGGTTTAGAAATATTATTAAGCGTGCACCATTAGCTTACTTATTTCTCCCTAGTACCTGTAGCCTCTATTCTTACAAGGACAAATTTTAGAGCAAAGTTTAACACAGATTTACTGGGGACTGTGATGTTTTTAGTCATTTCACCTCATTGGAACCAGCAAGTGGGATCTATAATCTAAACTCACTTGTCCAGCAGAAAGCCACTCATAGTCAGGCTGGGTGGGTTTGTTCTGAATATCTCTGGCTCTCTTTCAGTGATATTGATTACAAGTCCAATGGAGCACTTACACATCAGTCCATTCCTGCTTCTTAAAAGTCCTCATGAGTATCTGGCTATGCAAGAATTGCAAATCTTTTGATGCTTTCTGCCAACACTGACTGATGTGGGCTCTGCCTTACCATCTACCAGCAATTCAGATTTCTTTCAGATTTCTTTTCGGACAATTTTTGCAGTAACAACACAAGAATGCACAAGCTGGCAGATGAAAATCCCCCAGCTTCATCATCTTCCCAGCCATTTGTTTAAAGTATGGTACTGTATGGAGCCTAATGAGCCTCCCTGGGAGTGCATCCTTCCAAGACAATTGGCTCATACTTAACTTCATTGCAGTGTGACAATCTGACCACAGCCCACAGGGTTTTTCTAGCTTACAGCTGGAGTAGAAGAGTCTTATAAGTGTCTAATCCTACCACTGCAAGTGTAAGTCCATAGCCCCAGTGCTGGCCATCATATATGATCCTCCTCTTGGTGTCTCATGGTGGTAGCTCAGGTACTTAAACACTAGCACATATCTGTAAGCAAGAACCAAAGCGATTAGAGTTTTTCAGGTCTTTCCCGTTCTTGGAAAACATTTTTGTTTCCAGCACCCCCTTTGCTAATGATCTTATTTCCTTACTTCCTAATGTGGCCATATATTTTGTGTTTGTGTCTCAGAACTGATGCATTCTTCATTTACAAACCATTTCTTGGAAATAATGAGGTGTTGTTGTAGATCTTTTTCTGCTCACTATCTTGTTTCAATTCCTTTCTGAAATCTCCACGTTTGGATTTTAATCCATTTAAAATTTTTGCCATGGAGACCTGCGAGCTACTTGTTTCCATCCTTTTGTACAATGGGAAAATTAATGTGCATTTTGGAAACAGAACCATGCTCTTGACAGCAGACAAGTTTTTCGCTGTGTGTGATTAGCTAAAGTTCAATCAGAAAGTTGTCACAAATGAAAAAACAACTATAAAATCAAGGAACACTGATAAAATCATCCTTCTAAATAAAGCACAGTAAAAACAATAAACCTCTTTCCCCTAAACACAGGACAAATCAATCAATGTGAGATAGAGAACACTCTGTGGCTCTTCCATCCAGCCTGCAGACTGAGGGGTGGCATGAGCAGGGCTTCTGCACCCTTCTCCATGCTGCTTTCACCCTAAGATGGTGGATATGATGTGTTCAAAATCCAGAAACAAAGCAACACACTTTTGAGACAATTTAATACAGGAAGTAATATAAAAGCTGGTCTTTAATTGGAGATCTCCAAAGGAAAGTGAGGAAAAATGCCCACATCACATAGGGTGAATACAGTTTTGTAAGTTTAGCATTGGAGCATAGCCTCTACTCCACCCCTGCCCTGCTGCTTCTCCCCAGGACTGGCAACAGGAGCTGGGAATTTCTTTTTGACTCTGAGACTCTTTTTTGGGATAGAGATGTATAACTCTGAGGACAATGCTCTCAGTTTTTCCAGATCCCTGGTAATGGCAAGGGAGCTTAATAAGCTCTTACAGGGACCTGAAATAGCAAATAATACACCCAGTGAGTAACCTAAACCATAATATTACCATATGGGCTTAAACTTTGGGAATATCTTTAATGTTTAGAGCTCTGCTAATTAAAGGCTGTGAGATATTCTTGTTCCTCCTAAAAACGCACATATTTAGTAGAAAACATTCTTCTCAAAGGAGTCTAGACAGTTTCTTTCCCATTTAAATTTCACATCAAACACTTTATTTCAGTCACTCAGTGAATATGCCCTAGGCAACTGAATCACAGCTAACAGCAAATTAATGACTATGATGTTGTGATTAGCAGAGAACACAGGCAACTGAGAACCTGTCCAAACATTTACTGTAGTCACAGCATTTATGCCAGTCTTTACTGGGGATAAATAATGGCCACAAAGAGGACTTGATTCCACCAGGTAGACCCTTTAAAAAGTGTCACTGATAGTAATATATAAATGTTGAAAATTATTTCTGTTTTACCATTAAAAAAAATCTAGATGCTTACATTACTAATTAAATTACATACTACCAGAAAAAAATCGTTTCTATTACATTTCAGGAACAAGCATCATGAACAAACACACTTGACAGAGAAATTTAATACTGTATTACACAGGGGAAGCCAAAATAAAACTTGAAGTCTGAGACTCTGATGCTGTGAGACCCTACACCAAAATCCAACTGGGAAGAAATAATAATTTCACTCATCCATAGCAATGATTTTTTGAGGAGTTCAAATAAAAGTTTGCTTGTTCTGATAAGATCCACTGAGTAGACGTTATTTGATTTTCCAGATTCCCCTGTCTGCTGGAAGAGCAATGGGCTGAACGTGCAGTTGAGCGTCTTAGATGCTAAAGACACAATAAAAGTGAACTCACTGAGTATTTGCCAAGGCTCTTGCCTTTCATTTAATTTCCAAATGCCATCCAGTCATATGAAACCTTTATAGGGTTTCTTAAAGTAGAGCAAACAGGAGGGTGGGAAGTTTTTAATCTTGTATTAAAGATTTTAAATTATTTATAATCATTCTTATTTAAAACAGAGTAACTTGAACTTATGAAAAGACTCAGCACTTTAATAATAAAAAGAACCATCTGCTTCTTGTGCCTGTTCCTATAAATATTTTGTTACTAGATGACAGTGGAAAACATGAAAGCTAATGACTGACTGACAAGTAGATTATTTAGATATTGAAATGAAAATCTAATGAAGAGCAACATCACTAATCATATGTTATCATTTTGGGAAGCTTCACATAATGATTTTCCAGTGACTCAGAAAAACATCCACCCTTGTCACCAGACAGTGCAATACATTAGCAGCAAAGGGAGATTTGTGGTACAGAGCACAATCTCTTATAATTGCAATACTTACAATGTCAAATATCAAAGAGCAAGTAATAAAAACTATATTCATTGTCCAATTTGAAGCATGATCTTAAAAACACTCAGGCACACACCCAAATATCTAGAAGACTGATTTCTAATGCATGAAATACAAGGACAATTGATTCTTAAAATTAGAGGCAGGAGGAGGAAAGCAATAAAGCTTCCAGTAACCATTTGTGGAAAGGTGCTTTAAAGTGTTAAATCTACTAAAGAGAAGCATTTGAGTTACAGCCTCCACTGCAGAAAGACAGAACATGTTAAACAAGCCTCCTAGACTGCAGAATTCTGCTTTCAAATTTCACATCTTTAGCTTAACCCTAGCCTAACCCCAGTAAATCCTGTGACATCACACAAGTATAACACAAAACTGCCTTTTGTGATGATTTTTAAGAAGTATTCCCACTCTTCTTTTTCTCAGAGGAGCCTGCTATCAGCTGTGTAAATGTCATATCTGTAATAACAGAAAGAGAGGGTGAAGTGTGCCCATGATCTTACCTCATACTCAAAGTCCTCTGCTCTATCTGCATCAGCAGGCAGGCTGGAAAGATACTCATTGCCTTCATAAAATTCATGCTCCACTGGGTGAAGAGAATGGCAGCTATGTGGAACAAAGCAGTACAATAACAATAGATGAGAAAATATGGGTTTTTTTTTAATTAAAAGGTCCCACCTCACCCCCCTCCACTGTCACCTCCTCCCCCTGCTGCCAACCCAGTCTCACTTCATAGTTTTCTCATCTCAGAAATGCTTGTCTGAACGGCTGGACAGCCTGAAAGAACCAAGTACCTGAAAGAGCCAGTACCAAGAAGCAGCACAGGCTGCTTTCCCTGAAAAGCTCATACTCTGGTTGAGTTCATTTTGCTGGATTCATCTTTAGGCATATTTACACAGGGTGATTTCTTATAAGGATCTGGTTTGAACCAAACTGCTTCACTGTGACATTTTGGATTTCTTACACCCATAAAGGTACATAACTCCAGATTCAGGTGCTGTGTCATGGCTGGGGGGAAACTCATTAATTATCTTGTCATAGTCTTAATCTACAGGCCATATCAGGCTCACAAACTGCTCAAGAATTTATGTAAAATAACTTGCATTATCCACTTGTGTTAAAGTGGTAACAACATGGTGAAGCGCACTTGAGCAACTGCACAATTACAAATGTTAGTATACTGTACTGTTAAATGGGTTTGGAACACAAAGAATGAGGTCTTTACAGCATCTTTAGACCCAAGGCTGGATCCCAACCATGTAGTATCCACGGTGGACCTATTTCAGCAGAGGTTGAAAACTCTTCCCCATTCTGAGGGCACAGGAACTTCAATCACAGTAGCCCAGAGTTTAGAAATACCCAGTAAAAACTCAGAAATACATGTATCCTGTTCCTTGCTGTGCAGCAGTCAGCAGTAAGTCAAATCCATCTTGCCCAGAATTTCCAAAAATGGACCTACATCAAAGTTAAAAGTGTCATGTTCTGCATTAGCATCAATTCTGCAACTCCACACAACATGCCAGCAAAGCAGTGAAAAGGCTCTAGGGCTATGATATTTTTTGGCAGGCTACAGAGGGTCTGTAGGGTCATCTGAGGTCACCCACAACATGATGTTATTTATGAGGTGGGGTTAAAAGAGGAAGAACCCTACACCCTATTTATGTATAAGCACCACCTGCTGGAGTTTGCATCCAATTCAGTTTCAAGGAGAGAAAATTTAATTAATATATTTTGCCATATGACAGATGAAAAGGTACTTTTTCATATCTATATTTTTGGAATTGTTTTGCTTTTGATAAGGGGAACTTTATATTAAATCACTTGTTTCCTTGATTTGTTTTTGTAAAAAAAATTGGAAGAAAAGAAAACAAGACAAGCTCTTTCTAGGTCTGAAGAAGACTTTTTGGTACTTTGGAACACAGAAGTGTTTTTCTTCTTGACTAGGGCTTAGCTTTGGATGAACGGATACATAAACACAAAGTAAACATGTCTGAGATTCCTCCCTGTAGCCCTAATCTACAAGCAGAGTTTAGGAAAGCTGTCACTGAAGCCTGTATGGGATAATGGTTATCAACAACATTTATTATTTATTTAAAATGTTCCTGAGATTTTTCAGGAGAAGGCTAAAAGATCATCCCTGCAATGCCTCAATCCCGCAGGTAAACAGCAGAAAAAGATAAACCATACCTATCTGAAAGGAGAAAAGGGCAGATATCTGGAACTGGTGGTGTGGAAGGCCTTAGCTTGGCCAGAGCCATGATGTGCTCAAAAGTGATGTCAGTCTGAGTGCTGGCATCCATGAGCCGAACATCCTGAGAGCCACTGTGAGCCTTGGCAGCTGGGGCTCGTCGTAGCACCTGAACCACGATGGGCTCCTTGGCATTGCGGAAAGCTTCCACGGCCTCCTCGTGAGTGGCCTTGGACAGGTCCTTCCCATTGACCTAGGGAAAACAGGGAACACAGCCAGGGTGAGAGAAAAGGCAGCATAAAAACATGGGTGTAAAATATAGGGGGATGAATTATTTGTGCAGCACATCAAGTCACCTGATGACATCAATGAGCATATTTTGGTATCCATGCAAGAGGGAATATACAGATGGAAGGAGAAATAAGTTCTTTAATCTTTCCTAGAAATTAGAAATGGTTTGAAGTCTTCCATAAGTGTCCCACCCAATGGAATCCAAACACAGCAAAAAACCCCCAATATTTAGAAAGTAATTTAAATTATTTCCTCTTATCCTATTTTATTAACTTTGTAAAATACAGCTAAAATAGGAAGGGTGCCTTTAATTTTGAATTTCAGCATTTTCTGTGGTATGCAATTGTTTTAAAGGATTTCTGGCATAGCACTGTTATTAATGCAGATGTCAATAAACATGTCTCTGATGTCTAAAAAGAAACAAGGCCAATTTTCAATGTTTTGTCACTTATCTGCTACGGCCATTATACAACCATTAAGACCACAGATAGGAAGATTGAACTAGCACAGTCAGCTGCTGGTCTTTCAAGGAAAGAGAACTTACTCAATAAATAATTTGCTATGAACAGACAAATAATCAACCAGAGAAAATTACATTGCAAATGTAGCATAGCTTGGCAAAACTAAAAGACTGTGCCAAGATTTCTTTCTGCTACAGGCAAAGCAGCAAATTCCTCCTGGTCTAGATGAGACCTAAAATAATGTAACTGCAAGGTTTGATTATGCTAAATTTATACAAATTCAGGTGCTTGGGGCAAGATTTGCAAGCATCAGCCCACTAAAAAATGCGAAGGGTAATTGCTCAATGGCAGTCAGTAGCTAAGCCCTTGAACACAGGGCTGTGCAACATCCTTTCAGAGAAAATACTATTCCACTGGTTCCAGAGCAGTGGGGCCCCTGTTGACTGCTACACAGGACCTAACTGTTGTGAGATATTGTGGAAATGAGATGATCCTGTGCTGGGGTAGAAAGGCAGGGTTTTCTAGTAAGAAATGTGAATACCTGAAGGCACCAAAACCTGCTTAAAATTTATATTCCCAGGAAAACTTCTACACTGCCAGCAAATCAGAAATAGGAGTCTGCCACAAGGTCATGCTCAAATTATCTTCTTTGTATGGACAATGTGTCATAAAAACTTCATAAAACTTAATGAACCCTCCCCAGAAATGGGACAGACCCATAAATTACTTTTCCACAATGTTTGCAAATAGCGGTGGAAATGAAAATTTCTCTGCCACATCACTCCTTCATTCAAGAAACTCTTGGAAATTTCTTGCCAAAAAGGACAAAGGCAAACAGGAACAATGTCAGCAAACTCAAAAGAGCCTCAATAACTCAGCAGCCTTCAGCAACATTTTGAAGAAACTTGTGCAACCATAGTCCTATCATATTTATGTGTATGGCTAGCATACTGCTTACCATTAATTTCAAGTATATATCAATTCAGTACATTTCCAGAGTATATGCAAAAGTACAAGGTAGCATCATCTTTCCTCTGACTTAATTTCCAAAGAATCAGCCCTTTCACACCCATGTCACTCACAAGGACATGCCAAATAAATGCACTGTGATGTAGCCACCAATGTAAAAGTCAGCTGATCTTTCTAGCTGGACCTGATGCACTGATGAGAAGCCTACAAATTTTGAACACATTTCTGTACATATAAAAGCTCAAAACTCTTTATGCTGAGTGCCTGGGGCACCCAAAAGTACCACACCACTGCAGCCTAGACTGTGACCAGGTAATTCAAATGGCAGCTAGGCTGGTCACCTAAGATCAATGCATATCTCTGGTCTGTCTGATAACTGAAGCAGAAAAATTAAGATTTAATGCTATAATTTTATCATTTAGACTATCATCCATAAAATCATAATTAATTATCATTTCATTTGCATGGGAAAATATCAGTTGTATCTAAGAGGAAAAGCCAGAGCTGTCAAAGAAAAAATTAAGTTATAAGAAAACCAAAGAAATTTCCCCCAGAAGAGAACTTCTGCAAACCCTCCCTGCTAACACAAGTGACACTGCCAGGGTGTTCAGACTCAGCGTCATCTAATGGAGGCAATTCGAGATAAAGCTTCAAGCCTGGGTCTTCCTGACACTCTTCAGTCTCTGCTTCATTCTTGTTTCTAACTCAGATCCTATCAAGGTCACAGTTTTTCAGTGTCTGTGACTTTTATAAAAAGAGTGGCCTATAGGCTAGGCTGTCTGAGGGACGCTCATACCTAAGGCCCTAAGAATAGAAAAATTACTTTCCTGGCTCCCCAGTCCCTTTCAATACTTTTTCAGCTTCAGACAACTATATGGTGTTTCTCCTAAAAGTACATGTTTGAGAATAAACACCACATAGCAATGTATCAATTCTTTTCCTCTATTCAAGAATAAAACATGCAATCCTTCTGTATCCCAGCTGAACCATGTGGATATTGGCACAAGATAACCATTTGATCACAGATCCATATCAACAATCTAAAAGACATTTGGATAGCATACAAAACCCTTTTTTTTTTTTGAAAACCAGAAGCTCTGTCTATTCACATCAGTCAACACTTATCACTTATTCTGAGGAAATAGACATAAATTCACAATAATGCCATTTACATGCAAATTTTATTTCTAAAGAATAATAATATTTTAAAATCACATGAATGTGAAAAATCACAAAAGATACACATTTTCATTTATCCTGGGAACCTATGTCTGATCTCTATTTTCATTTAAATGCCTATTTAATTTGATGACTTCAAACACATTCTGTCCTTTATTTGGTTTCTTATGAAACACAAGCACAGTGGACTCAATACTTGTTTAAACTGTCACTTGAAGTTCATCAACACACTTTGTCGATCTGCACAAAGGTCACATAATTTACAAATGCCTCCTTTTTCAGAAGAAAATATATAGCTGAATTACTCTATGCTGGCAGCTGTCCTGCCCACTTGGGGCGGAGGAGAATTTTTTAAAACCCTGAAGCCAGTACTACATATGGGGTTGGAAGCACTTTCCCTGCAGGTTCTTTAAGGATCTTCTTCCTGCATTATCCCCCAACTTAACTCTCACACACAGTTACCCTGGGAGTTAAAGACAGCTGAGCACTTATTTACAACAAGCCATTTACAGGTTCTTAGCGGACGATTAAATAAATTCCTCGCCTCTGAAAGGTTACTTTCAGTGGAATCCAGGGTACTATTTTAAGTGGATAGAGAAATCAGTCACTTTTAACAGTCAACACAAAGACAAGGGAATACATTTGTTGTAGCAGATGGGCTAATTAATCCACAAGCTAGTTGTGAATGTTAAGTAAAGAATATATCTTTTCTCATGTAAACCATCCTCCTGCCCTCTTTGATTAAGCTTTTGTTTAATGAAAGCTCTCTCCCCCATCCCCGGCTATTGGACACACTGCAAAGTCTGGGCCACTTGTCAACATCTCCCCCAGAGTGACTAGTGGCCACTGCCTGGATCCTTGCCATCCCCTTTGGATTCTTGCTCTAAACCCAGCCACATGCAAAACTTCATCAGCATCAGAAAATAAACAAGGAAATGGGCTTTGTCTTTCATGCAAACATCAAATGACATTGGCCAACTGCCACTTCTAATGCCAGCACCAGTGTACACAGGCTGTTCCCACACAGGAAGGTGGGCAGCAGAGAAGGACAGGACTAAATAACAAAACAGTGACTATGAAATATGTAGAAAAATGGTTGTTAAGTTATCTTAATGTTATGAGTGCTAAAGAAAAGGTGAAGAAAAATCAGTCCTTCAATGAAGACTGCTTCCAGGACTTAAGTGCCTGTGACTGAAAATTTAAACTGCCTTGTCTGTCTTCTAACACTTTTCTGCTCTTGATCTTGATTTCATGCTGGGCAGAATTTTTGAAAGAAAATAGCCAGAAACGTAAATGTTTTCAGTAGTTTTTACTTTTTCCATATTAAGAGAAAAAGGAAAATAGCAGAAAAAAGGGAAAAAAAGGAAAAAGTATTTATAGTCATGTGAATACAATCATCACAAAATCATAAGTAGCTCATGAGATAACCTCCTACCCTCAGCAAATATCTGGCATATGAAAGTTTAAATTTAAGATCACCTCTGCTGAAGTAAAATCCTTTGAGACACTTCATTTATTCAGCAGAGGCAATGGGAAGAATAACTGAAGTGTTCTGCAAGAGCAGAGATGTCTAGACACACAGCTTTCCTAGCTAAATGACAGAGATGCTGTCTGACACGATGATGGAGTTTCACACAAGGCTCACTGTCCTAGGAGATTTCAACACCCACGCAGAAGATGCCCCTGATCTGACAGGTGCTAAATCTGCTCTCATCACAGCAGTCTCCCCACCTTCAGTCTCTCACCCTAAATACACCCAGGCTACCATTCCCTGGGTGCATCCTTGGACAGCAGACTGGCACAAAGATCGAACACTGTCCTTAAGTTTGACCAGTCCTTCTTTAGGACAGGAATCTGAGCCTTTCCTAACTGCAGGCAACAGAGAAAAAAGAACAAAAACATCTCAGCTTCCTTCCAGATTTACAGCTTTTGGCATACAGAAACTCTAGGAAACTTCTACTGCTGAGGGCCAACAGCTGCGAGGCTCCCTGGGCAGGACAGGCTGGCATTGCACATGTCACAGTGCCAGCCTGTCAGCTGCTCCCAGTGACACCCATGCTGCAGAGGACACTGAGTCTTCTGCTAACACTCGTGTGATAGCTCATCTACAGAAAGGGCATTTGACACACTGACATTTTAGGTTACAGTTTAGTACTAAGCCGCATTTCTTCAGCAAGTTAATCTGAAAGACAGCAAATTCAGCCATTATCCAATACCACTACCTCAGTCAGAGTTCATGCAAGCTCAGTAAAGGGACAACTTATATTATGCTGGTTAATGACATTTTCTCTTCCTTGGCCAGATGAGTTAAGCGACTCTTGTTCCAATTTGATCCTTTGCTGCCCTGACTGTGAAATCTTGTCATCTTTCCTAAAAGCCACACAAGCTGCTGAACATGCAGGTTCCGGCTGCTTCCCTCAAGCTGAACCACAGGCTTATAACAAGAATTACATCTCTATTACCTGTAGAGCTGAGGTTTGTGCTGTTTGATAGCTGGTTTGTATAGCTGGTTCAACGATACTGGATAGGCTCAGGCAACACCCAGTACTACAGCCTTCCGTGCATCTCTGTGTGTAACCAGCACACCACCTCTATTTCCCAGTAATTAGCAGAAATCTACTGTGGTTGAAAAGCCAGTGGGTAAGTCTTTATCTGAGCAAGACAAAATAAAGGTTACAAAAACTGGGAAAACATAAAAATGTACCTATTTCCACTCTGTAAAATTTCCTCTCAGAGCGAGACAACCCAGTGACTTCTAGGCAATTTTGATAATTTTAAACAGCAATTGTCAGAAGAAAAGCACCCTCCTTTCAACTGACCTCAAGATGATACTTCATTTTGTCAGAGCTGTTCACTGAGATCAGTGCATCCGAGGGCAGGTCTGACAGCTAGAATTTCTCTCTATGATGGACAGACATGACATATTTTGGAAAGACCCCAGCAAAAAGCTGGACACTGCCTGGAAGTATTGCCCAACAAGATGTCCTAGGGAATTCAGAAGATTTTCAGACTGGAATGGAAAAAATTGTCCCAGGCAGATGTACAGAGAATGGACAAATAGTCCTCATCACATCTGCAGTTAATACAGCAAACTAGTGAGCAACGTAACTAATACCTTGTGCTTGTGAAACTTTGGCTCTCCAACAAATAGAAACTCAGTATCTTTTTTCTTTGTGATTTTGTCTTCTCTACTCAGTCGCCTCTAAATAAAACAAAAGCACTGCTAGAAGCATCTCCCAAAATTGTGCACAGAATCATGCTCCATGTTTTGAAAAAACATTCAAGTCTGTTGCGAGCAAAGCAATCATTGAAGATCCCCCCAACTTTGGGAGGAGGTTTTGGGGTTTTAAATCCCAGACGTATCGACTGCCTAAATGCATTTATGGTATAGAGTACAAGAAATTGATTGTGTTTAAGGTGCGTGCCTACAGCCTGCTTCTAGCTGGCTGGGTGAGGTACAGTGATCATTCACTACAAATGCCTTTGAGCATTTCAATCTCCCTAACACTGCAAGGGACATTTCCATTCCTAAAGACTGTTTGTGGTTCTGGGCCCTCACCTTGGGACATCTCTTAAAAACGACTTGGATGCTACAATTCTCATCTCTAGGATAACTATCACTGCTCCAACAAGTTTTTAATCATTACTCAGCAGCTTTAATTTGTAGCCAAAATGCAAACTTAATTTCTGCACTTCATAGCATGAGGCTTGGCAGTCGGTGCAACTGGAGAATATTTCCTCCAAATCATCACTGTCTTTTAGAACAATGCACATCTCACAAAGATCCTTTCAAGTCCTTTAATGTTGATGTCCAACAACATCAGAACAGCTCAGAAAGTTCAGCTCAAAAAGTACAAGAGCTCAGAAAAATTCATTTAAGTTTTGAAAGAGTGAACATAACAATTATCTGCAATTCTCTTGGTTTGTGTTATCTGCATTTGCCGTGTGAGTGAAATGAAATCACCAAATTAAATTCAAGAATTACTGCATTAGTTTCAGAGTGAGCTGCCTGGAGACAACTGCTGGTAGACAAGTATTTGTGATCAACTGCTGTTGTCTTTTTCCAACTCCCTTAATCTACCCAGCAGACCTGTGATTAGCTGCAATCACCATCTTTCTTGCATGCTCTTCCAGTTTGTATTCCCAGCCTCATTCTTCTTTCCCTTTGCTGCCTCTGTTCTCTCTCTTAGTCTGTTGGCTGTTCTCACTCTGCCTTTTTCTTTCAGTGCAGGCCCTTCTTTACTCCCTAGGACTCTCACGCCTGCTGATTCCCAAACCTTCCATCTTTCCTTTCCTGAACTCTTCTCTACAAAGACCTCCCACTGCCCTCTCACTGAACCTGTCCCCTCCCCACAGGCTGGGAACTTGTCATCCTCCCAGGGTGACAGCTGGAAAGCTGAGCACTCATGAGGTCTGCCTTCACCAGCACCTCCTGGTACCAACACGAATGCTCAGCTAACCCAGATGGTAGTGTTGCAAGGCTGGGGTATATTTACTATGCAAATTGCTTTTAATATTGACAAACAGTTTTTTTGATGATATTAAGATTCTGCCTGAGGGCAATAAAGACTAAACTAGCTGTGGCATGCATAAAATACGTGTGTTACTTCTTGATATAATTAGAACATCATTCATTACATTAATCATTGCAAACTTTTCCTGTTTGGGGATAGGGCATTGAATAAATCTCTCAAGAGATCTACCACATGCAGTAATCCTTTGATGATGGGAAAAATACAATCAAAGGCCAGCCTGCGTGCTCAGAACGAACATTTTTTATCTCTAAGCCTTTGCACTGAATGCTATAGTCTTCTGTGAACTTCATGGTGTCTCTGCTCCACCACGAGCTCACTCTCCAATTTCTCTTACAAGATATGTACTTTTCTCAGAGAAGAGGCTCTTCAAATGTAACCGCCATTAAAGTTTTAGGAGACCAAATTAATGACATTCTTTAATCATCTGCAGTTCCCAAAGAATAATGGAAGAGGCTAAATGGCAGATTTTAGGACTCTAAATAACATGTAGTCACTTTTTTCCTTTTAGGGAGTCATACTCCACATTTCACTAACAGAAAAAAACCCCAGTCACGGCTGGCATCGCCACATGAATGTTACACTTATCACTGTCATAACAATTCATCCACACACAGACGACTGAAACTCCTGGTCTCCTCTGAACCGAGTAGTTTAAAAAGATAGATGGCTGCCTTCTGGCTAATTGTGGGAGTTCTTTCATTACTATAAAAAGACTTATTATATCTCAAGTGACTTTATAAGCAGTGAATAATGAGTCTTAAAGTCTTTGGAAAAGACTCCGCTGATCAAATGCTGGGATAACTTATGGGCACAGTGACCTTTTCCTCAGTAAGATACTTCAAACTGCTGCTGTTGGCCCATTATTAAAACTCCCCATTTAAGGCATGCAGTTAAGCCCAAGGCAGACTTTATTTTTTTTTATTTTTAAATTCAATTTAAGGTAGCACAGCAAGACCTGTATCTCTCCCAGCGTGGAGGACTAACTCCCGGCCGCTCCAGCTGTGCAGGAGCAGGACAGATGGCTGTGGAAGTGCAGGCAGCTGGCTGGGTCTCACCACCCTGCTTCTGACAGCACTGCTGGCACCAGGAGCCTGCATCCTGTGCGCCACAGCGCTCCTCACCCCTGCCAGGGAGCTCCTTCAAGCCAGCACGTTCACCAGCAAGCACCAGTACACTGGGCCAGCTGCTGTGTCCCTGCAGGGAGGAGCAGCCCATCGCCTCCAGCTGACCTGAGCTTGGCCTGGCCAGGAGGGTGCTCTGAGAGCCAGCACTGCACACTGCAACACTGCAGAGACATGAAACCCAACATCACAGCCCTGAGCCTGGCCTGGACCCTGGCTGATACCCTGGTCAGTTCCTGGGCTCTGCCACACATCTAGCGCAACCCAATGCCCCACTGGGGCGCCACACACATGAGGTGCTAAGGTTAGAGTGACCCCTAAATGCACCTGCACTCGCTTTTTTAATGAAGGTACAATAGACCATCTCTGTTTTAATATTAATTTCTTACTGAGCATTTGTTTTAATTTTATCTTGAAGAAACAGAAAAGGTTCCTGCTCTTTGGAAGCAAAATTTGCAGAGTCTCTTTCATTATTTTCTCATTCTTCTCTCATGCTGTCTTGAAACTAATCTGACACTGTTGTTCTCCATTGATTTTCATGGCTTTACTCCAGAACAAGCATATTGGTAAATTTTTCTGGCATAACAGTACTTTCAAAAATTCATTCCAACGTTTTACAGGACTAAATATTTAAAAAATAATTTAGACAAGCTCACATGTATTTAGATTTTCTCAGTCATATGGGCTGACAAAACAACAGATACATTAACTTCATCCTGCCTCTGGAACATGGCAACTTCCTAGACCTCTTTTTCAAAGATGAAAATGAATTCAGAGGAACAACTCACTTGATAAAACAATGCAAGTAATGGGGCCTTACCTGCTATTCAAAAGTTCATCAGATGCTTTTGTACCAGAAAGTTCCTCATAGCTTTTAGGAAGGCTTAGCAATAATTTTTATTGAACATCGAGAAAGCAGCTGTAAACTTGTGGCTACACACAATAAACACAAAAGAAACTATGTGCAGAGGCATAGAAAAGGAATCTGATGAAACATAATTGTGACTGTTTCTTCCCTTTTGTTTCTCTTTCTCCTACTTTGATCCTCTTTTAAAGACTATTTATTCATGTAGGATTACTTCAGTTTTCTACTGAGTGATGAGGGCTTGCTGTGCTGACACAGAAATATTTTAAGTTGCTTCTTCCTAAAGTTTATTTGTTGCATTCCTTCTTAGCAGAAAAAAATTGTAAAGGATGTGAATATTAGTACCAGCTTAATTCTATCTTATTTAGACAGCACCATGACTGTGTACACATTTTCTGTACTAAGAGCTGCAGCTCCTTTTCTGCTAAAAATCAATTACAGCTGCTATTTCTGTCCCTGTTTTTCCAACTCTATTCCTCCTTCTGAAGCCTTGTTCCTTCCTCTCTCCCTATCTCTGCCTTCCTTCACCACTTCCTTCCTGTGTTTTATTCCAGTTGCCTTTTTGGCTTCCCTCCCATATTTTTCACTCGCTCCTTTGACTCCCTTTATTTTCTGGGATTTGGTCTCTGCAGTGTTAGAAGCAGCAGCAACTGCTCCTGTATGGCTTTAGTATTTAACACCTGCAAAGGGAATCTTTCCCTGAATGAAGTCTACAGGATGTCCCCTCTTACAGGCTTTAGGAGAGAATGAAGTAGCTGACTCATTCCTCCAATGGACTCTCCAAAAATCAGCAAGGGCATTTTCTGAGGAACTTTATGTACTGCTCATCAATTTTCTTTTCCCATGCAATTCCAGGTGTATTGCAAGGATATCAGAGCTGCCATTTCAGCTCTCCAAGGCACATCAAGGCTGTTAAGGCTCAAATGGCAGAAAAATACATCAGTGAGCTTATGCACTGCTGGTAGCCAAGGCTGTGCTGCTGACTGGTCACTGAATACATTGCACCATTGCCTTGCAATATCACAAATATCACTGAAATACAAACAGATTTTGAAGAATCTCTTGTGTTAACTCTTCAGGAAAAAAGCTGGCCTTTGGACACATGTGGGCAGTTCTTGTTGGTTTCAATTGCCATGCACCCACATCAGATGGTGAAGTTTAGCACAGAAAAGACCTTTAATTATCAGGAACAGACTAATTCTTCCTGCTCAGAGAAACAGAATTGTACTCAAATATGAAATGAAATTATCTGACAGGCTTTTGATTATCTTAAAAGCAGCACAAGCAACTTAATTAAAACACCAAAAAGAATATGGCAACCTACTATACTTACGTATTTGGAAAAATACTGCCTAGGGGAGGACTGTCTTTGGTGTATAGCATCAAGCACCACAGAGCCCCAGAGTAAGTAGAGCCTTCTAGATATTGCTGTAGTAAAAATAATGATTATACATCTGTGCTGAGAATTTAGACAATGAATTATAAGGGGACATGAATTAAAATAGACATGCTTTAAAATAAAGTTTATGGCCTAGACAATGAAAATACTTTAATCATGGCACACTGGGGGATATCAAGACAAGGGCAGTGGCATCTTTGTTTTGTCTCAGGAAGAAAGACCTTTTAAAAATGAGGGTTTCTTTTCGCAGTTTATAGGACATTTCATATCATAAAAAGATAGATACCACTGAAAGAAGAAATAAGACCCCTTCTTTTCTAGATTATATATCAGAAAAGATGCACATGAATTCCTCATAGCAATATACAGATTATATACAGAGGATAATTTATAAAGGGAGATATAAATTCTGTATGTGCTTATAATAGAATTATTATGAGTAGATTATCTAGGAATGCTTTTAGTAAGTTATAAAAGTGTTTGTAAAAACAAAATTCCTGAGCAAATGAAGACATTTCACCAAAATCAACAACATTGAAATGCTTCTCAGCTGAACTTAACTAAACCTCACAGATTTTCAGATGTCATATTTGTCATCTTACCATGACTCCTGCATTGAAGCGTTTGTTTACACTAACTTTGGCAACTTTCTTCAGCAGGAGGCAAGGAACTGTGGTAAAAGAAGAAATACCTATGCTATGCACAAGCATGGACTAGGAGAAGAGTGGCTGATGAGCAGCCCAGCTGAAGAGACCTGGGCATGCTGGCTGACAGCAGGCTCAGTGAGAGCAGCATTGTGCCAAGAGGGCAAACCCCATCCTGGGGTGCCTCAAACACAGCATCAACAGCCTGTCATGGGACAGGATTATCCTGCTGTATTCACAGCTGGTGCAGCCTCACCTGGGTACCTGTGTGCAGCTCTGGGACCCAGCACTTGAAAAGGAAGTGAAGGTACCTGCATGTGTTACAGGATGGCAACAAAGGCGGTGGAAGTGCTGGAAGAAATGTCCTATGAGAAGCAGTTTTGGAGGAAAGGAGGATGTGTGCTAACCTCATTGCTCTCTACAGCTCCCTGAGAAGGGCAAGGGGACAGGGCAGTGTTCATCTCCCTCACATGCAGTGGCAGGACACATGGCAATTGTGCAAAGCTGCACCACAGGAGGCTTCTTTCCTGAGATGTGGTCAGACACAGGAACAGGCTTCCTAAAGAGGTGTGGCATGCCCCATGCCTGTCCACATTTAGGAAACATTAGAGGAATGCCCTTAACAACATGCTTAAATTTTTGGTCAGCCCTGAAGCGGTCAGGCAGTTGGGCTAGATGATCATAGTAGGTCCCCTCCAACTGTAAATATTTATTCTATTCTAGTCTATTCTCACAGAAACAAAAAATGATGTTGCAACATCACAGCTTGTAAAATTTTTGTTCTTTAAATAGGAGGCAGGCAGGGAGCAGCATAAGCTTGCAACTGGATCGATAAATTGTAGTGAAGTGCAAATTTCAACCAAGTCCTGTGTGTTCTAACAGCTCAGATGTACTTGGATTCAAAGGTTTCTTCTTGGCTTATTTATTGAAAAGGTTATGTTTTAGAATGGCTCAGTTGACGAAAAGTGTATTTTCCCCCTTAAATTTAAAGTCAAGTGGGCTCCTATTTCAAAACCCACATCATGTAGGACTGGAGAGCAGCTTTCTTGTTACTGCTGATAGATATATTCTTTAAGACAGTCGTGTTTCTTTAAACTTTCATGGTAAGCTGGCTTTACAAGCTAGTAAAGTAAAATGTCATAGCACAAAGTTATTGGTGAAAAGAACCGCATCTGCAAAGCAGAGACTTCCAATAAATTGAGAAATGTCTGAAGCCAAAATGGCAGGGCAAAATTTAAACAAACCTTCCCCACCTAAGGAGAGGCAGACAGGCATAAACCATTCCCAGCAATCAATTCTGCTATTTGAATTCATCCTGACACTTGTTGGGCTCAGTTGCTGATGTAGAACCATGGCAGAAAGGCCAGGCCACCGGGGAAATTTGGCCAGCCTCCACATCTGAGAGTGAACCACCCGACTGCAGGTCTCCAACCCTTCTATTGCTTTTCTTTGTGTTCCAAGCAAAAACGGCTTTGTCCACTGTGTTTCAGGTCTGCCACAATAAAGCAAATTCTTGATTCACTGTTCATATAAGAGATGGGAAATACTGAAATGGTAAGGTTGCTTTTCAGGCAGACAGTTTAAAAATAAACCTGTCAAGTAAACATTCATGATTCTGTTTCTCACTCTGGCTACTTTGCAGTTAATTATTTACATTGTTAGACAACAGAGGAAACATCTGAGAAAAGGAACTGCAGGTTTCTAATTAGTGAAAATTCTGTGAAAATTCAATATTTACATACATTGGAGAAAAAATCTGCTCTTAATGGAGATTCTGAGAGATTTTTGTGGGAAAGAATTTGCATACTGGCCTTGAGTGCCTTCATTAATACCAAACAGAAATATCATCATATTCTTGAGATGTTAGTGCGTAAGTCTCACCAAAACATAGCTAAAGTAGCCAGTGGTCACAGATATTCAGAACATACATTTTTATCCCCGCTCCTACCTCTCCAAACCCTAGCCTTAGAGTAACCCAGAAAATGTGAGGTCAGGTACCCAGCCATGCAATCTTAATCTCCAGCTTCCCCCTGCTGACATCTCAGTCAGTGGGAATAAGCTGCAGGGCAGCCATCACATCCTGTACATTGCACAGCTCTCCTGAGCGAGAAGGATTACCTGGAGCAGATTGTGATACTGTGATCTCAGAGGGCAATGCCATCCCATCTGACATCCTCATGCATGATCAGCAGCCAAGGTGCACAGGTACCAAAAGTTATCGGTGTCCTCATTTCACCCTGAATTATTTGGGTAGGAGGAAGCACAGGGTCCCTCCAGGCGTGTCAGCAGGAATTGCATGTGGTCCATGGGGCAAGCCAAGAGCCACTGTGCCCAACAGGTTGGAAGCAAACTCAAAAGGTGCTTTTGGAGCTGCCATCAAAGCTTTGCAGGTAAGCAGACATATCTCCCCATTAGGTCTATGCTTCTATTCCAGGCCCAGGACGGTCAGACTTCTTAAAAAGCTAAGTCAACTAATAGAACACAATACTTACCCTCTCCCTTAAAAAATGAGGACAGTATGGATAGGGAGCAGTAGCAGCTGCATATTGACACATTAACCTTACAAATAAGTTATTTGCCTGGAAAAAAACTGGAAAAAAGGAACTCAGCATAACTGTATGAAATCACACCTTTCTCTCTGCAAGGCAATCTTTTCATCAGGTTACCGAACATTCTGAAATGTAAGAAATTACACATTGCTATCTGAAGCTTTAATTTAAAATATAATCTAACCACTTATCAAATAGGGCTGGGTTTAAGGAGTTAAGTATGTGGTTAGATGGAGGTTACTCTTCTGAAATGCTTACACCATCCCAGTCCAATAGGTACAACAGCTATGTTTTGAAATCTGCCAGTAATGGAAAAAACTGGAGAAATAATGGGTCTAGTCTGAGCCTCTTTATTCTCTTTACTGCACTCTGATTACTGTACTTCCATAAAACATGGCATGTCTCATCCTCATTATGGCATGTCTCTTTTTTTCTCCACCTTCTTGCTTCACCATTTAGCCTTCTCCCCTCCTCCTCTCCTTTCTCCCCCCAGGGTTCCCACGTAAACCTCCCAGTCCTGCTGAAGCTGTCTGTATTTTAAAAGACATTAAGCATGTCATTAGGAATTGGCAGGTGAAGTTTGCTGATATTTCTACAAATGACACCAATAAAAGTATTAAATAAGATCACTGCAAAGACAAAGTCTTCTGGAGTCCCAGCAGTAACCCCTCCTCAGCCTTTCAATTTCCCTTTTAGCACTACATGTAGTTAGATATACCTGCAGAGTCAGCTCCAGGTCTAAGTGCTTCTCTTCCAATTTAGCTAGTATTTTTCTTTATAGTATCAGATCAGATATTTTTGTTTATCTTAGTCCAGATAAAGAGGACCTACCACAGACTCTTCATCAAGATAAGGCATTTGCTAATCAAAAAGACTATCATGTTAGCCTGGCTTTGCAACCTGCTTAGTCTGTGATTCATTATGCTGCACTTACCCTTTGCCTTCCCTAAGTGCAATCATCCTTTTCTTCAAATTGTACTTTAACACCTTCACACTATGTATTCTGAACCTAAAGACTGGCAAATCCCATAATGATCCTAAGCACAGGTATACCATTTAATTGTATTCCATGAGCTTCTCCATGCTAGACTAGATTAACAAATCTTCTTATTTGTCCTCACTACTGTTCTCTCAACACTTGAGAACCTCTTGCCTCATAGTCTTGCCAGCATAACTACTTCTGGAGGTTACCCTAAAAATTGAATCACTGAAAGATCCTGCTTTGAAAATCATCTCAATTAAAACGTTAGTGTTATTTACCCTACAGACAATTGCCTTCTCCTTCCACATTATCCATGTTTCCCTCAAATCCTCTCTCCTACCCCTTCACTCTTCAGGTGCTTTTCCCACGCACTCAAAACATGTACCTGTGCAAATCTTTCTGAGAGGTTTTAAACCTTTCTGCTTGACACATATTGTAACTCCCCGAAAGGTAGAAAATCTTCAAAATGGTCAGACTGTGATAAAATGACTGCTTTCCTGGACACAAGGTACAGGGAATATGCAGCAGAGCCAGGCAGATCCTCAGGTTGAAAAGGAGGACAGGAATGGCTCTTTAGTACTAAATAACTCACATTTGTGTGAATGTGCTTTCAATTTACTAAATGACATTACCTCAGTTTTGGAGGTCTCTTAAAGGAAAAAAAAAATCAGATATGAAAATAAAATCAGTGAAAGACAGGGAGAGAACAATTCAAAATGCTGAAAAATTATAAAGATTTACTATTATGGCATTTGTTAATCCAGGGAGAACACCTCTATAAATAGCAATATTCAGGGTGTTGTAAAGCTATTTCCCAGGATGAGGTCAGATTTATAGTCTTGGACAGAAATTATTCTTCTCATGTCTTACAAAAACAGAAAAAATCTTTCACTCAGCATGGTTTCAAGCTACACAAGTACAACACAGCGGAGACTCTGCTGCCTCTTGATGCCTTCTGTGTTGGTGTAAGTTAGCTCAAAGATGGCTTTATTTTTTAGAGTGATATTTTACAGGCTGTTAATCTAGAAAGTGGATTATTGCCTTTGGGTATTTTGTGAAAAAATAAAATAGAAATCAATTGAGGTATTTCATTTATTACATCTGTTGCTGTGCATGGGCAATCATTTTTTCTCCCATAATATATTAGTCTTCTCTGCACTAGAACTTCCTGAAGCAGCCTCACTAACATAGTTCACTCTAACCCCCTTAGAGCCTGTCTTGTCAATTATCTGTGAATTTAGAAAGACTTACACAAAGATCATAATGAACTGGGTTTGAAAGAGACTGTAAAGGTGTAAGGTACTGAATACTGAAGTTTGGAACAGCTATGGTGGAGATATGTCTTGTGCCAGGTCTTGCACTCAGACAATAAATGCTTTTTCATTTAAAAGTTATGTTAAAAAAGGTGGAAGCAGAGCTGTGAATTGGATGGGGCAGAACTGGAATTGTCTGAGTTCTGCCTTTATGACTGGCATAGCCCTGCTGTACAGTAACTTAACCTTGCTTAACTGCATTTTAATACTTTGCTGTATTTTAAATTTCTCCCTGGCTGCTGTTATGCTGAAGATTGTTGACTTCTACTCTGACTTCAGTAATAAATGGTTTAATATTTTTTTAATCTAGAATATAATTATTTTTCCATATTTGCAGACAACCATCCCCAAACATGATGTATGCTTCTTGCATCACACCTCAGAAATGCAGTGTGACTGAGCTCATGTTTGCAAAGCACTTCTGAACTTCAAAGAGGATATTCACAAAGCAAATTGTAATAAGGACAGATGTTGAAATTTGATAACAGCTGCAGCAACAGCACAAAGCAAAACCAGGCAAAAGTCATGACTGATATCTGACCCTCATTCATGTATCTCCAAATGCCACCAGTGTTTAACACTGGTACGAAGAGGGGAATCACAGGAGTGTTAGGAGAAATAGGACAGTCCTTGTGCCAGAATATCTGGATTTCCCATCCATTTGACAGCTGAAGGACTCCATTTAAGGTGTGCACTTCAGTTGGCAGATGCAGATGTAAATGGCTCGCAGGTAGAGCTCCTGGAAAATGTGATGACTGCAAAGAACAGCTCCCACTGCAAGCCCTGTGCCTGGCTCCATCCAGCTCTGCCTCTGGCACATTGCTTGGCAGCAGGCTGGCACCAACCCCAGATCTGCCCTCAGGTTTTTGCCTCTCAGCTTCAGGAACACAGTGGATACAGGCACAGTTAACCACAAAGCTGGGGTCTCTGTGTACAGCTGGGTCAGGACACTGCTACACCGGATTGCTTTTCACTTGTGACGTGTAGCATATGCCTGTTTGTGCCTGGAGTCTGTTCTTTGTCAGATGGCATGAGAGAGGCTTTTAAACCACCATTCACAGGATGTTTGACACATTCAGAAATTCCTTTTTGTGTCAAAATAGTAAAGTGGAGAAGTCCTCAGGATAAATAGAAAAAACTAGAATATATGTAGTTGTATACACTGATTAGCCCCCTGGAATGCGCATTTAACAAGGATGGTGAATGCAAAATTAATCTTAATTTTAAAAAAAGAAGTTTTGTGAAAAAAAGCTAGAGGGGTATTTGGTAGGAGGCCAGAGTATTGTTGCCTGAAGTAGAATGATATTTACAGACCAAAATGTGCAAAACTGGAACATTGTTTTTGTCAAGTACAAATTAAGCTAATGTACCATTAAGAGCTAGAGGCTCATATACATTACAATCATGAGGTTAGGACACAGACTGTGCTATGACAAACTAACTGTGCAGATATGATAGGGATGATCCAGCATCCAGCCAGGATCTTGGAAAGCAACTTGCTGCTTCTCCTGTGGCGTATTTAGGATGAGCCTTCTGAATACTAATATTACTCCAAGCCAAGATACTCTTTCATTTTTGTGAAAAGAACTAACAGTTGGTAAAAAGAACCCAAAGACATGGGGCCTAATGAGAGGTGAGGCACTACTTCTGGAGTCAGTATATATAATTTTGTTATGATGAACAGCTCTTCCCTAAGACAGATCTTGTATTCCTAACCTTGTAGCAGCTTCTTGAAGCCACAGAGAGGAATTGGAGGAATCTTGAAGCCATAGAGAAGGAAAAAGAAAGATTAAGATGGAAAAGAAACTTATATCCCAGAATCATAAACTCAGCTTTAGTCAGACAACATGGAGATTGCCTTTACACTGTTTTTCTCCACTTGCAGCTACAAAATAAAATTTTCTTCCATGCTGACTTTGCCTACCTCCCTTGTAATGTCTCTCTGACCTTTTTGATAATCGATATATTCAGTATTAAAAAATCACTCGCAACTTTGCCCCATCTCATTAGTGGGAAGCCACAGGAAAAAACCAACTGAGAATTAAAATAAACTATGAACATCAAAGCAAAAGACTGTTACCTGTGGCTCACACACCTAGTGAAAAGTGAGCACACCCACCTGAGGTGCATGGTCTGATACAATGGCTGGAATGGCAACCAGGAACAGACAACCTGAGGAGACCCTCCAGGCCCTGGAGGGCTGAGGCCTCTGTGGGACCTGCTCTAACCACAGGGCCATGAGGTAGCGTGCTCTGGGCAGCTCTGCTGCCACCAGAGGAAAAGGGCAATTGGCTGGTGAGTGACATGAGATGAGCAAAGTGAGAGACACCACTCTGAGCAAAGTGCCCTTGGGTGTGTGCTCTAATTCCCTCCTGGCTCACCACCAGGACCTGCGGGGCTGCCTTTCCTGTCTCTGGAATGACAGGTGCTCCAGCCAGTGACAATGCAGCCCTGACCCAACACCAGGCTTCATTTGTTTAACTTATCACTACTGAGACATAAAGGGTCTGTGACCCCCCTGCATGACCAAGCAAATGCATGGAATTGCCAAAAATCACAGGCATTTCTACTTTAAAAGACAAGCTGTCCCCTCTAAGGAATGTTTTACCATCTACAAATTAATCCCTCAAAGATTTTTGCTGAGAATTCAGCAGGAATGAGAAAGAGCAGTTTCAAGAATACTGATGGCAGACACTCAGCCCTAAATTTTTTCATAAATCATGAAAGAAAACATAGCCCCAAGCCACCTCTTAGCCACACAACAGTCAGTTCAACAAAACAGGAGTGGGATGCAAACTGCCAGACAGCACAGAGAGATTCCCAAGCTTTTGAGGACAGCCAACAAGAGCTTGTACCTCTGGAAAAAAAGACAAGCTGCACACTGAAAAGCAAACACCTCCATCTCTGTAAGTCTCCGCTGCTGCTTTTTCACCATGTGTGGTTGCTATGCTGTTTTCCACATTTGCTTCATCAAAACAATTATCATCTGCAGCCTTTCGAAATTATTTTCCAAAGATAAAACAATTATGTCAAGGACTAGTAAAAGCTCTTCACTGTTCCATATCTGCACAAATTACCTTGTATTTCAGATGATTTTATGTACATTTAATCACTACAGATTAATTAGATGGCATACAGCAACCAGCAAAACTGAAGAGCTAACTTCAGTTTAAGTACACATGCAGCTAACTTGTGGCTTTTTAGAACAATTTTAATTAAAAGTTCTAGAAAAACCATCCAGCTGAAAATATTGGGAGCTTTGGGATGGGCTTAGCATAGCTAATAATTTTATATTTAATCAAAGCAGCCTTTGGCTGTAATAAAAATCTGTTTTCGTCTGGTAATAAATAGAGTAATTCTGTGAAACAGAATAAATAATTTGCAAAGTTTCATTCGTACAGAAGATACATGCAGAAAAGAGATCATTGCAATTCCAACCTTCAGAGAGCAGGTTGCTTTCCTTTTAAATATGTAAGACTATTTTGAAATCAGCTTTAAATATTATGCCATAACAGCAATTTCTGAAAAAGATGACCCAAAGTGCCTTGGGTTCCTCCAGAAGAGGGAAAATAATCTAAGGTGACAGTAATTTTGAATGAGGCTGACTTTTCCAGTGAACCATGGAGAGAATGCAAGAAATGTCCCAGAGGCTCAGACCAGCCACCAGCGCAGCTCACTTCCAGTGATGGCAGTGGCAAATGCTGTTCAGAGGGAGGCCCCACATGAGGCAGCTACTTTGGCAACCCATCCCCATGCATCCTCCCAGGCACTCACAGAATCTTACAGACCATCCTTTAAAATGTCAGTTGCACAGAGAACCTGAAAAACAGCCTTTTTGACTTTGTTTCTACATAGCACAGTATAATAGCTGGCAGATTTCCAGCTCTAGCCAGCCTGGCCAAATGCTGGATTTGATCCATGCAATCAGATGAAAACAGCCCCATTAATACAATATAAACCTTCCAGCTTTGCAAGTCACAAAAACACTCATCCATCTACTTACACAGTGACAGCCAAGAGCTGCTACAGCATCTTTTCTACTAGAGACTTCCTTTCATTTATATGATACAAATTCCCAGTTGCGCTGCTGTAACATGTTTTTCATGTGGTCCTGCACTGAATTATATCCACTCCTTTATACTGGGTAGATGCAAATTTAAATAAAATAGCTACATTAATATAACATGATGCATCTTCTGCTCCTAAAATGCCTAATGTTTTAAAATAAATTACAGCTTTGACTCTCTGCTTTCTTAGATGGGTCAGAATACAAAACATTTTTCCTGCATTGAAATATTTCATTCATTTGTAGTTGTCAAAATACTTTCTTACCATTTTTTTTCAGTTAACACAAGAGACTGACTAGAAAATTATTGGTCTGATGCATCCTCCTGATACAATTAAATTGGCAAACAGATTAGGTATTGATCTGCTAGCAAATATGTATTGATGAATACCTGCTTATTGGGAATTAGTGTTGAAATGAAAATGAATGTTTCATTTATAATACATATTATGTGTATATGCACACACTGCAACCTCTGGCCATTAGGACTGAATTGCAGTAAAGTTATAGATCCTTGCTTTACTATAAACATGTGTCAGTACAGCTGATCTGCATAGATTTTGGGAGAGATGTTATAGGGAGACTAGCTCTAAGTGTTTTGCCTGTAGTAAAACCTATTGCTGCAGTTCTCTTTTGTTGTCTTCTTTTCTACTTTATGTGTATATTACAAGTATATTCTCTCCCTTTCTTATCTAAGAATCAAAACCTGCTCTTCCTGATGGCACTGATGCAAGTGCAGTCTTTATCAGCATGTAGCACAGATTTAAGTTGTTGAGTTGGCAGCAGAAATCTTCTTGAAAGCCTTTCCCAAGGACCTCACTTTCATGGCCTGCTCTTCTAGCAATACATCAAAAAACTTTGGTGATGCAGTCAAGCAGTTGAAACGCATCTCTTAAGGCATCTTTACATCTCAGTAGTACTTTGTCTAAAGTGTTTACATCTCAGATTTACTTTGTCTAAAGTACCTACTGCAAAGGTATAGCATTTAAATGACTTCAGTAAAAGTGTGAAACACATTTAGAAATGCACAAGTAGAAACACACAAGTAGAAATGCTCTTATTGCCTTCCTAGACCGACAGCTAAGCCTTTTTTCCATAGCAAATAGTCCTAGTCATTATCAACTAGCTCATTACTTTTGTTCTTGTCCAAGCAAAACAATCTCTAAAGGATTCTTCAAACTAATTACCAAGGAACTTACTCTCATATTTACCTTGTAACCAGCATTTCCTAATAGCAAGCCATTCTCAGTATCCAGCCACGTTTCTTCATTCTGTTGGATCTCACTGTTGCTAGCTGCACTTTGTTTGGGACTTTCCACTGCCCAACATATCATCACTATTTTTCCAGACATTGTCCAATTATATGATAGTGGATATCTTTGGAATAAAGACATAAATACATATGTCTGTTCTGCACACCAAGAATGTGCAGAAAAAAGCACAACAAGTCATATTTGGGCTCCATCTTGATGACAGGCTTTCCTAGTATTTTCCATCCAGCCCTATTTTTAGATGTCACCCCAAGGATATGTTAGCCTTACTCTGGCAGTTTGTTCTATAAACAATAAAGGCCAGAAATGTCTTTGTAGAAAAGACAGACGTTGAACAAGAATCAATCATAACCACAGAATTTGAAGGATAAAACCCTTCATTTCTACCAGTGAATCCTCCGGGACAAGACACTTATGCCAAATTGTAATACCTTAGAACTGATCAGAAGATAAGGATGATATTTTGAAGTAGTCAAAATTAGCTGTATTGCTCAACAACTGTGCATTTAAGAAGAGCAATAAAGACAGATGAGACAGTATGTTCACCTACACATGGTATCAATAACATTTCACATCCTGAAATGATAGAAAGCTTCATATCTGTAACACTTACTATGGATGTCCTTGAGCATTGCCTTCTGTTCCTTTACACAATTGTTTCCCTCTGCATATTTCATGGGAAGGAGACTGGAAAGAGGAGTGCTTAATAAATGGAACTATTAAAAAGATTGGATTGCTCTTGCTTTCATAGGCATTATTGCAGCAGAAACCATTCATCTATTCTGCTCTGAGTAAATTTTGTACCTAAGTCTTAGTAAAAATATAAGTGCATCAAGACAGTAAAAGTGGTAATCTGATTGATGACCAAAACTAATCAAAATGCTGCTTTATAGGTCCTTTTGCTGATACATACCTTCAGGATCTGCTTTAAGAAGATACAAGAACAACTGATCATTAGAAAAAAAATCAAAACAAAACACGTATACACAGTAGGTCAGAATATGGAGTGTCTAATTTCTACTGTAACAAAGTAAGTTGTACTTGATCTCATCTCTATTGTTTTCAATAAATGATCTAATAATAGAGCATTTTTCTGTTTCAGTGACACCCAACACAATGCTAGTCATGGTGTTATTGCTACTATTATCTAAAGACATCAGAGCAAAATACATAGAATGTGATAATGTATCTTGTACAAGAAAAGGTCATGCAGCACTTCCACAATTTGCTGATCCTAAATATATGTACAGTTGTATCACACTGCATTATAATCACATTTCTGACGTATTGCCAGCGTGCACGATAGCAAGTTTATGGCACATTGCCAATTACATGACATTGTGGGAGAACAGACAAAAGTTGAACCAGCATAAATTTATCATGGTGCAGACAGATCATATCTGATTTGGTATTAAGCATAAGCCTGCTGTTAGGAAATTAGCCAATCAACATTTTTTTCCACAAAACTGAAAGATGAACTTTAACACAGTCAATGGTATGTGAGATGCAGTCACAGAATTTTCCCTCTTGTATTTATGAGCCTTGGAGCAGCATTTACTGCATCACTGAATTTCAGCCCAAGAGAGAAAGGGAATATACATGGAATTTGGCCAGGAAAGCCTCTCCTCATCCAAAACAGGCCCAGCAACTTTAAATGAAATGAGGATTGGAGTAGTTGCTCTGATTCAAACACAGCTGTATTAATTATACAAGGGCTGACAAAAGTGTGGTTAGCCCATGTAGAGCAAGAGGTGATGAAAGCGAGGAGCCCAGAGAGAAGAACAAGGGATCAGCAGGTTGGAACAGTGAAGGGCTACCTCAGTCAGATGTAGAGGATGAGATAATAATACGATATGCTCAAATTTCTCTATCTAGTTCATTATTTGGGGTATGACTGACATTTGTCCATCTCCTATGCAGAGCTTCCCGTTTTCCAGGTCTAGTTCTACAACAGATTTTATTGTATTTGCAGAACAAGCTATCATAGTAGTTGTTTTTTTTAATTGATGGAGATTGGATTCATTATTAAAATGGAACAAAAATTAGATACTCTTCCTCTAAGACTCTAAAAATGAAGTTTCTGTGTAAATGAAATGGGAAAAAAAGAGAATCTGCTGCTGTTACAGGACAATATCAATTAAAGCTGGATTTAACAAGTTCTAAAATAATATTGGCTACATTGGCACAAGGTGATGTCAAATCACATCACCAATTAAGAATAGAGAAAACTGCAAAACTTGAACAAAGTATACAGAGATAATTAATCCTCTAATTAATTAATTAATCCTCTAATTAGGATGCTAAAATTAGATCAGGAATTGAAGGGTGAACTGCTTTAATCTTCCCTTATCTATGCAGAGGAGTTTCCATATTTTACTTTTTAAGAAATTATTCATCTTTTCAGTTCTGGAGTATCAATGCATTTTTTCCACAAGTACATGACAAAGACTGTAAATCACATGTTCATGCCTGAGTTTGAGAAATTTCCTGTCTTAGTTTAGGAATGTACCCACTCAGATAAACTGGAGAAGCAAAAACATCATAAGCATTCTTTGGATTTAGAGTTGAACTGAATTTTCGGAACTTATAAGGAATTTAAAGCTTTTTAGGATATGTCTGAAAATCTCACCCTCTACATATTTACTGCTTAGGATGTATTAGCTTTTTATCACCAGTTATTGTACAGAAGTCTTGCTCATAGAAGCTTGTGTCCCATACTTAGGAGATGTCCTCTGCCAAAGACAGTAAGTAGATCACTATTGAAATTACTGGGCATAATCAGTCTTTTGTCATTCATAAAAAAAGTTTTAAAAATAATGAACTGCAGACCCAGGCCTTGAAATCATCCAGAATTAATCACCATTAGATCCAGTAGAGGGAGTCAAGGCTAGAAGTACCATCATGCTGCTGAAGGGGGATTTGCGTGAAGGGAAAGGAAAGAGATGAAAACAACCAAAGCATCTGCTACAACTTCATGACAGTCTTGCACCAGGGAAAAGGTTTCAAGTCAATTTTATCTGTCCCTCAGGACCACAGTGAGCCCATTTTTTAGTCAAAGAGAAAAGACAAGGGATTCACTGCATCAGTTTTACAAGTCACACTTGAAAAAACAGGCTAAGTATCCCAAACTTCAAATCTGCCATGACTGGGATTTCATCAAGACAGAGGAATACTTAAAAAGCAGGGCATAGCACATGTTAGAACAAGATCTACTTCCAGCTCCTGCTACCACCTGCCCTGGTGCCTATGTCCTGGCTGGTACATAGGCAGGGCAATGGAGAGCAATGGGAAGCAAACTTTTAGGTTTTCTTCTTCAAATGAAATCCAGGAATAAACGTGTTTCAGCTTTTAAGTCTCACAAGTTTCAAGCACATCTGTAGTTATTCTCTAAATTAGATAAGACACCAGGATCAGATACAGTACATTAAAAAAGAAACCCTGTAGAGAAAGGCAAAGCTTGTTCATTCTTGCTATAGACCACTTACAAGGTCTTTTTTTGGTGTTCACATCTTTGTTAAGAGTTGCACGACTTTTATTGGTGAGTAAAACAAGAACAGCAGGATCCAACTCCTATCTCTGTAACTCTTTCATCTGCTTAGCTGACTGTATTAGCCACTTTCCCTGAATGGAGAATGGGGGAAAGTTCAACAGCAGACTGACATAATAATGAGGACACAAAATATAGATGAAAAGAATACATGCCTAAATGTCTGATGAACTGATATTAGCATATAAATGCAATATATGTACACCAGCAGCCTTTGAATTAAACCACAAAGAACACTGTCTACTTGATTAGTTGTTTATTTTTCCTTTTGAGGGAACACATCAGAGCCACAGATTGATACTTTAATAAGGAACATGAAAACCTTTAGTCAAGATTAAAAGGCTAGTAGTTAGATGTCATAATTCATGGATACTGATTGTGCAGGACTTTGACAAGAACCATTAATTGTCACTGTGTAGCTTCCTTCTGAAGTCACATACTCAATTTAGTTCTAGTTCTTACAAGATGTGGTAGGATCATTAAAGGAAGCTTGGGGCTAAGCACTGATAATGGGACTATTTTAATATTCTTAGTACTTTCACAAGGGAACAGCATGTCATACATCTGTTCTATGTATTGCACCTAAACTCTCTAAAGGAAAAAAAGTCTTTTTGTTGTCTCCACTGTTATCTAAGACAGTGAGATGTGAGGGTTTCTGCACTCTTTTGCAAGCCTGTCATACAGTAGAAATTTGAGAAAAAAAGCAACACAAAAAGGCCCAGCTCACAGATGGCTTTCATATTTCCTTTGTACCTTTTGGACTAATCTTACAGATTGACTACTCTTTCACAGTAAAATGAAAAAAAAAATAAAAACAAAGGGTGCCTTCTTTCTTTCTCTGAAGGTTTCAGGAGTTCTGGAATTTTCTTCTCCAATGATAGTCAGAATGGATGAACCCCCAGATTAATGTACAATTAAACAGAATTTTTCCCATTCTCCTTAATTTCTTGTCTGCAGTTGCTTCAGAGCAGTAAAACAGAAACATGGCAGCATAAACAGAGGCTAAATGTGCCCATGCAGGCACAAAGCAGAGGAAAAATTCAACATGAGTACAGGTCTCAGTGTTCATTATTAAGGCAATAGCAGTGTTTATGTCAAATAAATAAGCATAAGAAAGGCTTGGGGGCAAAGAGGGTTCCTTCGGGCCACCAGGTCCCTCCTGCCGGAAGGACTGGCAGGTTTATTCCACTATAGACTTGTACTACTACAAAACCACAGGATAGCATCCCCCTCACCTGCCTTTAAGATATCTGAAGCTGTATGTCTATGTGGCTGCAGGCCGCCTTTGAAGTCTGTGGGGAAGAGAGCAGCTTCAAGCCAATGCATCTGATCTATTTAAACTCTGCTAAGCTCTGCTAGCTGCTCTCTCATGGTGCTTGTTTCTTACCCTGTTTTTCACAAGTACAGACACATGGTTGAAATAAGGAAAATTAATCTTATTCAAGCATCACTCATTTATTGACAGCTTGGCTGTTGATCTCAGTTACTATGAGTTACTATTTCATCTGGTGAGCAAATGGGCATCAGCCTCCATGGAGAGGAAAATATACAATTAATAATCCAGCAAGTGCATAATTAAATAAAAATAGCTTAACTAACAATCCACCAGAAGTTTTCATTCATGTAGTCTTACTTCCATGTCCTTTTTGCTAACTAAATGCTTGCTAATTAAGATCAGTGTTTTAATGGCTTAATATAAATACTGTCACTGTTCACACAGGACCACTTCCAGTCTCGCTTCAGACAGATTTTGAACTCAGGATTTGGCTCTATGCCTCAGTCACAAGGGCTTTTATTTTTCTTTTCTTTCCCCTTTTCTCTTTTGAGAATGAGTGTGAGCTATTTTTCAAAGTGAGACAACAAAACCAGTATTATTTCAGGATGCTTCAAAACGGAAACCAATTCACTCATCCTACCAAAGGAAACAAAGCTCTAGAAGAAGGTTCAGCACTACAATATCCCCTGAGGTTGGCCAATTACTTTTGGTTGATTTGGAAGATTCAAATCCTGCTTTGTTTACAACTAATTCTATATTATTTAACACATTATTGCTGTTGACATCACATTAATTAAATAAGCACAGAGACAGATTGTTCCAGCTCTTGAAAACAAAATTAATAAAAGACCCCACAAGAACAGATTTCTCTTCCTCACACATTGCAAACACCAGATCAGAGCTAGAAGTATTTCCTGTCACAAATTAAATTGGTATCTACCAATCTTTCAGCGTCTGAGCAATTTCTGTTTTGATTACACACAGCACATGATAAATTAAAAACTGCCAGAAGTTTCACAAAAGCATTCCTGGAGCTAGTAACCACTTCCCGTGTATCTCTCTCAGATCACATGCACCACAAGGGGAATTAAGTGGACTCAGAGGTCATAGGAAACTTGTGTATGAGACTTGTTCAGTCTCTGCAGCCCCTGAGCAACACTGATTCCAGAGTGGAGTCATGTCCTCTTTCCTGTGCCCTGAGGAGTTGGTTTAGAGCAGTAAAGGAGAAATGCATCTGGGAGAAAAATCACAGAAAGCAGTTTCTAGGTAGTGAAAGCCATCCCATTTAAATGTTTACACATAGATGCTCTGGTAGGGTACACTAGGACAGCTAATCTAGGTACACTGACCATTCAATAGCTACTCGCTCATCAATTAGTTCTTGATGCCATCAATAGAAAAGGGAGTATTTCCTTTAGTTCCTGCAGACTGTGAAGGCTGCTGCTGAGATCCTATTTGGGATCAACAGCAAACCAAGTACCTGGTTGGGCAACACTGCTCTTAATCCCTCTCACTCAGCAATATCCACCCAGAGCAGGACTGCTGATGTTTTTGTCCCGTGCTGAAAAATTACAATTTCTCTCCTCAGTATTCTCATAATGAAGATTTTCTCTTCCACCCACTGATTGCAAGAACCAGAATAACTGCAGATGTTTCTCTTGCACACCTTTTTAATATTTCGTTTTATGCACTTTTTTGTCCTAACTCCATCTCTTCTCCCAAGCTAACACACCATCTCTTGTCCAAGGAACTCCCTCTGTGACCTCTGTATCTCCACGTGTTCGATTGTAATGGATGCACTACAGAGAGTTCATTTGTTTCACACAAATGGACTATGGGAGCACCTTGGAATGACCACACATATTTCAGGTGTGCTATTAATATCAAATAAACTATTTTAGCACATCCTTAATCTTTCTTTAATAATCCATTCTAAGTAAATTATCTTGAAGCAATGCTGGACTATGATTGATGGGTTTCTCTATAAAATCTCGACTGTGGCTCAGCACAAAAGAAATATCCTACCAATTACAGAAAGCTCACTCTGGATATTCAAACCAGCTTCTTGAAGAAATAACTGGATGGAAGAGAGACTGATATTTCTGAAAGTAGTTCAGTGAGTCTTGCATTCTCTATGAAACAAGATAGATGCCTTCCTCTGCTTGCTCACAGCACTAACAACTCGCCCTGTATATGCATCACCAGAGTTATCACCAAGTGCAGCACCACTGTACATGAAGTACCAGCACTTCCACGCAAACATCCCTTATCAGAACTGTATTTGCACATCGATACAAGGTGACTGCATTAAAGGCATGGACATTTACTGGAAGAGCCTGTGCCTATGCTACTTGAATTATTGATCAATTACAAACAGATTACTAACAACTCTGAATCGTTAAAACCTTATAATAAATCATGTAGATAAATAAAACGTGCCTAGGGTGAATAATCTTCTTTCTCTCTTCCTCTTTCTGAATTCACTACTAGAAGCATGGTACTAACCTATTTATAGTAAGGCTACCCTCTAAAAGCCCAAAGTCAATATTTAAGAAGCTGGTGGTCTCCTGAAGTAAAAAGAGTACTTCCTTAGGCTTTATTATCTCAGCTGACAAAATAGACACTCCTAATAAGTTTACCCTACAATACCTATGCCTCTGAAAAAACTAATCATAAATAATTGGCAAATAGGGTAACAAATTGCTTTTTTGCTCCTTTTAAAATATTTTCTTCCAGTAATTTTAACAAACAAAGAATCCTTGAAAAAATGCAGTTAAATTATCTAGCAATACAAATTACAGTGCCCTAATTCAGCAAAGGCATCTGAATATTAAAAAGAAATAAATTAGGTCAGGTAAGGTAAGTCACAGTACCTGAGAAATTAGCTTTGCTAACCTATATTTCAGCATTAGTATGCTGATTTCTAATTTCACAAGGAATTTCCATACTTCATTGTAGCATTAATTAGCAAACAGACCCCTTTTTCCTTCCTCAGAAGGAAAACACTTAGATTCTGGTTCAAAGTCTTCCAATGCCTTAAAAAAATAGAAAATGTGAAATTTAAAAAATACTCAAGATCCTAAATAGTTTGCTGGATCTAGGCCCTATTTCTCATGCCATTGGGCACTAGTACTTGATGTATCAGTCTTCTCTGCTTGCTGCTTTACTTTGCTCTACTAAAGGGTGAGCTGAATTTTACTCACTGAATAAGCCACCAAATTTGGGGTAGACATGGGTGGTCCCTAAAATTTTACCAGAACCACTGTCTTTAAGAAAAGAAATGTGTAGAACATAAAAGAAAAAGGCTAATACTCCAATGAAGTAGCTGGTTTTCTAATTTCCAATTATTAACAAACGTCTCTAAGCTTTCTGACCAGAAGTGAATTGGTGAATACTCAAAATAAAAAATTTGACATGAATTCATAAGGTCATTCTTATTTTCTCCAAAGCCACATCAGATTGTGCTTTCTGAAGCCAGCATTAGTCAAATCTAGCAGGTGTCACAAATCTCATATTTCACTAAGTCATGATGTTGGTTGCTTAGAAACTCAACAAAGTATTACCAATTGTATTTTACTGTTTATTTTATTTTCTCCAGAGCATAACCCAGGCTCAGCAAGCTTTACATTCTTTCAACTCACATAGCAGTCTCTTCAATAGAAGATACCTTTCTCTTTATTCTACATACCCCTGAGTCTACAAATAAATGCCAGTCTGGATCCCACTACAGAGGTGGAATCCTTATCACACCCACATTGCTACAGGTGCTTTTAGAGTTACAGAAGAACAGTAGTAGGACAACAGTATTTACACACCGCTGGCACAGAAACTGCCCTAATTTCACAGTCTTCCTAGACACTTCAGGGCTGTGCCCTTACAGAAGTAACATAATTCATCCCAAACTTTAAAGCATTTCTAAACTCAGAATAAATATGTAAACTGTAATCCAAGCAAATATTATGCAAGTGTGGCTTCCACTACTTATTCTGCAATTGCTCATGCAAAAGAGGCAGACTCAGAGCTGGAGCTGTCAATATTGTGACTGCCAGTGCCAAGAAAAAAAACCCACACCAATGCTGCTGGGAATATCAAAATAAAAGAAGACTTCAAGCTTTCTCCAGGACAAGTAAAGCCACAACAGAAGCCTTCCCCAGCAATGTGGCAGACATCCTCTCTTGCTGATAGAAGTCCTTCATGCCTGATTTTTGAAGAGTTTTGACAAAACACTGGGCAGTACATAATTTGTCTTACCCTAGTCATGATCATCACTTCTCTATCCAAGTTCATCATGTATGGGATGGTTAAATGGATGCAGCTTAAGCTAAGTGGCCCTTTTGGCACCTAAAGGGGAGGATTTGTACAGCACAGCATCCTGCAGGCAGGAGCAGACCAGTCTGCTGAGAGCAGGATGGTCTGACAACAAGGCATGGGGCTGAACGGGCCAGCAGGGGCTTTGCTGAGGAGGTCCCTTTCAAACACTGAAATAGGTTAAAGGAGCATGAAGTATGCTTTCCTCTTGATGCTATAGATAGTGAGACAATAGCAGGTTGCTACAAACACTTTTTGTTTTATCTTATTCTCAAGGACTGCAGAAAACCCAAAAGTGCTTGCACTCCCACTCAGACACTACTGCCCAGAAGTATTTGCTTTCTTGTACACATACAGGGAGGGACATGTTCATAAGGAAGCACAGATTAGTATTATTAATGCATGTCAACATGTTAACAGCTACACAATGTGGAGGATTTATCAGGAAACTGAAGTGCTTTCTTAATATGAATGCATAACCAACAGTCTGTGTCCAGAAGAGTTTGTATATCAGTATATAAGCAAAATAAACAAAAAAGCAAAAAATAAACTAAAAAGAGGAACACAGATTGGCAATGAGTCTGTGAAATTTGCTATATCAGCATACTATTTATGTCATCATCTTTCTGTAACTTACTACTGATGTTAAATCACATCTCTTTTATAAGACTATAATTAGTGCCCCTTTAATGATTTAGGGAATTATGTGCAACTTCAAGGATGCAACAAAAGGTGAAAACCTTCTAAACACTGGAGGAAACTGGACCTTATTTTCAAACAAATGCTTCTGACTCTTCAGCTAATGGAAAACAAACAAAATATCAAATACTGAACATCTTTGAAGATGTCAGCACTTTGATTTTGATTTTAATTACATGAAACTCTGCAAAACTGAGTCAAACACATATCAGTAATCCCCAAATGGATTCCTTTTGTTACATTTCAGTAAACCCCATGTGGATTCCTTCATTTACTTGGGAAAAGAAGGAAATTCTTTCTTGCAATGTATTGTTTTTTCAGAAGAAAAGTTATTTTAACTTTAGGATTGCTAGTTAGTCTCAAAATAGCACAAATTATCCTGCAAAGACTATTTACACAAAAAGAATATGAAGTTCTGTCCCTTAAAATTAGTGGCTTCTGCTGAGATTTATAAAAGCTGTGCAAGCCATCAGGGAGTCCTCCAAAGGCTGTTTTAAGCAAAGTGAGCTGAGACAAATTGTAACTTCAGTGCTTTGTTCTACATCCAGAGCCGAAAAGTCAGTCCAGTCTCTCAAGACAGGGGTTGCCTTAGCGATGCCACCAACAGTACAGAGAGGACAGAGCCAGGCTGTCCTCAGTGGGCAGGCCAAACCCAGTGGAATCCCAGGCAGACATCAGCTAAAAAGCCTTGCCACAAGGATGATGGAACACTGGGGCAGGTTCCACAGGAGAGGCTGTGCAGATGCAATCCTTGGAGAAAGCCCTGAGTGACCTGCACAAAACTGGCTCTGCTGTGGGAAGGAGCTGTAGCTGGTGGCCTCTGGCCGCCCCCTCCAACCTAAACAGTTCTAAATGAATCTGTACACAGCATGAGTACACAAGGGAAGAGAAATAAACAACTTACCAGCCAGCTGGGCATTTTAAGGGAAAAAAAGTGGCCTTACCTGAAAAACATAAGAGAAAGCAAAATGTTAACAATTCATCAAAATCAGCAGGGTAATGAATTGTAGTAACTCTCTGTACATAAACAACTTACACAATTATGCTTTCACAACATTGCAAACATTGGCCCCAGTATGTTCAAACTCTGTAAAAGAAGACACAGCTATGCTGAAATGCATACCAGGGTCTCCCCACAACTGCACCTTCTGTAGCTATGCCACAGCTCAGGGAAAATAAGTTTGTCATCTGTAGGCTCTATGACCTGAACGTTTTCATACTCACTTCCTCACTATTTCAATTCATCAGACATGTGCCAACATTTCTTGTAGACAATTTTACCTTCAGTCCCTGCTGAGGATCTGTCCACTAATGACCATAATGAAACATGCTTTGTGTGAGAGCCTGTTCATTTATTTTCATTCCCGTGAGTGCCTTCAGAGACCAGTGTTGCAATCACGGCTACTTACTATTTAATTCCCAGCCAAATTTATGGTCAAATTGAAAAATGGATGCAGGCTGCCTGATGCAGGATGCTTTTGTCTGAAGTGTCCTCATGGAATCATTATACTTGCATTAATCTTTAATCTGCAATTAAACAATCAGTTCTATGTAAAAAATAGCTGCAAACAGATCTCCTGAATGTGTACTAGGCAATATATCTTAATGAATGTATGTGTGCTGTCGAGGGTCTGCAATTAGGACAGCATCCATCACTGGGCCCCAGGTCAGCAAAAGGTTAGGGGGGAATCAAACCTCCCCCAGGTCCTGAGCGTCCAACCATGCTACCTGTCCTGCTCTAGGGCTGTGCCTGCAGCAGTACAGAACATTGACAGGAAAGCCAGGTGGGGGTGGGAAAGGAGACACAATGGATTAAGGCATGGCCTCGCTGATAAATCTGTCTTGGCAGAAGATGCAACCTGCTTTGAATCTGTTTCTTTCCAATTAAGAGACCTGCTTCCAGCTTGGGCAGATGCTTAATTGGAGACTGAGGCTGCCAGGCAGGCACCAGAGCCATGATCATTAACAGGTAGTTTGAAGCCATTAAGGTGCTCCTGCTTGTCAATTCCCCTCTCATATACTACTGACATAAATAAATGCATCCTCTTCCCCATGGCAGCAAGCTCACCTTGCAGGGGGATTTGCACATGTGTGTCCTGCAAAAAAGCCTTTGGTTTCTGGGACTGTGAAGTTATTACATCAGCACCCAAGGCATGTGAGCCTGCAGGGAATACAAGGGGCCTTCCTGCCCCGTGTCAGTGTAATATTAGAATGGTACCAAATGGCTTCAACAATAGGTAAGCAGAAGGGCATCTGTTTCAGATTTGACTAAAATTGTATAATTAGATCTTGGTAAGAGATCCGTCTGCTCATGTGAGGTTTTATCAAATGCTCTTGCCTAATCCATACAAGGAACCAGTTTTCAGGCCTCAGCGGACAGCATTTCTAATGCAAACATGGGCACAACCCTAAGAAACTCTACACCTGTGCAGAGTATTCTGTATGAACAGATGACTGCACCAATATAGCAGGTTTTTAATTTAATTTAAGAACATGGGGAAACAAAACTACAGTGATACCCATGAATGCTGTCTTATTACAGGACATTTGTCCCTTCCCCATTTTAGACCTAATAATTCCCTCACTGGTAAAAAAAAAAAAAAAAATCCACTGGATTAATGTCAAGCAATGAGATTCATTTTGTTTTATCTTACAAGGGTATCCTGACAAAAAAATCACAACTGCCTCATTTAATGATGTAAAGAATTCACTACCATGTACCATTTGCAGTTTACAAATTAGCCAATCTCGACAAATATACACTAATTAAGGGCAAGAAAGTAAAAGACACTTATTGATTGCAAGGTCTGAAGCGCCAGAAAACTGATTAAATATATGTTGTTAAGGAGTTAATAAATGAATTAACTCTGCTATGCCATGCTCCATGTACACACAAGGCTGTGGTAGCTAAATGGCAATTCAATCCTATAGTCTTCAATTATTTCCAGTGGGCTAATAAGACAAGCAATTAGACCATTGTGTTCATTTCAAACCACAGCATTAACACACTCACTTGTGCAAAGGAATAAATGATACCCATCAGGTGGGGACAAAACTACCATGTATAAAATATTTTGCAAATAGAAGACCCATTTGTTTAAAGAGACGTCTAAGTCAGCTGCTACATTAAAATAATAAAATTTTACAGCTGCAGAGTGATCACAGAACGTCATAGTTAAAGTCCACCAAGAGGGAGAAAATTTCTACTTAAATACATAACATTTTAAATGGATTCTATCCTCAAGGTAATGCAGACCATGATGGACTATGATGACTGCAAAATGATTAACCAAGACCCTTTTTGGTCCCTTGGTCTTTGTCCCTTTACTTGAACCCTAGTCGAAGTGGTGTAGCATCATTGTGAATTGTAGCTCAAGTGGAATGGTACCATCTTACTGCACTTTGGGATAAAAGCTCAGTAGTTCCTGACTTGGGTCACGGCCAGAATGGAAACTTACTGATGACCAGATTAAATCCCCTTGCAACCCTATAAACAGCACTTGTAAGTGAGGCCCTTTGAGCTCTCCTGGACTGCAGCAGCTCCCTCTGAGTGGGACACCTCTCAGAGCTCATGAACCCTCCAGCTTTTGATACTAAAACTGTCACTGATGATGAGGCCCAGGATAATACTACTCCCAACACATAATTCCATGCTCCTTGAGGTGCAACCCCTCCTTGCCTGCTGGGAAATGCAAAGGAATTTGATGTGAGTATTCCACGGCACCTCACACATTTTACCCGTGTGTGTATGAACTGATTGTGGCATCAATGTTACTATCTCAAATCCATAGTTAAGGCACTGTTATAATTGGTAGTTGGCCCTACTGACCTGCTTTGTAAAGGGTAAAGCACTCAGTGATTAAGCGCTACTAAACCCTTTTGCACCCTTATCTGTGTATCCATATCCTTTGCACCCTTACCCTCTTTTGCATTTTGAGCTTCCATGTAAATCATTGCAAATTGTTTCTAATTTGATCTTCCTTTATACGCTTTAACCTGTGTAGTAAGTTATAGAGTGAGCCTTGCAATCAAACTCTGTAAAGCTGCATTTTCAAAAATATATGTTAAACCCTATAATTCTCAGTTATGTGCACATTTATTCTTCCTCCTTCCTCTGTTTTCCCCTTCCTATAAATTATGAAGCTGTATACTGAGCCATGCTGAATAACCTTAGCAATAACGGGTATTTCACTATTTTGACAAAGTCAAAATTAGAGTGAAGCATGTGTTGTTCTGCATCTGTCAGTCACACAGCAGTCTCCTTTGAGGTCTGTCAATGAGCACAAAGTGACGGGTGGTCATCTGAACAACGCACTGTGCATCCGTACTCTGCTCAGCAGTCTGCACAATTGTAACCAGGGAGCTGCAAGGATAAGGAGAGCAGATTTTTTCCAGTCAGGTTAAAATGTTTCAAGTGGCCCATTTTCACTTTCTGTACACTTCTGAAAGATGACTAGGAGTCAGTGAGAGAGATTAAGCTCTGTTGGAGGTGCACTGTATTCATAATATATTAATAACCAAGAATGCCTCAATTTTGGTTTTACACTGGCAGTAGACTAAAGTACAAAAGGACACAGAGGTGACAAAGAAAACTGAAGGAAGTGACAGCAGGTTACTCTCCAGTACTAGAGGACCTTGGAAAACTGTAAGACTGAGGTTCAGTTTGCAAAAATACTGTAAAACAGTTGTTGCTGAACAAATTTCCACAATGAAAAATTGCCTCTATGTACTTAGCTTTCTAAGCTCTAGGAGAGTCCCACAAAAGCCTGTGAATAAGTTACAGCAATGGAAGGAAAGAGGTGCTACTAATGAACAAACTTCTTACTAGACTATGTCAAGGGAAAAGTGTTTCTTAAAGGATTGGGATAATTCAGATTTTTCTGGCTGCTTTGCTATTATTTCCTTACTGTGCTCCCATCTGTGACTGGGAGACTCACTGAACTGAAAATATATGCAAGATGCAATTTCAAAAATCTGAAGACATAAGATTACTACAAAACACTGGATTGAAGCATATCCTGCTTCCTTACAGATGCTTCCAATTTCCTTTACCAGGTACTGAAATTCTACAGCAACTATGTCCATTAGGTATTTCTGGAGGCTAAGAAAACACCCACTGAATTTAGAAACTGACTTTATATGGATTCAGATATCATTTTATACATATTAACTGAATATCCAAACCATAAACTATATGTGCTCAATGATCAGGAGAAATCCAACTCAAAACAACCAAAAAACCAAACCCCAAACCCCTTGCTCTTCTGTACCTTTATTTTGCAACTGCAAGTGATGAGGAGAAAATAATTAATTAACTTTTATAGCAGCAATAACAAAACCCGATCACACAATAGTAAAACCGGAATCAGAAAATTATTGTATTGATCCTGAAATGTGTGAAGGATTGGTCATTGCTGTAGGTTACCCATAATCTGATAATGCAAATTTTGGCCATTTCATCACACTGTGCAAACATGTCTTACATGCTGCTGGGAATTGTCTGCAATCACCAGCTTTCCTAGCAAAGATGAAGCCATGAAAATTCTTAGGTCTAAGGCTCTTAAATGCTTCTCAGCTCTCTTCAAATGTTGTTCCCTTGTCTCTCAACTTCCACTTGTAATTTTCAGAAATATTCCAGCAACAAAGTACCCCCAAGAGAGTAAGAAATTAAGGACCCCTTATAACAGTTACCCAGGTGCTCTACTAATATTTACCACCCTTCCACCTTTTTACACTTTACCACGTAATTTTTTGTAATGCCATCAGCTATTATCAGCTAGTGGAAATACAGAGCATATAAACACATATGAACCAGACATATAAAAAGTGCCATACACATGTGTTCAGGAAACTTAATGTCCAAGGAAAACGAGCAGGGAAATAAACACCAGGAAGAAAAAAGGACACTAAAGAAGGCAAAGGATATTCATTAATTCAGGGTGTTCTTGTCTTCTGTGTCTGAAGACCAAGACCACGCATTGTAAATGGATCTAACATTCAGGAATATGCTACAAGTCTTCTATGTTCTGTGTTTTTTTCCATTGCAAAAGTATGATCTGTAGATGATCTATAGATTGGGGATCTGGTGGTAGATCATAACTTCAGTGGAAGGTGAAGCCTGCATTTGTCTGTGGGTCATGGATTTTTATATTCTTTGCTTGTAGTACATAAAAGAATGAAATATGCTTTACCTGTATGATCTCTCTCAGACATTAGAAGTAATTTTTTTTTTTTCCTGGGGAATGAAGCCTGAAGAACAAAACATAGCACAATGTGCACTCAGTTTTATTTCACTGGAAAACATTGAGCTTGTGGGAAAGGGAAAAAAAGACAAAAAACAGACACAAGAAAATCTCTGATTTGGGCTAACTTTTTATACTGCATCTTCAAGAATGTTACAAAGATTGGTCTGATGATGTGTAGATGCTGCACCTACAGGCATTACCTATGCAGACAAGCCATTAATTACCATGCCCTTCATTTGGCACTTGAAAGAATTCACAGAATGTAAATAGGAAGGCATGATATATACCATGAGGTCGGTTCTGTCTTGTATTTTTCCTTTACTTGTAGACACACTTTAAAGCTCAAAGAAGCCTATTTTAGCAATCTTGCCATTAACTTCCCCAAAGAAAATAAAAGCAAGAGATGGGCAGCTCATTATTCTTTAGGTTTTCTTCTGCAAATCTTCAAATTTCCTAACAACCTTTCTCCCATACAGTCTACTGCCACCCTTAGATGTCATTGAAACAACGTTAATATTTGTAGCCGGGTATGACACTCAGCCACCAGGAGCAAAGCTATTTGGCACTGTAATGCAAATGACTGCATTCATCAAATGAGCTTTGTTAGTTATTCATTGTGCTCCTTATCATTCCTTTCCCAAAGCCCAGTGCCTCTGCATTGTGCACGGAGGTGTGTCCACAGCAGCATCCCGCTGTAAAACCCACCCTTATCAGGCAGAGCAGGGTGCCACCCGAGTGACCTGCCAAGTCACTGTGTCCCCTCTCCTTCCCGCACCCTTTTGTGCCCAGTGTTGCTCTTTGTCCTCATCCAGGATCTGTCTCCCCCTGGTCAGATCATTGTGCCAGACCCTCTCCCACAGCAGAAAGGATGATTTGCAATGAAAGAGACTCTGGAGAGATGGGTAATTCCCTCCTTTTACCCCAGCTCCTCTGAAATTGACTGCACCAACCAACTTTCTGCAGGGTTGGGCTTTTAGAAACAACTATAGCAACAAAACCACCCCAGTCCCTGTGTGCATTATGGCAGCCCAACAGGCTTGCACAGATGGAAAATGGTATTGACAGGTTTGGAAAGGGACAGACACGGACTCTCATGCAGGCAGACACTGGGGGCTTATTTTTCATTAAATCTTTCACTGCTTAACACAGTTCAGCATACCATTCTGTATCTCCAGAGAAAAGCTTTTGGGGGATGGAGCCAGAGATTAATCCCTCTGTAATTTCTACTGCTGCTGGCAGTACTAACTGCCAAGGGATTTTGGGGAAAGATAATGGCACTGTTAACTCGTAACCTAGGTGTAAAAGTGGTTTTAATAAAACTGGGATGGTTGAGGCCCCGTCAATAACCACCACGCACCAATTTTATTGGATGTAACAGATGCAATCTGTTTGATGTGGTACAGGAGGTTCATCCCAAAATGATAATTAATAGAGGTTGGGGAGCCTCTCAAAAAATTGCCTGCCACAACAGCAAAGCATCTGGGACAGTCAGTTTAACCTGTAAAGCAAAGATGTAAAAAGAGCTTATGTATAAAATTGCATTTTACACTGCAGAAAGATCCAGAGCAGTAAGAGGACTGGTCTGGACATTTCTTCAGTGTAAAATGCAATTAAGCAGGGTATAAAAACCTGTGTATAATTAAGCTAGTTTGGAATGATTCTGCAGATATTCCATAATTAGTGTTTGTATAAGAACAGATTTTCTGTTTTGCAAGAATCAGCAGTTGATTGTTAACCTGAGAAGATGCTGATACCAGCATAATTATTTTTACATACACCTACCCTTCCATGAAAAGCTAGGTTAGAGACAATTTCTCTAGCCAAAAAACAGGTCTAACAACACAAGGCATAAGAAATTGTTCCCAAACAAATCCAATTCTATTTTCCTGTTTATCTTCAGCAGAGTTGTTCTTTTTTATTTTGGAGTGTGGAGGGGAAGAGGTAGAAGCACTGATTTCATATTCTTGGCACTACATATAATCTTGAACAAAACTTTCCTATACATTTTTTTCCCCTGGTACTTCCTTGTCACAGATCAAGATTACTCTGTTAGGCTGATGGATGCTTTCATACTATAGTTAGGATAAACAGGGTGACTAGAATAGTATTGTCTGCCCTGTGTAATGTACTTACAGTTGCTTTATGAACCAAGTGCAAGGTTCCTAAATCTTCTTGTTGAAAAAGAAGAGTGCACAAAGATTTGAAGAAGTTAAAGGCTAAAACAGGAACAGAATACTAGGAATTTATCAGTGCAATAAAGAAAATGGGAGCTATTTAATACCCTGATGCAGATTGTTTTCACTGGAATCCTTTATGCTTCTGGTCATCTGTTCTCTCAAATTTTCAGGAGCCCTCTTAGCTTCTTGAATGGAGCGAGAGTCTTCATTAATGGTAACTAAAATTAGGTTTACTCTAACTTCTTTTAAACTTTCTATGCATTTTCTGTGCCCAGGTTGTCAAGAAGGCCAGTGGCACCCTGGCATTTTCAGCAATAGTTTGGCCAGCAGGACTTAGGGCAGCAACCATCCCCTGGTACTCAGTGATGCATGTCAGATGCTGTGATCAGTTTTGGGCCCTTCACTACAAGAGAGACATTGAGGCGCTGGAGTTTTTTCAGAGAAAGGCAAGGAGGCTGGTGAAGGGCCTGCAGCACAAATGCTGCATGCAGTGATTGGGGGAGCTGGAGGTGTTTAGCTTGGAGGAAAGGAGGCTCAGGGGGGGACCTCTTGCTCTCTACAACTTCCTAAAAGGAGGCCGTAGTGATGTGAGGATCGGTCTTTTCGTTCAAGTAACAAATTTGCCCTGGGGGTTTAGATTGGATATTAGAAAAATATCTCCACAGAAAAGGTTACTGAGCATTGGAATAAGCTGCTGAGGAAAGTGGTGGAGTCACCACCCCTGGAGGTATTTAAAAGAAGTGGAGCTATGTCATTCAGAGAACATGGTTTAGTGATGAATTTGGCAGTGTTAAGCTTACAGTTGGATTCAATGATCTTAAAGATCTTTTCCAACCTAAATGCTTCTATGAATTTATGAATAGTCAATATTAAGGAATCAGCAATCAGTTTCTAAAAGTGTCTCCTTGACTTTGATAATATCTGCTGTTATTACTAAGTTTGTTCCCATTTATGATCTTATCTTATTATAATTAGGAAAGCAGTTTTAATGTAGTAGAGAATCAATTTACAATAATGACAAAAAATACAGCCTTTAAGGCATGCCTGTGTTAACCCTGCTATGCATTTTTACAGAGTTTCTTTCTTTGTCCTCTCATCTTTTTCCAGTCATGGAAAATTCACCACCATGTAGAACACCTTCCAAAGCTCAGACACTTTTTCAGGCTCTTTCTCTAGGATGTCTATTGACCATTATCAGGAAAAAAGTGTCAAATGCCCACTGTCACCTTCAGTCAGCTGCCAGGGGCTGGAGACGTGACAGGCTTCATCCCTACAGCTGATTCTGGTGCCACAGGACTAGCACAGCATTTCTGAAAGATCACTCAGGTGTATCTCAAAGATACCACTTTCCAATTAAATTTGGTTGGCTCCATCTAACTGGGTTTAAGACTGAATTGTCCACAGAGCACTAAGAAAATTGCTGAAACTGCTTGAAATTCAATTGTGACAAACACCTAACTCTGGATAAGGGTCTTTGAAAATCCCGGACAAAATGACCTGAAAACAGGAAAAGCAACAATATAGAGGTATAGAAGCACACAAAACCTACTCTATCCAAAGCCAACAACATACTTTGCATTTGTATAAAAAAACACTGACTAGAACAAACTACTTATCAACTTGTACAATATTCATCATGTCTGTACCAACTTTAGTGACTTTTTAAACTACACGTTCTACAGAAAACATCACCACTGGAGAAACATCTAGGAAAAAGGAAATGCTGCTTATAACCCTGGTATACTGAATTATTAAGTGACACATAAAACAATCTAGTTGCAAAATTTTAACTCTTAAAATGAGATGTAAACATATTATAGTGCAGAAAAATCTAAAGGTGTGCTTTCTGCAATGCTTTTCTCTTAGCAGAGGAAAAAAATCTTTCAATTTGCCACAGACTCCATAGCACAGAAGATTAAATTTCAGTAGAAAATTATCAAATCAGCAGAAAATAAAATTGATCGTTCCCATGCATACTGCAAAAGCAGTATTTTACTGAAAAGACTGAATACCTCAAATACAACATAAAAGCTTGCCATAATGACAGATAGTTCTATTAGAAAAGGTACTGAGTGCATAATTAACCAGTGCTAATACCTATCTGAATATCTGAAAAGAAGAAAAATTTATTCAAGTGGAATATAAACTATTCATCAAAGCTGGGGGAAAAAAAGGAAAAAAATAAATTGCCACACTGAAAATATGCACTAGTCAGGCTATGTTTATGATCCCCTGACAGAAATGTATAAATAGGAGAAATTTACCACTCATTCACTAGGGGCTAATGAAGCAGAACTAAGATCACACGTTCACTATCACTCAAGTAGAGAGCATTTGCAGCTTCTCAATTTTATATGGAACTGCCTGCTCAAGTCACACATTCTGTAACAAAGGTCATATTTTTGTTTCAGTCTAAACAGTAAACTGTAATTGGCTCAGAAGTTTCATTTTTCTTAAACTAATGTTAATTTAATGAGTATTTTCTCCACATTCCTGGATATAGGTGATGGAGGACTTTGCTTTCTCAGTTTCCCAGTATCAATCAGTTACATATAGTAAGGCATAAAATGTAATATTTAATTGAATTTTCCTGTTCTGTAAAATGACTTATATTCTTCAATAAACAACCACAGCTCTAAAAGTTTGGATTTTTTTATAGCAGTTTACAAAAATAAGGAAAGTCAATCCTGCTATGTCCATACAATCTAAGCTACTGCAACTATTTAGTTGCAAATGTGAACACAGTGTGTATCAACAATTTTAAAAAATGCTTCTTGAGCTAAAGTACTTGTAAAGGACAATCAGAAGTTTATACTGTGTAGAAAGGTGCAAGTAAGGTCTAAATTCTCAAGCAACAGCAAGTTTCCAATCCCCGAATGTTCATTTGGAGTAACACAAGCTGCATTACTTTGCAGCCAATAGAGGCATATGGACAATATTCCTGAATATACTCTCAACTTTGAAAGTTGTAACACTTGCAACCGTAAACATATTTCTGAATTTTCAGCATCATCTTACTCTGATCTGTGTCAAGTAGTATTTTCTAGAAGCTGGTTGTGAATGAAATATAAACTGGGGAGATTTGAAGTACTTCCCATGAATTTACTTTCTCAGAGGTCCTAGCAAAAATGCTGCCCTGCAGTTTTAGCCAGGTGATCATCCCTTGTACATTATTTCCTTCCTAACTTATTTTCACAGCCTACAATTCACTTAATAAAGATTTGAGTGTGTGAGGTATTCTGTGAATAAGAATAATGTTTATAAATCTATAAACAGATTTAAAACTACAGGCCTGTTTCTAAGAAGAGGAAAAAAATTGTACCATGTGATTCCAGCAGCATGTTAGGAAAATATTCTCTGGAGTTCTGCCTCTGTTCTTCAAATGGCTCAACATACTGCCAATCTATAACAAGGATAACTTTTTTCCTGATCTAAACATAAAACTCCACTACACTTATAGAAGTATCCTTACTGGAAGTTTTAATTCTGCATATTGTTTTCTGTAAGCATGCAGACAGCTGAAAGGACAAAGAGAAAAATATCTTACAGCAACTGGACATGCATCTTTGACTTCACTCTGCCTACAGTTGCATATCTGGAAAGGGATGACCAACACAGACCTATTGAACAAAGGTAACCATGAGAGTAGCTTGCTTATGGATCACCCTCTGATCCCCCAAGAAAAAAAGAAAGCACAGCCAGTGTCACATCCGGCTCAGCAGAGGCCAGGGTGATCCTGGCTTCCTTCTGCATGGGCTGAACAAAAACCATGCAGGGCAAGGCAAGGCAATGCTGTGCTTTCTTCTCTAATAGCAAGGTAAAAGACCTAACTGCCCACTAGGAAGAACAACCTACCCCTGGAACATTATTCACAGTACTATAACTGAGGATAGTAAAGTTTTTTCTCCAGAATGGTGTATATGCTACTAATGCCAGTCTAATTGGTATGATTCAAATGACTATGTGTGTGCTGGGGAGTAGAAAGAAAGCTGGTCAATCAGAATTCAATAGTTACCAGTATTGAGCACATCCATACCAAACATAGCAAATCTCTCTCTGGAGGAAGAAAAACAGGAACCATAAAAGACCTTTGGCTTGACATGGCTTGAGGAATATTTTCATGACATTTTGTACAGTTAGCACATTTAATTGTGATTGAACTGGTAAATAAATCTTACAGAATGGCTCATATCTTTAATTCTTTAACATCTTTTAGTTGTTGCAGAGGCCCAAGCAACAACACCTGTGGTACTCTAATTTTGTTTCACCAATGAACAAAGATTGATATGGTAGTCAGAGAATCAAATTAGAAGGAAGAGACAGGAGTAAATATTCTGTCAGTGTTGTTCAGTGTTCCTGTGCAATAAAAGGAAATCCAATTGTCTCATCCCCACTCTTGCATTCAGATTTACTACAAAAAGAAAAAAAAAAAAGATAAGTAATTCTCAGTGTCTTCAAAATCAAAAGTGTGGGAATAGCAGCTTTTCTAAAAATCTGTTACCTAGAGTGGATTCCAACTAAAATCTCCTGAGGCATGGGGAAGTGGAATGCTGAGACCTATTCTTTCTCAAGTCATACTAGAAATCAACAGCACTACTATTTGCATGATGACCTTTCTGTATAGTGCTAAGAACTGGTTTTCCTTGGCAACAGAATTAATTAATTGGGACCTAGTCCCAGCAGCTGCTGCATTCACTGCAATCCAGATGGGTAAACGGAAATTTCTCTCCCACTTCCGACCTATTTCATATCCCACTGAAGACACATGCATGGGAAACCATTTTTGGGGTGCAAATTTCAAAGCATCAGCTACCTGCTGCACACTTCTGCAGGGTGCATTCTTCCACAATCCCTTTTCCATAAGTCATCTTAGCACAGAGTAAAAGAGAGGCAATGTAAAATTTATTCCCCTGGGGTTACTTGTTCAAGTGCCTCTAAGGCTAAGGGTGAGAATGTGCTTTGAATAGTCTAAAGCTGTCCTGTCAATATTAGAGTACTAAGTAGTATCTGACTGCAGGTCCACTGTATTTTTGCTTAACTTCTACTCATTTCAGGAGTTAATTATCTGTAAAAAGGTTATTGTAAAATCATGAATCCACTCTCAGCTGGAGGTCAAGTAAGTAACTAAAGAGAGAAGAGACCTCACAGAGAAATTATTAAATTAAGATTCTTAAAGTCTTATTTCCCGATTTTAATCTTAATCAAATTCCTCTTCAGGAATTCTAGATGGGAACAATTGTCTTTATAGTAAGCCAAGTGAATCCACTCCCATCCTAAAAGTATTATCCACTTCACAGTACACCATCTTCACACTGAGAAAAATGTTGGACAAAGCAATATGCCTTGAAGACTATCAGCAAGCTTTAATAATTACACATTATGATGTAAGAAACAGTCTTTCAATACTCACAACTCTCTGAAGCATTTCCCAGCCCACAAGCCAAGCTCACTTTTTGAGCTTCAGACAGAATACCCTACTAAGTCTGAATTAACAAAGGATTAATATCAAGACAAAGTCTAAGAAACCCAAATTCCTTGCACAGAAATATATGAATCCAGAACATGTTTGAGCTTTGCATGGAAATAAACTTTAATGCATCTGAGTACCACGAGGAAAGGGAACAGAACTGCATACAGCACTTGCTGAAATCTCTACAAGAACATAAGGGAGCCTAAAGGGGTCCATTATGTTGCATTTTGGGGGCATGCAAATACCCATAGTCAAAATTCAAATTTGAAAAAAAAAGAAATTACAATCTCATTACTATGCACAAATGGGAAAGAACTGTTGGCTGCTATGCTGAGAAGGCTGTCATAATTCTATAAATAATCAGACATACTGATCACTTGAGAGTTTTTCCTTCTGAATTCCCTCTGTGTGTTGCCTTCAGTTGTCAGTAACTATGACATGTGTCCTCTCCATCGAGCTGGCTAATGGCCCTTGTCTAACTCTGAAACATTGGACTAGCACTTTGTGAAGCCATCTCTATCCAGGAAACAAAGATAAAGCCAACACTACAAAGTCTTTTGAATTTCTAGTCCACCATTAATTGCCCTGAAGAACTTAAGGTAAGCAAGCACTTCCCACCAAGCAGAACCTTGTGACATCCCACAAAAGTGCTCTCCCAGCACACCTGTACTGTGGGCAAGCAATGGGTTGATCCTCAAAGGAAAGGCTCAGCCTAGTCAAACATGCCTCCATCCTTCCCTTAGAGGGCAATTCAGGCATGGCAGCAATATCTCGCAGGCAGGATTACCAGAGGCAGTTGATAAATCTAAGAGAGTTTGTATGTTCACCTATTGTCACAAAATTAAATGAGAAAATATTGATGCAAACTTACTACTCTCAATATAATATTGGGAAAAAAACCCAACCCAAAATAAGGAATCCACTGCTAATATTAAAATAAAGTAATATCGATAAGCCTAGAAATAACTGTTCCATTTACTCTAAACAGCAGTGGAGTCTCATTTGCTCTTTCAAAGGCATAATCAGTTGAAGGGCACATTTTTCTTCTTTGTTCTTTCCCATCAATTTTAATAGGTGCAGAACATCAGTCACATGAAATGTAATGGGACAAGAAGATGGATGAGTACATTTGAAGCCACTAGTCACAGGACAGAAAGCATCCTGACAAAGTGACACCGGCAGCATAGGGTTCAACAATAGAGCCTGGACAATATTTAGTAAGTGAAACTCCAGTGCTACATGATTTGGTATTTTCTCTCTGGACAAAATCCTTTCCCTGACACTATTCATCATATTCCTACAAGTCAGGCTTTCAAAGACATTCTCCTTCTGAACATGACCAAATGACATTTTTAAATCAGGGAAATACATAAATCTGGGGACAAAGAGGTCATTTGGAGATAAATTGGAATGACCTCCTATGTTAAGAACTTCAAACTACTTCGTCAAGAAGGTATTAAATGGTTTAGTAAGATTCACACCTGAAATATGAAATATATTGTGGAACTGACAGCAACAGGACTTTACTACTGATGAAAAAATACCAAAATCCCCCTGTTTCTACTAGGATCTGAAGAAAGCAATACCAACAAATTAACAATTAGAAATTCTTTCACACTAAAAAAGCCTCTGATGTGCATACTACAACGAAATACACGAATAAAAAACCAGCACATCCCATTAGCTGCCTGTGAAGTAGTTCTGGGAAAATTGTAATGAAAATTCATATCAAAATTGAAGTTTAATGTACAGTGAAAGAAAAAACAGTCATCCAACAAGCCTAATCAAACCCCCTTTCTGTATGTTGAGGAAGCATTGGAAATGCAGGCAGGCCTACACTCTCCTGTAATGATCCACTTGTGCTATAACTTTACCAAAAAATGCCAAGTGGCTCCATTCAGCCCTTTACTAAGGTTGTTGTGATCACTATCATCGTTATTAGGCAATGCTAAGTCAGTGTCTTCATTAGTCACTTGCCATGATCTCTACAGGTAATCTTTAAGCTTTAAATAATACTGAACTTTACACCAGAACAGGAAAAGAGAAACCAGAACCTCTTAACATATACCCACAAGAGAAGGAATTAGAGCCAGACCTGCAAGTCCCACTGCTGCACCAAGTATACATATATATACATATACATATATACATATACATATATACATATATATATATATATATATATATATATATATATATATATACTATACCTCAATTTACTCCAGTCACCCTTCCAGTGGTATGCAATATCCAGAAAGGAGAAAGACAGATTTTGGCAAATTCTCTTAAACAGGGCAAAATTCCTCTCTAGCAGCACAATATGCATTGATGGTGGGTGGTGCATTCTTTTTTTGTCAAATACCTTATTGGAAGTTGCTTACAGCTACTAAATCTGTTCTTGCCACTTTCCTCCTCTCTCACAAGACAGAGACTGCTTTCAAACAAATCTCTACAAGTGTGTGCTGGTCAATACAATTTCACATAGACAGGAGTTCCCCCCAGTAAGTCACATATTTCAGAATGGGAAATCCAGAGAGAATGGAAATTCCACATTAAGAGAAGTTCTGAGATTTCTCAAACAGTACACCTAACTCCAGGAAGAGCAAAATAATTTTAGATAAAGGAAAAACTTGACTCATTTTTGGCTTCCAAATTTCATACATGAAATAACACACTGTTTCACAAAGTCTTGTATACGTTTCAAAAGTTACTCAACCTAAATATTCAATTATGATGATATATACATAACATCCATGAATTTCTGGAAATTTTTTCCCCATGTTTTTTCTGTAACTCCATTTTCAAAGAAATATCTAAATTTTTAATGAAGCATTTTGATTTTGATGAAATTATATTCCTTAGCGACAAACAATGTAGATACCACTCACACTTACTGTATTCTTCACTTATAAACTTATCTGTCTTCGTCTTTCCCAACTGTAATATTAGGCTACATGACAAATTCAAGTGAAAGACTATATTGTAGTGGAATACTTTCAGCAACCTTGACTTCTGAGAATGCATTCCAAAGGCTGAACTTTTACTAATAATCAACCTTTTCTTCCATTAAAATTTATTTTGAGCTGGCAGTTCATATGACCTGGGATATCATGAGGAATCTGAATATTTCACATTCTAGCCATGGGGAAGTAGTCAAAGATCTGAATAATGATTGTTCCCTGAGCAGTTTTCCCTGCAAATTCATCACTATAATATGCAAAAAGCGCATTAAAAAGACAATCAAACATATAACACAGGTCAGTAAATTACTCTGTTATATTACAGGTAACCAAAAATAATCCGTTTCTCTGCTTATATCAATTGTTGAGTCCTCATAAGGATGTAGCCAAATCCACCCCTTCCCATGCTCCCTGTGGTCCTCAGGACACAGGTTCTGGCACTGCAGTACCTATTTCTGACATTACAGAGCAATGCTGCCAACCACAGATATGCAGAAGAATATCAAACCAGAGTAACACTGGTTCTAAACATTATCTATTAAGTTCATCCCATTTCCTTTCAAATTTCATAAAGTGAATTATTAAACCTGATTGGAACTTACAAGCTTTTCTCACTGATCATAAATGATAGTGCTACTAATGAAAAGTAGTTTTTACAAAACATTATGATTTCAAGAACTAGGAAAAAACCCAAACAAACACTCCACACTCCCCCTCCCAAATACTGAAAAGTATGAAATAAAAAAGAAAGAATTCTCCAGCTAGGTGAAGAACTCAAAAACTAAGTTTTATCTAGACAAATTAAAGACACTTGTAGGCTTTTTGCAGATTAAATCCTCTCAGGTTCAACTCTGACATTAATATACCTGAAGCACAGGAATTCTTGTGTGATGTGGTTTGGAAGATTACTTGTTCTACTGTGCCTATGTTGTTTCAGAGGTCAAATGTCATGGCTAAAACCTCTAGAGAATAACTATTACCATAAACATTCAGAAAACAAAAAAATTAATGTTTGTTTCGCTGCACTTTGCTTATCATCAGGGTTTGTTTTTTTCAGTTAAACATATAAACAAACAAACAAAACCTCCAACTGTCATACTGGAGAAGAAAATTATGTATTATTTTTTCCACCAGAGAGAAGAATATGTAAAATGTCCTAACTTCCTAAAAGTTAAACAATAAAAACTCACAACAGTGGGAGTCATGGAAGTCTACATGATCCTCTTATGCAGGAATGGCCAAATAGTCACCCTGCTCTCTGCCTCTCCACATCAGTATTTTAAACTAAAATACAAACACTTGAAGAGGAGACTTTGCAGTGCATTACATATATAAAGACAGTATAATTCCATTTCTAGGTCCAGTCCTAGAAATAGCATACAAGTATTTTTAAAATTCTCTTTCTTTTCCACTATTTATTATATTATAGATAACCTCTGAACAGCAGCTGATTTAATATCCTCTCTTAACAGACTCGGTTTTGTTATAGTTATTGAGCAAAGTAAAACAAAAAACAAACTTATTGCACAAAAATAGAAAAGAAACTATCTTCAATGCAACCACAAAGTAAGGTATCAAGAGTTATCAGCACAGAAATTCTTAAATTCTTTCATGTCTTGATATTTTGAGGTGATGTTAGCAAACCTGGAAATCTTCCTGCACTTGAAAAATAAAATCTACTTAGGAGTGTCATCAAACTACTTTGCATTAAACTAAAAGAGGAGAAAAGCCTTAGTGATTGAAATTACCAGTGGGTTCAAAGTTACAGGGTTGACAGAAAAGCAAATACTATTACAAAAGCTCATGCCATTTCAAATTACATGTCAAACATAATCTGAAGCTAAATAGTCTTAAAGCCAAAGATCCAAGAATTTTTCAGTATTTTTTAAAAATTATTTTGATAAGACCTCAACAAATCCCTAGGGGTGGAAAACTGCTAGTTTTCACCAAGCCCTGCTGCATTCATCCCCAATAAACTTTCAGATCTTGAGAGAAACCTGGTGAAACAATCTACTGTCAGTTAACCCCACATCCATGGTGGATTGTTTGGCTGACATTTTAATGCCCTTCCTCTTCAATGAGCCACAAAAATAAAAACCAAAACTGAACCTCTAAAATATACTTCTTTTTTGACAGAATGCTCAAGGTAGCAAGACTGGCTTCATCACATCACTGATGTATAGAACTCACATAAAGATACATTTTGCCATAGGCCTAAGGATTATATCCACACCAAATCACATCAGGAAGAAAGCCTCAAGAAAGGATGGCTCTGTAACAATGTACAAAAATCTGGTAATTAGAAGAATCCTTAATCCCCATTGCTAAATTCAAGATGCAAGGAACAAACAGTAAAATGAGAGAGAAAATCATGCTATTCAGTACCTGAACCACTTCTTTTTAAAAATTTTCATGGCATTGCATGTGGAATTGCAGAATCAAAGAATATCCCTGCAGATTACAGATATAATCTCAGTATAGCTTTTTATAGGGCCTGTGTTGTACTCATCCCCTGAATTCTTATCTCACATACTATTGTCTGCTTTCTTATCTCAGGATGACTCTTTCTTTATCTTTCCTCTTGAGGTATGCACAGGAACTATAAGTCTTTTACAAGACAGTAAACAAGGACAGAAAATGAAAACTTGGCCTCAATGAAGTCAGCAGTAACACTTCAGAGTTTGCTGGATTTTACCAGAAAAAAAAGTTTTTTATAATTTCTTGGTTCAAGATAAAAAATAATACTTAGCTACTTGGCATGTAATTAAGGTGTCATGTTCAAAAGAATGACCAAAAAACCTCCTGCTAACAGGTTTAGGTTTTTAGAGAACCAGATGACAACCTCCTAACATGTGCAGTTGTATGCATGGATGTCTTCTCTACAGCCACTACCCAACCAGACAGCCAGAGCTGGTCATTTCAGGCAGCCTGTGTGTTCCCAAATCCCAACCCTCCAGGACTCCTCAGGGAGCCTTTACATCCAAACAGAGCTCTGTGGTAAGATCCAAGTCACACAAGAGGCGACCTGAAAGTGTCTCTTCTCTTTTAGGCAGCTGGCATGTGGTGACCCAAAGCCCAGAGCTGAGGAGTGGGTGCCCAGGGCTCTGGGGACAATTACTGCTGCAGCCAATGTTCCCTGCATCTGTGGCACAGTATCCAGTGAGGGAGAGTGAGCTCCTCTACCAGGAACAGGTTTTTAACAAGGTCGTGACACTGCTGTTTCTTCCTGAGCCTGCAGAAACATTATGGTAATGGGATTATTCTATGATTTAATTTCTATTGTTTCATGCCGCTTAATTATTGGTGTAAAGGAAATAATCAAGGAAACACGAGAACCAGGAAATCTGTGCCTGCTAACCACAAAGATAACTTCTTATCTAAAAGAGAAGTCAAATTTTTAAACTCATTTTTCAGTCTTTTCAGTTCAGCAGAGGTTCTTTAAAGAAATGCCAAGAAAGTTTTTAGGACACGGCTAGAATTGTATGGCAAGCTTTGCTTGATTACATCTTAATATTACATTACTACTATGAGACAGTGCATTTTAGAGGGGAATTACATAAAGCAGATCTCTGAAATTGTTCAGTTAAACAGTACTCCTGCAAGTTTGTTGACTTTTATTTTTGAACTTTTCAAATAGATAAATGAATATTCAGATGAGCTACTTAGAGAAAAAAAAAAAGACTCAGGGGGTTATCACTTGTTTGTTTAAAAAATTTAGAGGAGCAAGAAGAAAAAGAAAGGTAATGAAGTAAGATCAAACCAGATCTACTTTTGCTACTGATTTAATTAAACTCAGATAATTCAGCTAATTTCCAGACAAATAAATTCAGTTTTTTTTTTCTTTCATATTCTCCAGAGGTAAAACTGTACTGCTACAGAATTTCTCATAAAATGAGAGCTTAGATAGAAACCAAAAATGTGTTTCTGCTAATGCAACACAAGCTGGTACTTTCCCATAGCTGGTGAAATTCATGAGGGGCATTTGGAGGTGGCATTGATATACAGCAAACAAAGGTACACAAAAGTTGTGGCAGGTGTCTACAGAAAAGAATGAGAGATAATGGCAACTCCCACACTGAGGAGTTGTCATATAAATACCTCACATGGCATAAGGACCAAAAGAGAATATTAGTGGCTGAAGGGGGAAAATGAGTATTGCATCATCCAGCTCCTCAATTCATCTTTGGAACAACCCCAAACTTCCTCAAGACCAGAGAAGGCAGGTCCCAGTGCTGGGGAACACTGCTTGGCCCCAGTCCTCCATATTCCAATGCCAGCTGCAAGCACCATCTCCTGAAACTTGCAGAAATGCCTCTGCTGTTTCAGTGGGCAGCCTTGATGTCTCTCTTTGTGAGCAGCTTTGCGTTTCGAGAGCTGTACCACTAGAACTCCGTACAAGTAGCCCAAGGGATATCAAAATGAACATAAAATCAGAACTCTAAAATGATAAAAATTTGAACTTTATAGTAATTATGGAAACCAACATGAGAAGCAAACAGCATAATCAGTCTTCAGAGGATTTAAAAATGCTGTGAGCAAGCTCTACTATTATCCCAGGTCAAATGTGAAACATAAATGTACAATGTTCCAGTTTTAATCCCAGCTCCACCACTGGCTTTGTGAGCCATCTGAGATGGCTCCTCTTTTTCCTTCTGGCTTCTCTCCTTTCTCCCTTTCAATTCTATGCTCATCTGAACTAGATCTGCTTCTCAACATGCAACTGAAAAAAGAGGTTTGCACCATTCTTTGGTTTACTTCTAAAAGCAGTGTTCTCTCTCCAGCTTTCCCCACTTTTCCTGGGTTAACTCCACATTTTGAAAACAAAGCACAAAAATTCAAGCAAACAGAAATGGTTTTATGACAGCCACAATATTCTGAAGAAAACCTGCATTTTCTTGAGTCTCAGACAAGGCTATTGAAGATTACTGCTGATTCCCTTCAATCCTAGCCATATTTCTGTTATCCTTTTTGCTAAATGGGAAGAATCCTCACCATGCTGTTAACAAATGACTTTAACTCGCTTCTTTAACCCCTGCAGTGGAAGAAAAAAATCAGCTGAGTATGGCAGAGGTCTGCTCTTAATGGACATGAGCATACACCAGATCCCACCCTCTCTAAGTGACTTGACATAGACTTCCTGGATACACACTCATTAGCTCAATCCTGCTTATACAGCACACAGGAAATAATATTAAAGTGCTCCACAAAGTAGTATGTAGGGCCATAAATTTCAAATTCAGACATCTTTCATTTCTGCACTGGTATATGGAGAAGAGGACTTGAAGGGGGTATGCCTGATACCTTCCCCCAGTGAAGCCAAGAAATAAACCTGAGCCATGCTGAGGACTGGTGAAGAGGCACTCAGAAGCATGAGGGTACTTCACCAATGCACAGTGGTATCTCAAAATCTTTCCTTCTTAAAATATGACTATTTGACTTTTTATTTTGATCCCAATCTGCACATGCAGAACACAGTTATCTAAATAAACATATCCATCATACCAGCAAATAATGGTTTTGGAGATGGCCCCCACGGTCTCTGAACTGCTACCAAGCAAAAGACAAGTCTGGAGTGAAGGAATGGGGGAAGAGTGAGAAATTATACATATTCTAATGATGCCTTCCTTTTCCAGCAGCTCTTCAATAAAAATCCCTGTGATGCTGAATCTGACCTCACTAAAAACAGTCACAGCAAACCTGCTCCACTGCAAGCATTTGCATGGTTTTCCTCTGCAAACATGCTTTCCTTTGTTTACTGTATTTTTAAGTGTATGAGTGCACAGACCACCCACAGTATCAGGTAGCCCAGCATGGGAAAGGTGGCAGAGGAGGCTAGGATTGCTTCTTTATATGAATAAAAATTAATCTATCTGATCCACATATGCTAGTGAGCCGCAGCTCATCCTCAGTCAATTCATGTCCCTGACAGGCTAACTTGTCCCAAGCTCTCCAGAAATCATGTAGATGAAAGAGCCCAGCCTGTGGTATAGGAATTACAGGACTGGAGAGTTAAAAAGGGATTTGCAAATCAAGTAGTAATGCCTGCCTTGGCTTAATTTAATTTATCATATTCTACTGCTGCTATCCCCCTCCCAGCAGCAAATCAGAATTGTACACAGAAGCAGTTACGGTGTGAGACACTACCTGATCTTTACTGCAGCACCTGGTTAAAAATATGCTCAGTATCCTTTGGGCTCTGACCTGCACACACTGAAACAAAGATAGGAATGAGTTTACAGATGAACACAGGATGTGGCAGTGAGCACACTAAGTCATTTCTCTGCTCTCCTTCTGCACCTTATCAGTGACATTTCCCTAACAGCACAAGATGCAGCACCAGGCTCACTGCATTTCAACTCCCCAAGGAACATCCCTGAGATCCTCCCAGGGATAACACTTTATCTGGCAAGCACCAGAGTAAAAAGTGGAAGCATTAGTTAATTTTGTACCTTGGGTGCTCACATCCACTGACACTCCAACTCAATAGCAGAAAAGACAACAGATAGAGGGAAGAATTTCTCTTGAATCTCTTAAAAACCCCACCTCACAACATTACTGCAAGGAAACCAGACACAGTCTTTATCCCATACTCACACGCAGCCCTTTAAGAAATGTCTGATTCCTTTCACAGCAGAACCTGCATTTCTTATTCCCTGGCACAGAAATGCAGACACTGACCTACTCTACTCCATTTTACACTTTCAGATCAGTTTGGCAATCCAGAGCTGGGGAGAGGGAAAGGGAAGAGAGGGAAATGTGCTGCTGCTATGCTTCTCCCTGTGCTGTTGCTGTAAGAAAAAATGATGATGGGATTACAACTAAATATTGAACTAAAGGGAAGTGTTCCACCTAGAGACCATCTTCATCAGGCAAGGCAATGGGCATGCTACCTGCAAACAGACACTCTTTTAGGATTGAATACACTTGCTGGTTCTGTGGTAAAAAATGATGCAGAGGTATGGCCCCCAGTAGTAATTAACAATGTTAATCTTCTTCTTCCTCTCTATGGTGATAAAAAGAGTCATTTTTATATTTAATTAATGCAGAGGATCATTCTGGAAACTGGCTAATGAGGCTCTGATCACATTACCATGAAAATGTGCATTAACACCACAACTGAGGAGGCTGCTTCATGTGTAGAGAATCCACTTTGTAATTAGCCCACTGTGAAATGAATCACGTCAGGAGGAACTCGGAGGGAACCAGTCGGCACTGGGCACTTAGCTGCTGCTGTGCCAATAGACCACCAACATTCTAAGCTGTTTTTTCTCCCCTGCACTGCCTGTCAGCAGCAGTGCAGTCCAAAACTGCCAGTGCTCAGCCTCTATCAAAGGCAATGTGTCAAAGCCAGAACAAATTATAGAGAGGGAGAGAACAGATGCTGAAAGGCACTAAACTTTAGTATGCGTGAGTCTGCTACGCCAAGAGGAAAAAAAAAACAAACAAAAAGCTGCAAATCAAATACTGATTCAATAGAATCTGAGCAAAAATTATGGGCTATTATGGGGAAGTACTTGTTTTGTCTTTTCTCATCTTATTCTGAGGGAGCTGGGAGCAGAGCAGCAGCAGACTGCTACTCTGCTGTGCATTACACTGTTAGGATGCTGAAAGAGACACCAAAATACCTAAAAGGGATTATGATCTTTGTTTAGCAGAATACAGAAAACACGCAATGAATGAACGAGCAGCACTCCTTACCCATGGAACCCTGTTGTACTCAGTACCTGTTTAAAGGTGACAACACATTTCAGAATTATTCCAATTTTAATTAATTAATCTGAAAATTTAACACACTTCTCACCCAGCACAGACATACCATAAAAACTTCGTTCCTTAACTTAAAAATACCTGAGATCACAGACCTAAGGCTTTCAGAGGCAGCAGAGCGATTTATCTGAAATCAGTCTTATTACCCAAGCCAAGGGCTCCCTTAAAACATCACTGACATGGTTCAATGAGAGTGCTGCTATATGACTGACATCTTGGCAGAAGATGCACAAAAATGTTAAAAGAATCCCACAGGAAGTCATCTGAAGGGGGAGTGGCATACGAGCAGAAAACAACAGGCACCCAAAATACTAATAATTACCAATCTCCCCCCAAACAATTTCACTAGCAATTTTGCAAAGGACAGAAAAAAGGCAAAGCAAAACAAAAGCATCTCTACTTACTGTCTGTAAAGCACACACATTTTTACTCTGGAGATGCTGGCAATATCCTCTGCACTCACCTGTGAAACTTCATAGAGCAGTTTGTAGTGCTCCTCTCTCTTCTGAAAAGTGCACAGATTGCAGCCCATCCTAATAAGCAGCACAAGAGCAAAGCCTCTAATTTCCCCAGCACTGAAAGGCAAATGCACTGACGGGGAATCACCCTCCAGACTTGTCTACTGTTTTTCATCAGTCACTCGAGCCCCGGCGCACAGGCACTGTTAGCTGGGAGCACAAGGCAGGGCAGCGCGTAGCAGCATGCTCTTCTTCCCTTTCCCTAACTATCTTACACTCACGTATACACACACAGAGTTTCGACTCAGTTCATGGCAACACTCCCCCTGTCTCTGCATCAGTGCACATGACTACACAGATTCCCACTCATGAATATTAATAGCGTCTCATTGATTATTTATGACAGAACGTGTTAGCAGGGAGGGGTGTCATAGCTGCTGCTGATGACAGATGAATATTCACTAATTAAGAAGCAAATGTACTGTGGTTAAACAAAATTCACTTGTGTCAATACCAACTCTGTTTATTAAGGTTAGAGAGACTAAGCTGCATGCATTTCATCCACACTCATCTCAATTTTTACAGTAATTGTGAGACTAATTCATTAATGGAGGTGGGAAAAGCACAAGTCAAGTCTTATGTTAGGTCTCCACCTTGTGCAACAGGGATCACAGAATGCATTTAAAATATTTGTAAGCATTTTAGGAGAGTGCTTGTGAAACCTGAGCTGATGTTGCTAAAAATTTAAACTAAAGAAGGCAGAAGAGAAAATTAACCCAGATGGCTATACTGATAGCTCCAACTCTGACACTGCCAAATTTAGCCAAAATTCCACTGTACTCATAAAAGGCATAATTCCATAACAATTTATCATGCGTATGTTGGATATGTGGAAGTGCAGGTGTGCATGACCTGGTGCTTTTTACATATAGACACACATTTTACTGTTTAATAAAAACTCTCATATTCCAGTCTCTTTCTTGCATGTATAACAGAATAATTGTAACTATAGGCCAAATTTCTCAGAAACTCAACAGATACACCCTCTCAGACTCCCAGGTATCAAAACTATTATTTTAACATATCATTATATACAATTCTACCATTTGTAAATTAGATTTTAATAGTGCCACAATTCTTAATGTGTGTATAAAGGAAAATTTAAAATTAAACTAAACCCACAGCTTAAATATTAAAACCAATGGAAATAACACTTAATTCAAGGCTGACATTAATTCCTGTATTGTACATCATATAATCCAGTGGTAGTTATGCAAAATAAAAAGCCCAAGCCATAACAAAACAGGATAGAAAAAGCAAAAGTTGCTCCTTTTTTATCTTTACTTTCTCAGCAACTTTGCTCATTAAGAACTATATCAAGTGCTCATTTAAAAATATCTTTAATCTGGAGAGGATAGCAGGTGGAATCCAAAGCAGAAATAATTACTTTAAAACCAATGAATTCAGTTAGTTAAGATTAGCACTGGGCCCTAAAGAGTTTTATTTACTAAGAAATTATGTACAGCTACTATTTTTTTGGGTTTAGTTCCCTAAAAGTGCTTTGTCAAATATTTAAAATCAATAACAGTAAATTATTCTAATGAGCACTAATTGATAAGAAATTGGCTTTGCATCTAGCAGCACCTCAAACATCAGCAACACTGGGTAGCAAGCAGATCAACAATCATGTGCTGCTTATCAGTTCAGCCCCTTGGGATATAATAATCCGATTTTCTGGGCCCTAATTTTACCTAATAGACAGGATGAGAGCCAAGCAGAGAAACATACAGGAAAAACTGGGCCATTGCTGCAAACTCTGCATAGTAGTAAAGTTTGCTAAAACCTCTAGGTAAATTATAAATAGGTTGAGACTAAATCTTAATTAAATTTCATCTCCTTTAATAAAAGTGCGGAGTCAGGATGAATCTAATAATGACCATTAACAGAGCAGGCTCTTCACATACCAGCTTCCAGCAGTGCTCTGAAACAGAAGAGTAAGATTAATTTTCATTTGGTGGAAGAACCTGAGCAGGAAGATTTGGTTATGAAATTCCTCCAAAGTCCAAGGATTTCAAAGACGAACCATCATCATGGTTCATCATTGTTGGAAAGAATCAGCCTCTGTTCCACTCCTCCATATTCACATGAAATGCTGTTCATGCTGAGAGGTTTAAACCCATGTAGCAAACATCAACTCAGTCTTTGAAGGTTTCTGTATTGTAAGGTGCAGAAAGATTCTCAGATGTGTAAATTTTGAACTTAAGAAAGTCAGATCAATGAACAAGACAACAGCCATGCAAGGACACCCATGCCATCTTTTGACGAAAGTGTTCTCTTCTTCCACTGACACAACTTCCTTCTCTGACACATACACAGTTTGAAAGCTAAACTACATTCTTGAAAGGAAACATTATTTACCTTGGTATATTTTCGATAGTTTCTTAAAATTAGTTCTTAAAATATCAGGGGAAAAAGGACATATTATTACAGGATTCCAGTTATATATAAGAAACAACAACAACAACAAAAACCAACAGACAAAATAAGCAATAGAAAGCCACAGCTAAGCTTTCAGCAGTTTCCCCTTACAGTGTCTATTTTGTTCTTTCTCTGATTCTTTTGTCTACTTCTCCGGAGACAACATAAGCTTGGTCATTAATTTATCAAGTGCCTGCCCTCTGCTCATACAGAGTAAAAAGGTTCTGTCTTCTGCTTCTGCAACCACTAATGGGCACAGTCTGAAGGGCTGAATAGATTTATTAGAGAAGGAAAGGGGTACTCCCAGGTTCCTGAGCTCCATCAAAATATGCAACTTTGATCATCTATGTAGTCAAAATACAAAATTTTATGCAGTGTATTACAATATTCAAGGCAAAACTTGCTAGAACTATAAACTAAAAAGAATTATGTGAAGTACTTTGGTCAAGTTATGTGAAGAATTTGATATTGGTAAGAAAACAGTTTCTTTCTTTCCCTCTTCTTCATTTTTATTGCCCTCCAACATTTTGTAGCTAAAGGAATCAAAAAGGTACAAAAACATAATCAGGTCACTCTTATTTTATATGTAATTCATAGATATTTCAATAATTCAATGCTTTTCTTAATTTTGGAGTTCTCTATGATCATTTCCTACAATTAAATCTTACCATAAAAACTAAAATCATAATTTACAGTCAAAACAGCAATCAATAATGCAGAAGGATGGAGTTTAATTTTAAGAGAGTTACAACAAAAATTGTTGACATTTTCAAACAACATGCCCTTGTTTAGATCCCCTAATTAATTTCAAGTATCTAGGAGATTACTTATATTTGGTATAAAGTTACCTCATTGAGGTACAGCAATGCCTAATTATAGGCACCCATGCTTGAATCTTTATCATTGCAAAAAATTCAAGACAATGACACTACAAATTAAAGGCCACTCACTCCTTAATATCTTCTTTATCACACACTCAAAGACACATAATAAAATATAACGTTCATTTTAAGTAAGGATAATGAAACTGTTGGTCCAAACTCAGGAAGTGACGAAACCCAGGGAAGTATATGTGGAATTCCAAGTTTTCTTTGCAAGCCCTTGAATTCACACTGTCCTCCTGATGTACCAATCTCACAGCATCTACTATACAAATTTTGAGGAATTCCCAGAAAACTGGCTCACAGAACAGATGGCAATGCAGTTTATAGTCTAAGGGCTGCATAGCTGTAAAACAGAAGTATCACAAGAAAAATGAAACTGGAGAAAGCTTTTGCATATCCCCACTGTTCTGAACAAAGGCCTGAACTCATAAAGTTTAACCTCAGTTTGGGTAGATCTTTTAGTCCATTGGGATATTTAATGTTTGTAATGAAGCCTCAGCTGTTGGAATCAGGTGATCTTATGCATCAGTCAGTTTGCGTATTAGAAAAACAAGGAAACTTCCAGACCTATAATTGCATAGAAAAACTTAAAAACCTTGCATAAATATAACCCAAAGACTCAGAATTTGCATATAAGCTAGCTAGCTTGAACTCTAAAATAACATAATGCATATATGAACCAATGGGATAAATTAAGGTGCAAACTATGGAAGTACAAAGTCACTGAAATGGGCTTACGCTTCAATAAAATGGATTTTTGCAAATATAATATTACCACAATCCCTACAAGATACATGAAAACCTTACTCAAAGTAAAAATGCTGTATATTTTCTACAGTCATCAGACCATACTTGAAAAAACATGAACATAAAAACTAAGAATTTGTATCTATGACAAAATGTAATATTCTCTGGAACGTTAAGTTAGGAAAGACATTTGTTTAATCTCATATCCTTTACCACAGCTACCAAGATTTCATGCACTGGTCAAAGTCACAGCAAAATTAAAGGTGGCAAGAGAAGAGGGAGAACATGGAATTCCTATGTTCTGTATTTCCCAGGAGGACTGTAATTTCTCTGAAGACTATTTATTTCTGCCTGACTGTAAATCAAGTGGCTCCATAAGTGGAATTTTCCATTGCCTAAATCCCTGTCTTCCTCCCTGGAAGGCAGGGAGCACCCATAACATCATATTACACAAGCCCAGTCTATTGATATCTATTGATTGTTTTCCCCATCCATGATTAAATTGACACGGGAACTATGGGATCCCATGGGATTTATGGGATTCCTTGTCAAAAATGCAAATACCTGTCTAAAGGGAAACGGAAAGCAAGCATATGAGGAAAACTCTCTGCCACGATTGCTTACAATACAAGTTCTACTTGTTTTTTTTATTCTATACAGGAAAAAAAGGAAACAACCCCTCTGTTTTAACCCATTTATCTATCAATACAATGTGAATGAGCTGGCTAGCATTCTTTGGGAAAAGCACAACTCCTTTACCACATCTACTTCAGACTGCTCAGAAACTTTTTGTCTCTTTCTCAAAGAATCATCCAGGATATTTTTTCCCCATGGTTTTTTACTCTGAGTGGCTTCCTTATCACCCTTAAACTGGTGTCATAATAATTAGGGAACTGTTGCAGAAAACCAAATGATGCCTAATACTGAACTTTAAGGCCTTAGCAATACATAAAGATTAGTGTCAGGACTTGGTTGACATCTTCTAGAAGGACCTTGACTTTCTCTTGACTTTCTCTATCTCATCAGTTAGTTACAAGGAAACCATCTCACACAACTTCATGCTTTTTAAACCATATGATCATGTGAAACCAGGCTGATGGATCTCAACGGCACTGGAGAGTTTTAATGCTATGGAGTACACAAAGTAGAATTACTCATAAATAAGCGATTTAAATGATTTAAAGGAAACAAGGATTAATCAGGATAGTGATTAAAGTGTATGAACAAAGTTCTGGGGAAAATGCTCTGATTATAGATAAATTTAGATGTGAAGTCCCATGTCAATAAACATTAAATAATGCACTTAGGGAACACTGCTAAAATATTCAGTCATGGTCTCTAAAGTAATTATATCTACTCAGAAAATAGGTTTGGAGTTGTGGATAGTTTCCTCCAATTGCCTGAGGAAAAGACTAACAATGGAACAGGAACTATTGAAACTGCACAAACACCAGAAATATCCATATTTTATCCATATAGCCAGCAGTCCTGGTCTTTCCACCTCTAAATCATTTAAAGAAAACAGAAGAGCTATGAAGCATAAATGAGAAATACAGATAACGGTTCACTTTCTCTGCATCTTCCATCTTTGTATGTATTCTCCTGATACAGAACGCATTCCTTCTCACATTTCATGATGAAATAATAAGATGATACATTTAAAACAGTAAAAGAAAGTCTGGATTTTTTTTTTCAAGAAATTTGACAGTGGAATGCATTACCTTCAAGGAAACAAAAAGCAGAAAAGGGTTCAAAAAGGTATTAGACAACTTTACAACAGGTAACTGTTCACTAGTCATCTACCTGCCTAGCAAGCTCAGAATTCACCAACTCCTGGGAGCTATAAGAGATAGAACAGCTCTGAGATTTCTCTCCATGGATCCTCTTGCTGATAGCTTGCCTGTGTTTATCATTTTTCTCTTTGAAAATCTAATATTGGCAACAGGATCTTTTACTGTTTTAATTCTAAAGCTCCAAATTTACCAGTTCTTGCACAAAAAGCTAGAATATCTCTTTAACTGAAAGTTCCTTGGCTAATGTTAGCTGCTAATACAACATAAGAGTCCAACAGCATTAATGATCACATCACTTTGAACTTCAAACACATCTATAAAAGTACATTTTATTGTTGTCCTGATCAGTTTCAAAGCTTTTCAAGTTACATCTGTTTCAAAATTAAAAAAAAAAAAAAAAAAAAGGATTTTCCTCAACAGCTTAAGATTCTATCTGAGCTTTTTTATACCTGCGTGGGAAATAAAGACCATTTGGAACTGAGATATGCCAAGTTCAGGCCCAGATCAAACAACGGCAAATATCAATGAAAAGCCTCAATGAGAAACTGAACTCACAGTACAAAATTAATTCAAGGGCTGAAGCTGCAGGGACTGGTTCAGAGGACAAGAGCAGTGGTGAGGAACTCCTTGGCTCTGTTCTTTCCTCTGATACCTGCATCATTAGAAAAGCTCTTCCTTTTTACATCCTTATAAAATAAGTAACATCAGCCTTGCAAGGGCATCAATTCAATAAGCTTTTTAAGACTTTACAGAGCTTTTCAAAGAATGTGTTATGGAGCACCGTTACACCCACCCAAGCTCTGCTGAGGCCACCCTTGCAGTCACCAGCACTCAAATTAATTAACATGTCTTGTGTTGTTTCTCAATTAAAAGTTTTAAGTTTTATACAGCTAATCCACATAGAAGTATAAAATGAAAAATTACTCATGACAAAAAAGACCCTTTGAGTGTAAGTGCCATTAGTTCAATAAATCTACAAGAGTAGTAGACCCAAATATTTCAAAAGTGAAGATGCTGAGAAGAACAGTTTGTCATGAATATGGCACAACCAGTGCAGAGATACATTTACCAATATGGACACGCCACTACTCACGTTCAAAGCTCATACAAGTGGCAATCTGAAAAAGGTGTCGAGGGATACAGCAATAAAACAGATAATTCTGTCTTACCCCATATAAATGGCCTACTGTGCCCTAGAAAAATACACCAGGATTAGGGAAGTTTTCATGGCCCTGAATGGATTTTCATGGTATCAAAGCTGAAAAGACAAACTGTATTGAATCAGGCCATAAAAACAGCTCTTTTCTCCTCCACCAAAGTATAAAGATGTTTTAATATAACTGTCAGATGTTAAAATTACTATAGAAAAAAAAAATTCTAACATAGACATGACCTATGTCTCTAAAGAAAAAGTTAGACAGAGGGGAGTTGGATGTTTGGTGTAACTAATCATGTCTTCATCACCCTAAAGACAGTATTAGTGGTGAATGTGATTGAATCTCAAACCTGGCTTCCAACACACACTTGATAGAATGATGGATGCAGGAGTACGCAACACAGTGCTGCAGGAGCAACTGCCTACACTGCTCCCATGTCTGTCAGCTAGTCAGACTAGCTGAGTTTGGTTTAGACTGGCGAGATTGATTTAAAATAACAATGTAAACTACAGTCAACTCTGTTGACAGTCACTAACTGACCACCATAACAGCATCATTAATTCTGTTGTTGTCAGCAAATGCTTTGTAATGATTTGAAACGAATGCAGCTTCCTCTTCCTGAAAATCCCCACAGCATCAAAGGTTTACTCTGTACACTGTTTGGGCTTTCTAAAGTTTAAAATCACAGCCAGTGCATCTGCGTTCTACAAGATCATTAGGTAAATATCCCAGCAAAGCCCAATCAAACTGGCTTCAGTTACCTCACCGTCTGCTCCAGAAGAAAATTAATGTTATTAGATGTGTCTTTCCCTGAAAATTGCTGGTGTTTGGTTACTGTGGCAGCTGTCAGGGAGGTGCAGGGGTCTTTCTGCTGGATGCTGGTTTGGCAGGCTGCCTAGGCACAAGCCTGGTCCCAGCCCCATGCCAGCCGCCCCACCCGTGTCAGGGTGCCCGGAGCCCTCGCAGCACACCACAGCTCAGCCTTGCCAGTGTGCCCTGCCAAACCCCAGATCCCTGCAACTCTCACCAATCAAGAAGTAGAAATGTCAGGTATAAAGAGTTAGGAGAAAAATGTAGAAAAAAACCCCCAAACTCCTGCAGACCTACATGGATGGAGACAAATGAAATCTGATTAACAACGCCTCTTCTATTTTAATGTCCTGTGGAAAAGAAATTAGCATAGCAAATCCTGCTTTATCTCTGAAAGAAATTTTAGATCCTTAGTCTGAACCCCTCTCCTTTTTCCTGGAATAAAAAGCCAAAATGAAGATCTTGTCAGCTTCAGAGGGGAGATTTGTCACACATCAGTGGTTTGCAGGGGCAGTTGCCCACCCAGCCCTTGCTGCCTGGCCACAGGGACACCACTGCCACCCAGCCCCTGCTTAGCTGCTGCCACCCCTGTGCTGGGCTTCAGCCTTACTTCCAGCAGCTTGCCAGGACTCCTGGATCATCTGAGCCCTCTGGACAGGGGCATTAAAACTCTTTTTTAACATAGCTTCCTAAAATATCCAAAGGACAATATAAAGTGGAGGAAGATAATTCAATCACATTACAGTCAAAGAATGGTGCAAATCACAGTGAGTCAATTTGTATTTAGCATGAAACATATGAAACAATATAAACTGAAAATCTCAATGACTCAGTGCAATACAACAATAAACATCAAAATCACTTAAAAGAAACCTTCGGATGGGAAGCCAGAATTGTAGAGGCAATGGTCTCATTCATTTTGCTACGCCTGAAGCAGATAAAAACCATCACTGTGCTCTGAAGAAGAGCTGCTTAGCACCTTTCCTCACTGGAGGTAAAAGCAGTGCATTTCCAAAACTCACAATGTGTTTTTTACAGACATAAACTTTGCATCTTATAAAAAAGAAAGGACTTTTAATAGAAGAGGAAATATTTAACCTTCTCAAAGTCAATGTCTACTCTCTTCTCTATGATTCCTCCTGCAAAGATGTGAAACAAATCACAGCAAAATAAAGAAAAAAAAGGGAAAAAAATCAAGAAGAATAACTGATTGGGAAAGGGTGAGTGTTTTTTTCTGCAAGACCTTTGCATCTAGTCTGAATATGTTTCATTTTTATTCAGTTCTTGTGCAGGACACTAGGATTATATGTATCAACTTAATTCAGTGATAAGAAAATCCTTACTATAAATCCTACCATGTGGGACAAATCTGTCAAGATCTTGATTATCAAAACAAATGAACACACAGTAAAATGTGACATACATAGCATACACTTCACATGATAAATTAGCCCTAGCACAACTGACACACATACTGTAAGGGGATGTTAAGGTTGCTATGGCAAGCAATGTCTTTCCTTCCCCAGCACCTGAATCACAAGTTTTCTGAGCCAATGGCTTCTAGCAGAAGATAAAAGAATTTCTCTAGTTAAGCATTATCTGCATATAACAGAACATATTTCTCTGTCCCACTGTGGTCTCCTTCAAAAGTTACTGCCTTCAAGAGTGACCTCACCCTGTCACTGGAGTGACTAGCCAGAAGCCCTAAGGTTGTTATTTGCCCCTTCAGCAGATGTGTTGGGGATTTATTATAATGCTTTAGGGACCAGATAGTGATGGTTAAACAAATTAGGAAACTCATGCAGTGAGCAACAACAGTGTCAGCTCAGGGAAAACAAGAGTCCTGTCTCAAGCTACAGATCTAAATGGAAATGCAAGTATTTTAGCTACCAAAAATTTTGGATGTTATATTTTCCTCAGAAATGGGCTGTCATGTAAAAACTGAGGTTTTTTTTGAGAAACATTCCCACTTTTGGTTGAAATTAAAATTGTAGGAAAAAAATCTGTGATTCCAAACCACTGTGATTTCAGCACACTTCTCGTCCAAAACTGTGTTTGGAACACCTAAAACAGAAAATTAGGGATACATTTAAAGAAATGGAGTAAACCCCAGTGAGAATTTAGTAAAAGCTATTCCTGTTAACAAGACATGACAATGCACCAAGAGCTCTCCCGCACAAAGACCAAAACACTGGAGAGACATTCCTGACACAAAGTGTTCAGAACCTACATCAGGACAGGCTCACCCTTGCTGCAAAAATTACAAGTCTTTTGCAATAAGCCAGCTGACAGCTTCACTGCTTACTCCTCCCAGAAATCCACCAGAAATTCAAACTAGATTCGCTTCTCCCAGCTTTCTTAACAAAACTCATAAACAAGTGTGTTCTCACTGACCTCAGAGGATGGGCCAAATAATCAAAAACTATTATTTAGCTGTTAATTTCTGTGATTACAGAATGTCTTTTAAGTTATGACATCCATATATTGATCACCAGCAGACTCAGCTATGACCAGATCAAAATCACCATGGGAAATGCTCAAGTTTCTGTATGTCTAGGAAGGACTGCAGAAGGCAATTGTGTCATCTCTCTACTGCCTACTGTAGTTCACTGTATAAACATTTTACAAAAGGTTACAATTCAACTGAAAAAATGAATCTTTTAGGAGCTTTTCTGAACATGTGCTATCCTGATGGCAAGTTAAGTGATAAAATAAGAATGAGAAGCAAGGATCTTGAAAAACTGCTATCCTTAGCTGGTTTGTTTAAACCCTCTCTGTATTGTAGGTGAAGATTTATATAAAGATCTATTTTCTGTTTGAAAATACTTTTTATTCCTTCAGGTGCAAGAAGAAGAGCAAACAATTCTATGCAAGTAAAAGAGATAATTTAAAAATAATTAAATTTAAAATCCTGGGAGTTAACTACTTGCATAATAACAGAAGTCAAGTTTATCACAGAATTTTTCATACAGAGGTATCAAAGTATCTCATAAAATCAGAAAAAGCTATCCCCATTTTATAATGTGTGAATAATGAAGAAATCTGGTAATGCATAACATTGAAATATGACAAATGATTTTCAAAACTTAGCACCAGTGTAAAAAGTACCAAGAAACTCCATAGTGAGGGAGCTGCCCAGCACCAGGCAGGTGATGGCACACACCAGGGGATGGCATCCAATAAGCTGTTTGGGATAACAAAACCATTTTGAGATTTTTATATACTTTGCAAAGAAACAAAACCAGTACGATATTAAATCCAACCTTGAACGAAAAACTCTTTGAAGGGAGCTCTTAGAATAGGCTGCAATGAACACATATAAAACTCATATCAGCTTCCAGCCAGCAACACAAACCTATGCAGTTTTACCACATTTTTTTCTTTTCTTCCTTCCTTTACTGTATGGTGAGATTTTAATTTTGCATATTCTGCTTTGTATTTCCTTTTTCCTACACCCTGCATAAATTCCATGCCTTGCCACAGCTCTGCATTCATCTCCCAATTCACCCATCCATGACTCCAAACAGGTCCCTGCTGCTGTGCACTGCTTTTGTTCATCACATCCTTCTCCTTCCCAGCTCCTCTCTACTTTGCTTCTCTTTACCCTTGGCTTCAGAACTTCCCCAGCATTATTCCTCCTGTGCACTTCCCAAGAGCTGAACTCTAAAATAACAGAGGGGAGGGGAGGGGAGGGGAGGGGAGGCGAGGGGAGGAGAGGAGAGGGGAGGCAGCCAAAACCTTTGGAGTAGCCTGAGCTCAGCTACACGTGCCCCTGGGGCTGCTGCCCATGACTGCCAGCTTGGATATTACAAGAAGTAACAGCTACACACCTGTTTTCCCAGTGCACAGCAAAATAAACCATGATGCCAGGGCCACAGGTTTAATTGATTCTCTTTGTCTTTCACCCTGCTTCAGTCAGTCTGATCAATGCTATTTCACACTCTCCACTGCAAGCTTTACTGATCTGACCTCTGACTAAACACAGATTCATCAAAGCAGCACTGGGGGATGCAATATTTATCCTTTGCAACACACAGGGAATGTCATGTTACAACTTCCTCCTGGCTTTCCTCTTCTATTAGGAGAGGAGGGGAAGGAGGAATGGAAGGAGGACTTGCACAGCTGAAGTGAGTGCCGGCACTGGAAACTAATGTCGTGTATTTATCCACTCTCATTAAGTATGGAAGAGCAGTCACAGTTCGTGTTCCCTTGGCACTCTTGAAATTCGTTTCCTTTCCATCTTCCAGAGGGTGACAGAAAATAGCAGTTACTGACAAATGCTGGGGGAAAGCACGAGACCTAACCAATAAATATTATATGCATCTATATCTCTAAAACTTTCCTTCAAGTCTAAACCAAGTAAATATGAGAATCCCCAGAGGAAGTCATGGAAGCTGCCAATTCCTTTCAGAAAGGCAAATAAATGAATTTTCGTGATGCTTCTCTACATTTCTTTAATAATCTGAATAAAAGTTGCCAACTGGGACACAGCAGAACCCATTCATTTGCTAACACAAGCCAGCCTTTCCCTTGTCAAGTGCCCAGATGGGAAGGGAGGCAATCACTGAGGCTGTGGGAGCATTGCCGTGGCAGTGCCACACTGGAGGTACCCAGCAGACATGCTCACAAAGAAATAAGGCTTTGTCATGTCACATAGGGGAGAAGATTACTTCTTATACAAAGACAACATCTAAAGGATCCCTATGTGAACCCGGTGTAAAAAGTTCTACCACTTCAAGCACCTACTGGTTTCCTCTCCAGCCACCTGCTCTTACTCTCTCTTAGCTTCTTATCTGGATGCAGTTTTCTCAACAACAGTTTCTCAGTTCTATTCAATGGTGGGTCTATTGCTGACTCCTTTAGGGCCTTCTCCATATAGACACGACTGTTTTGCCATATGAAGTCAAAGGAAGGTTGAACCACAGCACAGCTTGGCTATTGTCAATCCTGACAGCTGTTGATTGAATATTTCAATTTTGAGTAGTGTTGCTGAGATAACATATTTTTAATCACTTCCTATTCAAGGTGCTGACCTTCACCACCAGAGACCCAGATATTAAAAGTTTATCCGTCATTCTTTCCTATCACTGTCCCTGCTTACATAGCCCTTACCTTATCTTTCCTAACTTTTTTTTGTAACTCATCTTTACTTAATTTTTAAAAAAATAATATATAAATAACATTCTTCCCCTTTCATCTCTCTTCTGCTCTTTATGAAGATCTTTAACTTGGGCATAAACATTCTCCTTTTTTTCTATGCCAAACCTCTTGTGGGATCTCATTCCTATATCTCCAAATATTTCTTTCTGTCAAGGATTCCTTTTTCATCAGGTGCCTCACTATGAAATCTTGACTCCTCCTCTGCTAAAACTGAGTTCTGAGTTTCTCGACAGATAGTGAACAGCAACCTCCTGAATGTCTGTCTTCTCTGAACTCAGCATGTTAGAGAACATCAAAGAAACAGGCCTCAAATAGATCTATTCCAGGAAATTTGTTCCCAAACCTGACATATTACTGGAATACAATCTAAACTTAAACAGCAAGTGGATGATTTCAGAGACTTTACTAGCAACTCAGAGCCAGAAATTAGGACCTGCAAGTATTTCTGATGACTTGAACAACTGAAAATATTTTCATGGAGAACACACACTGAGCCTGTAACTGAATGTGCTGTAATCAAACAAGCTCTCAAAAGCTGAGAGCAAGTGCTTACCTCAAGAAATCATAGTAGGGCATCAAATAACTGAGAGTTTGAAGTCACCACCCTGAGTACTTACAGTTCAACCTCTGGGTGTAAAATAAGGACAGTGTGCCTTCTCATTCCCATTCTAATACCTAAGGTATCACTTCATGTAATTACCACTATTTGCAAAATGAACCACAAATCTCTCGTCAAAAGGCATGTGGTTTTTCACAGAAACCCATAAAAATTGACCTGATTATTCACCACATTCCCCAGCACAAACTACCGAAAGCTTCAGCCTGCGGCCCTGCGTGCATCTGCCCTATGCTGTGTGCTAATTGAACCACGGATGTGCTGAAACAGTCGGTTGGAAAAGAGCCAACTTATCTTTGTGCTCCAAAAGAATTTTTAAAAGAAAAGGAAACTCCTGTTGTGAATTATGAGAATGAGAATCCTTCAAATACTGTTAATAGAGTGATAAGAATTACCTTTTATTCATGTTTGTAATACTCCTATCAGCAAGGACTTACCCTCTCTCCCTGAGCTTCAATTTAAGTTTTTTTTTTTTCAACAGAATTACTTTCCAGAGATACATATTAGCACATTTTTTTCAAAACAGATAAATACTGCCAAAATAATTACTAAACACATCTTTTCCTGCAAAGCCAACCAAGGTCTCAGTACTGAAAACTTGTGTTATTAATGAATGGCACACTACTGCAAACTAATTGTATGTAAAGTCAATGGGTGCATGTTTAAGAATTTTAATTACTGTTCTGTGATTGCTTTATATTCAATACGTAACATAAAGGTAACAAAGCCTTTATGATGATAAGCAGTTTAATTAGAAAGCCAAGATAAGAAAAAAAAGCCTTTAAGTTACAGAATTTGTTCATGCTGGCCATGTGATAACTGGAGTACATGGTTTCTCTAGGTATTTTAAAATATGAAAAGCTAATTCTACCCAAACCTTTGTTTCCTCACACTACTTAAACTGCCTTATCTGCCATTTTTTTCTCCCTCTTATGGGTGCCAAGAGCACAGTTTAATTAGCTGACAAGCCCCGGTGTGTGAGCAGGTCCATGGGAGCGCCGCGCTCCGCGTCCTGCGCGAGCGGTGAGCTGAGAGCGGCCTGGGCCGCACGCGGCCACGGAGCACTCACCCTTTCAGCAAACTGTCTCAGAGGATGGCCATTGATTTCCTAGTTATTATGAACATGGAATTATTGGATGACAGATGATAGAGTGTTAGGTCCTACAAGTATTTTCCCAAATGGGCTATCCAGCCAGTGTTGCCGTGGCAACGAGGCTGTTTGACAGCGCTTATGACAAAGAAGTCTTTGCTCAGAATTCGGCTACAAAAGAGCTCCTTGCTTCCTATCATATCCTCCCTGGCTTTATCCAGCATCTCCTTAGTGCCTCCCCAGCTTGTGCCTCCAGTTGGCTGTCCCAACACCAGCCAGGGTATGGCACTGCTGACAGCCTTTAGTCCTCCAGGAGAGCAACCTACCCACGATGAGACATGACACTTTTGCCTGTGATAATGTCTATTCTCCTAAGCTGAAATATTAAGTCGGTCAGTCCTGAATCCACTGGCAACACAGGTTCTGCATCTGAACACACAACTGAAGGCCTAGAAGGAATCATGCTCACAAATCAGCCATTGTCTTGCACAGTTAAAAGTTAAATAAATTCTTCACCTTCCAGCCATGACTCTTTCTTTGCTTGGAGGTTTCTTTAAGCCTTTTTTCTACTAGCAGGACAATACTTGAACACTTTAAAATAAAACCCAGCTACCCACCTTCTCCAAGTGCTGTCATATTTGCTCAAACTTTCTGATAATTTCAGAAAACGGCTCTCCTTTGAGCTTCTGATTCCCAAAAAAGCTGTTTCAAAAATCCAAAATTACACGCAATAAGAGGTTATTTAAATGGGCTTACCCCCTTTTAATTCACTTGATGGTTTTTCAGAAAGACAATGACAGGAGAGGGAATTACTGAAGAACAGCATGAACAGCTCAGGCTGGTTGCAGCAAACTACCATAAAGCTGCAGCCAGAAAGGCTCATGTGCCTGGGCTTTGCTGCCCAGGATGGCAACTACTCTTCACCACACACAGTTACCACCCTTTTCCACTCTGTCTCAGTCCACAATGAATTTTGCTGTACTTTCTTCCCAGCCTGGGTGAGATGAGCAGCATCTCAGCTGCCATTGCTTGAGTTACAATAAGTGGGTAGGAAAAGATTTATTGAATCTACTTACATTTTCAACAGGCATCAAGTTACCTCTCCCCAGGTGCACTACTTGAAAAAGTACCCCTGGGAAAGAAGGAAGGAGGCCCCATTGTGAAAATGTAAGTTAAAAATATGCCCAGGTATTCCCTGATATCCTTAATAAGTGAGAGGGTTTTTCTCTTCCAATCCCCAATAAAAATCTATCCCAAAAGGTGTGGTTTCTGTCAAGATGGAAAAGTACAACTAAAAACCTTTAAAGCACACACCATTAATTGGGGCAAGTACTGATGAGATTCCCAGGAGAAACTGAAGACTAGTTATGGAATGAGAAAAGTGAGGTATGTGTCTGCAATGAAGCTTAAATGTTCAGTCTGTGCCAACTTTCTTGTTTCTGTCTAGAAATACTTTAGATCTTAAAATACTTGTAAGTGCATTAAAAAAAATATTCCTGGTACAGCCACATCTGCTCCTAGCAGCACTTTTATAGGACAGCTTCAATTAGAGTTGGCTCTTGATGAGCCTCATTGAGGCTGTGCTGCACAAAGCAATAAACAAGGTACTGAAAGCACATGGAAAGCTGCAGCTTCATGCTGCCATCAGCCCCCACTGTCATATTTTCTCTCCTTTCATACCCTCCTTCTAGCATAAGCAAAGCTGTAAATGTTTTAGGGCTCTGTGATAGTCCCTGAGAAAAACAGGGAGCATATGTAATGTATTTTCACATGGAAAAAAAAAAATGAAGATCCTAATTTCTAAAGTGTGCCTTCTGTCCAAAGTATACCCTTGACACTAACTCGGCTGTGATGCAAATCACTTTACAGAGATTACTCAGCCATAGATGATTCCAAGGTACCATCAGAAGGGTATTAGTCAACAATTTCTCATGAAGTCCAATTACATGTTTTCTATATAATTCCCTGACTACAAACTAAAATTTTGCTGATATTAGCCCATCTAAAAGGCATTCCAGGGACCAGGAGCACAGATAATATCCATTACAAAATCATTCTGTGGTTACTGTCAAATCTAAGTTAAATGCTCTATAGGGACTGGAAAGCTGCTACGAAATTGCAGATTCAGGATCTATACAAAACAAAGACAATATGTCAATATACTCTTATTTTTAAACAGAGAGAGACATTCAAATATGTGAAGACTGAGCTACAAAGGATGCATCCAAAGGCACAACAATGGCTACAAAGGATGCATCCAATGGCACAGCATGCATTCTCTCTGAGTACACTGTGATCTAACTTTGAGGATGTGCCTAGCTCATAGACATAATTGATGTCATCTGGATTTTCTCAAATTTCTCATGCAAATACAAAATCAGTACCAAATGCATGTAATTATCAATAGGAAAAAAAATATAGTTTTTTTTTAGTAAAACCCTTTCCTCTTCTCTCTTTTCAACTAAATTGTCAAAACATGTCCCTTCTGAAGACATTTAAATGACTAGATGGTTAAAGGCACAGGTAATGGTACAAACTCCCTCACCCGCAGGTCATAAATTTGTCTTCAAGCTCAGCTGGTAGTGTCTAAACTTTACTATGACCACACAGCTGTTTAATGTTCTATCTGAAACAATCCAGCAGTTTCAGCCAAGGTGCTACTGGGCAGGTGTCTGCATCATTAAAACACACCACTCCTTTCAATAACACTGTTGGGAGTGTCAGCAAAGAGGCCAAGGATGGAGTGGACTTGGGGACTGCATATGTTGTCCTGAATGAGAATCAGTATTCAGTATCAGAATTCAGTAGCTTTGGCTACTTTGGGATTGATGAGTAACAGAGAGAAAAACATAAGCTATCCTTGATTTCACTGAAATTGTTCTAGGAACAAGATAGGAGTTCTCCACCTTATCATAAGCAGCCAAATCGTTCTTAAATCTTTCAATTCTTATCAAGAATTTTTTATCTCATATAAATTTTCATATAACAAAAAAATATCTTAAAGACTTCAAGGTGGAAGCAAGTCCCTTTAAATAAAAGACCAGTATTTTGGAGTGGGAGGGAGGTGACAAGCACATTCATTCTGGGTTTTGTACTGCCTTTATATACTGTTTGCCAAAATAGAAGAGGCAAACTGTAGTTAAAAAAAAAAAAGAAACTACAAAAGAGAAAATCTGTGAATCCTTATAAAAAGTATATTTCTTATTTGTGTGATCTCCAGGAAAACAATTGCTGCTTTATTGATTTATGCTACAAAAATAGTATAAGAGAGTACAGCATTGAAATGAAACTTAACATAAACAAATCAACCTAACTAGTATCTTTAACTGAAGTCAGTGCAGGTAGCTCATAGTCAGTGTCCTAGAAAGTAGGGGATCAGCTCCAGCATTTTTTCCTAAAGACAACAGTGGCCAGCTAGTCATCAGGGTATCCTGATGAAAAATTGTTCCAAAAACTTATATTCTCTGTACTACCTGCCCCTTGGCTTCATGTAGAAGGGAGCATGTTGCTTCTGTCAAGATGAGAAATTTTGGGGCCATTCATGGGCCGAAGGAAGCAGGAAGAATATTATTGAAGCTGTCTGGATACACACCAATTACCCTCACTTTGCTAAGTTTTTAGAAGTAAGATTTTCAAGGATGTGAAAGAAAACTGTAATTTGATAGTGTTTGGCCAAGTTAGTGGAGCAAAAAATGTACAGAGAATGGCTTTCAAAAGTGAAATTTAGTGTGTTCCTGAAGCTGTTAAATTGAAAAAAAAAATTTACTACTAAGTTGGGAAAGTGGGTGCTAAGGAATATCTCTTTTTTGCTTCCCTGAAAGTTGTTTGAAATGATCTCATGTGATTAAGACTCTGAAAAGTGAATGAAGAAAGTGAAAGGATGCTTCCTCCAAACACTTCAGTTTTAAAATCCTGACTACAGTCTTAGCACAGTGCAATCCTGTATAAACACAGTTGTTTAAAGATAACACTAGTTAACCTTATTTTGCAATGGGCAATACCAGCAAGCTTTAAAAATAAAAAGAATACATTTGCTCATGAGGCAGAATTTTCCTATAACATAAATAGCAAATTCAATCTGCTGTTAAGAAAACTACTCTGTTTTAAAAGCAATTAAGAAGGGCTTTTCCCCCCCAGATTGACTTGTCAATCCTATTAGACCAAATTCTAATTAAGGGTGGAAAAGTGACTATTTTATCTACCAAATGAAAATAATTTAGTGTGAGTTAATGAGGACTGGCTCATAACTGATTAGTCATTTTGATTCTGGCTTGTTACAGTGGTAGAAATTACTTTCAAAGGGTACAGTAGGATCGGCAGTGATTTTCACTCATTTGAAAAACAAACTGAGCTTTCCTTTGTGACCAGGTCTGGCATAAAAATACCTGAAAACAGGAACAAGATAGGTGCAACAGCTTATCGCTTGTTTTGAAAATATAAACTACTTTGAATGATAATAATAACATCTAAATTAAGACCTGGCAATCTTTTCTCTATATCATACTTTGAACGAATAGACTTTACTAACAAAGGCCAAATATCACTATGAAAGAGGAATGATCAACCTCAGAAATCTTTACTCTCCTGAGCAGATTTGCATCACTATTCTACAATGTCACACAGGGATGCTCACGTGAAGGTCTCTAAAATCCAGTTTATATGTGTCATGTACATTTTTTGAAAGTAAGCTCAATACAACGTGCAATAGCAAATGCTGCATGAGAATAACAAGCCCTGCTAGTCCTTCACAAATGGATAAGGAGTTGCTCAGCTGGTTCAGAAGGCATCCCAGGGCAGCTGGCCTTCAGTGTGCCAGGACACAGGACTGCATAAAGCAAAAATACCTTAAAACAGATCACCTACATCTGTTCTATTTCTTATATCCTGGATAACTCTGTGGGTGGGTAAAATTTGCATTTCTCAGGATCACTTGGAAACATTCAATTCTTTCATGACAACTGATGTATTCTACTCCTGTGGCACCTCACCTGTCCTTGAGAACCATACAGAAATGATGACGTTTCACTTTCAATGTTTTGTGTAAAGACACAAAATAATGTCAAACAAAATCCTAAAGTCAGATTATTGGATGCCGTAAAACTCATCTCATTTTCTCATACGGACACAGGTACCAATCTGGCTTCAGGAAAATAAATTAAAAACAATTAAGTCAAGATTGAACAGGTCATTTCACTACCTCAAGAAACCAGATTAATGACTGATTTATTTCAATTGAAGCAGGCAGGTCTTTTCACGTAATTGCCACCATCGCAACAAAGTAACTCTTCTACTTGGTCTGTAAAAGTTCCAAAGGCCATAGCTTGGTTTACTCAGCGTCAACCACCACTGAGACATTACCTGGCTGATATTATTCATACCTAATTTTATTTTGGTATTGTGACTTTTAGTAGCTGATCTTCTCCAGAATCGAAAACAAAACCTGGAGAATGGAGGTAAGAAAAAACCCAGAACCTCTCTGGGTATGTGGAAGACAATCTTTTCAAGATGTTAGGCTCTTTAAAGTTCAGAAACATACTTTAAGTTCCTCAAGTACCTGACCAGTTCCTCCTGAACTTTAAACATCTCCCAGCATCCCAATAACCCTGAAATCAGACCACGACAATTAGCTGCTTAAAAATTACAATAGTAACCTAGAAAACAACATTCCAATACTTTAAAATTACAATTGATATTCTACCTGAAACAAATACTGTTTTCTCTTGTCCCCTCTCAGCAATGATTCAGTATTTAGATTTGACATTGAAAAACACACACTGCACTTAGTGACATAATGTGGCATATAAAACTTTATTCAAGGTATGTCACATGGACAAAGGGAGTTTGTTGGGCACTTTATTGTACATCTTTATATTCACCTGCACTTCTAGTTTAAAGGTAGCCTCCATAATAAGTCAAAATTAATGGGGATGTAAAAGAATCATAAAAAAACTTTGGATGTTTCCTGTAGCCTATTTACATGCAAGTTTCACAAAGACTTAGGATAAAATAATCTAGATCCTTATATAGGACTGTGCTTACATATAATGTTGCATCAAGTTTTTAGTATTAGATACATGTCCATATTTACCATGATCTGATGTTCATCATGCTAATTGCATGCAGGTCACTGCAGTTGGAGCGAGGCACACAAGGCCACTGTGGCACTCCACTCTATCCCAGAGCAACGTGCTGGGCAGGGCTGTGCCACACACCCTCCTACCTGTCAGAAATCTGTAACTCCACCTGCTCTAGTCCACCTGCAAGACAGAAATAAACTTTGCCCCTCAACCAGGATACTTCCTAAGCACCAGCTTCCAATTCCAGTTAAGGAAAGAGATCCTTCAGTTTTAAAAGTGTGCAGCATGTTCGTTGCTCTTTAATTTCACATAGTCCCCCTGAAGCACTTTACTACTGAACAGCCTTTAATATGATTTGAAACAGATACCACTCCAGGGCTTTCTCATCTTCATCACTTGTTTGTTTTGACCTTGACATTTATTCAATTAGAACTGATTTGCAAATCATGCACAACGCTTCCTAAAGTCCATTTTCATACACCAGTGCATAGGCCCATCCAGTTAGCAATGATCTTTCCACGCGCCCAAAGTAAAAATCTACAAAACCAAGGAGCTTACAAAACAGCCAAGGTGTCTGTCACAAAGCATCTTCCATTTTCTTTCCTACCATTGCTCTCAGTAAATGGAAAATAAGAGAAGGTATGAAACCTCTTTTGGCAAATAAGTTCCAGCACGGCCTAACTGTCAGATTAATCAGCTCCCTGAAATTTGCCTCAGGAGGAAGCAAAAGAAGGAACAGTTCACATTCAGGAAAGCAGGGTTCATCCCATGAATATTATGGCAGCTCCTCCACAGCTGATGAAGAGAGGGGAGCACACAGTCCCTATCACATCTCTGTCACATGCTCAGTGCTGGGAGAGGAAGAATTGTTAAAATTGTCAAGTACCATTCACAAATTTATGCCTGTGGAGTTGTTCCTTCTGGAAGAGAACCAAATAACTCATACTTTTTGAAAATTGCTTGTGACAGCTTCTCAGTCTGCTTCAGGCTGGCTCTCAGTGATGATTTGTATTTTCATATACTTCTCATACATTAAGAAATTTACACCTGTCAGGTCCTGACAGAGTGTCTCCATCTTCAACCTTTTCAGGGAAAATTCTTTGCTTGCAGACATTATCCAAATAAGTTTCTATTAGAAGTCTGGGTGACATAACAGGTGGGGGTCTAAGAAATATGCAGCAGGCAAGCACAGAATTTTAATGAGAGACAGGGGCTTCTGCACTGGCATAAAAGGGATGGAAATTAAAGTACTGATTCCTGTCACTTTAAACTGCTCATAAAGCCCATGGGTAATTCTCAGGGGAAGTCATAAATGCCCACTACAGAACTTTCTTTACTACTCAGACTGATATCAGAATTTTTATTTCTATTTATGGAATCATACTTGGGGTCAGAAAAGCAGCTCAGAGAACAAGATTCTTCTTAAATAAGCAGGAGGATGGTCGTCCCTGCTGGTACACTCCTTGACAGCAAAGTAAATGCCTGCTCCCCACAGCCAAAGTGGCCAGAAGAGAGGCTGAAGCATGTGAGGGATGTGAGACATGCTCTGGCATGGGACTCCTTGAGCATTCAGCCAAGCCCTGACCTCATAATCCTCAGAAAGCTCACGCCAGTGAAGACACTTACTATTCACCACAGAAATACTACACTTTTGAGAACCGATCAGAAAAAATGTGAACTTTGTGGCTCAGATTCAGTGCTATGCCAAGTACCACAGTCCTCAGCCCAAGTATTTTGATGAGAAGACCCACAGCAGTATTTCCAGCTCAGACAATGCATGCTTGCCATGTGGCCAGCAGCATCCTGGTGCAGCAGCTCCTTCAAAAAGCTCACAAATGTCTGCAAGGACAAGGGACGTCTGTCTGCAAATCCTTCCCTTCCCAAAACCATCCCTGCTCCTCAGGACACAGGAGGTTTCACTCCATGACTGCTCCCAATACTTCATTTTCACATGGGAGACAGAATTTTCAAGGAATGCAGGGTGACATGATAGCAAAAGGCAGTGGCAAGAGGTGACACCATTGCTCACGTAAGAAAAGCAGTGTGGAACACCTGGTCAGGACTGTACCTCCACTGGCTGGGGATGCCACGTGTCAGAGGCCAACATAACTTTGTCAGGAGCATGAGGAAGGGAAGCAAATATCACTCAGTGTTTGTTTCTGACCTCTTTTTAGTGCTGGCTGAATGAAGACTCAGACAGGATGTCCAGAGAGGGCTCCTGGCTTCCCTCACCCCTTGGCACTGGAGAGATGAAGGGGTGTCAGCAGCAAGGGCAGTTTTGTTATGCTCCAGTCAGCAGCAAGCAGAAGACAGAGCACCCACCCTGTTCACCTGTCCCCCCCCCCAAGCTCCTTTCTCACTTCCCTGAGAAATGACTCCATAGGTAAAATAAAATAAATATGCTGCAGATGGCAAGGACCACAAGGCCACACCACACCACTCCTGCCTTCCTCCCTAGGAGAGCAAACATTTGCATTCTCTCTTACATTGTAAGGCAAGTTATTTCAGACCTATTCCTCCTGCAACTAACCATAGTAACACTGCTGGACAGTAACACTTAATTGCCATTGCTTTTATAGTTTAATGAATGGTTGGATTACCGATGCTGAAAAGACACAATTTGTCAACTGTAAATTAGTGTTATTCAAATTAACTTTGGACTATGGAGAGGGCTTTTAATGTCACTCATTTATTCCACCCTTACTGCCCCTGTTCTGTAATTGATGTGCAAACTGCTAAATTACTTGATTTCTTCAATCTTTTTTAATTCTTTATTACTTGATACCTTCTGTTGTACTTTAATGATCTGCCATGCCCAGCTCTTCCAAATAAAGGGCTTTGTTAAAAGACCCAATGAGCCACTTAACAGATTAAATTTCCTCCTTTTCCAACATCTACTTCAAGCCTCTCTTCTCCCATTGATTGCAGAAGGAACCAAATCTCCAATATCTACATTAGTTCTTGAACCATCTCACTTGTTCAGGCAAGATTGCCAAGGTTGCTTGTTTCCAGCAAGTTTTAAGGGTACAGGTAACTGTAACACACATGCCCATAGTGCTGGAGTGAGACGAGACACTCATGGACTTGCTTGAAAGTTTCCAAAAAGGTCACTTCAGTCCCAAAGACAGTCAAACCAACCCCATTAACAGCACAGTCAGCTACTTGCTGGCATTAGCTTTTTCAAAAGGCCACTTTGAGGTTCAGGCTACTGAATGCAGACTCCAGCTTTATTTCATCTAGAGATGCTTAAAAATTCAGAACTATTTTTGTGTGTGCAAAGTTAATTGCCACATTTAGATAGATTTTTTAACGAAAATACTGCTTTACCTAACTGGAAAAGTACTTCATCACATGAAGAATGAAACATTTCTTTCAGGTTTCATTGTTCTTTGCAAAAGCCCATAGATGAGCATCTTTTTTTCTTAAAAGATGTCAGTTGCCAAGTATTGAATTAAGGGGTGATAAATATCTGAATGCACACACACAGAGAAAGAAATTGTATCATCCTGTATCAAATGAATGTTTGCAATTAATTTAATTAAAAATTAACAAATATTTGTAAGTGGAGACTTTCTATTCAAAGATACAGCAGCCTGTCAGTCAAGGCACAGCTGATGAACACCTGCTCTAATTCTATATACAGCATAAAGCCTAATTGTTTTGTCATTCTTGCTTATCTAAGGGAGCCTAATCACAGGATTTGAGGATGTGCCAGCATAAAGGATTGGAATATGTTGAAATTGGTCTGAACATCATGTAATGAAAAAACTGGATGAGGGCAAAAAGACATGAAAAGGAAACAAAATAAGAAAATAAATATAGTAAGTATTGCGGGATTTTATCCACTTTTTTTTAAAGTGGCATCTTTATTTGCATTGGGAAAAAGAATGAAAATCCCTTTAAATGTCAAAGCAGACAGAACTCCATTGTGGAAAGTTTGAAATACCATGAAGTGGGAAAAAACCAAAACACAAATATGCAAAGAAACTGACTGAAATGAAAAATACAGGCAAAATACGGAGTAAATGAGAGTAAAAGCAGCTATGGTAAAATTAGTTGCGGCTGAGAGGAGGCAAATGCAAAGAAGTGTGTGAGATCCTTCTGACACAGATGTTAAAAATTAGTGTTGCAAATGAAGTCAGAGTGAGAGCAGAAAATTTGGCATGTTGGGTACACAGGAGTGCAAAAATCCATGTTTATCACTGTTAGAGATTGACTGGTGCACATTCACATCATAACAACCTCCACTTCGTTTCCAATAAACCAATATATTTCAATCTCAAACACTGAAAACTTGCTTCTGATTTTTTAATGGAGGAGATGAGCTTCTTTTGTCCTCTTAAAGTACTAAAACCAAAACTCCCTGGAACAGCTACAGTGCAGTAGCTTGAGAATGATCAGTTCACCCACACAGGCTGAAAGGAAGATTCTAAGCCACTAGGGTGAAAGGCAGAATATGGATGTAGTTTGCATTTTTCCCTCAATCTACACATGTTTAAATCAACCAAGACATTTTTGCAGCTTCTTATTTAGGTAGAACTAAATCCTTATATTCTCCATTCAAATATCTCCCCTACTTTGTTATTCATGTGCTCAGGTACTTCATTACATAATATCAGAAATGAGATTGTAAAATTCACAAGCATTAACAGTTTTTTCAGGTACTTTTCCCCTCTCCCATTAGATTCTTTCGTAAGTGTTTGGTGGCTTAAAAAAAAAAAAAACGAAGGCAGGCAGAAGCTTAGCAGTAGCTGATCATCCCAAATGATTTCTCCTTTTGTCTATTAAAGTGATTTCACCAACCAACACACAGTATCTGAAAATTATCTCAGCACAACAAATCCACTGCTAAAAATGGAAATGAGAAACAATTATTTATTTCAACATGGTATCATTTAATACCATGAAGAAATTAAAAATATTGGGGATTATTTTTGTTTAGTGTCATGTATTTTGGCATTTTGTTTCAACCAGTCGAGCAGACAGCTACAGTAGGTTTGAACAGAATATTGCCCCAAAGCCAAAAATCAAGCAGATTTTTTATTAGTGAGCTTACTAGATGGATCACTGGAAGAGAAGAGCAATCCAAATCAGTGTTGTAAGCATCCCAATTTAGATTTGGTTCTGTATCAGAAAGCAACTTGCTTCCTCCCAAAGCCACAAAGGCTCTTCAGGGTGCAGGCAGAACAGACACACAAGGGTCTGGTGGTATGGCCGGCTTCCTCCTCAGCAGCAAAGCAGCCACGTGCCCCAGCGAGGGCCTGATCCCTGGTCAAGCCAAGTAAAGCCTCTTGCTCTCACAAATCCTGTCAGGAGCAGCTGAGAGAGCTGGGGTTGTTAAACCTTAAGAAAAGGAGGGGAAACTTGACCACTCTCTCAGCTACCTGGAATGAGGTTGTAGCCAGGTGGAGGTCAGTCTGTTTTCCCAGGTAGCAACTGACAGGACAAGAGGAAATGGCTTCAAGTTGCATCAGGAGAGGTTTAGACTGGATATTAGGGAAAAAAATCTTCATTAAAATGGTGGTCAAGCACTGGAACAGGCTGCTGAGTTCACCACCCTGGAGCTATTTCAAAGGTGCACATATTTCTCACTTTGGGACATGGTTTAGTGGTGACCTTGGCAGTGCTGGGTTAATGGTTGGACTCAGTGATACCAGAGGTCATTTCCAATCTAAATAATTATGTGATTGAATCATATCCTTGCTGAACTGCCTTTGACCAAGCTATATTACCGTCTTAAAACCAGATGCTTGAAATCAAGGGATGCTGGCCTTATAAGCCCTACAAGGGGCTAACCACATGTGACACACACACCTTGGAAACATGCAGTCCTGAGGGAGCCCTCTCCAGCTAGACTGAGTCAGTGCCAGCCTTACAGCAAAGAGCTTGCCTCACAGCCACCACCAAGGCCCAGCCTCTGAGGGAGCCAGGCCCTGGGAGACACCCTACTGCCCTGACCAGGCTTCCTTTCAAAGAAGCACCTTTATGGGGCAGAAGAAAGAGTCATCCAATGCTCTGTTCCTGTAAAACATGATGCACTAAGCATTGGCAGCAGCAGGTGACTGTTTTACCACAGCTTGAATTAAAACCATCAGCATAATACTCCACACATAACTGGCTGCGTCTCATTAACAGGACAGTGTGGTGCTACACAAACAGAAGGCAGGGGGAAGCTGAGAGACCAGGTGGAACAGGCATGAGATGGAACCTGCACAATGGATAACCAACAAAATAAGTGGAATATGTGTGTCATCAGTTCACATGTTGAAAAGGAGAAGTCTTATCCTTCACTTTGCAACTCCAGTGTTGTGCCATTAAGAACTAATTGGAAGTTCTCCTGTATCACTCGTATCACTCTGCCTAAAACCCACTGCAATAATGCAGTTTCACAGGTTACAAAAATAAATGGACAGTTTTTGGTGAAAGATGAAGGAAAAAGGACACAATACTGACATATCTGCTTCCATCTTTTGTGCTACTTTCCTCTTTTCAATAAAATTGTCGGACACTGTCAAGTCAAAGTTGGAAGAAATAAATAAAAAACCCAAGAAAGAAAACATTACAAATGTAGGAGGAGAAACCAGCACACAACTACCAGGACTAAGTCTTCAAAGGAACATAAATGCACAGCTTGGGATATTCCATTTATCCATGTCTAATAGCTTCAGTGTCCCTCATCCTCCAGTCAAAAATCCTGAAGGAATTATTTTTTCTTTAGCACTAGCTGCAGCATTTGTCTGTTCTTCATCATTTCCTCAGATAAAGTTTCTTACAGAACTCACTCTCTGACAGGCATAAAAGTATTTTCTTTGATGGCAGCTGAGAGTTTTACCAGGAAAAAAGGAACTACCTCTGTTTTGTCATACCTGGACATTCATTTGAGGGATATAGAGACCATTTATCTTGCCTGTGTCAGAAAGCTAAAAAAAAGAAAAAAACACAATTATATGATCCCCAATGAAAAAGATCGCAAGAAGGAAGAATTCTTGAGATTTTCCCTCTCTGCTCTTAACACTAAACGGGACTGCTAACATGGAGCAGCCTTTATCCCTTTCCTTGCATGTCCTGATAATGACACTGAACTCCCACACAGATTTAACAAATGGAGAAGCAGGAGGGCATACAGCAAAAGCCCTTAAACCCCCAGTGTTCTCCAACTACCCATTTGCCAGAGAACATGCAGCTCTTGCTGCTGAGAGCCAGGCCATCAATTGCTGAGGAAAAGATGCCCCCAGGAACAGCAAGCCCTTCTCTCATGGCCAGGCAGACAACCTTCCCAATGTGAGCCTCTATTCACCTCTGGATCTGCAGTCAGGCGAGTGAGATACCTCTGCTCCTCCTCACAACTTCTCAGAGGAACAACAGAGAGGAGTTAACAAGCAAGGGAATGGCAGAAGGATTGCCCCAATTTGGGGATGTTAGCCTTGCTCAATAAAACAGTGCTCAGCAGACACAGTAACTGGGGAAGGACAAATGGCTTGAGGTATAACACCAGACTGTTTCTCCTCTCAGGGCAGTCAAGTAGTTGGAAAGTAAAATATTAAAAGAAAGTTGTTGGATTGAAGAAAAAGAGAAAATAACTACATTTTCCCACTCTCCCAGGAACCATGGTAGGACTAACTGTCCCTAGTCTGCTAACAACATACAATTTCTTTAGCCTTGCAGGAGTCCATAAATGAAAACTTAATAGAAACTTCTGAACCCATCTTATTCCTTAAAATGGAAATGACTTTTTCAGATTTGGCCTTCCTTAGCAAGCTTTTTCACTGCTTCAATCATTAGAACCTTTATTTCTTTGCCCAGCACATGCCTAATTTTTTTTTTTGCATCTTAGGACAGTGCCAATGCCTCTGGTGGAAATTTTCACAAGGTGAGTTGTATCTACTGTCCTTCCAGGAGATACGCAGAGAGGTTCTCTTTTCTCAAGCAGAGCACCGCACACAGGGGTTTTACAATCAGATACACTCAGAAGAAAACAAAATGTGAAAAAATACAAATGGAAAATAGTTTTCCCCTTAAAGTTTCAAGTATTAAGTAAAAACTTCCACATTTTTAAAGGTAATAAAGCAATCATGATCAAAATACCTGTGTCTTTACCTCATTCTTTTATTTGTAAATTTTGCCCTGAGTTAAACAATAATCTTATTTTTGTGGCTGATCTCTGTTGAGTATCAAATGAATCAATCTTCTTTCTATCTAAAATGGACTAGGTAATTGTTAATAGAAGATTCAAAGGAGAAGAGCAAAACGTCATTTGTCATTTATCATTGCACCACCAAACAAGTGACTGGGAAGATAAAAAAACCCACAGATTATACAGAGCACTGACACTGGTTTCATTTACACTTCTGGTCTTTACACCATGGTTGCTTTTCAATTATAGAAGCAAAGATAAAAGAATTTGCCAACCAATTTTAAAATTCTTCCTCCAAAGCTTCTTGCCACTTTTCTTTCTAATATATTTTGAAACAAATAAGAAAGGTTCTTAATACAATTTAAAATTAAGAATCATATATTTTTATTAAGAAAGTCAAGAAGCACATGCCTAAAAATTACCCATAAGCATTTCTATCCTGGCAAAAAGAAGACATACTATCCACATTAAGTTAATGACTGACAGCAGACAATTTCATGATAATATTTTCAGATAGATTTTTTTTTTCCCCTGTGACAAGTTTGTGTGGTCACAGAATCTTCCTTTCACCAGACTAATACTTAAGCTTCTCTCTTTCTTTGTCTGCTAGTTCTGCTCTGTCAAATCTAGTAATATCCATTATATTGCTAAAGTCTTATAAAAAGAAACAGGTTACTCAAAAAGGAAATATTATGGTCTATTCCATTAAACACAGTAAAACTTTAAATCCCACATAAAAATAGGTCATCCAATTACATGGCAAAAATGACATTTTTCATTGTCCAGTACACAATATATTTACGGGAAAATTACCAGAAACTCCTCAGCTGTATCAGATCTGAACCTTATATTTAGATGCAGTCATATATTACTGCTGATAATGTGATGCCAGTGAATAGATTGGAATTTTTCACTGTCCTTTATCAAGATAAATTGTTCTGTCAATAGCAAATGGCTGGCAAGTATTAACACTCTGCACACTATATGACTTTTCATTCCAAGCAAAAATTGTATTTAATGCTTTTTCACAAAATCCATGGCCGTGACTATCCCTATTACCTATTTAACTGCCTTTTAAAAGGAGGATTTATTTCTGCAAATTAGGATCTGGGTAACAAGACGGTATCATGCATCATAAACTTTAAGTCAATACAAGGCAGGACACTTGCAGTTCAAATGGGGAAATACCTTTCTCTCATCATTTGGTCACCCAATAGCATTACCAAGCTGTGGTGGGAGCAGCTGCTCAGAGCAGAACTTTATCTTGGCGTTCTTCCACCTACACCGCCACCACATCCCACAGTAGCCATTTGCTCATTGGCCTATTACTTTCAATAGGTATCCCAGTAATTGGCTATTTCACACTTGTAAGGCTTGAACTGGCAGAGTGCAAAGGGCAGCCAAGCAGCCTGTCAGGGTCCTGCATGCTGGTCATCCATCAATTATCATCTGCTATTACAAGACAGAGCAAATGCTCTGAAACCTTGTTGGCTTGGATCAGCTTTGCTATGAGCACAATTTATCCCCAAACCATGTTAAGTTCCTATCTGAAGAGCAAGGAGGCTGCTATGAAATGAGTAACATGTTTGTTGGTTGGCATGCACTGGGGAGGGAGGCAGCGGGGGAGACACTGTTGATTATCTGCAGGATTGTAGCTTCTGCTGGGTTCTGTGGCCACCTGCTGTCCTACACCCACTCCCTTTGCTAAGAAATACTCAAAACCAGAAAAACAGAGTTTGTTTTATAAATTATGACTTCACAGGAAAAAAAATGTCCTGCCTACGGGAGCCCAGAAAATCTGGGCACACTGCTGGTATTTGTTGTAAATTGTTCTTTATCTGTGTTTATGACAGAAAGAAACACATCTGGAAGAAAAAAAGGGTAAAAGCATTATGGTAGTTCAGAAAGTCACAGTGACTGTTATACTAATCCCTTTTCTGCTTTAACCTGACACTCTGAGAGGCTCCATTTGCAATGGAGTCAGATTTGATTTCTCACATTTCCTGCAGCATTTTATTCCGCATCTTTCTGTGACAGGCTTTTTCATTACTCCTATTTAAAAAGCAAAAAGGTATACAAAATCTTTGCCCATCTTATTTCCTAGTCACTAGATGTTCCAGTTCTAGGTAACGTTATTTAATGGTGGCTAGATCGTCTTATCTACCAGCTTCCTGTACAAACAACCCAGACAACTCCTTCCCAAAGGCCAAATTGATCTGTTGACCTGCTAATATAAAAGTGGTCTCTTGCCTTCCAAGTACATACCTTGAGCAAAGTAAATGATTTCAAAAAATAAACAAACTTCTATATTATATGTGCTAATAAAATACCAAGTACTTAAAAAAGATGAGAAAAAAATCACGAACTTGTTAAGAGCAAAGTGATTTAGAAAGCCAATAAAGATGTTTAAAAATCAATTCTGAACTTTGAGAGGACATGTCTAAGGCTCTTAATAAATCCACCTTCAAATAAATCTAAGAGTTACACACCCTTACTAGTTGAATAAATGAAGTGACACTGACGCATATCTAATTGTAATACATCACAAGATAATCTGTCAAGCCACAAGTGTTCAGGTCCTGTCGCCCTTCTTCATCCATTATTTATACATAACCTTCACTGCCAGTGAAATCTCTATGAAGTATAGCTTGGTATCCAAATGCAGCCATTTTAGTCACTCAGCAGATACAGTCAGGAATCAAACCTGCACAAACTCTCCAAAATAGCTGTTACTCTGCTGGAGAGAGAGTGTTCACAAAGGAACAAACATGCAGAAGCCACAACTGCTTTCTGCTTTGCTTAATAGACTGAAGAGCTAACAGCCCCATGTCTTTGCAGTGGACTTTGGGGCATGCCCTGCTGCCAAAGCTTGCTTTATATTCATTTCAAGATGCTATCTGGGGTCTCTCTAGCCTTTATTTCTTTATCCTATTTTAGACAGGGAGGCTCACTCAGAAACACATCTCAGTGCTCTTAACAGCATCTGCTGTGGTAATAGGCAAGCAAACTAATGGAGCAGTGCAGTATTTTTTACTCCAAACTTGCCAAAGAAGTGTGAAGGGCAAACAGTTGGACATATTTACATACATTCATGATCCAGAAAGTCTCAGTTCAGCAGCTGCTGCAGCAAAGGCAATTCTTTCCTGTTAGCCTGCTCCATGAGCACAGCTCTGCTTCACATCCTGCTGAGAATGATGGTGGTTTGCAGGGAAAGCCACCAGAGCAATAGACTGGCTGGGGTTTTTTCGCTGACTCTTATGTTAGTAACTGAAGTCACAAATTCTTAATCACCACTTTATTGAGGAAGAAACAGGGATTCCTCCGCCTGTTCCTCTTCTTACCCCAAGGCACACATAGACACTTTCTAAATGTAAGAATAAAGATGCACAATTCACAGTATTTCAGCAGTTCAGCCAGGACCTCTGCTTAACTCAGGAGGCTGCAATAACAACCACAATCTGTTTCAGGCACGCAGCACTAGAAAATTAAAGGTTCTGTAAATTACATGGCTATATTCCTCCAACAGCCCAATTAAAGGCTTTATTATTTGTCAATAAAGTACCAAATAAAAAAGGTATCCTCCAGATAAGGCAGCTGTTGCTATTTGGCTCTAGTGAGCTTTTATTTATGTTCTGTAAGTTTGCAGCATGTAAGTTGCTGATAGGCCATGCATGTTATTACCAGGTGGCCCACAGAAATGCTTGTGTCCCAAGGGACAAGTCCTCAACAGCACACATCTTTTCCAGCACACACACAGCCTATTCACATGTGGTGTGATTCCTGTTATTGCTTTCTGCCTCAGAAAGAGCAGACACTGCCTCCCCTTTAACACAGCATCCTCCAGCAGCCACTGACCCCTGTACTAAGCAATACTTGCTCTGCCTGCCTCTTGGTATGGTGTTGGTATGCCCAAGGGTGTCCAAAGATACCAGCAAGAGTTTTCCTTGTATACTCAAAAGGAAAAAAGGATCGGGCCCCTAAGCAATACTCTTATCCTGCTGAGAGTTGTTATCACCAATTCCTAGGCTAAAAAGTTTGGCTGCTGCTGTCTCTGATGCCCATACTTATTCTGCCCCTGGCCCAGCTTCCCAGTAGTAAGTTTGCAGAGCTGAAGCTTCTCTCTTCTTCCTTATCATCACCTCTTTTTTTTTTTTTTTTTTTTTTTTTTTTTTTTTTTTTTTTTCATTTAAAGAGCAATGCCTTATGAGCTTTTACTACGGCTGTATGTTTTCATCCCTAGGAAACCGTAACAGCACTCAGGAACTGAGGCATTAAGACATCAACACAGCACCCCCATAGCTTAATGTGCACAATTCTCTCCCCTTCACCAGCTTTTTTAATTCCAGGCACTTCCTACTTCTTGTTTGGGCTTCTGAGTGATACAAGTGTGTAATTAGTGAAAAAAGGCATTAACATCTGCAAGGCACTCTTCAAACATCAAAAAATCAAGCTATGCAAGTCTGCTTGCTGTTTCTTGTAATCACAACATTAATTTCTTACTTTTGGGGAAAAATAACATTCCTGTATTTCACAGACAATGGCAGAGCTAAAAATTAATTTAAGATGATAATGCTACATGAAAATAAAAACCTCCTCTGATTGAATTTCAAGGACTCTTCTGTTTAACTAGCTTCAAGAGTCCTTTTTTTGATCATAATAAAATTATTTGCCATATGGTTCAGATGCTTGTGATCCTCTCTCAATGAGAGGATTATGCATGAGATATAATGCCTACTGTAGCTGCAGCCAAGCACACAGCTGGCTCTGATAATGCCAACAAATGGCTTCATCTATCTCAATGTCACGTAGGAGCCGGTGCGATGTGAATCAGCCTAGAGTACAATTAAAATCTACATCATCTGTGAGAAAGGTGATGGAGGTTCTGACATCAGAGCTGTGCCAGATTCATCCTCTTTCCATTGTAACAGAAGAAACATGTTGCCCCTTTCACCCTGTCACACTAATGATGTGCTTTGCACATCCCTTCCTCTGCACATTAAAGGTAGTAAATCAGGGAGACTCCTATTTAAAGGCTTTGCCTTTATCTGACATTCAGTAACGAGGACAATTTCTAAATTTAAGTGCATTCCTTGCTCCCTCCTCTGTGATGAGATAATGCCACTGGAAGTCTGAGTGAAATATGCATAGAGGAGTTTATGATCCATATGGATGCAAATTGTGACAGTATGCAAGAATTTCCTTGTTTTAGTTCCACAATATTTAGTCACACTAATAAAACTAGGCCTGCAAATCCATTTCTTCCACCAAAACAAATTTTATTGCAGAAAATGGCCATAAATCACAGCAAACAAGCTTGATATCAAGCCACTGATGAACCTCCTCTTTTAGGGCTTTAAAGCTAGTGGAAACTTGGGCAATTATTTTGTTTTATTGTTAGACTCATTAAAGAGAAAACCCACAAATATGTTTTATTAGCATTTTTGACAACTTAACGTAAATATAAGACATAATTACTTATGTCTGGCTCTCAAATTTCATTACAATCCAGGGTTCTATCAAAATACTTTAAAACTCTGGATATCAGAAATATAAAAGCTTGTCTGGTGGAATACGGCAAGACACCAGCTAACGTTGTTTTGTCCTTTCTGTCAATTTAGTTGCATCAGTTTGTGTGGCACATTGCAAATGGTATTGCTAATCAATGCAATGTAGGCACTGAAAAATGAAGATATGCAGTTTTACACTCACTTGTGATCTTTACTGAGATGTAATCAGTCTCTTTAAAAATCTTTAATCACACAATATACACGCAGACCATTTTCAACTATCTCCTGCTTAGGACATATGACAAAGTCTCAGTGCGTGCTCCTGAATTACAATGATAAATGTGTTTTTAAATGCCCATGTTTTTACTAAATAAGACAAAATACATCACATTTGGTCTTCCATTGTGCTAGTCCATCTTAATGTCATTTGTCATAATGATGTTACACCACCCTAAAACTGATACGTGCCAGTATTAAAGTATTTTTTTATGCACCAACATCAAAAAATCTAAATCTGGGAATGCAATGCTCAATCTCCATAGGAAAACCTTGCTGCTTTCTGTTAAGCAGTCAGTGGTAATAGGGGGCTTTGCCTACACATCAGCCTGCATGTCTGTAAGGACACTGCTCTCTTAAGTTAATTTAGACAGAATGACAGCAACATCCTCTTCCATAAGAGCCTACATGGTACCAGCTTTGGAGAAGCATCAGGTGACATAAAAATCTACTGTTTAATATAGTAAAAATTACAAAACTTGAAAATGAAAAAACATAAATCAACTCAGAGCTTCTAAGGAATACTTAAGAAAGCAGATGTCTCTAAAGCGAACCATGCAATCCTTGTAGTTGATGTAAAATGTCATTGCTCTCAAAGGAAAAAAAAAAGAAAATCCAAGGAAAAGTTTTACTGCACCTGCAGGGTCTGCCTATATCTAAACTTACTGAACTACAGATAAATGAAAGAAAAAGCTGTGTGTGAAGGCTTCATGCTTCACTGAATAACATTTGCTCTCTCAGACCTTACTCTTGGGTTTTTTTTCCCCCCTTCCCAAATAATGACAGCTGGAAACTGCACAACAATTCACCCGCTTAAAATTCAGGAATGGGTTCTTCATAACTGTACCTAAGAAACTTTGCTTTTGAAGATAAGACACCTGCACTTATATCCAAGTTATGCTTTCCTCCTTTACTTGAGTAGATAAACACACAGTAGCCCATACCCAAGTTTGAAAATAAATTGCAAGACTTCATAAAAGCAGCCATGTCAAATGCCAAATTGTTCTTTCCTGTGCATCTTTCAACAGTTCTGAAACAATTAAGCCAAACCACAAAAGGGTAAAAAACAGAGAGCAAGAATTCATATCAATTAAGGTGGCAGATATACTAGGGAAAAAACTGGGAAAAACTCTTCTCCTATAATGTCAAAATGCCATTGAAAACTATTAACACAGTTCCTCTATAGTCCTGAAAATTGTACTAGAGCTACCCCAATTCATCTTTTGCACCCACTTTTATATACATCTCTGCAGATCTCCCAGAAATCCAGGAATTTAAGAAAATCTAACACATATAATCATGAAAAATATATTTGAAGAGAAAAACACTCTTAAAACAACTAAATAACAGTTTTACAAAATTAACCTAACAGCAACAGAAAATCCTGTTAGCTAAATGTGGCACTCTCAAGAAGACAATAAAATCATAAAGCAAACAGAAATAAAATAGAGGCACAGAAAGATCACCATCACAACATATTAAAAATCTGAAGTTTAAAAAGCCATTGATTTGAAGGTGAAAAAGCCAATGGCAACTACAAAACTGCTGAAATATTAATTTGAAATCACAGCGCACAATTTCTAGAAGCAAGGCATAAGAAATTTTATCGTCTGTGGTAAAGTAGAAGTTCTTGATGATATGTGACTTGGCCCAAGCCACCAATATATTTTTAGTATGTTATAATAAAAAGCAACCCATGGTAGAATAATTTGTTCAAAGAAAATTAAGACAGTACTAATCTCAGCATTTGCTGCAGGAAGAGGAAGAAACAAGTGAAGAAAAAACAGAGATGAAACTGACTAAAGGAATAAATGTTCTAGTAATCTCATCCTTTAACACTTGCCTGTACTTTTACCTTGAAAATGTGCACAACAAAACTGAATTCTGCAAGCTACTGCACATACGGCCAGACCACTAAACTTTCCCTATTCTTAATAACCAGGCTCAGAAAAAGCCTGGTTATCAAAGAAGTTTGCTTCCATCGAGGAGTAAAAAGGCAAAACCACTTAGTTAAAGCCTCCCATCCCCAATGCGCATACCTACAAGAGAACAAAACCTTGAATTCTCGAATGACTTGGTGAAAATAGGAGAAATTACATGAACAATCTATAAAGACATGTGGACAAACCAATATTAGATACGAAATAATGAAAAAACCTAATCTTTAGAAAACAGATGGTGATTGCTGACTCAATGAAGACCTTGCAGAGCCATATATTGGGTTTGTGAGGCAAAGTTTTGATAGCAGGAGGCTACAGGGATGGCTTCTGTGAGGAGCTGCCAGAAGTTTCCCTCATGTCTGAGAGAGCCTGTGCCAGCCACCTCCAAGAAAGACCCAGCAGTGGCCATGGCCAAGCCCATCAGCAGCTGTGGTAGCACAGGGTAACAGTTAAGCAGGGGCAAAAAGCCCTGTGCATTTTGCAGCCAGAGCAGGGAGAGAGAACATGTGAGAGAAACAGTCCTGCAGACACCAAGGTCAGTGCAGAAGGAGGTGGAGGAGGTGCTCCAGGCAATGGAGCAGTTTCCCTGCAGCCCATGGTGAAGACCATGGTGAGGAAGCTGTGCTCCTGCAGTCCATTTAGGTCCATGATAACCAGACTATTAGTGAAGCACTGAGACTGCAGAGAAGAAAAAAGGAGGATCACAAAAACTGTTTATCTCATACTTGGCAAATATCTCTTCCTGTCATGTTCTCTGAACTTACTGTTGCTCTAACTAACTAAGAAGAAACAAATTGTATGGAAACCTTTTCTTATCTTAATGTGCTGAGCAGCTCAATTCACTTTCTGAGCAACTCGCTTCCAAACACCCAACATATTTTGCTGCAAGGTTTTACCAGTGCTTGCCATTGTTGATGTGATTCATTTCTGCATGCTGCTGAGTTCCTCACCACCAGCTGAGCACCCAGATACAGACAGAAGCAAGAGGGGCTACAAAAGAAAACTTTTCTTCATTGAGTAAACTGTAGTATTTCAAGACTTCTTACTGCAGAAGATCAGAATATATTTCTCCTTGATATATGAAATACTTATTGACAGATTATTTCAATCAAAATATCTACAAGTCTGGGTCCTCAAATGGTACAAGAGGTTGTATATAGAATTATGGGTATGTGTTGAGGTTATTGCTGATCTCCAAAACATGCTTCCCATTTTAAAGATAATATTAGAATCTCAAAGAGCATGAGAAAAGAGAAATGAGAAAGCAGATGAGAAAAACAAAGAAGTTTACTTTTGAGATAGCTCCAGTGCACCTCCGAGCTTTGATATTTTCTGTTCACCTTCTTCTATATCCCTTTTTTCATTTTCCTAGAACCAGCTGTCTATTCATAAAGCCAGAAATATATTGCTCAATATAGCATCAGTATTCCTACTATAGCCCTGACAGATTAGAAAAGGTTGTTGAAAAGCAAATGCATATATGTAAATGTTTTTTCTATATTAAATGGAAACATCCCAAAATCTCAAATGATCCATGTGAAATTTTAATTATAACTTAACAGCTGTTTCAGCTAATTGAAGAATATCAGAAAGGTGATTTCCTTTTCATTGTAATTAAAGAGTTAAGCCTAATTTACTGTTGTCAGAATAAGACTAAATGCCAATCTGCTCTGCCTAATTACAGAAAAAGGTAAACAGGAGAACTCCAAGACAGATATCAGAAGGCTCCCTCCTACCTCAAAATAAACCCTAAATGCACTTCTTTTCTGGCAAGAAGATGGGCAATGACCTTTAAAGCAAGCAAGCAACTCACTCTAATTCTGCTTTGCCATCCCTTTATTAATTTTCCCTGGAAGCTATTTTCATTTCCATTCCCTTGACTTCCAGCTTTATTGTCTAATATTGTAGCTCTGCATAAAGGTAAACATATGTTTTGCATTCACTAATGTGGTATTATCTAGTTGCCACCACTGAAAGAAAAATGGAATACAGAAGTAATGTTGAAATACATGTTTTTCTAGGACAATAAAACAGATTTTTCCTCCTCTAACTCTGGAGGAAAATAGAGTGAACAAAAAAAATCTTTTTGATCTCTGAAATACATATAATATGCATACTTTCTAAATTACCCATTAAATACAACGGTCTTCATAACAAATACAGTCCTTCCAAATGTACCTGAACAAAAAGTGGAAGCTATGAGAGTTTAAAGTTTTTGGGTTTTAAGCAATCCAGTGATTAACAGAACCTGCACATGAGAACTTTTCTACTCCACCTTTTTCCACCTTTCTCGCAGCACAGATGCCATTATTGAAGAGAAATGTAAGATTTACCAGAGACATAGAACCTGGCTACAGGTGTCAATAATAACCAGTGTAAAGTTAACATTGACATAATCCATACTTCAGTTGTGTGCGTGTGTATTAATTATGAAAGCATGCTACCACCAACATGTTATATAAAACGCCAAAGAACTCCATGTGGAATTTTGCTCCTATCTAGGTATAGGAGCAAAAGTAGTGAGAGATGAGTGAAGCAGTGCAACCTGGGAGCAGTATTTCCCTGAAGAAAAGTGCATCTGTATATTTAATTCACATTTGCTCAACACCTGAAATTCTGCATAGCTCAAGAGCAATCAGCAGCAGACCCTAGCAAAAAGGTGAATAACAAGCAACACCACTATGCTGGATATCAATAGTAGATCAGGAAGCCAACTGAAAAATATTAAACTCATCACATGATGGGGATTTAGGCTGGAAGGGACCTCAAAGATCACATTTTTCCAAGCCCCCTGACACAGGCAGGGACATCTCCCATTAGATCAAATTCCTTGAAGATCCATCCAACCTGGTCTTGAACACTTCCAGGGAATGTTCATAGGTGTTGGACCATGTGAATCAAGGAAGAACAAATGCAATATGGAAGGCATCTTGGATGTCTTTAACAAAGGCCAGCGCTGTTGGAAATGAAGTCTCAGATTTGAATAGAACCTCATCTAACAGTAAGGTATCATGCACTGAATACAATCTGTGACCAGACAGCTACTGTTCTCAGTTCAGTTGATCATGGTTATTTTAAAGAAGCACAAACAAAATACAGAGAGCCAATCATATACTGAAAATACTAGAGGTAAGTTGGCAGTGAGCACTTTCTGCTCTTCGCTGCACAAAAATCTTTACATTAATTCCAGTCACATTTTAAGTACTAAACATTCTGCTTTTATGCTCAATTAATGTGACTTAATCCAGCCATAAGCAGAATATTTCAGAAAACCAGATTGTGCTGGGATTCCCCTGCCTCCTTGTGCTCTAGTGCTTCTGCTGACCTTGACAAATCTCTTGGTTCTCCTTCATACAATGTAATTTCCTACATATTTTTAAATGGCCAAAAAGAGACAGTGTACAGCAAAAACTTAATGGGGAGTTATAAAAGCGTACTTGAAAACCATCTCTGACTAATTAATTTCAAAGAGAATAAAAAAACCCAATTTTATACTATACTGAATATTACAAACATAAATTCAAACATAAATTGTACACATCTATTTCAGCTGCCGTGCCCCCTATACAAAGCAGGGCTTAACTCTGAGGTCAGTGGGAACAGCTAAAGATATTACTCCACCTTCCTTCCACTGCTTTCTCTCTCATTTATTTGTGCTTAACTCTCTGCCCAAATGTTGTGAAAAATCTTAACACAAATTTATCTCAGGAACATTTACAGAAATATTTACCTTTGCAGGTATCATCTCATTGGTTAGCTTCCCCAGATAAGAAGCTACTAGAACCAAATTATTTTACTACTCATCTTTCTCTGTCCTGTCAAAAGTACATTTAACGCAATCTGTGTGATGAATGCGGCCTCGTGAGAAGTGGGAGGGAAAATTAATTTGGGGGGTCTGACAATGAAAAGATCATTTGTCATTACTGAGCTAAGCTCTGCCAGCAAATGACTGTATTGTTAGATCCCAGTGGCTGCTGCCCATTCTCTGCCCCTTCCCTTAGCAAACTCCTCCTTCCTGAAACTTTGGTTTGCTCTGAATGAAGGTTATTAGCAATACTAACCAGCCAGGATGGGGAGCTTGGATGCAGTGGAGGTGGGACATGAATTTGTTAGAACTAATTTGTCTAATGTTCGGTAACAAAGGGAAAGTGTCAGCGCTGTGAATTAATACAGCATCAATCACTGACTAACTGTTTCAGTACATGTAATGAGAAAATTCCCAGGCCAACCCAATGGTCTGCACAGGCAGCTGGAGAGATCACACTCTGAATTGGATTTTTATTTTAACGCAACTTCCATCTTTAAAGCAAGGAAGAGCCTAGGGAGACTACTCTTGGCATGTATATGTATGTGCATATATATATATACATACATATGCACACATATATTCTTTCTTTCTATATATATTTTTTCATCTTGGAATAGATGAAAATAGTATTTATTTTCAAAAATAATGCCTCATAGTTCAGTTGATTGTAAGATTCCTGGCTAAATGGGCCTTTTTTCTTCAAGTTGTTAGATCTTTTCTCCAGTAGATTTTTTAACCATATAGTAAATCATCCTATTATAACTTCAGTTTGTATAAAACAGAACATAATTGGAAGCCGTTTAACATCCAGAAACATCCAGGGATTTTTTTGTCCCTTTCATTTGCTGATCACATTAAGAAACATGTATTTTAATACTTATAGACTAAATGCAGTTACACTTGAGAAACACATCCAGTTCCATTTCTTTAACAAGGATATTTACTCTTTGCATCATGACTTCCCATTGTTTTCAAAAAGTAGCAGAGTAAATGAAATTTTTGATATTAAAAAAATAAAAAACACTGTAGATCAAAAAATGCATCAAGTTGACATCAACTGGAAAACTGGAACAGTTAGTGGGCAACTCACTGAACTGTCACCTCTGGAAAGAATGAACTCTCTGTATAAACAAATTAATCAGAGAGAGTTTAGGAGTGACAGAGAAGACTAAGGAAGAAACGAAAAAATTAAAATTAAGGAGAAGTTGAAGAAAGACCCTTATTACAAACAGTAAAAAAGAATGTGCCACTTACAACTAAAAGGCTCACTGAACTTTGTATACAGATTGCATCCTCCAGCACAACACATCCAGACTACCTGATCTTCAGCCTTCCCAACTTGAGATGGCTGCAGTGAAGTACTGAAGATATTTTATCTCTTCTCAAGTCAGATAAGCAAAGTGTTGCAGGTCATTACCAAAGCATTCCTGTCCCCTTCCCATTGCTGCCCGTTTTTTATTACTCTGCTAAATATTTTGCCACCTTCAGCAGTGTAAGATGGCCTTACAGACCTCTAGAATGCCTTCCAGATCAAACTGTAGGCCTTGAAAAATATGCTGCAATATAGTCTAAATGCCTATTCTATGGACTTCAAACATCTTGTACTGCATGCACTGTTAGGCATGGGTCTCAAATAACACACACACACACAAAAAAAGAAACCCCAAACCAAAACAAAACGCCAACAAAACCAAAACAAGCAAAACCCCTGAAACAAACAACTAACAAACAAAATTCCCCCAAAACACCACGACCCAAAAACAACAACCAAAAAACCCACTAAAAAACCTTACCAAATAAACACCCCAAAGTTAAAACCTGTGAGTTCAAGGCAAGTTTAGGGCCATACTACCCTCTCTGTCAGACAAGGCCTGCGCTGCCACAACCCTGTCCCTAAGCCCCTATGACACCAGGAAAACATCAGGAGGAAGTGAACTGTGGCCTTGTGTTTCTGATCAGGGCAGTTTTGTGAAATACTATGATGGGATATTTTGGAAAAAACATCCTAGAATATGACTCTAGGAAATAGTACTTAAGAGTAGCCTGAAATAGAGAACAGAATATCATTTGCCTTTGGCAAGGCAACAGATGGGCTGAGAGGGAGCTATGACTGCCCAAAGTGGCAAACAAAGAAAACTTCTCTTTGTTTTCCAGCAAAGAAAGGAAGAACTGCAACCATTCTCCCCCAACAGGCTTCAGAGTAACCCCTGGGAAAGGCTGAGCTTTGTATTCCTGTGGGAAAGAGACACTGGAACTAATTGCCACTGCACTTTCATTTAAACTCGTGTGTATTTATCAGAACAAAAATTATATATTTATGTGTATAGGAATGGTCAGAGAGCATTGCAACCAATCAAGGCACCACTGTAATGATTAAATTAAACAACAGTTAAATTGAACACAGAGAAGAAAAAAATTACTTGTATTATTTAGCTGTGGAGCAATAACTTGAAAAGATCAATGGAGAATTATCTAATATGTACCCAAAATTCCCCTTTACCACTTGCATATCACATAAAAACCATTTCTGATAATTTTTATGCACACAAAATATTAAGGCTTTATTTAGATGATGCACATATACACTATTTTTATTGCTGGAAAAAGTAGATCCTTTAGGTCCAAACTGAATTAATGGAGAACTTCAGCGTCTTTTACTCAAAGTGTACAATAGACAGTCTATAGCATCAGTCCTAGATGAGTCCTAGGAAGGAACTGTGATTCAAATACAGAACTCTTTCCATTACTGTGACAGCGGAAGGAAGTAATTAATTGCAACTAAATAGAGACTGCAGTGTATTTCTCTTTTCTTCTATGAGCTGGTGGATTGAGGCAGGTGCAGGGAATAAAAGCTACATATGACAACAGCCCCTCTTCTTCTGCCCAGCTGGATGGAGAACTACATGCAACCCTTTACCCAAGATTTCAATTCTCAGGACAAGGAATAGTATTAGGAAGATTCTGTCTCCTTGGCCTTACAAAATGGTGTCCCTGGAGCTTTTTTTGCAATTTGGTTCCTGATAAAAACAAAAAATTAAATAAATACCAATGACTCAGAGGAGAAGCTCTGAATCACATACTGAAGACTTGCTCTCCTTACATGTCCTACTTTGTTTCAATACTTTACATTACAAAAATAAAATCAAAGGAAATATGATTTATTTAAAGGTGTAAACAAGGGGAGTCTCCTGCTTATTTAAGATGACAATTGAATGGCAGTTATTATTGGCAGTATAACTTCTCCTGTCATTATATCATAAAGCACTGACACCACTTTCAAACTATTTCTACAGGGTACTCATGAAAAATCATAAACCATTATAAACCATGCAATGTTTGTAACAAGTATATTCATATATTTTGTTAATTTATATCATGTTTCACACATATGAAGGGAATAAAAATCAGGAATAATTATTTCTCAATATAAAATAATCACTGTGTGTGAGTGCACACAGATTGTGGTTATGTTCAGTACTTCCTTGTGGTAAAACGACAGATAAGATTACATTGTCATAATTTTTTCTGGAGAAACAGTATTTAAAAGCTTTATAAAAAGCCTAATCAAAAGCGGGTATGCCACTTTCTCAATGACAATTGATGCAAAAAAGAAAGTCACGCTTTCAGACAACCTAACTTATCACTTATCTTCTGCTGTTGTTGGATTTTTTGTTCTGTTTGGAGAGACTGAGTGGTTTTGTGGTCAGTTGAGTGTGTGGAATTAAATCCAGCTCCTAATCTGGTGAGTTATCTATGGTGTGCAAGGCAGACACCATCTATTATGTAGCATCAGTGAATGACAGTATGAATAGCAGCCTTTGCCAGTTAAAACTGCGATAAGACCTGGATTCTGAGAGAAGTTCCTGCTCCAGAATGATCTCTATTGTTCCAGCCATCAGTTTGGGCAGAAAGACCAATTCAAAGATAACACAGCAATGATGCTGCCCTTTAACATAGAAAAATATCACCAAATAATCAATTCACCTGCATGTAGAAAGATATCTGTCAAGATGATTTTAAAAGAAAAAGAATCCAGTGCTGTGTTTTTAAAATTAATAAGTTAAATGTAAAGAATTTCTTAGAGTTAGGACTTGATCCAAGGCAGAATTATTCCCTATTCAGTGTTTGGATCTCCACAACTGATTATTTCCATATCTCTGCTAACACCTTTCATCTCAACCCCCCCTTATTTGTAAATGAATTGCTGCTGATGGGCACATCTGCTGAACTTCAAGTAGCACTCTGCTGCTAGCCCAGCTTTCTGCCAGCCCGGGCTGGCCCTTCTGTGCAGGAAGGAAGCAGAAGCACCGAGCAGGAGCGCAGGACGCCACGCGGGACCACAACCCCGCAGTCCCTCCCGGGCAGGGCCGTTCAGCACCGCGGACAGCGCCCGCCACCCGCGCCCAGGCGGGGATTCGGGCACTCGGCATAACCCGAGCTATCTTCATGTTGCTCACTAGCAACAACAAAAAAAGACCGGCTTTCTGAGCTCTTCTGGAAACAGTTGCTGAAATAGCAGAATAAATGACCTAAGGCACTTAATTTTCCTGAGTTTCCAATGAGCTTTTCATAAACTGCCTCCATTAGAGTCTTTTAAGGAAAATAAATAACTGTAGGGCAAGGGACAGAGTCATAGAATTGACTGAAAAACTGTTAAATGATAGGAAACAATGATTAATGGCAAGTGGCTGCCCCTCAAAATGAAGAAAATGTAGGAGTGAATGCTCCTGGGGTTGCTATTTAGATGAGCACTATTTATTAACAACTTGGAAATGGGACTGAACAAGTTAGGTGACACAGTAGCAGAAGTTTACTGGGTTTTTAAATTCTGGAAAATTCTACAATCTTCAAGTAGCTAAAGAACCAAGATGATACTAGAAAACACCTCCAATGATACTAGAAGTAGTAAAATGAAAATTCATTATGAAAAAATAAATATGAGGAAACAGATTTCTGTTTCAGTGTACACTACAGCACCATGAGAGTTTTTTGAAACAGAAAAGTGAAAGCAGTGAGAACCAGCAGAGAGACATTAGAGGGCTGGGCAATCACCAACCAGACGAAGTTCAACAAGAACAAGTACCAGATTCTGCACCTGGGACAAGACAACCCTGAATGTACAGACTGAGGAATGAGATCTGGAATGCAGGGCTGCCAACAGGGACCTGGGGGTTCTGGTTGAGGGGAAGTTTAATTTGAGTCAGCAGTGCCCTGGCAGCCAGGAGGGCCACCCCTGTCCTGGGGTGCATCAGGCACAGCATCACCAGCCAGGCAAGGGAGGGGATTGTCCTGCTCTGGGGCAGCCTCACCTCGAGTGCTGGGGCAGTTTTGGGAGCCACAATATAAGACGGACAAAAAGAAATTAGAGCATGTCCAAAGGAGGGCCACAAAGCTGGTGAAGGGTCTAGAAGGGAAGCCATATGAGGAGCAACTGAGGTCACCTGGCTGATTCAGTCTGGAGAAGAGGAGCTCATGGCTGCCTACAACTTCCTCACAAGAGCAAGTGAAGGGGCAGGCACTGATCCGCTCTTTGGTAACAGGACCTGAGGGAACAGCCTGAAGTTGTGTCAGGAGAGGTTTAGATTGAACATTAGGAAAAGGTTTTTCACTCAAAGGGTGGCTGGGCACTGGAACAGACTCTCCAGGGAAGCGGTCACAGTACTTGCCCAACCGAGTTCAGGAAGAGTTTGGATAATATTCTTGGAAACATGGTGTAACCCTTGGGATTGTCCTGTGCAAGGCCAGGAGTTGGCCTCAACTCTGTGGGTCCCTTCCACCTCAGGATATTCTATGACAACTGGGCAAGGTTGGTTTGTTTTTTTTTTTTGCATATACTATACAGCATAAAATTATTCCATTTGCCTCCAGATATATGACACTACATTTTTTCTAGGAAACATCTAAGAAAAATCATCTGTCACAAGGATTGACTAAATTGTGTTTAAATAGATACAAGGTGATGCAAATTAAAAATAAAGTCCATAAACACTCTATATCATTCCCATAACATATCGGATCCTGATTACTCAAACTCTGAAGATCTGTTGAAAAGACTGAAAGATCTTCAAATTTAGCTGTCTAAAATCTACAATTATTCCATGGTCATTAACTTAAAAGCAAAATTCTTCAGAAGACCATTCTTTTTCTTTTACCAAATTTCTTCACACCATGAGGGAAAATGAGTGATATGAAATTAAAAAATATAGGTCTCATATCATACACTGGGTACATTTGAATGTCTATTAGTGTGTTCAGGACTAAAAAAAAGAAAAATATCACAGGAAAACAACTGACTGGTTCTAAGGCTGAACCAATAAATGGAAGGGAATAAAACAACTAACGAATTTCAGAATTTTATAGCTGCCAAAATTATATGATACATAGAGAGGATTTCATGCAGATATTCATAATTAAATAGGATATATTAAAATCTGATCAGGTTCCACTTTTTTCTCTATTACATAAAATGAAAGGAGTTTTAAATGAAAGAACAGCAAATGCAGAAGCAACATAGAAAAACATCTCTCTTACACAGCAATGGAACTGGCTGTCAATTCAGGTCATCAAGATAAAAACCATAGCTACGTTTTAAAAAGAACTGCATAATTTTGTGACTGATAATAACATTTGTAGCTATGCCAGGTAAGACAATAAGGGTAATCAAATCTTATGCTTCAGGGTATGAGACAATGAATTGCAAGGTTTAGAAAGAAATGTGCAATGTCACGCAAAGGGGTAACATGCATTAGCCTTTTGGGAAGAGATTTACCTTCTTTTAAAATATCAAGAAATAGCCACTGCCAGAGGCATGGCACCAGACTACAGAGACCTGGTGTCTGATCTGCTGTGACAAATCCTTCGTTATTACAAGTTTGGCTTTGATAGACAATAGATTCTCCTGAGTCTTATGGAGCTGAATTCAAATTAAAAGCACATGCTCTGTGAAAGCATAGCTTGGAGGAAGGATCTGAAGGACAGAACTGTTAGCCAGTAATTAAGAGTTCCGTACTGTGCTTTCTGGCAGCAATTATTTTAACATAATTCTTAACAGAGTCTATTAAAGAGGAAATGCCAATTAGCAATAGCTTATTGCACAACAAAACAATGACTGCCGATATAATTTACTGCCATAAACTACAGAGAATTGACTGCTAAAAACAATTGGATGGGTAATTAAAAATGGGGGAGAGGAAGGAGATCTATATACATTTAACATGCAGAAGCCTGATGAAACTTCAGTTCCTACACAAAAAGCTCAATTCAGAATCATGTTAAACTATGCAAGCTATGCATATTATTTGAAACACCTTTTAAATTAGAGTGAAATGATGATGTTTGCATACAATTTTTCATACTTGCCAACCACTCCATTTGAGAGAAATTTGTAAGCACACTGTTATTCCCTACACTTTACATCAACAAGAAGGACGCCAAAAGAAGAGGCAAAAAGGAGCCTTGATCTTAGCCAAACAATCTGGGTCCACACACAGAAGACAATTTTCTGTTATAAGGTTTTCTAGGAATACTGCAAATTCCTTCCTTGAACTACTGACCTTGATTTTCCAGCCAAGCTTGAGCCCTGTATTTTCCCTCATCCAGTTGTTCCATCAAAATGAAATATGAGTGACACAGAAAACATGCATCTAGTGTTGTGCAAAGAAAATGTGGAGTTAGGAAGGTGTTTCTGTGCAGGGCAAGTCTCCAAAAAGGTCTAAAGTCTGCTTTTCCAGGCTTATAAAAGTGTTTTAGAACTGCAAGCCTGGCAAAGATCTGTTAGTTGACTTTGCTTCTTAGTTCTCACAATTCAGAAGCAACCTCTGCATATTTCTACCTTACAGAAAACAATGGCAGCAGGAGGAATTACCTTTAGTCTGGAGACTTAAGAGTGCCTGCACTACAACTACAACATCCCATTAAGCTGATAAAAGAAACCAACACAGGAACCTGGTATGCAGTAGCAATGATGCAGGCAAAAAGACAAGACAGATGGAAAGAGAAGTGTGAAGTTTGCAGTCATAAGAGCCGCACTGTTTTGCAATCAAGATGTTCAGCTATGTGGAAACACAGTTTGGCAGTGTCATCACCTAGAAGACTCTAGTTCCCCTAAGACTGAAAGGAAGGAAGAGAAAGAAAAACTATGCTCCTGCTTTCCCCCTAGAGGGTGGAAAAAAAAATGAAATGAGAAATTCTTTTATGGTTATATTTTTGTTAGCGTGATAGCTAGAGACCATCTGCAGACCATTTTTGAATATGTCTGATTTTGTTTACAAAAACCCTCTTACTTTCTTAGTTTCTAGTTTTAAGCCTTTTTTGGGTACCTAAAAACAGACTGGAATTCTTTGGGTCCTTGTATTGAATCTGTGAATTAATTATCTCTTGCTTCAATAAATTAGAAGTAATTTTTGCTTTTAAAAAGAGAACATAACTCAAATGTGTTTTGTCTACCTCAGAGTGAGCTCATGCTTTCTGAAGTTGTGGGTCACAGGCAGCACTGCAGAAGATGGCATATATTTATTGATGAACCATATGATTGATCTGGTTTAAATTTTAGAAGAGATTTAGCCTTCCTCTGGAGAAAAAGCAGCTTTTATTTTTCCTTCAGACACATCGTCAGTGAAATTTTAGCATAGTCAGCTGCCATAAATAAAAGAAAAAAATCATCAAACCTGATATTGGAAATAAATAATGGTTATAAATATCCTGTGGGCCTGATTTGATTGTTAGTGAAATCAAGTAATTACTTGCTTGACCTCATCTTCTCAGATGATGTGTTAATCCCCTTCTTATAAACTATTAGCATACCTAGTAGGTTCACTAACATATAAAAGAAAAACAGAGCTGAAGGATTTTTTAGATTTTTCCCTTTTAAAATAGCACTAAAATATTTCTTTTAATTCTACATATTTATTGGGGTTAAGCTCTGGTAATATGTGTAATAAAGAAGTGAAAGGCCTAAGAGTGTCTTCTAAATCTAAGAAGCCAGACATTTCTTTCTTATTAGACTCCCTATCCAGATACACAGAATTTTATCAAACTGTTATTTTCATCAAAACTTCCCAAAAGGATTGTCTGCTTCTGCTTCAAAATCTACTATTGTTACTGAGAAGATGCATTTTTGGAATGTAACACAGTCACCATAAACACTGTTCAGATTCCCTATTAGACTTGCTCCAAAACACTCTGTTAAACACATATATTTATATAGCTTTCAATTCTTTTGCTACTGTTTAGTAGAAAACATTATAGGTTGTATAAAAAAAGATATTAGACAACCACAGACTTGAAACAGACACCAAGATGTTACCACTATGTGCACAGAGAAATAGATATATTTCTGTGACATCTCACAGCACAGACACCTCTACACTGGTATGAGCATCATAGATTCTTGGGAATGCAGATATAGAGTTTTTGTTTAAAACTGGCATCTTGTTCCTAGTAAGCTTTAAATTTTAATGAAATACAGAATACTAAATAACTAAACAGAGCAGCAAACTTTCCTCCAAAACGAGATGGAGCTCAAAGCTAGGTTTATTCAAATAATATTACTGATAAGAGTTCCTATTTAGATTTTCTTCTATGCTAGTCTAGAAAAAATGCTTTTAAATTTGAGTCATTAAATCCTAAACTGTGAAATACAGTTCTCTTGAAGACAAAAGAAAACAGGTTTTTTTCTGGCTGTTTAGTTTGAGTGCTGAAAGGATGTATCTGACTAAACAACTCAAGTAGCACTAGGCTACTCTGGACAGAATAGCCACAACTCAAAAATAAACTTCTCAAAAGCATTCTTAGAGATGTATGTGCTGTTCTTATGGAAATGCTTCTTCAGAGAATTGGCTAACATAAAGATATTACTCTTAGATAACAAACCCTTTATTCCCGATGAATGTGCCCATTCCTCTTTTTTTTTCCCTTTTTCATACCAAATTAAGTGCAGATACTATCACTGCCATATATCTTTAACCTGCCCCAAAAAGCTGATGTGAAGGGTTTGAAGAATACTACAACACCAAAACTTGCACTTCTGCTTTGAAAATAGAAAATGTAGACAGTGTTGTTTCCTAGATGTAGGAGACAGAAGTTCTGCCCAAGCTATACCTCTACCCTTGTATATATTATGACATCATAATGGCTCCATCAGCTATAATAAAAAATGAATTCCCTTGACATATATTACCCGTAAGTGCAGTGTAGTAAATAAATGATTCATGCAAGTTCAATTACAAGGGTATGATGTCTATAAATGCTAAGTACCTGCAAGATACCAACAGTAAAGGAAATGAACCCATGCAGTGTTAAAAATGCCTTTCAGCTAAGATTTCTGACCATACCTTTGATCTCTTTTTACATGATTTTACATGTCTTTTACTAAACACACATGGTAGCAGTCAACTAGAAGGTTACATGCAGAGTAGTGTTTCTATCCTTACTATGGATAAATCTAAAAATAGAACTAGGTTGCTCTTTGGCTCCAGAGGCAGTAAAGAAATCTTTTAAAGAACTGGAACTCCCAATGAATTTAAGACTCCATTTCTGCTTTCTGTAGGTTAAATTACTAAACCTTTAAAATAAAAAAATCTCTACCCATGATGATTTACATACATGCAGTCTAAATACAGTATCTTTTATCTTCATGTATTTTGTTTCCTAAATATATGTAAGATCACATTACAAACACAGTTTCTTATATTTTGTAACTATTTATAGGAAACAATGGCTCAAGGAGTAGCTGATCTACTCTAAATCATGTCTAGTCTATAATCCTCAGCAAAAACATTTCTAAGTCTACGTACATTGTACAAGACAATCACTCATGGTAGGAATTTTTGAATATTGTTAGCAAAAAACTAATTTCTGAATGGATTTGGAGAAACGATGTTGTTTTATGCAGGCTTACAGTTATCCATTTACCCACAAATGAAATAAGGATTGTCACAAGGACTTCCTAAATTTAATCCCCACCTCTACTAGGAGACAGCACTAGATGGGTTAAAGAGGTCTTTCAGGAGAACAGAGTATCACTGGTAAGTCATTACTATATCTGGTCTTACCCCAGTGTTAAAAAGTGGAACAAAGAACATAGCACATAGTTTGAATATACCCTCCACAAGTGTATATTGTCATAATTAGTAGCAACTTGAATATTTTGGGTAGTGACTTAAATAAAAAAAATGAACTTTGAACTTACATTAAACTCTCAGTTTTCACAATTTCCTACAAAACCGGTTCCAGAGATAAAATAAAGCCCCCAGACCAACCTTCTTGAACTCATTTACTATTCTTTTTATTTACCTAGATTTTAATTCATGCAAAATTCCTCAAAATACTCATCTAGTACTAGCAATGCAACCACAAGACTTTTTGAGATTGTTTTGATGGATGAAGGTGAATTTATATTTTTTAGGGTTCCACTTGACAATAAACAGCATATTTTAATGTCTTCTCTGTTATTGTGTTTAGTTGCATTTTCAATACAATTAGAAAAATCAACAATAAATTAGGAAATTTCATGTCTTCTGGACAGGGCATTGAAGCTTCCATGTTTGATTGCAAGAGTTTTACAAGTCTACTTTTAGCAACTGAGTCTTGAAATATCTTTCACCCAACCCAAAAGGCAGATGCCTGCAGGGTGGATCAAAACTTCGTAATGCGAGAAATGAGAAATGCAAATGTCAGTTTGCTTATTTCACTGTTATGGCCATGAAAGTAGAAAAAATAATTTGTCTAGCACAGGAATCTCTCACTGTAATAAAATAAATGTGTGAGAATAAGGACAGATAGAGTTCAAAATTGCACTGTACAAGGAAATAATACACATATTTACATTCAAAGTATTTGAGTCCACAAGGTGAGGGACTGACATTCAGAGGACATTTTTACCATAAGCAATATCAAGGAAAAATACCACTTCTAGGTTTGATGCTCTTTTGATATCAAAACAGTATAAGACAGCTGCTGAACATGAACAGAAAGTTGCAGTACATTTTGTTCACTTTTTTAACATATGGCTGTAAACTATTAGAACTTACAGTATCTGCCAGAAAAAAAAAATCTTAGGCCAACATATCCTTAAGTATTTTTAAGTGGAACTAACTAAGCCTGCTGTCTAAGACTAAAACACTTGAGTATGCAATTCCCCAATACTGTACCAAAAATTTGCTGGGAGAGATTATTCATAAAATATCAATGCATCATTATTTATTAATGAATTTTAAAGTGACACAATCCTCTTCAACTCCTCTTTTCACACATGCACAGCTTGATTCTAAGCAAAGATGCAAATAAAATAAAAAGGAGGCAAATTATTTGAACTTATTTTATAGCAGCCAAATGATCTGAACTGCAGGGCGGTGAAGTGTTTTTATACAAGAAAGATGCATCAGGGCTTCTGCCAAATTTTATGAAGTAGTAATAATATTGTCTGATATGTATATTTCTTCTAAACCCTTAAATGGATTTAAAGGCTGATCCTTATACTCACCTCCCTTGAAAACTCTACCATATTGCAGCATTTATCTTTATGAATTCCTTCAGTGGTTTTTAATTTCACATTTTCCCTTTCTTTTTAAAGCAGTAAACATTGTTGTAGAGCTGTATTAAAAATAGATATACACTATTAACTTAGATCACAAGTGTAAACAGAGGCTACCACTAGCAATTCTGCACACTGATTTTTTTTTTAATTATGAAAAAAATAAGCAAACTTCACATGGGATTTACTTCTAGTTTAGTACTGTGATTAATTTGGTGTTTGTCTAGGAATATGAGGCCCCTAAATATCCTTTCAGGGATAGCTGGAAGAATCACACTACCAGTTTTTATTAAGCCACCGTTCTCATTGCAAGTTCCAGCATATGCCATAAGATCCACAGACAGTTTAGAAAGGCAGAAACACAGGCAGTCCACTCAAAAAGGCACCTGAACTGCCCATACTCATGTTCTTCACAAGTCTGTGCTTGGACAATGGGAAGCAGCTCGGGATTCAGAACTACCTTGGATTCTTGAGGCACTTGAAAGAAAACACCACACACTCAACTTCCCAGTGTGCTGCAGCTTTACCTCCTGGAACTTTTATCTCTTAAGGATACAGCAGCAGGGCTACAGGAAGGTTATGTGTAGTCAGAGAACCAAAGGCAGAGATGTTCATACACATCTTTGTCTTGATCAAGATGCACAGAGACTGTTGAAGACTGAGTCTGCACTACCAGTTGTGGCAAAAATGCAGTTGCAAATCAAAAATCTCAGTCACAGTTCTGCTCCTGATGTCCACACTCAAATGCTATAGAAACATGGGGAAAACATGCTCTTCCCATAACCCACTCTAAGAATAATCAATATTTCTAAAATGGCAAATACAGCTCCCTGTTCACTCAGACTCAAACAACACCAAGCACTTACTGCTGAAATGGAGAAGGAACCTGTCCCAGCAATTCTGCTGTTAGAGCATGTGTCTCCTGAGTCCCCCTAAAAAGGTCAAGGAGAAGGATAAACTTAGCTCCTCTAACACATCTTCTGGAGGAGATGATCTCCATCTCCTCACTGTGGAGAGAAGCTACAAAGATCAATCTTACTTGGTGAATACCCATTGTAAATATGCAATTAAATAGATATTACTGTAGCTTGAACAGACCATTAAGTGAGTAAACTACAAGTATCTTAGCAGACCAAGGCCACAGAAACCCTCACTTCTTGGATCCCCTTGTTCCCTAAGGAGTTTCTGCTAGCAAGTCTTAGGTTCTTGCAGATGAGTGCATATAACCAAATAAAAAGCTGACATTATTTTAAGAGGTTTAATTAGCTTAAATAGAAAAATCTTAGAGGGATATCATTTAGAATATTTGCTTTCTCAATTCTTTTGACTCGATTATTTTTTCCTCACACTTGGGTAGCTCTTTCAGTCTACGTTGTACTTTTTTAGATTAAATTAAGGTTAGCAAAGATAGGACTAAGAGATTTACCAGGTTTTTCTGTTGTCTTAAGATTCAACACAAAGGAATACTTCAAAAATTCTAATAAAAACTTAAGAAATTAAGATTTACCAGACAGGCTTGAAATCCAGCTTTCCAAACTGCAAATGTCTGGTGATATTAAGACCAGAAATACTCCAGGGGAAATAAAATTGCTCTAGATTGCATTTTTCACATGTTGGAATCAGTGTTCAGATTGCCCAACGATTCAACTAATCTTTTTAATGACACCTTGCAACAGGCAATTGTAAAGGTGATCCTGCTGTTGCAGTAATGGACAATCTGACTCCTGTTTGATATGGTGGCTATTTTCTGAGCCATCATTATATCTGTAAAGGTACCAGTTTTGAAACTAGCAGTTTATTGCTACAGATGATCTGCTTCAAATGTGATAGATATCATTCTCTCATGCCCATCAGATTTGCATCTCTATTTTCTTCTTATCCATTTTTCTTTTGCATCTCGAGGCAACCTTGTGCATTAGTGCTATTCAGTATGGCAGAGCCTCACATTAAAGCATCAGTGTTGTAAGTGTGGATTTGCCATACAGTTCCATCTTGGAATAAAATATGCCAGTATTTTACTAAAATAAGTTCTACCACTGGAAATAAACACCAAGAGAAATACTTTTCCATACAGCATTCCTTTTATTTTCAAGAGCCCTGCTTAAGAAAGACCTGCAATTGACTGATTACTTAGCAACCTCACCGAGGCTGATAGACTCACACTGTGATAATGGAACTATCAATGCAGTTATAATGTACTTACACTCTGTAGATAGCTGTTTCAAATGGAGCAACATTCCCTTCCAGCCCAATGCTTCTCTGCAAGGCTGGAAGGCCTGGTAAAGATTGAATAGATACCCTTTAAAAGAACAAGTTAATACAAGGTTTCACTGACCACTGGTCCTCTGTGCTGCATTAAATGTTGCTGAGGCCAATTTTTTTTTCCATTCTATTTTCTTATTTAACATCAAGTTTTAAACTGGTTTTCTGTGGTGAAGAGCAAAGTAATAAACATCTCTAATGTATTTCCCTACTTTATATTACTTCTCAGTAAAAATATCAACATAACCAATGATTACCAAGTAACCATCTTCCATGCTATTAGCATGCAATACAGCCCAAGTCTTTTAATGAGATATTTCACAAAGCAGACCAGTCTACATCATGAGGATATAATTTCCATCAAAAAGGTACTTATTTCGTTGTAAAATGTGACAAAAGGGCAGCATTTACAAAAGTGCATGAACAGCAGTCAAATCTAAGACCCAAACTTCACCATCTATATCTGAAACACAGACTGTCTCAAGGCAACCCCCAGCTAAGGAATAACTTGCATTGACTCCATGATTCAGAAGGCTGAACAATTGCTTTATTATGCTATACTGTATTACACTACATACTAATACTATACTCTATACTAAACTATACTAAAGAAAAACCTATGACCCTTTTCAGAAAGTCACCACACAGCTTTGATCCAATTGGTCAATCAATCAAAACAACCATCACCAGAGTCCAATTAACAAATCACTTTTTTTGTAAATAATCTCCATGACACATTCTTCATGTGCCAAATAGCAAGAGCAGCAAATAGAGATAAGAATTGTTTTCATCTCCTTCTCTGAGCTTTCTCACTGCCTTCCCCAGGAGAAATCCTGGGAAGGTTGTGCCTGCTGCTCCCTGTGAAGCCAGCTGTGGCCACAAACATATCATAAAAAAACACCCCAAACAAATCAAACCAAACCAACCAACACAACAAAAAACCCCCACATGCACATGCCCCCCAAACCCCAAATACAACTAAAACCAACTAAAAAAAACCCCAGACCCACACTTCCACCTCATTATGAAGAGCATGGATGGCTCAGCTCAGATCCAAAAAATGCACTCCATCCCCCAAAGAGTGGCTTCATTCACCACTCCTGGGGCCAAGCCCTACTTCATGAATGAGATGGTCTGAGAAACTGGTAATTCATATAAGCCAAAGTTGTGCCCTGTAATAATATATGTAGTGAAGGTATATGTAGCATTCAAAAAATAAATGTCACAGGGCTCAGGCCATACTGGCTACATTAATACAATCACAGTGGGGCTCACAAAAATCTTACCTAGTTTTAAAGTTCTTTGGCATACAAAGAAATGAACACACATCACAGATGACCTAGCTGCCCCTCAGTACCAGCACATCATTTGACACCTGCCCTAAACACCTCCATTCCTCCAGTGTAACCTTTATCATTTAGGTATCTAAACATACTCATCTAGACTTCACAGGTAGTCTCTCTGGGGACACACAGGCATCTCTCGAGATCCTTTTGTTTTTTACCTCAAATACAGTGCTCTGGCAGAGATGGCCATTGCCTTAGAGACTTTACACAGAGCCTGGTTTAAACACATTTCAAAACTATAATGCCTCAATTTGGCTTGTGAAGCCATGCAAAAGGAATCATTCCTCAATAGAACCTAAACTTGTTGTAAGCTTGATTTATAGTCAATTTTAGTTTTATTACTAGTAGCAATTCACAGTGCATCTAAGTAAAACATCTTCAATGGGCTATAATACAATTTTTTTTTTTTAGATAAACCCCTCCACACCACCTTCAAAGTAGCAGATTATTGGCACAAAAGAGGAAAAGAAAATCAGCGTAGCTGTATAGACTTCATATTATTCAGGGCAAAAAAAGTCAAATAATGTTACTAGGTAATATGCTCTCAGGTTGGCCACTGAACAGTATATAATGAAACAACTGAAGTACATTGAGAATTTAGAGAGAATGAAGGATTTGGAGACAAGAGATCAAGCATAGCATCTGTCCTTAAAAATGGAAGAAGCAGTCAGAAAGAAGTGAAAAGCAGTCCTCTCCTTCAATAACTTGAAAGACAATAAAACAAATTATTAAACAATCGATTTTTAAAGACCTTAAGGATAATGTGATAAGGAACGCACAATTTGGGTTTTCCAAGAAGAACTCAGGCCAATCTCATTTTCTTCTCTGACGGACCAACTGCTGTATTGGATAAGGAACAGGCAGTAGATGTGATATAGCCTGACCACTGAAGCTGTTGATGCTGTCACACGTGACATTGCCAGAAGCAGAAGAGAGAAATATGGTCAAGATAGACTTGCACTCAATTTAAAGGATTTATCAGCTCTTCTCCATCAAGCTGAGAAAAGGCATAAAGAAAATCTGCAATTACTTGTCTCAGGTCCTGGAAAACCTGCCATTTTTATGAATGGCTTAGATGAAAATAGTTTGTATGTGTATAAACCCTGCAGATGTCACTGTGTGGACAAATTTTTTGCAATTTTAAGACCAACTTTGAAAAATCTGGACTGGACAATGCACAAGCACATAAATATATTGGGAACAACTGACTAGACACCAATAGGACAAGAAGTTTGCAGTGATAGCATTTTACCAGAAGAACAAGAGAGACAATAATAGCCTTCCAGTATGGGAAATTGTTACAGCCAGGTGACCATTAATTGCTTTCTGTGTTCACTGAGAATAAGAGAGAGTTGCAATCATCCTAATCTGCTCTGTGAGAACGGACTGGTAAAAAAAGAAAACAAACCAAAACACAAACCCACAGCTATAATACAATTCTTTCCAGTGCTTTTTAGTCTTTTGAGATTGGGAAAATACCAACACAGGAGGTTTTCCATATTACTTAGCATCTGTTAAGGATGGTCATGAGTCTCATCCTGTAGAACAGATTTGAATGAGAATAGATCTTGAGGCTTCTTCTCAGATTTCATATCCTAATGTCTTGCAAAAGTAAGAACATACATTTATCTATGGCTGTTCTTTGACTAGGCTTTCATTTACATTGGGTATGCATCATCGTCATCCTTATTTATTTATTTCTCTTTCCCTCCACAAGCTAGTAAAAACCAATCAAGACAATAGAAGTTCCATTTATATGTGCACCTTCATTCCATTTTAGCTGTTAGTAGAGGTTCACTGTTTAAGCACAAGAGAACACCAGAAAACACAGTGGTCACTTGTTAAAACTGTCTGGAAGATCAGGAGTTGTGGGTTTGCATTAAGAGGGGATGAATAGACTTGACTGCAGAATCAAAGAAAATACACAAAAATCCTTCAACAGAGAATAAGTACAAAGTCAGCAAGGAAATTAAATGAAGCTTGCAGTATTTCTCTACTCACCATATCCTTAGAAAAAGGCTTTGATTTCATGGGTATCAGATTGAAGCTTCTAGAAGAATTCTTCCATAAAATTTACGTGAAAGCTTATGGCACAACATTCATGCATTGCACTGTGGGTTTTTTTCAGATGACAATATCTATGTTAACTTCTTGTATCCAGATAATAAATATGTTGACAGTGGAACATCAGGGTGTTTATCAGTTCTGTGATGGATAAAACTATACTCTGAACAAACAGCTTGTGAGACTGACCTTGCACTAGCCACATGCAAAGAGCCGCTCACCTGCCAGAATAATGTTCTTTTTTACAGGGAGTGGGGGAGACAGCTTTTCCCTGTCAGGGTAGTTTTACAATGGAATATCGATACATACTGAAAAACAAGGAACTGAGGGAAAGGACTTAATACATTTATGACAGCTGCCACAATATCGCACTATTTTCTGACTTAGTTGAAATTGGACAATAAATCAATAAACCTCTAGCTGATTGTTACTTCAGTGAAATATGATGCAACATAATTTAGAAGGTGATTTTAAGGAGTAATTCTCTGGAGATTTTATGACGCACATTTGAGGTTTATTTTCTTTTTCCCCATGAAAAATGCCTTAAATCCATGTGTAAAATTGAAAAAGTTTTCATCCAACTAACCTGCTTTTGTCTCTTTCTTACCCTGCTTCTGTTTTCAGTCATATCAGCATTATTACAGGGCACTGTTTTCAGACTTGAAGTCATACTGACTTTTGCTGGAGAGATTATAGCACAGAGAGTAATGCAGTTCATACGTGCAGCTCAACTGGGTCCTGCTTTTTATGACCATACTTCCACACCCACATGCATCAGCCATCAGAGCACACACTGTATTCTGAAACTGAGCTTACAGCAAAAAAATTCTGGCTTTCTTTCTTACCAAAGTAAAGAAAAAATAATTTGTGTTTTAAAACTGCAGTTCCTTCTATTTCAATGTTTTAAGTGGTTTTGTCATAAAATTTCATGGGCTAGCTGCTGGAAAACCAATCAGGTTGACAGTTTAAACACAATTGCTCAAGTGATCCTATGCAGTTCTGCTGCATATGTGAATCCCATCACCTCCTTCAGTGACATAAGCAGGCAAATTTTAGATTTGCAATTTAAATACATTCCACGGGATTTCAAAATTACATTCCATAGTCCCTATCAAATAAGATTATCTTCATAAAGAGTAAAATGCAACTTAAAAAATGTTCATGTACCTAAAATCCAGCTGCATCCTCTGCCACACTCACATATACCCTTAAGCATTTGCATTTACCATGCAATACCATCTTCCCTTTAATTTTTTTGTTAAACTTTGCATATTAATCAGCCTGATCCAACATCACACCATACTTGATAATACCGCAAAAGATAAACTAGATCTGTTAAAGATCCATGATGTCACTTTGTCTATAGCTATAGTCAACAAGAGATGACCTTTCAGTCCCATATATTCCTAAGAGTGTAATTAGACTTAGTAAGCAATCTCTAGATTGACTTAAGTACTTAGCAGGGTATTAGCAAGAGTTGAACTAAATTCAAGCTTCAGTTGCTTTAATTAATATAGAGTTTGAAAGCTTTCATTTAATGTGATAGTAGGGAGAGAGCAGACATTGAGACCTGGCAACACTCATCTGTCTGCTGTCTTAGTAGAGAATGCAGTAAAACAGCAGCAAACAGCATTAATTATACAGAAAACAAACTGTGATTAAGAAATGAAGGGTTTCCTGCAAGTTTACTGACAGGTGTGATGCTGTTAATTCATTAACTGTAAGATATGAAGGAATAATTATACAGGTAATTTTGATCATTCTCTGCAATACACCATAGATTATAATACTTGAAAATCCCACATGATAAGTACTACAGACAGATTAACAGTCAAACCCTTAAAAAGAAAACCTTTAAAAAGTGCAAATCTTCTATTAAGCCACAAATCTGAATTTAGAGTAATCCACAGTCACATTCCAGAGTAAAGGTGACTGACATGGAATAATGGGCAGGAGGAATCCTGAATTTCAGATGAAATTCAGTGAGCACACTGCATCTGCAAGTGAAGTGACACACAAAACAATGTCAAACAAGCTGATAATCTTCAAAAGGCTGATGTGATCCTGAGACAATTTGCTTCACATACCCAGTATCACTGGCCACCTTTGCTGTAGGTTACCAGATAGAATTTGCAGAATAAAGATGTGGGTCAATCCACAAGGTCAGATTTACTTTGTGAAAAAAATTCACAGGAGAAGATAATTGCACTTTTCTTCTGCATTCCCTTCATATTTTACCATCCCAATTTCTTTAATGTCTTATGAAGAAATTGTAAGAAGGTATTAATATTCTTATATATGTAATGTAATGCCAATTTAACCAAGAGGTATTAACTGACTGTGAAGTTTTAAAACAATTCAGCTAAACAAGGGCAAAATTTGGAGGTTGCTCACATTTATTTAAACTGTGCTAATACACTAATTTATACACTGCAACAGTTTTACTACTGTGACGGTTTTAATATTTATAAGGAACTTGTGTAAGCACAAATACCATTTGAAAGAAGTGAGAAAAGAACTAAAGAAGAAAAAAATTGAAAGTGCACTGTCTTTCACTATACACCTCACAGCACGTATTGGGTTTGCATGCTCAGATTTTGGAGCAAGGTCTTCTGAGAGATGGCTCCTATGAGAAGCTCCTGTAAACTGCTCTGTCCACAGAGCCAATGCCAGGAGGCTCCAAGACACAACTGCCACTGGCCAAGGCTGAGCCAACCAGCAATGGCAGTAGTGCCTCTGGGATAACAATTCAAAAAGGGAAAAAGTTACTGCGTAGAAGTAATTTTGACCAGAGAAGAGAGGAGTGAGAATAAGTGAGAGGAACAACTCTTCAGAGACCAAGGTCAGCGGAGGAGGGGAAGGAGGCACCAGAGCTGAGATTCACCTGCAGTCCATGGTACTGGCCATTGTTGTCATTGTATTGCAAAGGTTCCATATTGCTGTCTCCTTATTGCAAGAGTTTCATACCTCCTTGATGCTTCTCACAGGCAGCACCTCTAAGCACTAACTCTCCCTTCTTCTCACAGTAGCCAACCGACTCCAGTTCCCCTCTCAACTAACCAATCCACTCTTTTATAACACTCTTTTCATTAGCTACAGCTGTGGCCTGTTAAAGTCAGGCCTGTTCCTGGTTTTTGGTAATTGGCTCAGCTGCAACTCCTTAGGGGTAAGATTACTTTCTACACTACCTTTATTTTCTTATATTCTATCCTCCTACAGGCCATGGTGAGGCAGCAGCACCCCTGCAGCCATGGAGATCCCCCTGCAGCCAGTGGAGGAGAGCACACCAGAGCAGGTGGATGCCTGCAGGCTGACCTGTGGGAAGGCTGCAACGGAGCAGGCTCCTGGCAGGACCTGTGGCTGCGTGGAGAGAGAAGCCCACCCTGGAGCAGCTTTAGGACTTGTGACCCACGCTGGAGCAATCTGTTCCTGAAGGACCAACCCTGTGGAAAGGGACCCACATTGGAACAGTTCATGATGAACTGTAGCTCCTGGAAGGGACTCAGAATGGACAAGTCCATGGAGTACTATCTCCTGTGGGAGGGATCCCATGCTGGAGCAGGACAAGTTTCTTTTCCCTGAGCTGGAAGCAGCAGCAGAAAAAACATGTCATAACTGACTGTAACCCCCATTCACCGTCTCTCTGCTCCACTGGGCAGGAGCAGATAGAGCTTGGGAAGGCCGAAGATGTGATGGGAAGGTTTATTTTACTTCTCATTATCCTGCTGAATTTAAATAAATTAACTGAATTTATTACCAATCTGATTTTGATTGGTAATAAATTCTGTTAATTTCCCCAAGTCAAGAGTGTTTCTGTGACAGTAATCACTGAGTGATGACTCCTTGTCTTTATCTTAACTCATCAGCCTTTCATTGTATTTTCTTTCCCCTGCCCAGCTGCAGAAGGGAGAGATAGAGTTGCTTTTGGTGGGTACATGGCAACCAGCCAAGGTCAAACCATCACAAGCAGTCAGTAAGTTGCAAAGAGATCCTACTTTTCATGAAAACAGGAGAAACTCTCCTTTAGTTGTGAAATATTTGGTGCAAAGAAATTTGCATAGTGCACAACCCTGATAATATCCATTCTAGCCAAGGAGCAGCACATACAGGGAAAAATAGAAGTGTTAATTTTATCTGCTTAACATCAGCATCAGTGAAACTGCAAGTATAAGCTGAAGGCACATTATCAAGTAATGATTTCTCAATGTACCCAGGGACCAGTTTTCAAATTAAACATGAGCAGATGGAAAGGCAAACTATTCCAAATATGAAGTAAAATGTTCCAGTTTAGGAAGATTTTCCCCACACACAAGTTTTTACCTGTTTAAATAAACAGGTTCAGTTAAACCACTGTAAACCCATGTTCAGCATCCTGTGTTTTATCTCTCACTGTGAATATGATTGCCTTTTGGATCTTAGGGGAAAAGGGGCATTATTTGGTCAGTAGTTTTTGACTACTGGAAATACCTTCTGGTATTAGGTATGAGCTCATGGGGACTCCTAATAGGTTCTGAACTTTTTTTTAATGACTTCCCCTCCCACCCCCTCATATTCTTAATATGGGTCCTGGCTGAATGAATCTTTCTAGGGGGTCATTTTCAAAGAAGTCCTAATGATCACTGTGAAAAGTAGAAGTCTCTTGGTGTTTCCCCGAGGCAAGGAAATATTGCATACCAGAAAGGGTGTATAATAGATTTTTATTTTGATTAAATGTTTTCTAGATCTCCTATTCCAGTTAGAGAATCATTTTAATTCTAAACATTCACTAAAAACTGATTGCTGGTTTTGGAAACTAGGGAGTCAAGTCACAATTCATCCATCTCCCTGGCAAAGATACTATCTACATGAGGCATAATTACCTAGGAAAGGTATTATTCCATCCAAATGTATATATATGCAAAGGAAATTGTTCTTAAAGAGGTCAGTGGTGGGTCACAACAAACAGCTCAACGATTAAACAAAGATACACATCCAGTCATTACATTTGCTAATATAATATCAACCCATTGTTCTGCACAGCTTCCCCCTCACCACATCAATAGAAACCTATACAATCTCCTACATTGTCTATTCCTATCTGGAGACAGAAAACATAAATTATGCAAGGTATCAATAAATAAGAGCTCCTAAATGGTCTCTAACAATAAAAACTGCTGACCTTATGCATGGCTGAGTTGCAAATCCAACAGAACGACAACCAGATAAATACTGCTAATAGCCACAGTTTAAAAATAAAAAAAATAAAAATGACAGAGACCATGACCTTGTAAACAATGCATGTTTTTTATTCTTTACATTCCCAGAAGTCATCTCAGTGGTTATTTGGTTTAGCCCTTTGGAGCTGAAACTTAGATGCGTGAAGCTTTTCCTTTCAAGATCTTTGAAGACAAAGAATGTGTCCCCATGTCTGCACAGAGAAGGTGGACACTCAAGGCTCTGGCTACCTTGCAGAATTGAACCATTTGAAATGAACTGGTTGTGATGGACCAGGCTAAGCAGAAATGTCCATATTTTTCATGTGGGCATTGATAATAGATTCACCAATTGACAGCTCACTGTCCATGTTGAGCACTGTTAGAAGAGATTGTTTTTGTTACAGAATTAAGTCTCTGACTTTGAACTCCTGCCATTATGGGCACAACTTCAACACCTGCAGGCCTGGCAATACTGAAATGTCCCAAGAACTCAAATAAGCTCCTAATAAAAAGGATGGTTTGGCTAATAGGATAACAGGGAAGTTTAAACATAAGAGCAAGTTGAACCATTTCAGGAGCCTATGTCCACACTGGAACCAAGACCAGATAGGACCAAATGATTTAGAATTAATGTTCTTACACCTATAGTTGGCAACATAGACTTTTTGTTTACACATGAAAATATAAAAAAATGTCTTAAGTGAAAAGGCTCTATATAGAACTGTCCATTTCTCTAATATAAAAAATAGTCAAATTACATGTTTTGACAGATATAGGAAACGAAAATTAGTCTAATCTCTATTTGTTACACATCTTAAATGGAAAAGTCTTCTTTTTGTAGCAGCATTTTCTGCCATTCATTTTAAAATCCCTACACTGTGTATACTACAAAGAATTAATCCTTTGAGCACAGAGTTTTTAAACATAGTTACACAGAAATTTAGGTCATAATACTCTGGCATTTTCAGCCTAAGAAAAATCTATTATCAAAATACAAAATATACATAAACAATGCTACTCCATTTTTAAGGGTCTCACATGAAGAAAAGCTTTAAGAAACTCCTGTTACCCCCTACTTACACACAATTCCAGCCATGGTTGTTGGGTCACTGTTTTCACAAAGGCAGTGCTGCCTTTGTGAAACAGTTTGGAGCAAGAGAGTACAGAGAATGTGGAACTAGGAGGAAAAAGGAAGAATATATCTGGCTGCAGAAATTAATCATAAAACTACAGGGCAAGCTCTTTTTTGTGGTATGATACATTTATGAATCTTGAAATAATTCCAAAGATTTTAAAAATGGCTTTACCCAAAGAAATGGAAGAAGATTTAAACCCACATATTTGAAAGAGGACTGGGACAATTAATTATTCTTTACAGGAAACAGGAAGCACCTTGTGAAGAATGAATCATAGCAGTGAACATATAAAGATACTGTAATTATTATGTCTTTTTCCAGAAAACTCCATCTGCACAGGAATCAAGAAAACCTAAAGCCAAAATTGACTTTAATGTTTTCACCTGTAGGTCAATCTCCTTTTACCTATAGCCAGAAATCAGCAGTTCAGAGAGAAATCCAAAATATGTACTCCAGTTGTGTAGTGATTTAATTCACTTTCATAAATAAGCTGGATACATTTGCAAGAAAAGGAAACAGTAAACTAACAGCGAGCAAATTTAACCTTGTAAAAAACTAAGTTATTTTTTAATTTTCAGAGTTTGAACCCAAAATATTGGAACAAACAAGAATTTCAAGAACCATCTTGGATCTGATTTTTCTCTACTATCAATGGTGCCTAGAACAGACCCTTTGTGGGCTATAAACTATCAACTAGCACTTAGATAAAAGAAGCTATGTTAAAGTATTAGTAAACATGCACATGAAAGAGGATAAACTTTGAATTACCTATCTGCAAATGCCATTGAAGGAACAGCCCCCAAAGAAGTCTTGCATCTGTGCATGTAGTTTGGGCAACAGTGCACCAACTTTCTATACTAAAACTTTGACTAATATATTGCTATATAGAAACGTTCCCAAGATCCTGCTGAAGATTTAGAAGTGTTTAGGAATAAGGAAATATTTATTGTACTCACACAATATAATTCCTCTCAGTCTAGTCCAACACAAAGCAAATGTTTACAAAAGAGCACTGTTGGGAATGTGTTGCATATCTTTATTTTGACATGTGTGTTTTACATTTTTGGGTACTTTTTATCATGGAAATAACTATCAGGTAACTTGTATGGAAAGCTTAAGGACAAAATTCCAAGGCAGGAAGGGGGCTAGTAGATCATAAAACAAACAACTTTGACCAACTGAAAATAAATAGCAGGAAGCCAGAAGTGGGCATTTGTCATTGTCAAAGCCCAGATTTACATTTAAGCTGTGAAAGGTAAGTTGCAAGGCAGATTTTGTAGCATTAAGATCCTCTATTCATCATTCTTGTTGTGCTCTGAAATATTCTGAAATAATTTACAATAGTCTCTATAGATAAAATATTTTCCATGAAATTACTCTGAAATTGAGTTTAAATATCATCGCTGGCCATGGGGGGAGTTTTCTTTCTATTTGTTCATTTCATTTTTACCTGCTAAGAGTCAGTGGGTTTTGTCAGCTATGGATCCTATGAAGAAAGCTCTGTGTGTGTGAACCTGCCTTCAGCACTGAGCTGGAGACTACAGCAACCCCTGGTGTAATGGAGCTCAGCCCAAGTTCTGGCTCTGCACCTGCCTCGGTTCCCTGTTGTTTCTCATTAATCCTTACTGACTTTATGTACCTGCTCATGGTCTTCTTTCTTCCTCACTTTGACATAAACCCGGTCTCTGTCACTTTACACTATCTAATCTAGCACCTTCTCTCCAACCTCCTTCCTGACTGATGCTTCTTTTTTCCCCCTCCATGTATGTAGCATGAACAGAAAACTTTACTGAGTAAAACTAGTTATTTCTCCCACTTACAACAGGACATGGAAGCTTTGTATGTATTTGGATTCCTTGATTTGATCCCTCCCCCCTTAACTTTCAAACAGACACTTCATTCACTTAATGATTCACTGTTATACTCTTAAATTTGAGGAGGAGTTATTTTTTCTGCTTTCAGAGGAGCTTCTGTAAGCTAATGCATTAATGCAGTTCCTGGAATGAAAAATCTCATCAGTGACAGCAAATACACTTGATGTCTTAGTAAGACATATAGAAAGACCCTGGTTTTATTTGTGCTTATTGCTTCCCTCTCACACTTGTAAAGACTATATACAGCAAGTAGAGAATGTATAGCCTGACAAAGAAAAGCTGAAATGCCATACAGACACCAGGAAAAAACCAAATGCATTCAAGTGCCAAACTCCTCAAGATCTGATTTGAAGATTCTGTGTGTTTTATTCTCAATGACAGCTTTGCAAAGCACCTGTAAGAACAGGTCTGTCTGTGATAAAGCTGTTCATGTGCGATAATGCTCTGCAGCTTCAGTTTTCAGTATTAAAACTTATGTTACTGCCTTCGTTTCTGCAGCACTGCATTATTCTGTACAAAATGAATTCTGTACATTAAACACTCCAGAAACGTGCTTGAAGAGGACAAATGAGATCAAAGGACAGACTCTACATCATATATTGTTGAAAGCACACTCAGCCATGAGATCAAATGGTCTGTGTCAGATTCCGCTGTAATTTCTAAAGCAACTTCTTTCAGGCAGGGATGAAGCAGTTCTTACACTTTGTGATGTATGATAAAGTCAGCTTGATTTTAAAGATCAATTATTGTTCCACCAAAATCCCACAGCCATAACCAAAGACTTCACAATGTATTAGTTACATAGAAAGTATAAAAAGTTGTCCCAAAAAGTAAAATTAGAAACTGTCATGCAAAATACTGTGGCCAAAGTTTCTAAGGAAGTTAATGAATGCTTCAAAGCAGGCTCAGTGATGCCGTGATCTGCAGTGAACCAGCTGGTGCAGGCAGGACCTCAACATTGCCATCAGACACAGGGGCTCTGCCAACAAGCACCTTTGCACACTGGACTGTGCACACCAGGCTGCTACACGGAGGATACAGCGACATGGTCCCCACAGCTCTCTCAACCAACCCAAATACAGCTTGCTTGCATCATTTCCCAGACCCAGTTAACAAGGAAATTAATGTTTGTTTGGAATGAGGATAAATCAAAATGAAACAAAGGATTGTTCAGAGTCTAGAGGCTTCAGGGACATCTCCTCAAGAAGAGGGAAATTATGATTGACAGTTATTGACATAATCATTAAAATTTGCAATACCATTCAATTTTTCTGCACATCAGCTTCTCTTTATTTTCAGAGGAAGCTCCTCCACACAGCAAGAAGTAACAAAGTTTGCTCTGCAAATTCTTCATTTCCAGTATCAGACAAGACAGGCTACAACATTTCACTGATTCTATAAGAGTCTCCTCTGAAAATTACACCGACCACATAGAAATAAGAACTTCAGTTTAAGCATTTGACTCCTCAAATAAAATTCCAATATAGGACTGTGGAAACAGCCAGTGACTGGGGCAAAGGTGAGAAAAATACAGGAATCAGAGCACAGTACCAGAAGTTAAAAGAGTGAAAGGCAAAGTAAGAGTTATAGCAAAGGTACCTTATTTTGATTGCTTTTCTTTGAGACAAGGCACACAACTGTTTGTTAAATACAGTAATGGTGCTGCTCATTATTATTTAACTTCTTAGCAACAAAAAGAATATTAGTCACAACATTGAATAATTTGCAGAGCAATATTTTTAAAGATATTGTCACTCTTTTAAAGTGCACAATACTTTCTGTGAAGAATTCCAGAGTAAAAAAGTCACTACATTATTTGAAGATGGAAGGTTTAGAGATCAGTTACCATAAATAGGAGACTAATTACACCATTCAGAGCCCTGAAAGCACAGAACAATTATTCCAAATGGATGTAATTCAAGACTCACAAAATCTGCCAGGGAAAATTTCAGCTGAGGCAATGTAATATCAGAAGAGAAGACAGAACACAGAATGGTGTGTTTGATTGTACCAACCCATAGAAAAGATGCTGCTCTCCATGGAGTACAGAGCCAAGCTACCCCTATGGGCTCAGAGGCCACTGGCACTGAGGAGTACTCCAAGAACAGTGTTGTATCCTGGATCAGGGAAACATCTGGAGTACCATGGGCAAGGCAAAAGGAACCACCAAGTCTTCATGTAAACACAGGGAGCTTCCTGCTCCTCCCACCTTTCTACAGACAGCAGAAAGAGCTGATGCTCTGTGCAGCCCCTGCAGAAACTCTGTTGTCTCCGCTGACAGCAGAGCAGTGATGGTTTGTGTGAGGCACCACACACAGGGCCAAGCAAACACCCGAGTCCCCCTGCGGTGTCACTGACCACCAGGCAGGTACCAGGTGCCACTGCAGCATCCTAGGCATACTGCAGCAGCAACAGTGGGTAAAACACAGCTCTCTAGGCTTGATACCAAGGTCTCCAAAGCAAACTCTGCGATGGAGAATCACATGCCATGAAAGGACCCATGCAAGGATGAGGAAGAATGGAAAAGATCACTCTGGAAACCCAGCACTTTGCAGATGGAAGATCTCACTCCCTCTTGCTGACAACAGGAAAAGGGAAAGGAGGTTGTGGTCAGAATGCCAGTGGCAGATGTGAGTATCTGCAGCAGCTACTAGGCTGCTCCTGTGCAACAGGAACTTCATTTGAGGTGTCTCAAAATTCACATCTTACCAATCTCCCCCCAAAATTTTGTAAGGTATAGCCAGAAATATGGGACTGGTCTTGTAATCACTCGAGATTACAAAATCCATCAGAGCTTTGTAAACACAACAAAAAATTGTATTTTATAGCCAGTAATTTCTAAATGTTTCTTCAAGTAGGAAGCATACAAAATAGCAGAGAGTACAGTCACATTCCACATAATATTAGGCAGTTTAGATTTTAATAATTTTAATAATAATCTTGTAACATTTAATAATAATGCTTTGTAACATGCTACACACACACTGTAGCATATTTTGTTCATCTGATAAAACTTTTTAATGACATTTTGCTATACTTTCTGATGTTATTTCTTGGCTAGGAAATGGAAGACTCCATCATTTTAAATCTAAGTAATGAATTGTGCAAATTATGAAAGCGTGGATTAGAAAGACTATCTTTCCTAAGAAGACCACAGCACATAATGCTCTGAAAATTAAACAAAAATGAATGAACTCAAGATAACTCACTAACTCACACTTGTGTAAACTACTAAGTTTACACAAGTAGTTTTTCCTCTAATCTTGCATAATCAGCCCAGGTCTGCTTCTACTACTCTGTGTTGCCATCATCTGGGCTGTTTGCAGAAATGATCAGCTGATATGCATGCTAGCATAGCGAAATGTAGCTTTTTACTGTGAGGGCCTACAACAATGCTTAGGCATATAAAATGAAAATAAAAGGGTAATTGACATTTGCCCCCTCCAAAAAATGCCCGAGGAGCAGAGCACGCTGTCACTCAGTGTTCTCACACACTCTCCAGAGAGACACAGAGGCCACGTCGCAAATAGAGACACGAAACATCAGAGAAGAGCTACAGTTCCAATTAGGACAAAATCAGCCACTCTAGGCAATAAAACAACGGGAGCCATCACAACATCGATACCTGAGAAATACTGCCACTTGTTATCTAACCGTATCGCTCACTCCAAACATTCCCCAGGAGATTCAGAGCCAGCCTAAACACTTCAGAAACCATCCAGAGCCGTATGGCACTGCACTCTTTCATACCTCAGGAGTAAAAGTTAGCCAGAGCCTTCTGACAAACTAAAGTGATTTATTATCACATAGCAGAACTAATGTGTTCTGCTTTACAACTCTCCTGGTAGACTAGGAGAGATGTTGCATTTATTACCTACAGTACATAATGCCCTCTGCAGATCTCTGTATTATTCATAAGACTGGCTTTTTTGTGCCATCATAATGCTGATAAATTATAAAAAAATGCATATTTTATTTCAATTTCTAACATATATTGGTACACATATCAATCCATCACATTGCTGTAGAAGAAATAAGCATTATTGCTGACAACTGTTGACACGTTCACCTCAACAGAGATGAAACAAAAGGGCTGCAAAGGTTGCTCCCACTCACAGCTACCTCTCCACTTCATTAATTTTTTGTGGTTTAATATTTAGAGAAGGCTAAGTAAAAATCAGTGCCACCAGAACTGAGGTGTGCCAAGGAATGGAACAATACAATGGATTAAAAAAGCCATCAAAAGTAGAAAGGAGTATTCAATTTTCACTTCAAAGGTAGATTTCTGCCAGCTGAGTGGCTCCAAAAAATAAATATCACTTCCTAGATCAAGATGAGTTTAATTTCTAATGTGGCTAATTCAGATGCTAATGAGTTATACAACTAGAGATGCAGGTGGGGTTAAAACAAAGGTTATTTCAGCTTCCCTGTCTGGCTGATTTCCAATTCTTCCTCCTCACCTGCAGGTAACATGAGCACACAGCACAGAGAGCACCCTCCACCACTGCTCATCAGCCCTGATAATGAAACCATCTCACTAAAAATATTATAAAATCTGAAAATACACCCTTCACTCAAACTCATTCAGTTATTTTCAAATGCATAGTCTATACTGATAGATAGATGTAAGTTGAATTATCTGCCTGTTATTAATTTTTTTGCATCAGTCTTGACCTTATGTTAGCACCATTCATTGACGTTAGTGCCTTCTACAGAATGTAGGTAACAGGGATAGCCCTAAAGATACTAAGGTACCATGAGATCTGTGAGATTTTTGTAAAACTATTGATTAATAACATAAGACATAAAGCAGACACGAGTATAATCCTTCTAAACTATTAACTTAAAAAATCCCAGATTTTGTAAATACCAAAACCCTGTAGTTCATAACCTATACTCTCTTTTGGAAGGCTTAAATTGTAATATTCCCTACCCTTTATACTATTCTCTTTTGATTTCAACTTGAAACAAAAACTATCAATACCATTGCAATTCAGTTCTCTGCTACTTCATTAAAGTGCTACTAATATTCATTAAAACGTTGCTAATATTTGCTGAGTGATCACAGCACAAATGCAAGGGAAAGCGTACGACTTTAATCTGTGGCAGGCACATCTCGGATGTCAGGCAGCCTTTTATCTGCACACACACATTCTGTGTGAGGGGACCATGCCTGACACACAGCCACAGCTTTTAGATCTACGACACCATTAACATAATTGGCTCTGGAGCAGATGAAGGGTTGCTTGCCTTAAATCCCAGCAGCAGGCTAAAATATCCAACTACTACTCACTTTTTACAGAACAGTCTTTCTAAAAAAACGGGCTCTCTCCCTGAATGAAGAGGAATTTTCACCTTGAGCTCAGCCAGTTGTTTAAATCATTAAAGGGGAAATGGATTTCCTTTAACCAGCACTGGGCATGGACACAGCCCTGGCACATGGTGTGACCTTCAGCTCTTTGGAAGTCTCAGCAGCATCTGGAGAACCAGGATCTCTTTCACCTCACAGCCATCCTCTGACACCTGGCACAGCCAAGGTGGCCCTGGCAGGTCTGTGACCACCCACCTGCACAGAGTACCCTCTCTCCACTGAAGGAGCCTGGGCACCATCTGCTCCCAAAAGCCTCACCTCAACCTGGCACAAAGGTCTGAGACTCAGAATATTCCCAAGTAAGGTCACTCTTCAAAGTTTCATTGAAGCAACAAACAGAAATACTCAATGGCCTTAAAGGCACCTGCTCAAATTGGAAATACACTACATTAAATCAAAGACTGTATCAGAAGCATAAATGCACAGAAGGCAGCCTGGGCTGCACCCAGTATGTGGCTGGATGGGATAAACTGGGATATCCTGCCATCTGCTGGGAGCAGATGGTTTGCTGCAGCTCTGCAACCCCTTTATCACTACATATGTAATTATAGACTTTTAAAATCCGCCAAATAAACTTATGAAAAATGTGCAAATCATTCTGCATGTCACAGAGTTTATTTGTGAAATATGTACTATTGTATGGACTTTGAAGACATATTTGTTTGCCAGGATCTACTCCAGGTATGCATCATTTTATAAAATAACATATTATTTTCTTCTAGAAATATCAACACTGTTAATTTTAACAGACACAATAATTCATGCAAACTTGAATTTTTTGATTACTTAAATAATAAAAGGAACATTTCAAAATTCCAGTAATCTAGAAAGATTTGGTGATAAACTCCCACTCTGTAACTATCAACAGTTTCCCTATTTTTAGAAACTTATTCCAAATGTTTTGGTATTTTTGGGGGCTAGGGGGTAGACTGTGTTTCAGTTAAAACCCCAGATGCTGGATTCAAGAGGTTTCACAAGAATCTGAGCATTGTAATTCTTTTCAAGCAAATTTCAAGTAAAAACGTTTGAGAAAACTACCAAAAAGGAAGGAGGGGACACACCCACCCCAGTGGCCCCCAAAAAAGTCTTGGAAACAAAAGCAGAAAATATATTTGAAGACAGTATATACAGATTACTTGTATTGACAGGAGCGAGGCAACTTTATTACAGCTTCCTAGCTCCAGACCAGCCAGGCTGCAATATCCTTAGTGCCACTGAATTATCTCCAAGAGCTTCATTTCTAGCTTGTGACCCTCAGAGCTGACACAAACAGCAATGGGCCACTCTAGCTTACTCCAACACAATGCCAGCTACAGGCATGGAGCCCTGGGTGGCTGAGGTACTCACTCAGTGCTGCAAGTCTGCAAATAGATGCTTCCAGGCTCATTGAAGGCAGCTGTAACTCAGCAGGCCAGGTAACACACATGCCACCCTGAAATAATTGAGTGGAGCAAGCTCTGGGATACTCATGGATGTTACAGCACTGCAGGGAGGTTATTCACCCTGCCTCACTGCCTGGAGAGGCATGGAGCATGAGGAGCAAGGGGAAAACCCAGGGAGAAAAGAGCACACCAATATGCTACCTACTTGTCCAGGAGTATTTTGCAGTCAGAAAGCTGGTTGGGTGAGGCAGAGAGGAACACAGTTCCTAACCTAAACAGTTTTATTTAACAAACTCGTCCCAAAAACTGCAATATGAAAAAAAGCACACTATCTCTACATGCCAATCTATTAAAAATTGTTGGCTTAGCACTTTCCTAATTACAAAAAAATTTTGAGACTGAACAAAACACACACACAGACCTTTCCCACTGCAGCAGCAAAAGCACAATTTATAATCAATGAAGAATGCAACAGTCATGTAAAGAGCAAGGTGACACCAGAGTTCTCAGTTGACTGACTGAGCATATACATAGGTTCCTTCTAGCTTAATAAAAACCTCTAAAAGGCACACAAATCTTTCTGCCTACATCAGGGAAGGCAGGATATTAAAATAGTCCTGTTATTTCGAATACTTCTTAAAATACTAGTCTATTCAGAAGAATGCACCATTAAATATTATGGGCTATGCCTGTAAATATGCACACTCCTCTATTAACCTTCAAGAGGAAATAATGCATATACACATAATATGTTACAAATAACCTGGCTACCAGAGAACCTCAACCACTTAACAAGTCTACTATAAACAGATTTATTCATAGTGATTACCTCATATCCACCCAGAAAGGCTGCCAACTAAGGGAAAAAATAGTTTAGGTTGCACTGGGGAGTAACACAATAACAGCGTAAAAAGCAAAGTGGACTCAAATATTGGATTCAGTGGAAATAAGGAGCTGAGCAGAGCACAACTGCTTGAGCTGGAAGCCAGCCAGGATACTGGGAATGATGCCTATGGTCCAGAGAAAGCTGCTGAACTAATCACCATTGCAGTCCCCTGTTCAGTTTTACACAGAACATGTGAAGTTGCATATCTAATAGCAGTGTGCTTCCCTCTCCCCTGATGGCTTAAAGGAAAGGCTGCTTAAGTGCCAAGCTTAAACATACACAAAACTCTAAGTGCAAGTAAACAGTTGAAATGTATTTCAAAGGGAATATGCTGAAGTTGTGCTAAGCAATTGTGCATTTTTCAGTTACTTCAAATCACACTTGAAAGAGCTGCCAGCAGTAGGCAATAAGAGGTTACCAAGAACGAAAAGAAGACAAATAAAGCATCTATAGATAAATACATCATAGGGGAAAAGAGCAACTTAACAGATGAAGCTTAAAGTGATGAAGAAATGCAGTCTGCAAGTAAGTTCAGTATAAAAGCAGACCAGAAAACAATTGCAACTTCGCTCACTCGGGTGGCCAGTGCTACTCGAGACAAACTGATCTCATCAATTCTTGAAACTAAAAATACCACACACACAAAGAGTATCACACTTTCACTGAGTGACTAGTTTAAAATGCTTGAATGCTCTGTTCTTTGAACTGCAAGCAGGACCTTTAACAATAAGTAAGAAATAATTCAAACAAGAACCAACGTGCACAAAGTATTTCCCACAGTGACTTTCTAATACATTGTATATATGTGAACCTCCAAGTGTTTAATTAGAATTTTTTTGCATTGAACAAATTTTGGATAGTGAAAGTGAATTTTGGGCAGTGGAAGTGAAGTAACTATGTCCAAGAGGAGGGTGCCAGAACTCAGTGCTAACTCCTGTTCCCAAGATGGACATTTGCTTTCTTCTATACTTGCCCTCATTCCATGTCTTGTAACAGTTCCTTTACATGTTTGGAGATGTGCATATGAGTGATAAGGGGATGCATAGATTTTTGTAAGTGATCCTCTTTAAGAGGCACTTAGAGCAGTGACCCCTTAATGTAATTTCAAATAGTTGTCAAGATTTAACATTTATTTTGGTAGACAAATAGCCTATTATTGGCAAATTGGCTATTCTTCTAGCATGTCAATCAGGCCAGGCTTAAAATCAATACACAGTATTTGTCAATTGTGTTTCATGTGCCTTCAGCCTGATTATATTCATTAAGAAGGAACAGACTGCTAATAGCCTGCATTGTAAATCAGGTTAGAGGGTCAGAAAGCAAACAATCTTACTGCAAAATAATGAGCTTAAATTCTTAGCTGGAAGAGCTGTACAGACAAAGCTCAGCTATAAAAATCATAATGCATGTAGTCTTTAGTCTAAGATGACCTTCAGCCTGCAAAATCCCAGAACAATGTTGCTGTAAGTATTTCATCAATCCATGCTTAATATCAGTCATGAGAGTAAAGGTAAACCCAGTGGAGCCCTTCTTAAAAAGAAATCAGCTTATATCCCATGGTTTTGTCCCAGCATAATATAAACTAACATTTGAACAGAACTCATTTTATCTTCAATCTTTCAGTTGCCAGCAAAAACAGACACACCGCTGATCAAGTTCCTAAAATCACCTTTCGAACACACTTTTATTTCTTCTCAGCAACAAAAACTGATCAACTTTAGTGCATCACATATACTGATCTTATACATCAGGCTGCAAAAATTGGTTCGGAGTATTTTATCTCAATTTGTTTCCAATGCAACTAAAAAACAGAGAGCAGATCCCCCTGTTCTGTCATCTTCACCTGACCTGCATCCCAGCTGATTGTGTCACCCCTAATGAACGTTCATTAATCACAGCAGCAAAGGCAGGTAAGCCCAGACCTGAGCTCCAGGCTGCAGTTTGTGAACAGGATGAATCACAATTGGCATTTGCAATCCAACTAGAAGAATATGGAAAAAGAGATGCTGGTTTGGAATGAGAAAAAAGAAACAAAGAGTTAAAGAAGTAGGGCATATCATAAATACAAAACCCTACAAACAAACAAGCAAACAAACCACACGTTGAAAAATCTTTACGTTTTTGAGAGAGGAGAAACCAAACACTTAGAAGCACAGCGAAGGCATTTCCAAGGTTCCAGCTCTTCAGAGGTGGCTGCACACAAGAACCAATTAAATTAATGTTACTGCAGGATTGCCACAGTTCTCATTTTGCTAATTGCAAGTGTAACCACTGGCTGAAGCAAAGGTTTAAAATTCTCATTGAAGTTACCATGGAAGCAGGGGAGAATGCCATTCAATTTTTTTAAGGAAAAAAAAGACATTTAATGGTATTCATTAATGGCAATTATTAACTTCTATAGACGCATACATCCAAATCTTTGGCTCTCTAAGATACCAACTGTATGATCAAAGAGGACAACAAAAGTACATTACAGAAAAATGCTGATCATTCATTAATTTGTTCAACCTAGACAACCAAAACATAAGCCATGGTGTAAACTTCCTAGAAGCTAGGCAATTTTCTTACCACCATGAAGAAAGGACCAGCTCTGTAGTACCATCTTTTTCATAGGCTCAGCACTTCACTGGTTTGATCTGTCTAAACATTGCACACTTTTCTCTGCAGCATGCAGAGGATGGAGCGACCTCGAATTTCATTGGCAAATGGCAAAGTAATGTTGGGTAAGTTCAATCAGTACTGCCACACCCCTCTTGATAATGCAGCTAATACCTTGTGTCAAAACAGATTGTAAGACTTGTTTGGAATCTTTCATTTTAATCTGCATCTTGCCTTCCTTTAGATATGCTGATGCAAATTATATAGGAATTACCATATTGCTGTATACAGCTGAATGTTGACATGAATGAATTTGTAAGACAAGCTAATGATTAAATGATACTGACTTGGAAACAGTAAAAAGTCAGTTTTAGATAAGTTTTTATGTCATTACATCTTACCAAGCAATTAGAGTTTAAACACAAGCAGATTTCTCCGAATAAATAAGTAGAAGCTTTGAGCAGTGAAAAAACTGGAAGCCTATTAAACTACACAAGGGGAAAAGAAGAAAAAAAAAACAAGAGACAAAATACCTTACAGAATCTTGGTATTCCATTACCTAGACAGATATTTAGACATTGACATATTTACCTCTCTGCCCTGCTTACTTTTCATCTGCAGTATATAACACAATTACCAAACAACTGCCTTTTTAAAAAAGATTTGCATAAGCCAGATGATCATGAGTTGCATTCATTCTGTGCCCACAATGCCCATATATAGAAAAGTAGGGCAAATAGAAACAAGAACAAAAAGCCTGAAATGGGTAGGTTTCAAAGCAAGAATTAACGGATATTGAAGTAATTATTTTTCTCCATTCAGCTGGGAAAGACATTTTAAAACTAAATGGTTTATGATGTGCACTACCTATCTCTGAGTTTCCACAGGAGGAGGAGACCTGCACTACATACCTCAGGCTTCCCAGTGGACACACAGAATATCACTTATACCTGTCTAGCAGGACATGCAGCAGAAGAGAGAACATGTTCAGGAGCACACACTGGGCTGTCACCAAGCCACACCTGCCACAAACCCACAATCTCTGCTGCAACACTTTAAGCAGCACTTCCCTCCATGAAGCCATGCTTAAAAGATCAAATGCACTTCTTTTTTTTTTTCAGTCTTGTAATTACAATGGAAATGCTTATAAAACTTATTTGACATTAACACAGAAAACATAGACAGCATTAACAACTTACGTGGTACATAAATTGTACAATTTTCAGAAGACCCTCAAGAGTCTGATACCAGACCTGGCAACTGCAATCTGTCTTGCAGAAGGCAGCCTGTACAAGACCAAAATTTGGTAGTTCCAGCCCCCTTCACTGTTGTAGGTGATGAGTATGCAGTAGCTCTTTCTCAAGCGTGAATTGGTTGTAATCATTTTAAAATTTAGATTAAACAGCCACTTTATCGATGTGACCAGAGAGGTAAGTTTTTACATCAACAGATTACCTGAAGAGTATAACCATTAAGCAATCACTAACTTGAGAACATTATCCCGAGTAATTTTAATGACTTTCAACCATCAAAAAGAAGGAAAAAAGCACACCTGTGAAATGTGTGTCTCTGTAGTTAGAGAAGTATTTTCTGTAGTTAGAGAAGCAAGTTTCTTCTATGGCCTGCTATATTGAGAGTGTCTATAGAGTTGGTAGGTAGTTACTTTTAGATTGAATGTCGCCATTTTTTGCACACTCAATTTTGTTTACTGTAGACCAGGAAACCAGAAACATGAACAACTGTACCCTTCCAGATGCATTTTCTAATTGTGGCATTGTGGAGTCCTCCAAGCAAAGCGATGGTGTGGACAGGTAACTCCTTACAGAAAGCTGCCCTACTGTCAAATTTCAATTTTCCCACTCCATAATCCCCAGGAAGAGGGAAGGGTTGGAAAATCAAGCTTGGTACTTAGCAAGCATGAGTGCATTTCACAAGAATTGCCTTCCCCCCTCCCTTAGTTGTTTTGAGGAAAAAGGGTGGGGAAGAACAGAATGACTGAACGAACAGAGGGGAAAAAGTCTGCTATGTGTATTACACATTTATCTTACTTTAAATAATAATCTGGATGTGTTCTCCTGGAAGAACTTAGTTTTTTCCTGTACGCTGCAGCTTTCATATCATACTTCAGATTTTTTTTTTTTTTTTTTCCAAAGCAGCAATCATCACGATAGCTGTCTAAAACAAAGCCCCAGTCTGAGTCTGAGCCAGTCATTCACCACAGATTTCCCCTCTCCACCCCTAGCTTCTCCTCAGCTGGAAAAGTCACTCATTCAGAAAACCATTCCCAGGGGTGGCCCCAGTAGCAAGCCAAGTAGGCCACCCACTTTGAAGCAGAAGATGGAGCCCATTCGTGATATCATCAGTCTCAAGGGGTAACCACTGACTGCTGAATGGCAGGGAAACAGCACCAACGCCAGGCTCTGAGTTACTGCCTCTGCTGTGCTTCTCTCCAAATTGCATCACAGGGACGTGCTGGAGCCTTGCTCAGGGCAGGCAGCAGTGGGGCCTGTCTTGTGCTCTGCAAAGTTCAATGCCACCAGCAGCCACTAAACCTTGCTCACAACTCAGCATTGCCTGGACTTATGGAAATGAAAAGGGGCCATAAAACTAAACAACTAACATATCTTACATAGCAGTTTTTTAACTTTCAGATACTTAAACTCAGCTCATCAATCATACTAGAAACCTCTGACAGCTCACCAAAAACAGTATTTTCCACTGTAAAAGCTGAGTTGGTTATGAATGTGGTTTATTTTGTTAAGATGAAATTCTCTGTTTCACATACAAACTAGCTAGTCATATCTTGTAAAAAATCTCAAGGCAAACAAAAATCTAAAGCAAAATGCCCTGTTAACAGATCTTTTCTGAACAGCCAACTGAATGTTCAAAACATATTTTTTTTATTTTCCTGTTTCATCTATTTAAAAGCAAAACTGCACAAAAAGCTCCCTCTGCAGCAGGCCTTCCAACCTGGAATGAGAGCTCTGCTCTCCTACCTGTGTTTCTGGGAGCAGTTCCTCTCCTAAACCCGCAGGAAACAAAGGGTGGGACACTGTCAGACAGCCAGTTCACCCACAGAGAAAGCATTATTTTCACATTTCAGTATTCTTTTCACATTTCTCATCAGAGAAAGCACTCCTGTGCAGCAGTCCTGCAGAGGGTGTGGGGGTGTGTGTGTAAAATTGAGGGAGAAAAAACCAAACACATGTTACCTTTAGTTGAATATTTAGCCATATTCACAAGGTAACACCAGAGCTGCATGCTTCTTTCTAAGTATGTAAACCCTCTGGGAAATACAGGCAAGTATTTTCATAATGGAACCAGCACTAATCAGAGGCCACGGACAAAAATAGCATGGATGAGAAAGTTAAAAGCTTTGGGACTATTTATATGGGTTGTCTCTGTGCAGCTCTGGAAAAAAAGGCAGTTAGAAAAAAAAGGAATGTGAGAGAGGGTAAGTTCTTCGTCTGAGTACAATTAATAAAACGCTGGATCATTCAAGCATGGCTTTTGGATGGATGCCCTTCAGTACTTCAGAGCAAAATAAAGCAGCTCTGAAGTGTCACTCCACAGGGAACAAGCACCACTTGCTGTAGAAACAAACATACATACATACATATTTAGGGTAATAATAACCACTACTACTGATTTGTTTCATATTTGCAAAGGAAAATTTAATAGTTAAAAATATTTAAATTTGTGGGCATAGATAGATTATTTTTACTGAACTACCAAATGGAAAATATTGCATTTAAGCCTAACACGTAAACTGAATTTATTAACAGACAATAAAATGTTTCCCTGAAATATGAAATGATACAATTACCACTGAGCAGTACACCATTGGCCGTGTCTGTGCCTGCTCCCTTGTAATAGATGCCTTGCAAATCTTTCTAAATATTCACATTCACACCTAGGGAATTTATCAACCTAAAGCTTCTCCAGAACTGCCTTTGAAGTCTGATAATCACATTTGCACTTTTGAACCTGCATAGGAATAATCCCAATCCACTGACTTCAATTAAGTTAATCACTGTTCTATCTAGGAACAAAAATATAGGTCTCTAATATGAAAATGAAAATAGGAAACAAAGTTCATGTGATTATCTCAGCATAAGAGAAACCATGTTGTGTCAGTCCAAAAGCTGATCCAAATCAGGGTTCTTTTTTCATCAGTGTTGCTAACACGTGCTAAGAAATAGAGAAAATATAAAGCAGTGTTTTTGCTGGCACACGTCACACTTTCAAGTGGTTATCAGGAGATTACAGAGAGATCAAGATGTGTGAAGTTTAGAAACCATTTCCATTTACAGTGCAGGCAGTGACACTGCTTTTATAGCACTGTGTTTATGGGACAATATTTTGTTTAAGTGTTAAAATTGGAAAGATAATTCTGAGGATTTCTGATTTACTATCTTTCTAAAATCTGAAAGAACAAAGGTAGTATATGTCTGAGCTGTTGAAAACACAGTGTGAGTGCTCCAATTTCAGTAGAATTTTTACCTGAAGTTACTTATTTAAAGAGCATTTATATTTTTAGCTTTTCCTCAAAAAGGTTAAAAAATTCTTGCCTGAGAAATTTGGCAAGTAAACTTGATGGAATTTCCTTTAATAAATCCTTTTGCGACTTCCCTAACTAGGAATATTTTAAGGAAGTTTTCTTATAAAAACAAATCCATTGCATCCACTAAAATGCCCTAACAATATCAAGGAAATTATTTTCCTCATTCTACTACTGAGCTAATCCAACAATTACACCAGCTTAATTTTAAACAGAAGACTAAGTTCAACCTTATCAAACTCAGAGCTGTTGTATCTCCCCTGGTCTCTGGTGCCTCATTTTCTTTCCAGTGCAATATTACATTGCCCTCTAACGGATTACCTGCACAACTGCACAGGCCTATTTTCCTTTTCAAAGTCCTGAATAAGCAAAAAAGGTTGCATGAGAAATGGGAAAAGTAAAGTTGTTTTGTTCCAGCTCCTGTTTAATTATCTTTTTTATATTTGAATTAAAATATGAAAAATTTTAATTTTCAACCTTTTAGTGTATTCAGCCTCGAAATATGTGCTGGAGGTCTTGAAGTTGAATTTGAAATCTAAAGTAAAAGAACTCTTTATTAAAAAAGAGGCTGATCTAGCATAGGATTTTCGAAGAAAATTTCATCTACTCCAACTCAACTTTTGAACTAATTTACCTACCCCATGTCAGACATTAAATTTCTCAACTCCACCAATGTCCTCCTGCCTCAGCAAGGTGACATCAGCACAACTATCTGCCTTTCTGCCCTTTTCTTTCTTCTCCCCAGAAAGTGCTTATCTCTTCCAGATGGAAAACAACTATATTTTACAAAAAAACTAAAACTTTGTGAAGACATCTAACTATATCTAAAAGTCATGTCCAAAGAAAATAGGCATGTGGATTTACACTAGATAGCATTTGCAGTTTAAAGTAAAAGGCAAGATAATTTTTTGTGGTGGTGGTGCTGCTGCTGGTGTTGGTAGCTTAATGCATCTTAATGCTGCTCCAGTAATAATTTTTAATTATCATAATTCTCAAAATTCTAAATACTCATTGTGTATGTCACCAATTTAAAAAACCCAAATAAATGTCAAGTAAATTTCAAACTAATGCTATATTAAATTCATTCAAAGAGCAAGACTACACAAATTTAAGCATAGCAACTGTAATCATCATCCTGTCACTGCCTAGCTTTATCCTTAAAACCACCAGAACCATCACCTGTAAATTAAAACCATTTATCTTTAAACTATGGGGAATCAAATTTGATAAACACAAAAGAAATGGAAACTCGAATTTCTGAAAGTTAGGATTCAATCAGAGATCTCCTTTCTGGGAGTAACAGGACAAAGGGGGTTCAAGGAGAGAAGAGACATTTCTGGATTGCTAAATTCATGAAGTAAAAGCAACATACACAGAAGTGTCAGCACCCAACAGTGGAAGAACAAAATATCAGCTTAGATCTACATAATGAAACTAAAACAAGTCGTAGCAAAAACTGTGGATTAAAGGCGTTTGAGTAATTATGTTTCTTTTGCTGCAAGAGTTATTTGATTTTGATGATATCAGAGAAAATTACATTTTCCTTTGTTCTTAAAATGAGGTGCAAGTTAGTTCAGTCTGAAAACACATATATGTACAGACAAACAAACAAATAAGGCTTTCTGATAATATCCAACCAGTGTGCCGTGGGACAGAGCTTTCTAGCGAAAGCTCTAATCACTCACTTTGGAATTCGTTCTCTAAAGCTTATAAAGGCTAAGCATCTTTAGCAAAGCTGTGTAATTTCAAGTAATGATTCTCGTCCTCTTCTGGTTGAACTGAGATTTGAGCGATCATATTTAAAACAAACAAAAATGGAAGAGAAGTCCACTAAACTGGCTATGACATTTGCACCTATGAAACTGGGTCTAATTTATACTCCTGAATACAATGACTCCTGGCATCTGCACACAGAAACAATTTTTACCACCCAGACCACCCAGCATCTGACTGTCTGACTAGAGCAGAAATAGCGACTGAAGTTCTGAGTACAATATATATTTCCACATCCAAGCACTCAAAAATACATTTACTCTAAGGAAAGTGTCATTCAGGGAGGTTAAGATGAAAAGCAGTTGGGGAAAAAACAACCTTTAAACCCCATTCCTATAAAGCAAACATAAGCAAAAATTTCTACTCTTGTGAAGAAAAACAAGTATTTAAAATTAATGAAGAAAAAAATTTGCTGGGCGTCAGGTATCTCTATTCAGGGATATTCAAAGGCTCAAAGAATATATTGTCAAGCATAGAAAACCAATCTGTGTGAAGAAGTTATAAATGCTGACTTGCCAGTTCCAAACAGCTATCTTCAAAGTATGTTTACGATCAGGAGTAGAAAAACCCCATAGTGAAGAGAGAATCTCAAACACAGAACTCAGTCAGCTTTTTCAGCAAAATGTTTGAAACCCCGTCTCAAACCCTAAACCAGACTACTCACTATAAAGGGAGAGATGCGAAGAGAGCAAACAAGAGGGTTTTGAGCAACCAGGTGTAGTGGAAGGTATCCCTGTCCATGGCAGGGGACATGAAGCCAGGTGATCTTTAAGGTTCCTTTCAACTCAAACCATTCTACGAAAGGTATTGTTTAGTACAAACTTCAGAGAGGGCAGAGAAGTGTAAAGAAAAGGAGAAAAAAAGTATCACAATGCTAACTGACATGTCACCTCATGGTTGTGACTCTGTGTTTTGCAAAACAAAGCAGGAAAGATTACATGACCTGCTCTAAAAACGCTGCAGAAAGGTGTCTGTCTCTCAGCCTTCTTGTTATTATTTAAAAGAAAATACCAAAAGGGGAAAAAAAAAAAGGGATTGCCTAGGCCTTTCCTAGACCAATAGGAAGCAGAAATGTTTACTCTGAAAACAGTAGAGGAAGCTGTCTGACTCCATGGGAAATAGCAAAACACCATGACATAAGAAGTACTGGCAAATAAAGTAAACAGATCAAGGGAGTATTTTTACTCTATTGTCTTTTGGTTATAGCACCTTTTGTCTTTTTTTCTAAGCAGTAGACTTCACTTCTCCTAATGATATTTCTTCCAAACTAAAGACAGCATTTTTGAAACCATTATGGATTACTATGGAATCTGGTTCAGTTTTGGGATGACAGAAATTGTATATCTATTTTATTAATGAGAATATGCAGTACAGTCTAAAGATAATTTTTCTTCTCCAAAATAAACTAGACACACCATTAGAATCTGGGAACAAATTCTAATTAATTTCTTAACCCAACATGCTCATTTTGAGGAAAACAGGGGTGAATGCCTTAAGGATGGAAATTGTAACTTGGGGGGAAAAAACCCAGCCTGGAAGTTAAGCAGATTGCATGACTAGCAAGTCACAGTTCTCCTCACCAAGCTCTATCAGAAAAAGCAATTACTCTGCAGAATAACTAGGTGTTCAACTAAACTACTAATTGCACCACATGTGGGTTGAAGATACCATCTCTGAGATTTTGTTCAGGGTGCATTAGCTTTCTCCTGTTAGAAATGCATTCCTACATTTCTTCCACCTCATTTCCAGATCTGTATCTAATGGATCCAACAAACCATTGCTTCAGCATCCCTGTGGGTTAAACTGGGGATGACATAAGAGGGTGCTACAGAACAAAGGCTTGCTCTGGGCGGGAGCGAACATCTGATTTGGTTTCACCTCAGCCACTCTGTTCTGACTGGGCAAGGGAAAGGACTATCTCTTCAATCAGCTGATGAGCTTGGAGCATCTTTACAAGACAGGTGAATATTAGTGACCACAAATTATATTGCAGTCATGCAATTCCTAGGAACTAAGAAATGTATCTGAATAGGAAGGAGCATCTTACGGTTCTGGCACTAATTCTTGCAAGTGTCAGGCAAAGATACAAAGCTACATCATCAGGTGATGAAAGATAAATTATAGGAAAAGAAGAGAGAGCCAACAGAAGTATATACCTGTAAAGGGCTGCCAGGAAATTTAAAAGGAAATAAAAATCTGAGCATATTTGTGAGGTGGAGAGAAGTGTTAGAAGCTGTTGACAATGAAGCTTGAAAGGAAGTCTTTTTTAGGCACATCACTATTTTTAAATTGGAATGCTTTGGTTAAAAGCTTATTACACCTTCTGGACTCTAATATATTAAAGTATATAGAAATACCTTTTTTTCTTTTTTTTTTTTCTTTTTTTTTTTTTTGCTTTTTAGCCAGTTCCAAGGGCATGAACTCTTACAATTCTGGAAGTGTCAACAAGTATATGCACAGCAAGTGTGGACCCTCAGCCAGAGAAGCTGGCTTTGTGAACAATCTTTTTGAATTACTTGTTTTGCATTGAACAAGTCACATATAACTAACCATGGCATCAGTCTAATTAAATTTCTGCTTGCTGTATTTATTTCCAGTGAGGAGAAATGTTCTCTCCTTTCTTTTTGCTTCAGTATTTTCTCCAACCCCACTGCATTTGGGTTTTTTCTCTAAATTGCTCTTTAAAACTCTCACTTAAAACAGAAACAAACAAAAAAAGCACAAAAGTTAGAGTAAGATGTCTAGCCTAAAATTATCTATTTCACTGTGCTTCAACATTTTTATCCTCTGTAATTTGGCTTATGCCTGAATTGCAAGTTGAAATAATATTTTTGCTCTGCATTTGCATTGCCAAGCCCAACAGTGTTAATCATCATTTTAGCTCCAATAAATGACAGTAATAAATACTAAGAGGTTTTATTTAATTTTATAGTATGTAAGGATTTTTCTCCCACTAATTCAGGCTTAGCAAATGAAAATCAGAGGCAGTAACCCTAACAATTAAGAAAAATACTTCTATTTTCCCAAACTATTACAGCTACTTCTTACAGAAAAGTAAAGACAACTTTGAATTTCAGCAACAACTGCATAAAACATACAATGAAGATGTAAATTCACTGCCATCAAGTATCAGTCTATCATGAAAAACCACAATGAAGTTGCATTTAGACAGTTCTCAGACATTTGAATAAGTAACGCAAGCATGCAGAGATTTCCTTTGGGTGAAATCATGTTTAAGTGGGCAAACATGACACAACCAGGAAGAAAATGTCCATTTTTCAATAGGGAAAAATTGTTGGGGTTTTCTTAATCTTAAGCTTCCTGGATTTTTAAGTATTTTTTTATTATTTATCCCAATGAAATACAAAGGAAGAAGGAGCAAGCAGATACATACATCTGATGGAAGAAGTTGTGGTTCCTAATGTAAGCCTCCCCACACTGAAGGTACTTAATCCTCCCAGTAAAGGCACCATACAGCTCACAAGCTGAGATGTTCCTCAGCAGGTGTGTTTTGTTAGTGACAATGAAGAAGTGTTAATGCATTTACTATCCCTGAAAGCGCTAACATCAGTCAGGGTCCATATTTACTGTGGACCTGCAGTATTTACTATAGTAAAAAAAAAAATCAGCTTTCTATTAATGTTTTCCTCTGGTAAAAGTTAAAGTTGACATGACAGATTTGGGGTTTGTCTTTTTTGAGACGTGAAGGTGCTCAATACTCTCATGAGACAAGGACAGGTACAATGACTGTCTAACCAGCCACGAGCAAGGCAAGGATTGTTTCTGATGTAAGCCCTATACCTGAAGTGCTGCTGAAGGCACTGCAAAGCAGCAAAAAAAAAACCCCAAAACAAAACAAAATAGCTGCAGGCAGGTTTTGACCCTGAGGTTCAAAGAGATAATGAGAGATTTGGAGAGAAGCTGTAAAATCTCTAGTCAAAACTCTTCTACTTATCTAAATCAGAACACAGAAAAAAAGCTTTCAAATTCCCTCTGATAATATTTTCTCATTTGTTTTCATTTAGTTACAAAGTTTTACAGAAAATATTCTTCTCAACAGAGAAAACACTGCTCTTCTCAACAAAGCATTATAACACAAAACCAACTTGAACTGAAACCTGAATTCAATACAAAGTTGAATCTTGAGCAACTTCACGCTGTCTCACATTAACCTTCAGAAGTGCAGAAGATACACTCCCTTGCTACTCTGAGAAACACACCCTAAATCTCCTGCAAAAAGACCTTTCCAATAAAAAGGCCACTGGCAGTAAATCAGGAAAGCCTGTTTCACTCTGAGGAAATCACTTGATAAATCAAGTTGGGATTTTTTCCAAAATGGTACAGGTCAGTGAGCATATGCTGATTAAATTAATTAAGATACTTCTACAGGTGATAGTGTTCCTGGCAATAATTCTGAAAATATTAATAAAAATTAATTCACAAAATTGGTGTAGTGAAGAAAAATGCCTCCTACTACATGTCAACCAAAGGGACCTTACACCCACCACATCTCATTGCTAAAGAGGAGACAGAAGACCAGGTGGACTGTTGCTGGATTTCGACAGCACTGTATCATTACTCATTGCAGCTTCTTAATATAGGTTATCTCTTGTATGCAGGAGATAAGTCTTGAAATTACTTGGCTGTGAATAGCTTTTCCATGATGAAATCAGTTAGCAGTAATCAGTCCCACCTTCAGACACTCTTGGAAATATCTCTTTTTAGACACACCCCTGAAACACAAATACTGAGACACTGCAGTCACTTTATCATTTTGGTTTTGTCAGCACTTTAAGAAAACTTCAAATCACATATGAAAAGATGTGACTGTCTTGACTGTCTGGAGCACTTTCATTCAACAACTTTGTTTTCCTTAGCAGCTTGCCCCAAGGATACAAATTCCCAATGATGCGTCAGTTCATCAAGATCATGCGGTACAATGCAGCAAACACTCATTCATCATCCATGTCACCAGGCTGCAAAAATATTTCTTTCAAATGCAGTATTGACAAATACAACACATTATAATGGCTTATCCTGGCTTGTGTCACTCCTTCTTCACAAACTCTGTCAGCTTCAATTTCTGGCCATGAATATCAGCCGTTTTTCTGGCATCATATGCTATAAAGAGCAAGTGATTTCAGATAGCAAATAAGACACCTGACAGCATGACTTATAGCCATGAAACTGAAGAGGTGGTGTGTTTGTTTATGTGGGCCATGGCTTAACCCTCCAATCTCTCTGGAATTTCAGACTTGCTATTATGCATAGATGAAATGTCATGTTGTAAGTAAATTCTGGAGGGAAAAAAACCCAAAAGGCACCACAGCCTTCTCTCTCCCCAAAAAGCCCCAACAACAAAAAAAATAAAAGCCAATAAATGTCTACATGTGTTCTTTAACATTGCAAATAGAAGGAACTGAAAATCAGAAAAAACACACACCTGTGTACACTTACCTGAGTATATTTTTGAAACCCAGCAAGACTTTTTAAAAATGCTCATGTTGGATTTTGCCTCATTTTATAAGTAAGAACCTTGCACAATATTTAAGATAGAATTGAAAATATGAAGTGAATTTGTCATTTAAATCTAGCCTGATAGCTTAAGTCCAGTAAATCTAGCCTGATAGCTTAAGTCCACCCCAACCATGGGACCATAAGACTTACTGCCCAAGGGGGCATCAACTTCTTGTTTCTTAAACTACTTTCCCTGCATCCACAAAACCATTGCCATGAGAGTCTCACGAAAAATTAATGAAGGCAAATCCCATTATTAAGGTTATAAAATAATAATATCATAATTAATTCAACGTGTTCTTGCATGTTCCAATTCCAGTGAGAGAAACCCTTTCTCTTATTTGTTTTCTCAATTTAGAGAACATAAGTGAAAGGTTATCTGCTGACCTCCAGTGTCACTGCAGTAACTGAATACTGGGAAAATGTGCAATAGCTGTAAGAAACACTATGCCACTGAAATGGCATAACCATAAATACTGATGGAAATCGAACACAGTAGTTCTAAGTCAGGGGTCTGGGATTTGATTAACTGATTTTTCTTTGAACTTCAGTGATATGAAACTGTGGTGACAAACAGGGCCCCCTGATGTGGCTAGACTCCCACCAGATACACAGAAGACACAAATTGGTTGTTACTTCTTTCATACAGTCGGCAGAAAATGCGACCAGAGGCTCCAATTAGGAATTCCAATTAGGAATTAAGAGAGAGTTTCATCTTAAAATGTGCAAAAAATAAAACCAAACCAAACCACAAACAAAAACCAACCAAAACACCATCACATATTTTATATCTTGATGAATCCAAACTACTTAATTCTGGACTAATAATACTGTCTAAATTGCTCATAATGCATTTAAAACACAATATTTTTCCTGTAGTAAAGTGCAAAAAATAAGTTAATAAAAACTAATGGCTAATAAAAATAAATTATAAACTAACAAACCTTAATTTATTACTGTCTTCATAACATATTCCAAAAATGCTCATTAAAGTGAAAACATATTATGGTTTCTGAGTTAAAGCCCACAGCATGGATTTCCTCAAGCTATTTAACAGGATGTATCTATAACTAATTGACTGCCATAATTATGAAAATACACATTGTAGGTAAGAGTACTGATAATGAGCCAAGCTCTGGCAACTGCTGCCAGGGTGTGCTGACCCTGACTTTGGGGGGGACCCTCTATTTAGAGAAACAAATTAAATTCTGGAACACAGGCCCAGCAACAAAAAAAATAACTGGGGCACACAGTTAGTGATCAAACAGATGCAATTCAGCCAAGGTAAGCCTTGCAGCAGAAGCAGGCAGCACATGAGGTTGTCTAGAAAAGCAGTTACTGAAGTCTGGGAGCACCCACACAGCTGGTACAGAGAGCACAACCAACTCTTAATGGTACATTTGCTAAATCCATTGAATTAATGCAGGGGGAGTAGCACATCCCTTGTTTACCTTGGATTACTGAATCAAGGCAGAAAATTTGCTACCTACTTGGCAGGAAATCCTTTAGTTAGCCTTTCCTGTTAGAAAATTAGTATTCTGTACTTCTGGAAATACTTTAAAGAGGAATTTTAAATTTTAACTTGGATCATTTATTTCTCTCCTGTAAATAAAAAAAGACAAAAAAAAAAAAGATACAAAACCTGTGCCGTTAGCTCAGTTTCAATGCTGCAACATGACAGAGTATGAAGGCATCACACTGACAACTGTCAGACCACCAAACTTAGCAAATCTGTCAGTTAAAGCAAGCGACAAACACTGCTTTATGGACTCCATGTGACAGATCTGTTTATGGCCTTGATGCTCTCACTCTCTCTAAAGCAGCTTTTCTTATGAGCAAACTATTGATGAAGGAAGGTGAGATATCGCTGAGGTGCATTCTAAATACGACAATGAGATTGTACCCTCTCATCCCACCTTATGGAGCAGATCATTTCTACTGGTATCAAGTGATCAAAGAATTTGTCATGTGGGATAAGAATGCAAAAAAGCCTACAGCAAAACACCTTTTCTACTTTAACATTACTTAAATGTTTCAAAATATTCCCAGAAAACACATGAGTAAACACACCCCCTGTATTTAAACTGTGGCTTATAAAAACTTCCTGACCATTATCCAATGAATGTAATTCTTGTTAGGTTTACCACTGACAAGATGAAAATCAACCTGCAGAGGACAGTTTTACACTATATTAGCCACTTATGCTATACTTCCCCAAATTTTTTAACTCTGAATAGACATATACCTTCCTTACAGTACTCTAGTGGTCTCTGCTCTGTTTATGATCTGCCTTTCAGTTAAAATTTAGACTTTCTTCCATCTCCAGCTAATTATTGCTTATCAAGTGTTATAGCTCATTTCAGTCATCAAAAAAGTGCACATTGCACTCCTTAACACAACCTGCTTTCATCATCTCTAGGTATTTAATGGTATAAAACAACAAAAAAAAAGTCTAAATTGGCAGTGATAAATTTAATGTTGGATCTACTCTTGCTTAAGACTATTTTAGCCCATTTATAAAAAATGCTACATTTTCGCTGTTCCATCCTGAACATCTGTATGCATTTATACACACATACAGAACAATATTTTCAGGGCTTGCTAAAATGTGTCAAGTCTAGTCATAGACTAGCAGTATCACAGTACAACTTTCCCTACACCCTGAGTACACTACAATGCATGCACACCTACTGCACCTCTGTCTTTGTAGAGAGATTTCATCTAAACACTGTGACATCACCCAGCTCTTCTTAGATTTCATCCAGCTTAAAGTTACACTTATGACAACTTTCAAAGGATTTTGCAAGAATTCCACAGTATCATATACAAACGCTAGATGGACGATCTGCTTAACTTTACCAGGATAAGTCTAACTTTTAGAATTACAGCCCCTCAGCTGTCCCAGAGAAGTGTAGCTCACTCACATCTTTCTTCTTTAACTGCCTGTTCCATACAGGTCATTTCCTGGCTGCCTAAAACAACAGTCTGTGTAGCTCACATCTGTAAAATCTTTTAGCAAATGGATAAATGCCAACCTCTCATGCAGCTGAAATATCCAGAGATGGTTCAAGCTCTGTAAAACCTCCTGAGCTGCAGTCTTCTTTCTGCCAGGGGTTACAAAACAATTCCTTTCCCTGAGAGTTTCTGCCAGCACAAGAGTTACTGTTTCTTCCTCTAATGCATCCTTAGTTCTTGGTTTCTTTACAAGGATTATGGTACTTTTCTCCTTCATTTAACCTGTACATAGCCAGAGGTCAATGCTATTAATTACAAAATTACTTTGGATTAAAAAAAGAAAAACAACAGTACATTTTAATTACAGTAAGATTAACTCTCTGAGTTAATCATGTTGAAGCTACATTTTCAGTGAACAAAACTCTAATTACATGCCATTTCCTTGAAAAAAACCAAAAACCCACAAGAGTCTCACTGTACTGGAAATAGCCCCTAGTCCTTAACAATTTATATAAAATAAAGCAATAGAAAGGCTTACTTAATTCCTGACCAGTTCCTATTTGCATATCTGCTCTTAGGAATTAGCTCAGCAATGAGGAAAAAAATGTAACATTACAAAACATCTTGTTCTTGATACTTCAAGAGAAACCCAGGCAGAAGCTGTAGGGCTATTAGTATGTGTGAGAGAGAACAAGATGGAAAAGTCAAGTTTCTGAACCTGCTGTTTTCCAAGGGCTTCTCCAGGGCCCAGACAAGCATTGTCCTAGAGTTACCATGTGGAACAGCATTATATCACATAAAGGACTTGGTATGAATGTGGAGGACTCAGGCACATTGCTCAATATATGACGAAAAACATCTACTTGTAGCACTGAGGATAATCATTTTAGGCTTTAAGACGACTGTTGCAAGAGCCTCAAAGTCTCTACAAGACCATGGATTCACACTCACAGAGAAAGATGAAGTTATTAAAATTGAGCCAGAAATACTGCACCAGGGATTTAAGCTACAGATTTGGCCAGTAATGAAAGGCACGGTGATGAGCAGCAATTACAGCACAGGATAGTTGCAAAAGTCCAGAATGCTCAGCTCAGCTGTTTACTTGCCAGATGACGCGACACAGGTTACACAAAGCACAGCACACACCCTTAAGTGTTCCAAGTACATGAAGGTTGAGAGGGCCTGCCTGACCCGTAAAAGTAGGGGAATATCTGCTGTAGAACACATCAGTTTGTCTCCCTCCCCTTGTCCTGGCCAAAAAGGCTCATGAAGACCAACCAGAGGCCCTTTGCAGGTGCAGAGAAAAGGTTACTTTGGCTTGGAGATGTGCAGCTCAACCAGATGATTTCCAGCCACAGCTGCGGCCCCTCCATGTCCCCAGCTTGAACCAGCAATGCTCCTCCAAAGGCTGCTGGGGAAGAGCTAAACTTGTCAGACAGCCTTTACTCTCATGAGCAGGCCAACAGCTTAATTGCTCATTGCAGACAACAGAAACCCCATGTATCCTGCTTGCCTGTCTCCAAACTCCGACAGAAGAAAAACACCAACCTATCACGCAGGGACCTTTTGTTATTTCATTCAAGTACAATGAGATTTTCATCTGGTAGGTGGTGAAGTAAGAGATTTATTGCTGTATTGTTCTGAGGAAAAATATCTGAGTAGTTCAGTAAGATTTGGAAAAAATCTCGTCACTGTTGAGTAGAGAACTTTGCATGATCATTTTTATAATTGCAAAAGACTTTAAAATGGAAAAAAAAGAAACTCATTCATTAGATGAAAACTGGATAAAATTATCAGAGTGTTTAAGAAATTCTTTGGATTTTTTTCCTCAAAAGTTGTTTGTGACAGCATGAGAACCAAGGTGGGTAGGAAGTAGGGTTAGTGCTACATGATGGATAATAATGAATGTGGGTGAAGAATCCTCAGAAGACAGGGGACTAGTTCAAGATAAAATAGCCTGAAATGTCACAGAGCCCTTGAGAAAAATCAGAGATTTTCTTGTGGATTTCTTTCTAAAGTATCCAAGCAGTATTAGATCAAAGGATTAGTCTGAAAAACCCTACGAAGAAGAGGCAGAGAGCGAGAGCAGAAGAAGCTCCAATGCTCCCTGTCCTGCACAACTGCATTTACATAATTAGGATAAAGAAGAAACAAGCACATAGAGACACCATCTAGAAAGAGGTAGGGTCACATCCTGACAAAGTGCTTCTGCCATATCTCCCATCCCAGCCACTGGCATTCGAAACACAGCTGCAGATCAAGCAGCATGTGCCAGAGGTCTTTATCACAGATGACATACTGAATGCCAATATAGTCTTTCCTTTCTTGCATCCCCCTCCGACACAAAATGCTGTGCCTTGCCCAAAGCAATTTGCATTAGTTTGGCACCTTTAAGTTAAAAACAGAAGAGAGAAGGAAAAGTATGATCATATATTTTTGTGCCAGGAGGAGGGTACCATAAGCAGACACATCCCAGCTGGGGTCACCTGCTGGATTCCACCAGCACACGCAGTCAAACTGTACACCATAAAGAGGGGAAGACAGTAAAACCATTCCCACAGCTCCAGGAACTTCTCTTTCCTAGTCCACATCTTGGGGTCCCTCTTTCTTCCCTCTCATATAATAGTCAGTAAAAGTTCACCCATTCAACACCCGTTTTCAACTGGGTGTTGAAAAAAGTGCCAGGAAGATCTTGTACGAATACAGAAAGAAAAACTCTCCTTGCTGACGAGTGGGCAGATACACTCTCTACGCACCTTGCCATGGAATCCCCACCATGCTGGAGGTGCTTCTGGATATTACAACAAAAAATTAATTACAAAACCAAAACAAAGACATGAATGACAGATGTCCTGCAGATTTTCAAATGCTAACTCATGATGTAAAATAGCAACAGTTATATATATATATAACTACGCTACTAGCAAGTAGAATAGTAAGGAAGATTGTCTGTGGATGAGAAGCCGTTCAATGTTTGTGGATGAGAAGCTAAATCAACGCTCCCTCAAAAAGGGAGGAGTGGGAAAGAAGCCAGCACCTTTAGAAGTGGTCAACAACAAGACAAAAGAGTCCAGAGGGTGTGTAAAGCATCAGGATTTAGCAATATCCTAAATTGCTGTGAGTTAGCAGCTGGCAGGGCATAATAATAACCAGGAGATTAATAGATTTTTCCAGTGTGAGGTCAGAAAACTACGTAAAATAACATAACAGTGCTGACATTTTAGAAGAGACAGTAAAGCAACAGGTATTAAATGAAACCACAAAAGTGGGGAGTGGGTGCAGGGCAGGGTCATGGTCCTGGTGGACACTCTGCTAAAGCTCCTACTCCAGCAGGCTGTTCAATCCCTTGATTTTCAAAAGTAACAGCAAGTCACAGATACCAACTTCTGGCCCCAGTCGGAAAGCACTTTTTGTGGCTCTGTAGAGAGACAATATGCTGCTGTCTTCACCTGGAAACTTTTATGGCATGGAAAACTTCACAGCAGGGATGAAAAATAAGCAGGCCGCATTACACAATTGTGTAGAGAGAGGAGAGAGTAACAAAAGAGAGGAGTAAGTAACAAAAACTAAATCAGGAATTTCTGTAACAGGAACTGAGAAAAGAGGAAAAAAAATGTACTCCCTGACCTTCAAGCAGGGTTAGCACCAGAAACACACAAGTGCTATGTCAGTGCTTTCTTTATAGATTCCTATAAACATTCTAGTAGTTTAATTACATGTTCTTTGTAACCAAACCATTAATCCTCTGCATTGTGGTACCTAAAAGCTGACCTGTAAGTTCTTTTGACCATAGCCAACCATAGCAGAAACTCTTCACTATTGACTGCTACACTTCACACCCAAGATTTCACAGAATCACTAGGTTAGAAGAGACCTTAAAGATCATCGTGTCCAAGCCATGTCCTAACATCTCCACTAAACCATGGCACTGAGTGCCACATCCAGTCTTTTTTTAAACACATCCAGGGATGGTTACTCCACCACTTCTGCAGGCAGACCATTCCAAACCTTTAGAACATTTTGAACCCCAAAAAATCAACATAAATTAAGAATGAAAAGATATTATTGTATGTTATTTTCACTAATTGCAAAGTATTTTCAACTCACTACTTCAGGAGTTAAAAATAAACAGATAGATCTGTGACTACATGATACTGACAAATAGGAGCATGGATAACTTCTGTGTTTCAACACGTTGCATTATCATGTTGGAGCAGAGATGCAGATGTGTGCAGACAATACTGAAATCTCTTGTTTGCCTCTCATCTTCTTCATGGAGGAATATGTAGACAACATGGGAACAGCATAAGAAGCTGTAGAGAACATTATTGCTAATATCAACAATGCTAAGTCAAGCACTGATTTATGAACATTATGTTTACCATCCTACAGACCCCCCTCGTATTCCTAGACAGGTTTTGATAATAATTATGGTGCTATACTGTGAGAGTCTGTGTCTTTTTGCAGCTTGTGCAATAACTGAATAGGCTGAACAGGCACACTCAGAGCGCTACAATAAGGTGGAGAGGCAGGATGAGTATTAGTAGGAATTAATTTCTAGGACATTTCTAACTTTTTCATGACTAATTAAGATAAGCTTACTTGCTGTTGCAAGTAAAGAACACATGGTGTTATTAGAAATTGGCACAAGGAGTGCTTAAAACATCCTCTGGCAACTCATTAAAGAACAGGATTAGTCCTAAGGAAAAAAATAAGGGTCGTCAATCAACTGCAAAAGATATGAGCTCAGCCTTTTCTATGGGTGCATCAAGAAACTGATTACCACACAAGCACAGATGAAGAAAAATTAGCCGCTGAGTTATGAAAAAGTTGCAAAAGCAGCAAACCACATTGAAAACATCCAAATATGAAGAAAATTTATGAAAAGAGCCAAGACATAGCAGGACATCTCAGGCCCCACCCCCCCTTATGGCACAGGGCACAAAAATACAGTCAACAATGACAGTACAGGAAAAGGCAGCTCACTTTCCAGCTGCTATCTGATCCCAGGATCCTTCAAATTATTGCCACAGGCATGAATTTCCTAGCAGAAAGATGGGCTAGAGCCCATAGAGATTTTAGTGCCTCATTAGCAGGTTTCTTCTGTGTCAAATAACCCATATTCATGCCCCTTCCCTTCCCTTGAAATGAGAAATGTGTGGTCCCCAGCTGCTCTCCTGCACCCAATTTATTCATGGTGCATTCAGGTAACACTGCACATGCCTCAACAGTGTCCAAGGGATTTGTCTATTGGTTGTAATTGCAGTTCATATGGGCTGCCCAGATTACTGGCAGCTCTGTGAAGGTGCCCTCTGCACCATCTAGTGATAGGGATGCTGCCCTCCCTCCCTGAGCACCTGCTACTCAGCATAACTACAGCCCATTATATGCACAAGGGTTCTGATTCAGCTACCCTAAAAAAGTGAAGGCTCTAGACAGGAAAAATTTTGTGTCAGAAGGAAAAGTTTTTCTTTCAAGTCTCTGGAAAATGAGAATGCCAGAGATCTATAAAATACCTAAGGTAAAAAAAAATCATTTCACTTTCAGAAAGAGTTCTTCAGATGCAGCTGCAGCACTGACTTAAAGGTATGAGAATGTAATATCCAGGGTTCATGAAAGATTAATCTTTAATAAAGGGCAGAGATTCAGGAGAAGTAACAGTGTTTCATAAATCTAAATTCTCCTGACCTTTTTTGGCTGCTAAAATTTTTGAAGCTTTATGAGTCCAGGATGCTATTTGCTCCTTTCACAGCTACCAAATGTGAAATAAATACATATCAGTAGGGACTGCAAAACATCACTGTCTGTATGTCTGGCAAAGCACCTTCAGACACTGCAGGACATGGAGACTGTCTCCTTTCCTTCTTTGAGGGCAGATCCACAGCTCTAGTCTACATCAGGGTCTCAAAGGGATCTCTTCCAACACTGAAAAGAATAATTCAAACACAGTCTTGTAGGATGAAAATAACACTCATGTTTTTACCCATAACTCACGGTACCTCCATTCAAGCTCCTCTATTTAAAAACAGAAGCCCAACCTTCAAGATTATCATAAAAGAGGAGGGAAGAAGATTGTCATTAGAACAGGGAATTAAGTTTGTCAAGCAACAGTTGAAGATAAGCCTGAACTGTCTGTAACAGCAAGCTAAAAGGTTCCGAAATCCCTTGTCACTTCTACTGGATGTATTCCTGCCCTTCCTTGGTGTCATGCAACTGCAAGGTATCAATTCAGAGCAGCTCGTCTCCTCAGTCAAAAGGCAAAAATTGTGTGCTAAGTTGAAAAATTAGAATTGGCAGAATTAGTTAATTTGGACCATCTTTAGTCTCACTTTACAACATTGCTGCTAGTCAGAAGTTGTATCCAGCTCAGATGGTGGGAAATGTTTACAGAGTTCAAATACCATTCAGAACCTTAAAACTTAAACGTGTCTTTGCACGCTTGCCTTCTACCAGTGTAGCCCTAGGTCAGTTACCAGTTCTTTAAATTCAAAAGCTGTGGTCTCACCTAATCCATGAAAGTCAGATACCATATCTCATTTTCATAAAAACTAAATTTTTTTGAGGTGGCTAGCTATGATAAAATCCATTTAACAGAGAAAGAAATGATCTTGGCAAATCATTTCAAGGGTACATTTCCCTTACAAGCACTTTTAGCTTTTTCAGAGATTCAGCAGAGTCATGTGTTATTTGATTGGTTTTAATACAGTTTTTGCTTTCCTGACCTTTTGATCCCCTGAGTGAAAGTGTATCACTGCTGAGGTTAAAACAATTCTGCTACTGACTCATCAGTATTTAAAGACGCTTATTCAAAATAAAATGGATGCTGGGAAGAAATTCTGCAGTTACAATGACCACAAAAAATCAAGAAGCAGCTTATGGAAAACTCATTAAAAGAGTTCACTAGTGCTACTGCTACATGTTAGCTTAAGCATTACTTGGCTGGACTTTTAGCCTTTTGCAAAATGTTACTGTGATTACAAAATCCCCAAAAATGCACTGAATTTAAAAAATATATTACATATTTCTTGATAAATGTTCCAATTCAAATGGCAATTAATGCAATAGCCAGGTCCTCCCTTCACTGCTTTTATGGCAGTCAAAAATTCTCACTTACTTAATTCTATCTTTATAAATCTATATTGATTAATCAAAGATTACATGGCAATATATTTTTCTGTGAAATAATATAACCATTTATACTCATACAGACATACAGAAAAAAAAAAACCAAGAAAAAAGTCTATATTTCCCTTTAGTTCCCTCCCTAAAACTAGTAAATATAATACACAGCAACTGGTCCTGTTTCTGAGCATGGTTTTCAAAAACATTTTTCTTTTGACAAAAATATTGCACATTATTTTTTCAAACATGAGTAATGAATACTTAATTGCTTTTTGCTCTTTTTTTAGCTTCCAGAATTGACCCGGAGCACTCTGCTTCTTTGATAAAAAGAGGAAGATAGATAATGGGCTTTTCTTTAGGGTCTCTCACATCTATCAGTGTTATCAGGGCAGGAACGAAGCTCTTTCATGCTGCTCTGCTGGTAATTCAAGAAGTTTACGATGTAAGTAGCCTTGTTCAATATGTTTGTTTAGTAGAGAAGATTTAAAGTTCTACAAGAAAAATAAATGCATTCTTTCAAGATAACTTTAAAGACTCAAGATTGACTGTTGAAAAGAAAAATAAAGCCCTCAAGCTTTACCTTCTGTGATACCTTAAGGGAACTATTTTTTCAGTTCATCATGAGCAAAGCTATCTATGTGAAAGTTGTGTGATTCAGCCAAGCCTTCTAGTTGATTTTTTGCTCCTTTTTTATTGACTAGCTCTTGAAACATTAATCAATTTTGACTTCTAATGGAAGCCCTGATTTTAGGCAACGTTCTTCTGCTAATCAAAACAGCAGTAGCCAAACAAGTGCAGATAGGCAGCTGAAAGACATCTGCAGGACAGAGAACCTGCCCACTGACTAAGCCCCTGTGAGCACCTCTAGTCCTCAAATCAGGAGGGCAGAGGCTGTGCAGGGAACCATCTTCCTAAATACATGTTTATAGGGGGAGGTACAGAGGATGTGAACAGGGACAGCACATGGTCACTGCATATTTTTAATGTGCTGGGATAGGGAGGGGAGAAAACATTTTCCTTCACAAGTGGTTCCAGGTAGCCTAGCCTCCCACCTGCTGCCAGATTCTTCTTCCTTTACCAGACCTCTTTAGGCAATTTGCCTACTTCATCTTTACAAACATTACCATCTATATTCATATAACTCTTGTACACACAGGCAGGTGACTCAGCCAACTTGCTGCAGTGGAAAAGGTGCAGCAAACTCTAAATCATGGCCCCAGGAGGATCTCTGGCACCTGCTGTTGGTCTACACCACACCTTCCACACTACATCCATGACCAGTCTCTCCCAGATCCCTTGTGCTCTCCAAAGCAACATTATACCAATTCCACAACAAACTGAAGATGGTGTCTGGAAGCAGACAATTTAAATGGAAAAACTGGAAAGTCATTATACGAACCAACAAAAACAGCTCTGCTAATTAGGTAAAAGACTGTCCCCTCAGATGTTTCTCAAGATGTATTTTATGCAATCTCAAGATATGGTGCAAACTTTGAAGCAAATATTCCAAGGGACAAACACACAACATCTGCTCAAAAAACCAAACCAGTCCAAAAAAGCTTCAATTTAGTAGTTCTCTGTTTTCAAATGAATTTGAAATCTAGCATAATCTGTTCAACTCTACAGACAAAAAGCCCTTTTCTCCAAAATCTCACAGCTCTACTCCTATAACTAAAGGCCAAATTATGCTGCATGTTCACACACAGAATTTAGAAGTCTGACAATTAATTAACTCCTGGCTACTTGAGTTTTCAACTTCCTTCCCTCATCTTTTCTCAGTATAAATAATGTATAAAACAGGTACAATAAAAGTTTAAAAAGAAATTGAAGACCACCTTACTTCAAAGTCTATCATCTAGTATCATGTATTTCACAGTAACTAGCAGCAGTGATTTTTAGATTGATTACACTAATCTTTTTCATTAAGATTAGCTGAAGACAAGTGGAGGCTGTTGAGCACCATAGCATTATCAGGAGGGCAACAGAAACACTCCACTGTGAGGCTTCACAGACAGGTACTGACACGCATGTCATGGAAAGACACAGAATCCTCTGTCTTCTCCAAACACCAGAAAGGAGGGAGGTTGGATAGATGATGAAGAGGCTATACCATGCAGAAGGCAGCTCCCAGTACATCTCACTCAGCTTGTCCTATATATCCTGCTCTAATTCAACATTATGCTTTACTGTAGCCCAAATTTCTTGCCTAGACAAAGACCCAACTCTAAATTTTGCAGGAAGAACAGAAGAACCTGCTTTGTTTGATGCACCAACATCAAGAAAAGCTCTGAGTGTTAAAAACTACTTTGTAGCAACAAACTCTAGAAAGACAGCAATCATTTACTCCAAAAGGCTTATACTGACAATAATGGCTATAAAATCACTTGGGAAACTGGTATACCATCCATGACCACCATACCAACAAAACAAGGAACGGGTTTGTAGTGGGAGCATTGTAGACTAGGTAATTAGTTTTAGGCACCATCTCCAATAGTTTAAAAGGATGTTATAACCTGACTGCCTGAGTAGAGTCCATGGCTGTCTTAGCTCCCTCATGTTTCCAATAATGAACAACATTCAGCATTTCAAAGATACATAATTTAATTTTACCAAGAGGGTTTTTTTTTTCCCTAACCAGATGAGTGTACTTACTAACAAAAGCCAGAGGAAATCCTCAAAGAATATTAAAAACTCCAGCATATTACCAAGGTCAAATTGTAAAAGACAAATTCAGACAATTTAGTTCATCCTCTGTAAGAAGCACAATTGTCTTGTCATTGTAAAAAATGCTCTAGATAGGTGTTCCTGAAAAGTTTACACAGAACTGGGCATTTATCTAACCTCTTTTGGCTTAGGCTGTAAAGGTCACTTACACAGACCAGCAGCTGGTTTCAAAGCTGATTTCTAAAAAAAAGTGTCAGCAATGTATCCTTCCTTACCCCCTCTGCATGCCCACTCCAATTATTCTCATATTTACTGACTTCTCTACTCCCTCACATTTCATTTTTCCTCTCTTTGATGATACAGACATCCTGGCTCCATCTGTCACAGGGTTAAATAATCATCTCCGATTTCAGCAGATTCCATGAACTGCAAACTAGAGCCCTGAACCAATCAAGACTTTCAAAAGGTCTTTTTTTTTTTTTAGTCATTTCCAAGGTAATGGCAAGCAGAACTTAACCTGAGTTTCAATAGACATAGAAGGAGAATAATATTTATTATTGTGAGAGTTGCAAATAGTAAGCATTCTTTTCTACTTCTTAAAAACCTATAATCACAAAATGTTATTTTAGAAAAAGAAAGTTGAAGAATGCTTTAACTGCTGTAGACTATCATTAATTATTGCTTACAAGATAGAAATACATGTTTTTCTAACTTTAGGAAACATCATAAATCTGATAACGTGTTTGGCTACTGAGCCATTCTGAAGGCCTTCAGATAGCAATTCTAACAAATGTTTACCACACAAGTCTGGTGAGTTAGGATATGTGTCCCTAAAACCATCCACTTGCCTGTCTCTTCTTAATGATATTTCAGTGTTTCTACTCACTGTGCACTTTCCCATCAGTCTAAGTTTCCATACCTTAAGTGACATAATAGCTTGGATATCCCAGTACAGACACAAATGCTCTTAGCTCTGTAATACAGACATCTTGCCATCCATTCAGATCCTGATACTCACATTTCACTGAAGTGTATACATACCATTTTTAACCAGGAGCTGTGAGAATAACACATCATAAACACTTAGGGGTTTTGGAGCAGAGGAAAACATTTCCAGTGAATCTGAGGGCATAATTTATAAACTGTTTCCCAGGATTTTTTTATTTAATGACAAATTATACACCTGCCTAAGACACAAAGTAATATCAGCCTCATTGTTAATCAGTGTCATTGCTCTTTTTCTATCACTCCCCATGAGTGAACAGTACATTGCTTATGCATTTTTTGTGCCTTCTCAAACTTTTCCAGTGCACACTGCAAAGTGGCTGGTGCTGCAGGATGGCAGCCCCTTTGGCTTTCCTCCTTCTTCTATAAGTTTTGCCTATGGTATCAGTGAAACATCAGCCTTAATAAGTGTGCTGAAGTCAGCAGGCATAGAATCAGAGCCTCTTGGGCTCTTTCAAAGATAGCTTCCAAAGTCAACAGGTGTTTTATATATAAGAGATCTTTGCCACTGCTCATCATTCTCAGTTATCACCAGACAAAATTCCCTTACATCTACTTTAATATCAGTATCTGCAGTAAAGATTTTAGGAGTAAGTTACAGAGCAATTATGCATTAAATCATTTTGGCACATTTGGCTCAGCAGAATGTAAAGTATCATTTGAGTGTAGCCTTCTCAACAGAAGAAAGTCACTGTGCCTGGTTTATCTGAAATATGCTATGGACCCTACTAAAACATAACAAAAAACACACAAAAAAATCAGGAGACTCACCCAGAAAAAAACAAAACAAAACAAAACCAAAAACAAACCAAAACACAAAACCCACAAAAACCTCAGAAGAGGATATGTTAATCAGCAAGCCTTAAAAAGAAGTTTTATCAAACATGATAGAGTAGAAAAAAAGCACAAACTCATTTTAATATTTTCAGTAACACCCCAAGAGAGAAAATGTTTCTGTATTTTTTTTAGCCAACTTAAAACAAAAAAGCAAACAAACATCCACGTAGATATCATGCGGGTTTCCCTAGAAAAATTTAAGTCATTGGCACTGAAAAGAGTGGCCTACAGAAAACACGGATTTTTTTCAAGGTTATCATAGGTTTACAAAAGGAAAACAGACATTTGGGTTTGACTGTGATCACTGGGCAGGAAGCCCAGCTGCCAGAGGAGGATGTTGGGCTCTGATGCAGACACACCCTGGGCAGCAGCTCGGACTGCTAATGAGCGTGACTTGACCAAAACCCCAGCAAACACAAAATCCTCCCATAAGGATTGCACTACACTGACTGAAGCCAAAGGACCATCAAGTTCAAGGTCCTTTCTGCAGCTGATCAGTATCCAGAGCAGGGCAAAAAGTCAGAGTAGAGCAAACACATTCCTTCCCAGTCAGCTCTCCCAGCTTCTGCTGGGAAGAGGCTCACAGTGGAGATCACAGCCTTTGAGGGTGTTTTACTCTATTACTCTGTTAATTTCTTTTCCATTTATATCAAGTGAAATTAAACATAGTAAGGAATTTATCATGGTGGTTTTGAAAAAGGCTGGAATGAAATTTTGGTTTTATTCTAGACAATGTCTTTGGTGTTTCTAAGATTAAATTTTATAGTTTGGTATAGAACTTCAAATCACAAAACAGATTAAGTGGCTCCATACAGCAATATAGTGTGGGGCAAAAGAACCATTTGGCACAACAGGTTAAAACGCAGACAAAACATGGATTACAATACTGTGCTGACAAAACAAGAACTTGGATCTGATTGTCACTAGTCCTTATATTTATGAGTTGTTTAGGTTTTATTTATAAAAGACAATTTCCAAGACAGTGCTTCTTCCTCCCTAGGAACACTAGTTTAACACTGAGTTTGAAGAAAATTTATCTTTTTAGGCTATCAGAAAAATGCTCCTCTGAATCCACTGCTCAAAGGCAAAGTAAATGAACACGAAAAAATATTGCAACTATCTCCAACACAAGCAGACTCTATAAACAGAGAATTGTAAAGCACTTTCTGTCCATTCATGACCAAGTGTCATGGTCTCAGGCCAGGCAAGGTGCTCACAGCAGCTTCTTTTCTCAAGAAATGCTGTAGGTGAAAAATAGGAAATAGTGACATGGAGAAATCAGAGGTCTTATTTGCAAGTACTAGCACAGAAAATTCCATCTCTAACTTCCCAGGTAATGTTTGATACTGCAGACACAGCAGAACAAAATTCCAACTCTCCTCAGGTTTTCCTTACCAAAACTCAGTTCCCTGCTTCTTTCAGCTGAAGGATTACTGGGAAACACTTCATATTTCTCACTAAATGGCTAGAATGTTTTTCCTCAAAATACAGATGTTCACTACAAATTACATTTTGCATGTCAAAACACAGATTTAACCACTACTGACATAAACAGAAGTCCACACTCTTCTTTCCACACTGGTTATGGTCCCATCTATCAATTTACATATAATGGTCTGGAAATTGCTAAGGGTTAGTTTTGTGGGGTACTGTTTTTCTTCCTCAAGAAAATTAACTTTCAAGTAATATTTTTAGTATGCCTTTAGATCCTCTATGCATTCCAAAATGACATAAATACTGAGATATTTATCCATTTGTAATCAATTATTCTGATAATCAATTATTCTGATAATCAATTATCCAATTGTAATCAAATATTCAATTTATCCAATTGTAATCAATTATTCTGAAGTATTTATTTTCTCTAGTATTTATTTTCACTTGAGACTGAGAAACTTTAAAAGAAGCAAAGTTTTTACTTTTAAGTCATGAAATGGAAACTTATATGTGACAGGTAAAGGCAGTCTATATGTGTGTCTGGATGAAGGCAAAGACATTTCAGGAAAAAAACAAAAACAAAAAAACTTTTTTTCATGTTAATTAGGAACTTAAATCACATTCCCAGGTGCAGACAGCTAGAAGATGTCACTGCATGTAAAAATCCAGCATGTATCTTTTGTTCCATTATCAGACAAATTATAAAGATCTTCAGATAATGACTTCTTTTTGTTACCATATATTTTCAAAATGTTTATTTTATAAGCATGCCGTCAAACTTTTGACCCATCAATATAGTGTAATTAAAGTTAACCCAAAAGCAAATTCATCATACTATGAATTTCCTTAATGTATTGCAAGACCCTTATTATGAAAAGTAAATGGCAGGATCATGATGACCTGCCACTGTTCCAGAGAGAGAAGAGACCTTGAAAACGCTCCGTGCTCTCTGTAGAGGCAGATTAAGGAAAGGGTGGATAATAACCTTTCATATCACTCTCAAACACAGGATTCATTCTCTCTGGTTCCATGCCGTTATTTCTGTTTCAGTCCAGGCTATTGTCTATTCTTACAACATTAATGAAAAAAAGGAAAACAAATTTCAGACATATGATTGTGGCTCATTTTACAAGAAAAAAGTGCCATTAATAACCTACTGAATGGTTCACAAGAATACATTTCACTAAATTGCAATTATAAAAGTCAAAAATACATTCTGAAGGGTACCTATACATAAGATATTGATATCATCTTGTTTTTCAAGTACATTAGTAAAAATCTTTTCTCTCACTATAACGGGTAATGTAAAGCCTAATCACAATAGGTGGAAGCTTGTAAAAACTAACTAGTGAAATTTAAAAATCACATTCAAATAATCAATTTCATCTATTTTTTATTCTGATATTTAAAAGATCTGAGGAGCTTTTTCCATGCATTATTATTCTCTGGGTTTCTTTATCTTAAATATAGCAGCTCTTTTCTGATCTGTTTTGCTCAATGACTTTCTTGGAAACAACTGTGAAAATATAATGTATTCAGATTCAATTTTTGAAGATGCAGCTTGGTTTCTTTGTGGGGTTTTTTGAACTTCCAGAAATCTTGAAATTTTGGATAACCAGACCAAAAGGAAAATGTACAGGTTAAAAAAATATTTACTTCAAATGAAAACTGAGGAAAGTCCACAACACTTTCAGTCTTTCAATAAAAAAGAGAAATAGATATTGCTATTTCCAAATAGAAAGAAGAGACATATATGCTTGCCTGTGATTAGAACTTTAGACTTAATTATTAATCTTCAGAAGGAACAAAGTGACCAATCATATTTGTCCTTCCTAAAACTAATCTTTTTTAAGGTGGCATTTCATTACCAGATCATTTGTAATGATGCTTGGCAGCCTGACTTTGCAAAAAGAAATCCTGTGGAAATATTTAACACTGAGATTGTTCATGTCCTAATACTATAATTTCACTTACCTAATTTCAAAAGCTATACATGAGTAAGTAGATTAGAAGTATATTAACAAACAAGCACAGGCTGAAGTCTCAAAGTAGCTACAATTATTGTTAAAACTCTTAATCTCATTTACAGGCCAGAATTTAGCCAATCAGCAATAACAGGTTTAACACTGCATAGTTTTCACAATGATTCTACATGGCAGATCCAGAAATGTTAATATACATACATATACATATACACACATGTTTTATAACAAGTTCTGTGCGTATGCAGTATATTGTGAATACACACCCTCAAGTGTTTGTCCTGGGACCAGCACTGTTTAATGCCTTTGGTGACATGGACAGTGGCACCCAGTGCACCTGAGCGGGTTTGCTGGTGACACCAAGCTGTGCTGTGCTCAACATGGGGCAGGGAAGGGCTGACACCCAGAGGGACCCGCACAGGATTGACGGGGGTCTGTGCACACCTCATCAAGCTCCACAAGGCCAAGTGCAAGGCCCTGGTCAGGGCAAGCACAAGCACAGGAACAGGCTGGGCAGAGAATGGGCCCCGAGAAGGTGTCAGGGTTCCTGGCTCAGGAGAAGCAGGCAAGGCCAAGGGCAGCAGGCAGAGCTGACTGCACAGCCCTGGAGAGGAGCACTCCAGGGCTTCCTCCACAAAATGAGAGCTATTTAAAGGTTGGACAAATGGCACATTCCCAGCAACTGACAGCCCTGGCCAGGAGCAGCGGATCAGCCCAGCAGTGGGACTCTGGTATGCTGCACACCAACCTGCAGATGCAGACTAGCTGCAGGCAAACCATGTAGGTCAGACACTGCAGGTAGTAGCCCTGAAAACCCAGCTAAGGCCTCTGACTGATGGCAGGCTGATGCAGCTGGAGGGAAGGCAGCTGAGGTTTTGACTTGATAAATTCTCTCACCTTGCTCCCCATGTCCTTTTTGTTAAAACACATTCATTAACCCATTTCTTATCAGTGGGTAAATGTGATTCACTGAACGACTCAGTAGCATAGCTTTGTCTCCCAGTTTTTTGGATGCTCACTCCCAGAGAAGTCAATTGTTTCCTAATTTTCAAAGGACCTCTAGGATCTGATAGTTACCCTTGTCATTCTCAATCAGTGCTGGCTTTTCAGGAAATATATGTAAATTAAAATAATCAGCTTGATTAAGCATTAAAACTATTATCAAGTGTTATTATCTGGATTTCCCAGACTCTTACAATATTTTCAAATTTATAATCAACCATAAGCCAATATTAAGCAGTTGGATTAGAAATTGTCCGCATCAACCCAAGGAAACTTCCTGACAGGATCAACAACAGTAATTAAACTAATTAAACATCACCGGCAGCTAACATTATTGAATGAAGTAAATCAAAAAAGAGGAGGTAGGGAGGCATGTTTGCATTGTGAGGAAGTCACAATCTTGTTGAATTAGCATTATGCACCATGGCTTGAAGATCTTGCTTCTGAAAACTCCCTGAACTCATTAATGACAAAATCCATGGAGTGAAAGCTCTGATTAGACACAAAGAGCAGCAATAATTAATCAGTAACAGACTCACAGGAAGGCATAAGTTACAGCACTGCCTCCCAAGGAGTTTCAGCACTTGCAAAAGTAGATTTAGCAGGCGAGCTACACTCCACACCTAAGCATGGGAGGCCAGAGCAAAGAGCCATCATCCTTTGGTTACCAGAGCTGCAGCCCAGCACATGAAATCAGAGGATACTATTCACTACAATCTGAATAGTATTGTTTTGTGCATTAACCAAGCTTCTCTATTTTTACGGTCTTTTACCAGTCTCAAATCTGTTTATATATCTAAACCAAAGGATCTGTACATTTTGATTTGTCTGTCCATACAAGTGCCTTGGGAGCAAGCACAGACTGACTCTAAAGGCAATGACGCTGATGGCAATGGGTGCTGCCACAGAGAACCACAGCAGCTTCCAGCTCTTCCACCACAGCAGCTCCATTTCCACCTCCAGGCAGTTCCTGCAGGGCAGTCATTTGTAACACTCAGCACCTAATGTGAAATGACACAGACCTCAACCAACTTCCCATGAAATGGGGTGGTCTACATCAAAATCAGGTATGAAAACTAAGGTACATAATACAGCTTGCCTGTGTATACAAATACACGCATTCAATTAATTATGCACACTGGTTTGTTTGAAGGAGGAGGTTGTTACTTTTGTCATAATTTTTAAAACAAGTCTCTGAATTCAACAAAGCTTCTACAAAAAAATAAACTTACAAGTCTTATTTATAGAAAATCAAACAGCAATGTCTGCAGAAATATTTATATTTCCTTTGGAGTTCCTTGATGGTAATAAAATTACTAATAGTATAAATGCCTCCTACTGAAAGGGCAAATTCGTTCATCATACTAAAGTATTTATCTATCTGTTTATTCGTTATTTATTTATTTTAATAATTCAAAATGAGGAAACAGAATGACTGAAATATACTATTATAGCCACCTAACATTTTATCATAAGTCAACTTGTGCAATGATCAACCAAATTTTGAACTCTACAATGAGCCAAGAACAGTTTTATAGAATCACCTTCCCAACTATTGCAAATGTTTTCATAAGCAGTAGCCTCTGAGCACCCAGTATATTATATATCTTTAAGCAGCAGTGTGTACCACAGCACTGAGGAAAAAGGAGGCAGATCCTGCAACAGTCCTCATCTTGCTGATTGCCTCTGTTTCTTAATGCATCTTTTCAGGTACAGCAAGGATTGTGTGTGACTATTTTGAACAAATGAGCATTCTGTGGACAGAGTCACTAATAGAATACCCAGCTAGTCAGTGGGAGTAGCCAGGGCTCTACTCCACAGTACTGTTACTTATCCATTGATCCAGCCTTTCAACTCCAACTGTTTGGGCCCAGGTCCCAATCAATTGGGTTTCCTTCAGAGGAATCATGTCAGAACAAGTTTACATGACACAGACTCCAACAGCTGCTCTTCAACCTGCCTCTATACTAACAGAGCAACTCAAATATCAGGAACTACCCAAGACCTCTCCACCTGGCAATGCTGTGAAGCCTTTTTCAATTGTACTTTGACTTTTTTTATGTAAAAAGGGAGAAAACAATATGGTAAAAAGCAAATGAACCAGGTTCTCAATGCAAAACCCTGACACAGTTAAACAAAGTCTTTGCCAAACAACTAAGATCACAGAAGATAAGGAGATGACAAGAATTAAAGTCATTAATTAACTACATAAAGCTGCTGATAACAAGACTGGAGAGTGCTGGACTCTTCTCCAATTGCTGTTGCACAGTCCCTCCTAGCATTTCCTGCCCCACTCTGCACACAGGAACATGACCACCTTTCTTCCTCTCCCTACTGACCTTACTGAGAGCAGCCCATGGCTTCACTCATGTGGCCCTTGACTTGTAATACCTTCTCTAACAGCCTTTGCAAACAGCAGCAAACAAGTGCATAAAAATAAGAAGAGATAAGAATTGTTTCTTTCAGATGATTGTGGTCCCTCACTCAGAGCTGAAGGCTTCTGCACCAAGAACATGAGAAAATATGCCAGATGCATGAGCAGAAGGGAAGAAAAACAGAGTTAATCTCCAGGAAATAAAGAGAAATACAATGAAAGTGTCACTATTTCTTCAGTTCAACTAGCTGTCATTAACATGCAGTGGTCTGAGCATTATGTGAAAAACAGAAGTGATTACAGATGTGCAAGAAGAAATCAAAGTTGTTGAAATATTTTCGGCAGGATTTTATGAAGAAATACTGAACATATTTTCTCTATTCTCAAAATCAAGTAAGAAATATTTCCTCCAGTAAGATTTCAGATAAAAGCATGAAGTAAGAAGAAAACACATAGGTCTACTATTCTTTGCATTTGCCCACGGCTTTCAATTAGTATAAAGCATTTGTGTTTAACAGACCAATGTTATTTAAGATATAAAAAGCACTGATTGTTATTTTTTGAAAAAAAAATTAACAAGACGACAAAAAAAAACCCCTTTCACCTAATACACAAATTGCCTGGAAACAATTTTTAATAAACTTTAAAAGTAAATGTAAATATTCATGCCAGACTGAACTTCCTCAGCTCACAGGTGATTTTAGATAACTACATATACACATATAAACATCCATCTGTTGTATATTTACATGTCATTATGGATAAAGCAATTGAAATATTTTAAATAATTGTTAAAGTGTGGCTGATTCACCTCAAGGTACACACTTGCAGATGATTTCACTGCAGTTTGCTTCTCTATGCAAGTCCCCAACACCAAAATGCACACAGACTCTCCAGAAAACTTTTCAAAGACCAACACAGACCTGTAACCTCAGGAGAACACGTACATTTTCTTGGTTATCCACAAAGAGAAGAGTTCTAACCACTGCATTACTATCTCAGTTTGGAGCAATAAGACAAGACATTACCAGAACTCTACAAAGCAGTTTAAAAACCTCACAACTTTGTGAAGAGTTGCTGGAGGAAATAATGAGTTCATGCATTTAATTCACTCCCTTTTGCTCCCCACCACTCCTTATGCAGACTGAAAGTTGTGTTGCAGTATTCATGCAAACACTGGCACTTGAAAAAAAAAAAGAAATCCTTTAAAGTGGTTACAGTTTTACACTTTGAGAAAGAGAATCTAATAATTACATGCTTTAGGTTTTGTTCAGCTCTGAATTGGTCAGGCTGTTGGACTAGATGATTGCAGTAGGTCCCTTCCTACTGAAAATAATCTATTCTATTCTAGTTTGTTACTTACAGTGCCTTTGGATCTTAAACACTTCCAAACCCTCACACGTGAAACAGTAGTTGAAAAACAATAGCAGCTGCCTTCTGTACACAGAAAGGTACAACTCACAAATTCTAAAAAGGAATTTTAAGTCCCATGCCCAAAGCACAGTTTTACAGTCATACAATGACTGAAGCTGGAAAACAGTTGCAAGGGAAGTTAAATAATATCCAGAGTGCACATCTGAAAAACCATGTAAAGAAAAGAAAATCAGACTGGGAAAGTCTGTTTAATAGATAAAACTTCAGCTGTTGCTTTTATATTATTCCCTTGTGTCTGACATGCTAGTCCATTAATATCTGAACTGTATCAAATAAAATGCTACAGGACCTACCATTAAAAAGTATTATATGAAATTGATACTGAACATTAAATATTGACACTGAACATTAAACATTTGTACCTTTCTTTTAGTCTGACTCATTTTTAGATTGCTATTTCATGATCATAGTTTACACTGGTGTTTTTGCTTTTGCTGTGAAGCATTCCCTGTTTTCTCTGTAGCTTTCAAATGCTCTAAGGTACTTGTACAGCCAACATCTTCCAAATGTAGTTTTTAATGCCTCCCCACAGAGGCATTCTCAGGACCAATGCATCTCCCATGTGTGTATCCTAAAACCTGATATGCTCATTCAGTGCTCAAATATGCTTGTTGAAACTGAGTGGAAACACGCAACCATGAAACTCCAGAATAAACTCTGGATACAAAAATCAATGAAGACAACTACGAAAAGGAAATATTATTTTGCAGGAAGGAATCCCCACATCTCTTATTTTGTCAGTGCTGGTCTAAAGAAAACCCCAAAATAATTCAAAACAAAACCCAAAAACCAACAAACAAACAAAAAAAAACACACCAAAAAGTCAGATAAAATTATCTTAAGTAAAAATACATAATAAACCTCTCTATAACAGTTTTAATAAAAAAAACAATTGCCCAAAAGCCTTCCAAAATTTTACAACTGTCTTAGTTTGATAAAAGATGCCGCCTTTCTTCCCTTTTGTAAGTTAGACCTCTATACAAATTATTAAACCCAAAAGCAACAAAAGTGCAGATAAAAATTTCTTATTTTGAGCAATAGTTTTTATTGTTCTCTTGCCAAAAGGACTCTCAATCTCAGTACCATCCTCTCAATCTTTGCACAGTCTGTTTCTCTGAACAAACTCCATCTCTCTGAAGACTGCTGAAAAATGGAGCATTGCTCTGCTGCTTTCGACGGCTGCTGCCCTGAGCCATTTCAAACACACATCTGCACCTTCACTTGCTAAATCCCATCACCAAGGCTCCACAAACACCCATTCAGACTCCTCCACAAGCTGCTGGTGTCAGAGTTTGCTGACTCCCACGAAGGCAGAGGGAACAGTCAAAACTGGGATCCGGCACACGCCCTCAGCCTACACAGGGGCTCGTTCTGCTCCAGCAGAGCCAGCTAACCAGAGGTGCACCAACCATCCCCTCAGGGGACACAGACTGCCGTCCTGCACTCGGCTTTACTTCACTCCAGTAGTAAAGATGTAGAGATTAACAGGACTGGATACGACATGAAACCATATGTCAAGTGATTTCAAAGCTAGTCCCTAAATAGGGAGGGTTTAACTGGAGCATTTCAAGTTGCATCCTTTTTCAAGCTAATTCCTGCCAGATTTTGAGTAACAATGTTCAAAATTTAGTAATTGAAATATCTGAAACATGGAATAAATCTTGATCTTGTTGTTGTACGCCTATTTTGCTTGGTTAGTTTAATGAAAAATGTAACATTGAGAAATGTAACATTAGGACTATTGAGTTGGAGCAGGCCACCTCAAACAGTACCACAGCATAGGAAGTAGATTCTAAGCCCAGTTTTGTACCTGAATTTCTCTCTTTGTACTTATGTTGGCATTTTACATATGAGTTTCCATTTAATTAGTGAATTATATAATTCCAGAAGAATGGAATATCAGACCCACGTGAGAAAAAACATATAAAGAAGAATAAACTAAATTATATTATTTCTTCTTTAATTTTATTCATTCTGGAACAAAACAAGATTCAGTAAAGTTTGTTCTGACTTTAAATAGTGAAGACCTCTGTACAAAGAGCATTATCCCAACAATCTAACCTCAAAAGCACTAAAAAGCACTAAAAATATGTTGGTTCATGAGAAAATTCCAGAAAGTTTAAGATTAATCAAACACTTGCTTCAGGTGAATCTCTTCCTAACTCAAACATCACTAAGTGAAATATTTCAGGTTGAACTAATCACGTTTGCTAAAAAATATATTTCTAACTCATTTTCAATACTTGGAGAATGAGAAAATGTTGAGATATTTATCCATAGGCAGTATGAATCTCAACTTAAGTGTCCTGCGCGCTATAGGTTCCAATTTTAGATCAATTTGTTGGGCTTTTTGCAGTGCTTTGAACACATGATCAGCACTCAAACAAGTAAACATCAGGCAGATAGCTTGACACAAGTTGGTGAACATCACTTTTATTTTTTCTCCTACTTAGTAACATGGATTAATCATGGTTTGGCCAATCATTTATTGGTAAAATGCACAATACATGAATTCAGGGAAAACAACTCATTTAAAACTGGAAAAAGTAGCACAAATGATGGTGCTTGCAATTTATAATTGGACACCACTGTTTTGTACCACACATTTCTCTATCCAATCCATTAGTCTCTTAAGTCTCATTTCATTTTTTAGTGGATGAATCAAAGGAAAAACTTAGCAACTGGATTATGGAGTTCAGGCTTCTCCTGTCAGAACAGATCTTTAAAGGCTTAAAGCTGAATAGAAAGTTCTTTGAGAGGACAGGGTATTTATCCACTAAGTAGCAGCTCTGATTAAGAAAGCAGAAGTTGTTATTTTTTGTTTTAAAGTACATAAAAAGAGAGAGACAAATGCAATGCAAGAAGTCAATAATGTACCCATAGATTTTTTCATTTTCTACTAAAACTCCCTGAAACACTTGGTAATGCGCTCAGCAGAATGGCTGTAATGGACTGCAGGGCTCTGACCAACATAAAATGAGTTTAAGGGATTGGATGAAAACTTTGTTCTTAAGTTGCTCTGCTAAGGTATTAACAGCACTGTCTGAACAGTTAACTCTGTGAAAAGTATTCTGAAACGTCATTGTGTTCTTTAATCTTTAAAATATTGTCTGTGGTTAGTGCTAATTAGAAGATTCAATCTCTGGGCTCAGTGATGAATAGTGATCCTTTAGATTTCCATTACCCCATAGCAGGAAAGAAACAAAAAATACAGAAAAATCCCACACTCTTAGTACAAGGGCACAGTATTTAAGTGACTTAGAAAAGAAGGCTGAAAACAGTGGTCTACATTTATTTAATGAGAAATTCTAGCAGTAATAAAAGTTCTTTTGAAAAATTATTATATGAACCATTTTTCCTTCTTCCATTTTCTTCTTATATTGAAAAAAATAGAAATATTCTTTCTAGTACTCAGACTCTCCCAGCAATATTTTTAAATAAAAATGAAAAATAGACAAATCATTAAAAAGAGTTGTTAAAAAAAAAAATAAGGTATTTTGAGTATTTGGAAACAGAGAAGAGCCTATATATTTTTGAAAAATATCATATTTATTCTGCCTACCACTCAAAGAAAAAAAAAATTAAAACGTGTGCTAGAAAGAGCATAATGGCTTTAACACCATTCTCTTGGTTACCAGAAAGTAAATTTCTGTTTAAAAATTTCTCATAACAGCCAGTTTTCCATATAATCACACACTTAGAGCATACCAAAAAGCAGTTGTGCTGAGCACTCGGAGATTTTATGGAGAAATTTAAAAAAACAACACGCAAGTGCAAGTTAGAAGTGTAAGTTATAGACTTAAAGTGTAAGGCAGAAAGTGCTGCTACACATCTGGCACCAGCATAAGGCATCTGATTTGGATCAGGGCTCTGAGCACTGCAGGGGAAGTGAAGGATTCAGCTTTCTAGTCCAAATGCTGGACATTGTGTGCCTCAAAAAAATGCAGCTAATCTGCTCAAGAGGGGCACAACAGCCTGAAAGCTCCTGAAGCATTTATCTTTTAGGTCACAGTAGCAGCTACCAGAGAAAGCTGGGGGCCAGGCAGAGAGAGGTATGCGCTCAAAAATCTTGCTGACAGCATGAAGACCATGTGGCTCCATGTTTGCCATGTGCCAAAGACTAGCCTAAATCAATCAGACTGCCACAGAGAAGTGTAGGGATCCAGATGTTTTAATTCACTCAAGACAGCAAATCCCTTCCATTTAAAATAGCATGCCTTCTTCCCACAAACTGCTGGAAGGACTTCAGATATTTACCCTCAATCAGCGTGGTTAAAAAAACAAATGCAAGATTGAGAGACTGTACTTGGAAACAGATGAGCAAACTCTGAGCCTCTGGGTCTCTCAAATGTTGGATGCTCCAAATAGGGAGGGAAAGACAGAAAAAGGGAAAGACCCTCATATTCTCTAGCAACCCATTTCAGAACTTCTCCCACATTGGGTGATGTGTTCTAGACACAGATAATCAGAAGTCATCCAATTTTAAAGTTGTTAAACCATTTAACAGGAGTTTGGAATACAGTGAACTTCAAATAAGGTTTCCATACTTAACTAAGTAGAAATCAGCAGGATGTTAACAGTTCTAATTTTTTTTCCTGTCATTTCTCCCATTCCCTCTCTATTTCCCAGTCTTGCTACTTGAAAGACAAATATTTTCCTCAAAGAAAAAAATATGTAAAAACATATCCTGTAAATAACATGCATAAACTTTCTATGTAAATAAACATAGGAGCCATGACTTATTTTGTCAACAATAGTTCATAAAGAAAATGCCTTCCAAAACAATTTGAATTAAGAAACGGTGTTGAGTCATTCTGCACTCCTTTCCTGTGGCAGCTGTGATTCAATCAAGTTGGGTCTACATACAACGTTGTAAAATTGCATTGCATTTGCAATTCCAAACAAGAGATATATTTACCAAAATGTCTGTGTATTAGTAACAAATCTACTTTGCTTAGCATATTTGATTTTACTAAGTATAGTCTTTGGTGATGATTTGAAGTGACCACATCTGCTCTTGCCAATTGGAAAATTGGTTTTTCTATAACAGTATGGCTTTAAATGCTGCAGAATTTTTAGAGAGAAGTTTTGGATGTTCAATTTTGGAGAGAAGTTACCAAAGAAATATTTTTTTTTAACATTATCACTTTTATTTTCGATGCATTTGGAAAGCACAGTGCTGTACATGCTTCTTACTACTCCTATTCAAAAGTTCTAAGAAGGAACATTCTCCCATTCAACACACTGCTGTATTTCACAGCTTAAAAACTGGATCATTAATTTTTTATGCAAATCCTTGAATAATTACTTCATTTAGAGCATTTCAGCACTGGAAGACACTAAAGGCTTTTTTCATTCAACCTCCAATTACAGACAACAGTGATTACCTACTCCTTAAAAATATAACTAGCTGATTAAGAAATAGAAGAGATCAAAGCCCTTGGAGCTCATATTCTTGGGATTGCAACAATCAGTTCAGTGACTTAAGAAGATTCTGCATTCACACAACACATGTAAGCTGTCAGCTCCTCTGACTGTGAAGTTGTCTCAACCACAATAAAGAGAAACCTTCATGAAAGGCAGAAGAAGGCTCTTTTCACTTTCTGAAAATGCCAAGAGCTTCTGGGTGCCAGCAGCATGTGCTGTGAGAGACGTGGCTTCCTCACACATCCTTCAGCTCTAAGCACCAAACTCAGCATGGTCTCAGACTTATCAGAGCTTTCCATGGCTGGGCTTGCCATCAATTATTCCCCTTCGTCTTGATCACGTGAGCCTCAAAGGGTTAGATCTCCCTGACACCTCCTAAAGTCCTCTCTGAAGTTTCTGACCTTTTCTGCTTTCTATGTGATTTACAAGGTTAAGGAAAGTCACTGGAAAATGCCTTTCCTGCTCTCAGATTTCCATAGCTTACCAGGTTAGAGTACCTAGCTCCACAGCAACCATCAAGCTCACCACATCTCTAAGACAGACTTGGAGCAAGACCAAGGCAATGGTACACAACCTACAGCCCAGTTGTCGTGGAGATTTGGTTTATCAATGGATGAGAAAGCACTTCCTTCAGGACTGCCCACGATCATCCCCAGGGCAAAGATCCAAGAGAAGGGTTTTCACACAAAACCTTGCACCTTCAGCAATAAAGATACATTTCTATGATCTTGTCTTCTCTAACATAAATAGACACTGACATGTAAATATGTGTATGCAAATATTTGGAAAATTCCTAAACAAAACACTCCCCTGCATATGCCCTTCTCTTCCTGGGAAGGGGATGAAAGCAACAGCATTTGACAGCTGTTAGACAAGTTGTTTAATGCATTCCTGAAAGTGTTTAATGAACACCTCACACAAACAAAATTTCCTCTAAACCTACTGCCTCAGCTACATATAAAACTGCATTGCTCTGGCTGCTGGGCAAGAGGGAAGGATGCCCAGGTCTTGTTGTTCTGCAAGGTTTACCTAAAACCATTAAGAAATCCCAAAAATACTCATGGAAAGGAAGAGAAAGATGACATACAGCAAAGTCAAGATCAAACAGGGCATCTAGGAAGATGCTAAGCTTCAACTTGCCAAATTTCTGACACATTATACCAGAGGGGTGAGATCAGACACTTTCTGAAGGAGATGGGTGTGACCAGGCCTTCACATGATGCCGAGGGATCTGTGGCCCATGGTAGCAACACCATTTATGGGATCTTGAAGGTTCTTACATTACTCAGCTGTTCCACAGGTTAACCAAAATCCTTCCTACCAAACAGCATTTCTGAGTTGCCCATTTAGCAACTGCCTAACTCTGCAGACCCAGTACAGTTATCATAGTTCTGCTCCAGTACTGTTCCCCCTCATTTACCCACCAGAGTTCATGACAGTGTGTATAGATGATCTAACTTGACAATTCAGTGGCCCCTATTCCTACATGCCATCCATTTCTTCCACACTTCCTATTTATGAGCAAGCACTAGAAAGTACTTCTGTGGAAAATTGAGGTTGGTGCTTTGTACTCTTTAATTGTAAAGATTTCCATTTTTCCTTTTTCTTACACATTCTACTTCACTCTTTCTCTTCTGCTCCTACAGTGACCCATCTGTTGTAGAGATCCCCCACAGTCAGAGCAAAATAGAAAAATCTCATGGGAGAGCAGGGGTTATGCACATTCATGTGCATGCAAGATCCTGAAGCCTTGTTCATCATGCCTAACCTAAGTTGCCTAAACAAACACCCAGCATGGTAGAAGTAGCATAAAAAAACAGGGTAGAAGATGATTTTCACCGCTTCCACTTCACATCCTCTCTTGACTTCCCTCATGCTGGGTCACATTTCAGAAATACTCTCCCACTGTTACTTCTGCTTCATGCCATTCCAGCCACCACAGCATTGATTTTCTTTGCTACTGGGAGCACCTTGCTGACCAAGATCCATGATTCACAATCTGAACAGACTTACAGAAAAGGACAACACTGCCTTATCTGTCAAATACACCAGCTCTGCAAATAAACTAGTTGGGGAGTTCATCTGATGGTCATATTCCAACCACGTTTGGCATTTCCCTCATTATTTAGATAAAAGCACTGTGAGCATACATATTTTCACATAAAAAATGCAGCATTATACTTGCACATGTGCCTGGTTTCTCTGTGAGTACAAGACCAAGCAAATACAAGATGGAAAACGCTCCTACAGGCTTGGCCCCCTCTAAAGCTGCATTCACAGCAAGTTCTCAGTTTGTATGTCAGCTGAAAAGACCCCACCTCTTAGAAAACAAGGCATTTTAGAATTTTTTCATGATGCTGTGTTACACAAGTATCAAAAAGTATCAAATAATATTTTGCCTCTTCATGGATGCAAGACTTCATTCAATCAACTAAGAGATCAAATAGTGAATTTCTGTTCATGCATTCTTGTCATTCACTATTTATATTGGACAAATTTCACCACTTCTTAAATATAATTTGTTTTATTTCTTCCAGTTCTTTGGGACAGAAAGCATTTTGTGAAGTCTTAGTAAGACTAATATACTTCACCAAAAAAATCCCAAGATATTTTAGGTCACAGAAAAATAGAAGTGTTTTTTTTTTAAACACAGTGAATTTCTAGAATTTTAAGTGCTTTTTTGGAAGGAACATAATCTTTTTCTCTAAATGAATTTTAGTTCAGAATAGAGAGGAATGCAGCTACCTCTAAAGACCTGTAGCAAGTCCAGTCAAATGCAGACTACTGTGAACTGAGGCAACAAATTACAGAATTCAGGCATTCCAGGACAACCACAGTCAACTTCAGAACAGACTGTACCTCGAACACTAAATTCCTCCATCTACAAGAGATCCAGCCCTCATGGCCTTTTGATAGAGGGCACCAGCAGCAGTAACCATCTTCCAGCTAACACTTGCAGCTTGAGTTAAAACACAGAGAAGGAAAACCCTAAAGTACTGGTATTAATTCAATCAGGGAACCCCATCTATCACATTTTAAAATAAGTATCCTAGGTAGAGGATTTCCTGGTTATCAGCATTTGCTACCTGCCCTCCCAAAGTCAAGGCACTGTAAAGTTAGAAATGCAAGTATCATTAAACAAAGTGTCATGTAAGACACAAGACTGTGGAAGAAAGAGGGAAATTCGTGTGTATTGTCACAAGCACTTACCTGGAAAAGGGCAGGACGAGTGTACAGATACAGCTCCCTGAACTAGTGGCTACTTCACACCAGATCACCACGGGATAATCCTGACTCTCTAAACACCTGCTGGCACCAAGCTCCGTTTGAGGAGGATGGGTGGATGCTGGTCTAACACAGGAGAGCCTCTGCCTTAGCAAAAAGAGTAATTTCCTGGAGAGGTAAATTCAGTCCCTTTCAGGGAGAGACCACAACCAGGATCTCTTGCTTTTTGGAGGCTTTCTGTTAAGTAAAAAAGCCAGTGGGGGCAGTAGCTCCAATTCTACTGAAGTTATGCAGACCAGGTCACACCCGACTTAAAATATTTACTCAGACAGATGAAGGATTACAGGTGTCCAAAATCCTGTATCTCAACAGGTGAGGTAGAGGTGAAAAGATTCTACAGACATTTCTAAGCCTGTGGTTTCAATAATTTATTATGCCAGGGATCTTCCACACTAATTAGGAGTTATCTAATGATTGCAGGTGCCAAAACTGGTTACCTGCAACATAATGTTATGAGTGTGTTACAGATTTAAGAGAAATTAATATAGCTAAGGCATATTTTGATGCACTGAAAGCTACACCACTAAAATTAGTTATTATATTAAGCTTTCTCAGCTACCATACAGATTTTACTGGCCACATCTTGTGCAGCTTTATTTCAAAGTCATCCCAATCTTCTGGCTCTGATCCCAGCAAGACATTTTAAGACTCACTACTTCTACAGACATAATCTGACACTGAAGATTCTTAGCCAAATAAACATGACTAGTATCAAAGATTTTGCTTGAGCAACATAGTGAGTGTAATGACAGAAACACGCAGAAGATAAAACATCACAAGACTGACACACAGCACAGTCAGCAGTCTGGCAATAGTTAAAAAAGTCTCTGTGTAGGCACTTAGCAGATGTAAGTTACTTCTGCCAGGATAAGCCTTAAGACTTCATCTTTATTGAAACTGGCTTTGCTGACATGTGCTTCAAAGCCATTGTGTGAATACTCTCCAAAAAACTGGAAAGAACAAAGGGAAACATGGCATACAGGATGAAGCCTTATTTATCATCCACTTATGGAGCTCAGGCTGCATGAACAAAATACACAGTCATGATATATAAATGCATCTGTCTTATTTTCAGACTTAAAGATCCCAGACTAAAAATGCTTTCCTTTCCCTTCTTCTCCATCACGCCTGCTTAATTCATGAGAATCAACTGACTAAAATTCAGGACTTGAGAGTTTCACTTGACAGTTAAAGAACAGAAGTCTTTTCCTTGCAGTGCAAGGAACAGAAAAAGACTTGAGCCTTACAGTTGATGATGTGCTTACAGTTCCACATATTAATATTCTGAATTTCAACCTAGCCCTTTTTATTTGCATACAAAGTTTTTCATTGCTGTTTTGTCATATGGCAAACCTGCTTTGGCAATGTTAATTAACAAGGAGCAAAGTTAAATAAAAAGGAGCAATGTTAATTGCTCCTTTCCCTCAAATTGATGAAGAAAAGTTCCTTTAAAGAAAAAAAACAAAAAACCAAACCATTAGAAATTCTATCTGGATTGTAAATTTTGTCCTGGTCATATATTTTATGTACAACATTGAAGTGATTAAAGAATATTCTGCAAGACACTGTGACTTACAGAATGGAAGACTGTGAGAAAAACAATCATGGGGTTGTTTTTTATTCTAAAGCTGGGCTTAAAAAGAGAGGACACCACACACCAATATCTGTAAAATCAGTATCATACAAACAAAAAAACCAACTCAAAGAACTAGTTCTGACTAGCCTGGTAACTAGGCTTTAAGTATTGTGCTTGGAGACCTGGCCAGTGTGGTGCCAGATTTACGTGAGGCTGAACTGTCTGCAAATTGAGGTACAAGTTTTCCTCCATATGGAAAGAGCTGCTTTCATCATTAACTGCTCAGAACTATAAGTACAGATAAGAAAACAGCAGGTGAAACATTTGTGTGTTTCAATTTACTCAGCAGGTTTGATTACCATGCAGTAAAGGGGAGGTAAAGTGATGCTGAGCTATATAAATGAGAACCATTCTAAACATACTTTAATAATATAATTTTCTCCTAGATGCAAACAGAATTCTTTGAACTAGCACAGACTAATAAACAGCCCTGTGCACTGCTTGCTGCTTGTCTCCTCCTGACAGGATTCAGAGGCAGGGTGGAAAGGAAGAAGGCAGAGATCCAAAAGGTAGAGTTCGGTTATTTGCTCATATCCAAGGGTTTCATGTTGGGAGTCACAGATATCAGTGCTGCATCTAGATTTATGAGATGCATTTTACAGAAGGTGAACAGTTGTAGTCCTTGAAAACATGATGCAGTGTCAATTTAAGGGAACTAGATTTTTGGATATAAACTTCTGAAAGCATCAGAAGACCATGACATCTGCAGGAACCTGCTACATAGAAGTAATTCATAAGGGTTAATTCTTGATGAAGTAGTAATGATCATTTGGGGCTTATAATAGGATTCCTGGAAATATATACATATATATCTCAAAGTGCACATCACTGTCGCAGGTCAGCTTTACACTGCATAAACAAGTAATTTTTTTCACAAACAGTTGAACTTTTAATAAAGAGGGTAATGCTGTGCTTGAAAGCTGTTCTTCAGCAGAACAGTGAAAACAATCAGCAAGGCTCCTATGACAGTCCCCCATGCAGTCCCTTGACACAGGGGATCTGGGGCTCTCACCCTGTCACTCTCAAGCACCACCACGCTGCCAGCACACAGGCATCTGTTTCAGCTTTCAGGTCCTCATGCACAAAATATGCTCCCCTGAGGGTAAAGCCCAAATAAACACCAACCCTCTTCAAATGAAAGTGTCAGAGGGTCTATATCCTGGGCATATGGATCTCAAAAACTTCCAGCAACTCCAGTCATTCGTGTGGCACTTCTACACTTAGAATAAATACCTCAAGGAAGAAATCTGATTCCTTCTCTTGGCATTCTTTCAAATACCTTAATTATTTGGCAATGTTGCTGCATAGATAATGATATATATAAAATAAAAGGCAACATTACTTATTTTTACCAGCCTTTGCTCTCAATTCTATCTGCCAGTGCCATAGGACTGTGAAATCCATTTGCTGCACTAGGTTGCCCACGAGATGGTCATTTGAAATGTGCAAAACTCACCACAGTCAGCCATGTGCAGTGAATTATTGTTAAACATGTGATAAACCACTGAAACAAATTACCTTCTTTATTTAGCAATATGCCTTGAGAACAGATTTTCTAGTTTAAGGGGATAGTTCTGTCCATTATCCCATTAGATACACATTGCTAGAAGGACCCTGGGCATCCCATTGCCAAACAAATGACTTAAGCTATCAAAGGCTCTTCAAATAACATCAGTCCCTTCTGCTCTTGATTATTGAAGAATGGCCTCATAAAATATCATCCATTAGATCAGAGTACCAAAACAAAATGAATAGCAAACAATAAGAAGTCCCACTTCCTATCAACTTTTCACCAAAACTCATATTCCATATACCTGCCAATATTTCTGAAATAGTTACGCCACCCTGATTGTTTCCTCACAGCAAAAGTTTTCAGAATGATCTTTCACAACAAACCACATCAGAGCTGGCAGGGCATCCCAGTGCAAGAAGACATTGATAGCTATGCATGGGCAATGAAAAATTCAATGTTCTGACTCCAGATGTTTCCTGCATCTAGCATGGAGGAATAATTACTTCTTTTCTCCTCCTCTGTTTATTTTGGTCTAATAAATTTTGAAACACTGAAACATATACTAGAAATTTTGGCCTAACCCAAAACATTTTTAAAGGCTTGACTGAATACAAGAATTATATACAAAGCTGTTGCACATTAATATGGTGCTCCATTTAGAGCTGTATGAATACTTATGCTAGATTGGACCTATAACATCACACAGAACCAAAATCTGTTTCAGTATGATTTTATGTAGCCAAAATTTTTCAACAAGTAAAAATCAAGTATCAATTATGGTGAAATTTTGAGATTTGACCTCACATATAATAAATGCTGCTTTGTGACTTTATTCTTCCTTCTTCCAAAAACTCTTCATTTTGTCTTAAAAAACAAAGCACTATAAAAGCACATTAAATTAAAGTAGGAAGAGTTGAGCAAATGCATGAAACTACATAGCTGGTCAGTCTCTAAAAAAAAGCCCAAAACACAATGTGGTAAGTGAAATAGTAATGTCAGAAGAAAATAGTTCTTTACAGCATAAGGCTGCTGTTCTAAAAAAAAAAAAAATGGATCTCAAAGCTTTTGTATACCTTAGGGAAAGAGATATCTTGCAAGTTCAGTTCTGCTCCCACTTGGTGTCTCCTAGAGATACATCTATATCTGCCAGCCAAGAGCATAAGCTTTATTCTTCCAAGAAAATATATTCATTTGATTTCACACACTGCTCTGGGCTCCCAGCATTAAAAGCAATGCCAGCATTCAAACACTCTTAGCTTATGCTTTTAGTCCTTAGCAGGTACAGAACACAAGAAATCAGCAGCAGAATTCTGCATTTGTCTTCCAATCCACTTATTTAATGTGTCTTTGTTCAAACACCCATCCCACTGCAAGTTCACACCATGCTTCTAAGCCTTCTCTGAACTTGCAGAGCTGGAGTGAAATGGCCTAAATAAACCCAGCAGCCAGCAGAATGTGTGGTCACTGTGAGCTGGGTCAGAGCTGGGATGGGAAATCCCCAAGGATCCCATTTCAGTCACCCTTGGAAACTGCTCCTCTGAGATTTCTTACAGGGCTAGCTACACCCTATTCAGGCTAGACATCACCCTATTCTTCCAACTGACTTACTTATTTATTATTTGTAGTTATTTTATGAGAAAAACTGCTTACAATGCAGGAGCAAACCGAAAATTCTATGCTAGCATATTACATGACCATGAAAGTGCTTTAGTGATTCAGATGAGAACAACAGATGATCTCCTTCTGATCATACAGCAGGAAGTGCTTCCTCTAATTGCTAAAGAGGTTTCACAGCAGTGATTAGCAAGCCAACTTCTCTGCCTTGTCCCAGAGTCATGAAAATAATAGTCCCTACACAGGACAAAATCAGTTTCACTAAACATGTGAATTTTCAGCCATTCATCTTCTTTCTCAACTTAATGAAAAGAAACACAAAATGCTTCTATCGCTTGCTATTTAAGTGTTGACACCTTTGATTCACCTAGATCAGCTTAATCCCCATACCAGTAAATTTATTACTTGTTGGAAAAATCCATCTTGTTCTTTAATTCTAAGAAATGTTCAAGCAGTTCAGTGTACAAGAATCATGTTCAGACACAGCAAAAGAGGAAAATTACAACCTTCTTAGGGTGAAAACCATAAAATCCTTTATTAATCTGATAATATGACAGACTAATCCATTGGTGTGGGTTCTTTCTTACCTCAATAATCCTGTCATGAATTTGCAGGCCTTCTGCTTTGTCTGCAGGTCCATTTTCCAAAATCTTTGACACATAAATTCCCTCAGCAGATTCCTCCTGGTTGTTCTGTATCAGGCAACAGGGTAATTGCAAAAAGGTCCACATTAGTACAAACATTGAGAGAGTACTAAAATCAGCAGCATTAAAAAATGTAAATCCATCTGAAACATGCAGCTCATTTTTTTAGCTCCTTGAATTAAGAATTAAGCTCCTTGAGATTTTTTTAACTTGCTTAACACAAAGTAGCTATTAATCAAAAGGACAGAATTAATGAACTATTCCAGCAATTTTTATAAGATTATCCATTTACTTCCGGTTATTTTAGTCTAAATGAGACACAGTGTGCAACAGTAATCTGATCCCAGTTGAAATACTTGGAGCAAACCTCAGACTACACAGCAGCCAGTGACTAGCACATAAATGCACAGTGGAAGACACTCATAAAAATGGATGCACAAGTGTTTCTCTCAGAAGGAAAAGGGCCCCTGCAGTACTGCTGCTTGCAAACTGCCTTACTGCATTTGAAAATAAAGTTCCAAGGAACAAAGTGACATGAGATAGCTGGCACGTAACAGTGAGAGGATTTGGCTGGAACTGGTTAACCTCATAAATCCTGTTCACATGGGAGATTGAGAACTTGCTCAACTATGAAATCCACACAGACGAGCTGTGGACAAAAAGAGAATCCATCTCCAGCTGCTCTCTATGCAACACTAAGTACAACTCACATGAGATCAAATTTAAACCAAATTATCTACCACAGCTGCAACAATATAACTGATGTTGTAGTGCATGTTGGAATTACTTTATTTCATCACACGATAATTAAAAGTATTTTAAAATAATTATTAATAAATAACTAATGTCAAGCAGACACTGCCTACTTACAGGGTTTTAAATGTTTATACAAATAATAACCTAGCTAGCAATAACTGAAGCAATCTTTTTCCAGCCGATTTATGTTTTGGATAGCAGTTTATATGATGCTTATTTTCCTTCTGTGACTGGTGAATCCCTGACCAATAGCACAGTTCACATGTGCACAGGTCTAGATCCTATACACTCATGGGGAAAATGCTTTATAACTTTTTCTATTAAGGAAACTGTGAAGACATGTAAAACATACTTTACACAATGTGGCAACATTCCTATGGAGACTTGACCCAGGTAGATTTAAGGTCAATAAATATTTGTTCAGCAAAATATTAGTCAGACTATGTTTTCATAAATTCCTTTTTTCCCCCTTTTTCACAGAGACTCATACATGTCAGGGAAGAAGCAAAAGGGAAACACAGTAACAGTTCTAGCAATATTTTGAAATTACAGCAAATAGATTTCCACTGATTTCCCATCTAAGCAGTGAGAAATGAAACTGATAAAAGAAGCATAATAGCCATTAGTGAAAATACAAGAGGGACGTCGTTTGGTTTTAACCTGAGAAAACAAAAAGCTAGATTATAGCACCTTCACCCACATAAAAATGTATTTCTTTCCATCAGAAATTTCATTGACTTTTTCAAAAGCAATCTATGACCTGTTTAAATAAAAGGGTACTTCAGTCTGGTTTTTGGTCCCCATCAGTTGCATGTCCTGGTACCCACCACTCCTGCCAGGAAAGCAGCACAAGGCACACTGAGCTCCAGCACTGTCAGGCAGCCCAGGGGCTGTGCAGCACCTGTGCCTGCAGCACACCTCCCTGCAGCCTGGCTTTGATGTGCCCTCCTCAGGGAAGCATCCCCCCAGCCAGACAGAGCTGGGGCCCATCAAAGCAGCCTTGCTCCCTCAGAATCATGAATCACCTCTCAGGAGCACACTCATGAGAGGCAAGCTCCTTTCTGACAAAATAAAAGATGATCCTATGATGAGTTATTCCCTTCCTCTCCTCCTTCCTTTAGGTAGAAGGCAAACAGTGGTGATGCCTGTTATGGGCTGAAAATAAACACAGCCAAATGCATACAGAAAGTATGCATTACTCAACTCATCAAGAGTCACCTGCTTTCCAATGGAAAAAAGGTGCATTGCACTTGTAAAACACAATGTGATGGAGAACACACCCCCAAGCAGATGACTAATACAGAGACATCGCTGTTTGGCTCTTCTGCTGCAAGAGCTAATGTTTCAAAGAAGAGCACTTTTTCTCTGGACAGCCTGAATGTACAGAGAACCTTCATGAACTCTTTTTGTCTTGTGAACAACTCCACTATTTAAGCTTTCCAGCAGAACTTGGTGTTTTCATTATTTGAATCAACTTAAGCATTTTTTCCTGTTCTTTCCTCAGCTCCAGATACACTGAGTCTCACTCTGATACCTGGAAATGCCAATCAAAAGCCTGTGGTAGTCACATTTGTTAAAATAAGAAAAAAACACAAAAGAATTTCCAAACTGAACTTCAAAGACTCAAAACCACCTGAGATCCACCCCTGCCTCACAACCTCACCCATCTGTCTCCAAATATGAGTGATAATAGAAATTAATTTCCCTTTCTCTGTTTGGCAGTGATCTCAACACACAGTGGTACAGACCTTCATATGTTTATTATTTACTCCTTAAAACTACAAAATATTAAGTGAGTTTGTGATACATATCACTGTTGCAGTATGCACTGTCAGCATCTAAGTCCTTTAAAGAAGCTCAGTTGCCATCCCAAGAAAACTGAACACATGTTCCCTTTTCCCTGCTGTTCTCCTAGAGATGCCAAAAAGAGACATCACAATGCAATCCAAACTAAAGATTGTCTGAATTTTGTTACTGCTATACTCAAATATGAACATAATCATGGCATGTGTGTTTTAACTTGCAGCCACCTGTTGTCTCATCCTTCCACTAGAAAAATCTAAGAAACTCCTGCTTTGGATTTACAGCCCCATCATCTGATAACTGCTGGTCTTGATATTTACCCAGAGGGAACAGTAACTGCAGCACAGAGAGCGGACTGATGGGAACAGACTCTTTGGCACCACTAAATACAGCTTCAGAGCAGAAGATTGCCGAGCTAATACACAGGGTCCTACTCCCCTCCTCAACAACGCTAGAAGGCTACAATTCTCCCCCTAACAAGAACCTGATCAGTACATAATTATTACCAACCCTTTTTAATCAACTATTAATTTTCCAGTTTAACAGGTTTCTTTACCCTTCATATGCAATGACAGTCCTGATTAATACTTTTGGAAAGGTGAAGTAAAAAAAAAAAAAGCAAGCATATTCATGTGTACTAGCCTCCTAAGTGGAGGCTAGTGATCCTTATGCATGTTCTATGGTTTGCAATGAACTTTCTAAACCTAGACTGATGAGATTAAGATTCAGTATTGGTGAAAACCGTTTCAGTTCATAAAGAAAAATTGAAAGCAGGCATGTGAGAACAGGATGTGCTTAAACTATCTGAGCCACAGAAGCAAACTTTCTTCTCTCCTGTAAATGAAAAAAATAAAAAAAAGGCAAGCTGTTTCACAAAATTCCAAAGGCTTAATCCTGTAACAACGACTTTTACAAGTATTTCCATTGAACAGTTTGCATGAATACATATTATTCACATGGGAACTGAGTGCAAACCAGCCTAAAAAAACACTATGAATGCTCTTCCAAAAAATGAGAATAACACAATTCTCATGAGATAACATCCTCCAAACAATTACTCCAGGTATACCTGATGATAAACAGTACTTCTATCTGAAGAACAGATTCCATACCTACTGTGATCAAAAGTTACTCTTAATTAACAGTGTCACCTAGAGTTACTTTTTGCATTACCTGATTGGGTCGTCCTCCTATAATATTGAAGCCCAAAGTGTCATTTTCTCGGTGTAGCATGATCATGAGTGGTTTGCGGACTCCTCCCTAAGAAGCAAGAAATTAAACACTGATAAAGAACACAGTCTCAAGAAGTTATTAAATGAAAACATTACTGCATGGAAGATTTTTAGCTGGAGAATATATTAAGATAAGGCTTGAAGGAAAATAGGCTGGAAAGACTTGGCACAGGAAAAAAAAAAAAAACAAAGGAAAAGTCATGATTCACTGAAAAGTTAGCAGGTAACACCTGATTATCTCCAGTTATCTTCAGCTGAGCAGAAAAAAAGGACAGGTTTTGGGTGTGAGGAATGCTTGGCACCACTGAAAAGTCAGAGCTCCAGATGTCTGGAAGTCTCTATAAACATAAAATGGCTATAAGTGTTAACACATTAAACATACAGATTAAAATACACAAAATTCTAATTTTCAGACCCCAAAGTCCTACCAGTACACATTTTAAAGCAACTTTCAAAGAACACAGAGAAGCTGAAAAACAACTCTTTATCCCAAACTTTTTCTCTCCAAAAAGAATCCAAAACATCTGTAAAAATATAGGTTGTATTCTGGAAAAAAGGCTTAAAATATAAAGCAGACACTGAGAAGCATAAACGGAGTAAAAGTCAAAAATGAAAAAAGAAAAATCTTTTCTTTCAGTGCACCAGGTGAATAATTTAATTTTTTTAAAAAAATAAAAATTGGAGGCTTTAGCACAGCACTTTTACTCTGAAACACACATTTTATTGTGTGAGGTGTTTTATGCCCCGACGATAGATGTGAATTTAATTCCGTGTGTTTTTACTGCACGGATCGTTTTCCTCCCCGGCTCTGAGCGGCGATGCCCGGGCGGCAGCGCCCACAGCGCCCCCTCCCGGCGGCGGGGGGAGCGGCGCTCCGGCCTGCCCCGCACCTCGGCCAGCGAAGCACCAGCTCCAGGTCCTCACCGCCAGTCCCGACACCTCCCCTTCCTTCTTCTGCCACCGCTTTCCCCCACACCCCACCCTAGGAGTCACTGCTGGCCCTCTCCACATGACCTTATCTCCAAGAGATGAAGCAAGTGTATGAGCACACCTCTCTAAACCTCATGGACTAGCTAACCAGAAGAACCTTAAAAAAAAAAAAATACTCAAGTTTTCAGAGTTCCTCAATGCCACGAAGACCTGTGACCTGTATTCTGAGGCATTCTGGTGTCCTGTGAACAACATCCTGTTTCCCATTTTCCATGCAGCAGGCATATGCCTAGCACACTACATTGCTGCTTCGGGTGTAAGTTTCACTGCTCAGACCTTTTCCACCTGGGATTTTGCTTCCCAAGAGCCCACGTAGATTTAGGTAGAAAGAACAACTCTTTGCATTAAAATACTTCTCACCAAGGCTGCAATCAGCAATGTCTGAGCCTGCTAGTGAGCTCCCAGGCAGGAATCAAAAACCAACCAGTTCCATCACAGCAAGTGAAGCCAGCTCACCGCAACTCTCGCATGGTTTGTTTTGCCTAAGGAGCGTGTCAGTCTCTGGGCAATGCCCTCAGATCCGAGGGGAGGGCGCAGCACTGCTCCAGCCTCTGCTTATCATCGGCGGTAGCTGTCACACCGTTCTACCAAAGCTTTGCTGTCCTTTCGACATCCTTTCCACAGTCGACAATAATTTTACACTCAAGTTTTTTAAGACAACTTCTCATCTGCTCAAATAAAAGTTAAAAGCCAGCTCCACGCCCCTGAGCTGCCACCAGTACCAGCTGGAGCAAAACCAGCAGCAGGAGCAGCTGGGTGCCTGGAGGCGGAGCGGTCTGATGTGGACACCCTGACCGGAGAGCCAGGACCCGTTTGCCAGCTGCCGGCCCAGCAGCGAAGCCATCTCCCCTCCCGCCCCTTCCCCATCCCCTCCGGCCGAGCAAGCGCTCGGTCGCAGCCTCTGCCAAGCACTGCTGGGCTCACCGCAGAACGGGGTTCCGGCTACCGAAGTGGGATAGGCAAGAAGCGTGTCCCCAGTGGAGGTGTTACAAAAATCAGTAAAAATAAAACTCTTCATCTGGCAACAGGGTCCGGCGGCTCTATCTCCCTGAAAGAGGAGGCGCACTGCCCGGGGGATGGACAGCAGGATCGGGCTGGGTCCCGAACCGCTGTGGTGGTGACTGCCGGCCCCGGGGGCACAGCCCGCCCCGTAGTTCACTAGGCCGATGGTTCACAAGCCGGGCACGGAAAAGGGAGAAGCAAAGCAGGCTGGAGGAGGGCACAGCCGGAGGGGCGCGGACCGGGGCGCGCTGCCCCGCCGATCCCTGCCGCCGCACTCACCTTGCCGGGCTGGCCGCCCGCCAGGTCCCGGGCGATGCTGCTGATGTGGCTCATGTACTGGCCGAACTTGGCCTGGTACCGCCGCGCCGTCAGCTGCACCTCGCTCTGCAGCGCCGACAGCTGCGCCAGCAGCGACTTCTCCCTCCTGCTCCAGCGCAGGGCCTCCCTCTTCAGCTCCTGCCCCGGCTCCGGGGCGCCGCCACCCCGCAGCGCCCGCAGGCAGCGGTGCCCGCCCGCCCGCGGCTGCCCCGCCGCGCTGCCCGGCGAGCGGCCCGAGGGGAGCCCGGCAGGGGGCTGCGGCTCGGCGGGGCCGGGCGGGCCGTAGCGGCACGCCGCCAGGTGCGCGGGCAGCTCCCGCAGCCGCACGGTGCTGCCGCAGCCCCGCGGGCTGTAGTCGCACTTGACCTCTAGCTCCTGGACGAGGCTGCGGAGGGGCAGGACGGGGCGCAGCTCGGCGGCCGCCAGCGGCCGGCAGCGCAGCGGGCAGCGGCGGCGCCGCGCCGCCCAGGGCAGCAGGCAGCCGGCGCAGAAGACGTGCCCGCACGGAGTGGACAGCGGCTCCTCCAGCACCCGCCCGCACAGCCCGCACTGCAGCTCCGCCGCCACCGGCCCCGCGAACCGCGACGGGTCGAAGCCCATGTTGCGGCCGGGCACCGCCAAACTTGGGGCGCCGCGACCCCGGCCCGGCCCCGGCGCCGCTGGAGCCGCTCCCGGCGGGCGGCGGCGAGGGGCGGGCTGAGAGCGGGGCTGCGCCGGGAGAGGCGGGCGGCAGCGCCCAGACGGAGATCCCGGCGGCTCTCCCCTCCCTCTCGCATCAGCTCCCTCTCCGCGGCGCTGCCGCCCCACGCCCAGCCCCGGCACCACCTCCGCCCTCCCGGGGCACCCTCGCTGCGCGGCGGGGCGAGGACCGAGGTGCGGGGACGCGGCGCCGCCAGCCCGAGCCCACCGCCCTCCCTACACGGGCACTGTCCCGGCGGAGAGCTGTGTCCCCGGCGGGACACTCGGGGCTGGCGATGGCCGCGGACGGACGGAGGGAGTTGAAAGGCTGCGGGACAGCGAATCGCTCAGGCTCTGACTGATGCACACTTGTGCAGGTAAATAACGCGCACGTGTGAGCACGACTGGTTCATGTCTCTCCAAAAGTCTTCCTCTTTTTTCCTCCCGTTTTGGGATATCCGTTAGGGAACAGAATCCTGAAATCCCTAGTGCTAGCACTCTCTTTGTTGCCACACAATAAAGGAAATAAGGGTAAGAAAATTACTTGTTGAGCTCCTTCAAACTACAGCATATGTATAAACAGCACTTCCGTTTAAAGAAAAGCTAAAACACAGCAAAATCTGGAAAAGCCTAGTTAGGATCAATAGCTGCCTGGATTCTACCCCTTCATTGCTGCACAACCCACAACATACACTGAAACATGAAACCCCTAACACATTCCCCACATAACTTCACTATTGAAAACACAGGCCAGATTGCTGCCCCCAGCCCTGTGGAAAACCTCCCAGAGCAGAGAGGGATGGAGCACTCTGAGGAGTTTCTTCAGTGGACTCCTTCATGTGTGGATCAGACACCATCCTTTTTGGAAAGGATGACAGGTTTGGTCTGTCCAGGCTCGATCTCAGGCTATTTCCTGGGCTGAGAACTTCTGAGGTAGAGTCAGGGTGTGTCCTCACCAGTCTGCAATTTCTACTTCAAACTCTGAATCTCAGGAGCATCCCTCTGGGAAAGCCATGGAGCTTTTGAGACCCACTAATGAATGGTTAATTTCTATGGCTAAAAAGACATCATGAGGACAATACAGTAGAGACTTTTCCACCCCCCCAAAGCCAGAAGGAAAACTCTGCACATTTCTGCCCCTAGAACTGAATCTGGGATAGCAGATCTGTTATGTATACTCATGTATACTTTAAAAAAGATTTGCAATGCCTCACAGAACATCTACAAACACAAATATTGTTGAGAAGCACCAATCTACTCTTTCTGACTTGCCAAAGAGAAACCCATCATTTTTGTTGGATTACCACAGCCATGAAATACATAAGAAAATGAACTGCACCATCAAATAGTGTCTCATCTCAAAGAGAATGCACTACCATCCAATATCTCAATGCAGATCAAAATCACATTCTACCACATGAAAAAGAAAATCAGACACCTTGAGTAACTAATTGTGCTATTCATACTGGTTTTAATCATCTATCCATTGATTTTAATTGCTTTGCTCATGGAGTCAAATCAGTGTCATCCAAAATGTTAGAGAAAATTATTTTTAAATAGTGTCCTCCTCTCCATTTTTTAATTTAACTATTAATTTGGCCTCATTATTTGTTTATGTCCTCTTCTGTCTCCCAGGCTCCCAATTATCTCTTTGATCTCATTATACATGGCCCAGAACTTCAGGCCTGAGCACAAGCAGTAATGTCTTCATTCCTAAATTAAACTGGGCAGAGAAAAGGCCCTGACATTGGTTCATTACCTGTTAAGCTGGTATTGCTTCTGTTAGTGTGATGCTTGAAATGGTTTTGGCTGAGACGTGTGAGCAGCCTCCCAAGCCACAGCTGGACACAGCATTAGCCTTGCAGGGGCAAGTGCCAAGGGACAGTTTGAGGTGGCTGCCCTCTTTGGGAGGGGGAGGCTTAGGGGCAAGGCTGTAAGTCCTGCTGGAATCCCTGGCACATTTTATTCACCAGTATCAATGCAGTCATAGGAATGAGGTAGCCAGGTTTGAGCCTTGGAGTCTTTTGCCTCTCTTTAGATAGGTGATTAATTAAACAATGGTTTGGGATTCCTGTGGTAAGCACACTTGAAAAAAACAGCTCTGTCCTTTCTGGCCCACTTTGGGCATTGATATAATGTCAATGCACTGGCAAAACAGTTCCAGGAAGTTGACATTTTCTTTGTCTGTTCTGGACTAAGAAATTATCTTTCTTTGCCATGATGTCAGCACAGATGGAAGCACAGGCAACTGGGTTTATAGCAGAAGCAATTTGCCAGTGCAGGAACCTGTAATACAGACAAATATACTAAACTCATCTAAAGATAACAGCTGTCAGCATACCAGACCTCCATGGAAATGGATACACGTGGATAAATACATGCAAATGTTACCAATGTGCTTACAAAGGATGATTCCTACAATTAGTCCTCTTAGTTCTGATGTAATCAGGAAACAAAAAACACAATCCTCATATTGTCCTGAAATATTCTTAAAGAGACAACATAATTATAATTTTTTTTTTGCTTCTCCAAGGTCTCAGCACCTGCAGCTCCAAGTTTTATATAGCCGCTCCAGTAACTGGTTCACGGAGGTGGTCAAAGAGGGAAATGCAGATTTAGGGAGATGGTGAGAGGCTGAGGAGCATAGGAGCAGCAGTGCTCTCCTGAACACTGGGGACAGCTGGGATAGCACCACACTGGGACTGAACCCAGTCACAGATCAAATAAATGTGCAGTGCCTTGTCTCCCAGTCAGTCCATGTCTTCAACAGCTTCTAATACATTCATTTGGCTGTGTTTGGTAAGGCAGAAAAAGTAACTTGAGATAAGAAAGCATTTGCTTCCTTAGTCACAGGTACCCAGACACACACACCCTCTTTGGGGGAGGATTTTGGTGGGGGTAACTTCCCTGAGGGAATTCTTTACCAGCACACAAACCCAGCTGCTCCTGATCATCAGAGCCAGGAGGAAGAGCTATTTCTAAGTAGAGGGTCATATCTGCCCATAGCTCTTTTCTCATCCTAAGAGGATCTACAGTTTAAAGGATTAATTATACAGCTGTTTCCAAGTCTTCTGATGAAAATATCACAAGAAAGTAAGAATTACTGCTCTGAAACACTGAAGGTAACTGTAAGGCTCCAGGCTCCACTGAAGTCAAAGGGGAAAATCCTGTGAACTTTCAACTCCCTTCTGTGGGAATATGTATTTTTGTACTTCCCCCCTCATTTTCATAAAAATTTTTGCCTATTATTCACCCATAGGATTTCACAACAAGGTTCTTTTTCCACTCACACTAGTAAAATGCAGTAACTAATCTAGAGTTAGGAAGACTCAGCAATTTCACACTGAGATAAGAACTTAGATTTGAGCCTTTGCTATTAAAATTAAAATCTGTTATCAGATTTTAATAGCAGAAGTCTGCAAATAATTTTTGTCACTGCACTTTGGAAAAATATTATAAGCATAAAATTAGACAATATTACTAATGTTTTATTGAAAATAATTGCCTCAGAAAGTTTACAAAGTCAGCAAGCAATTTTTCTGTACTACAGTTTATCACTGAGCACAGTAAAAGTGTTTGAGGAAGTGTCCAAGCATGAGAGTGAACAGATATTTGCTGAAAGCTGAGCAAGTATTTGCATTCATCAGTTAAGGAAAGAAAATTCAATTAAGCTGCACACATTCAGTGAAAAAGATTACATCGAGAAAACATTTGTAATCTATGCTATTCACCAGCACAAAGACACTGTATGATCTCCATGTTTGTGTAACTATGTATGACATCAAATAAACCAACAATCTACTCTGGCCACTGGGAAAATGAGAACAAGTCTTAAAAATCAGTAAATGGGAGGTCTATATTTTTGACCCACCTCTTTCAGCCTCTAAGTGGCCATAAGCAAGTCCTGAAGCAGCTTTTCACTTTTCTATTCACTTACTGCTAATGCTACCCAGCAGAATTCACAGCAGTCAAGTCCCTATACAATTCCCATAGCTAATAAAGATGCCTCACTAGGGCACCTCAGGGCAGTCAGGACTGAAATATGCACCTTCCAAAAGAACAGGTGGATAAAAGCACCTTCCAGGACGTACCTGGCCTGGGAGGTGTGCTCTGCAGTCACACCCTTGAGGTGTGAACCTTGCAGAGAGAGGAATTCAAGGAGCAGCGAGACTGTGTGTGATCTAGAGTCAATCTGCCCAGTACTGTAAAAGCCAAGTGCTCCTAAGCATGCCTGTTCAGCCCTTTAGGAACTTACCTGGTAGAAATTAACTATGCTATCAACTTTGGACACCTCCAGCAGCTGAACAGGGTTTTTTTCAGTACTACATTTCTACTGGAGTCCTTGGTACAAGTCAAAGGTAGATATGAGCACTTCAATGTGATTTTTTCATAGTACTTTTTAGCAGAACATTTTAATAGTAAACAAATTTGAAGGAGGAAATAGCTCCTACACGTATTTGGTGGATGAGGAGGTAGATAATTAAATTCTTTAGATTCTGGGTCAGAATTATTCACATAAACTGGAAATATGTGCCTGAACAGGAAACTGGGATTTCTCTTTCTCTTTAGCAGACTATGAGCAAGGCAGAGCCATCTCCTAAACTGGAAGCCCAGGCAGAGAAGGCTATGCACTTGACCTATATCAATACAGTTTGAGTGTTGAGACTGCTTTTTCTTGATTCCCCTTTACCTTTCCCCCTCTCTCTTGTTCAGTGTTCAACATCAGCTACTTGCCAGCTCTGTGCCCCCTCCCGCAGCCCGGCTGTGCTGGCTGCCCAGCCCTGCCCAGCACTCCTGCCCTGCCCTGCTCACCGTGGGGCTGCTGCCATGGCTATCAAGGTAAGGGAACAGCAGAGCCTTGCCTTGGGCATTTCTACCTCATTTCCCTTTCCCAATCCAACTGTTGCAACCTGCAGACGTCACGGGTTTTAAATTTGTCCCTGCAGAGCCAGTCCACGGTGCACTTGCTGCAGACATCTCCTTTCTGCACAGAGCTGCTCCCTAATGGTATGCAGATACAAAAAGCTTTCTATTTTAGCACCCATTAGCTCAAGGGAAAAAAGATAATTTTTCACATTATGGAGTCTCATCAGCTGCTGTCACTGAGAAGAGCCACTCACTAATCTTATGAGACTGGACTGGAAAGGGATCGCCTCATTGCTGATGACAGTCCCTCCTGAGAAGGGCTAAGTCCTCTTGCCCTTGCAGTACTTGATCAACCAGCAAACACCCAGTGGCTGTTCCTAGGGCTTCCTTTTCACAAAGCAAAATAACATAAACACCTAAGATGGAAAAACAGTCACCCCAGTATTAGTAAAATAAGGTACCACAAACTGGAATAGAAGCAGAACCTCAGTTTCCAACTCAGCATGTCTCAGTGAAGGCTTTGACAGCTGTTCAGAGTAAAATTAATTGTTCAGGGTATTTCTACCCTTTTCCATGTTTCTTTCCAGTGTCACTTTGCACAGCCTTTAGAAAACTGCCTTTTCCTAAGCATTTTTTGTAGTATTAACTTACCCATCAACTGGCGAGACAAGTAAAAAATTTAAACATATATGTGGAAAGTTCAGAGTGAAATATAGCAAACTAAAAATAAATAAATGTGGGAATTTTGTGGTAGGATTTTCAGAACTTTTATTTTAACAATACCTGAATTTAAGCCTTTGAAATTAAAATTAAATATCATTGCCACCAGAATGTGGCTGGTCTTAGTCTAAACCCGGTGAACAGGCTAGGAAGTGTGCGCAGAGAATTTTGATTACTTTATGCATTTTAAAATGACACAGATTGGAAAAAGCGATTAGTAAGTCAAAAAAAAACAGTCATAAATGAAAGAAGCCAATGGTAATCAGTGCATGGGAATATGGGAATCCATGCAGTGTTTCAGTGTTAAAGTCTTGCATGATATAGTACAAAAAAAAAAAAAAAAAAAAGAAAAAAAGAAAAAAAGAAAAAAAAATAGGTTAGAAATATGGAAGCAATAGAAAAAATGGAAATGAAATGAAAAATATCTTGTTGATATGGCCACAAGATAAGCATATAAGAATATGCTTCTGATTCTATACGTTCTATTTGTTTGTTACACAAACTGTAATTTATGCAGTGTAGAATACCCTCTTAAATCCACAAAATAGGTTAAACAGAAATAGCCAAGGAGCACTTTACTCTGTTGGTGTTCCTCAAATATGAAAGCTGTGATACTCCAAATATTTAATTGACCCCAAGGTCAGTTCCTTTGAGATTCAGCTTACATTTACACAAATAATGCAGTGGTAAAAAAGATTTGCTCATGTAATTAAGTATTCTAGTGCACTAGCAAACGTGATTCCTAGGTATATTTTACTTTGTCCATGAGACATTTACAACATTGAAGTTTCGTGATTGCATTTGACAGTAGAAATAATATGCAGTAATGATTTATAGTAGTTAATCTTTAGAAATGTCAGCACAATATAGAAGAAAATATTATGAGCAAGGAGAAAGAATGAGTTTGGATTTTGTAGTTTTTCCAGCTCTTCATCTTTTTAGCCTTATTTTTCTTCTGAGTCCTGTTTTTCTGAAGTTATGCTTTCAGAAATGACCTATTAATGAGTCTGAATTAAAATGCATACAATTGCTTATTCCACAAGTAGACTTAAATCATTTCAATGGTTTGTATTTTATTTAACTTATAAACAGAATTTATTGTATTTGTCTTATGTGGAAGACCACCTTGACTAGTTATTCTAAAAACACATCTCATTCTTTCTATCAGAACGTCTTGTTTGCCACCCTCACTAAAAGTAGAGAGAACTTGCTACAGTTTGTGATTTTTTTTCCTTGTAGGTGTGTGAGAACTGCTGTTATTTCACACAGGTCCTCCCTCTCTGCTCTCAGCAAGGCTGGAAACCATGACCTCTGACAGATGGTGACTTTTTAAAGCATTTTGGGTAACACCTGCAAGGCACAGCACTAAAGGAGCTGCAGGGAGCTCAGATCAGCCTCCACTATTGATGCCTCCATGCTTTCTGTTCCCTTCCCTCTCTCTTTCCCAAGCCAGGCAAAGGGGCACGGTGGGCCTTTAACTGTGGTGCCTGGGAGCTGTCAGAGTAAAGACAGATGTGGCATCCTGGTGTTCTCACGCAGGGAGGGCATCCCCAGGCTGACAGAAGATTGCCAGAAGATTTGGCAGAACAGATGAACATGGTTTTCCCAAGAGTTATGGATCATGTCTGGTTTTTCTGATGTTCAGTGACAGTGGGGTTCATGTTGTTGTGTCCTTTGGTGGGAAGGCCCAAGGGAAGGGCTTTCTCCCCTAGCAGTTTGCCAGGTTTAATTTAACTTCTAGGATCTTCCTGTCTCCTACATATTGGCAAGATGTGGTTGAAAGAAATGAGGAGTTTAAGCATAATTAAAGAGGGTACCCAAACAGATATGCATGCACACAGATAAGGCCAATGCCAGATCTTTTCTTACAGACCAAACTAAGCAACAGCCTGTACAGGTAAAGCCACAGTAAAGATCTTGTGGCTGATTATCTTAGCACTTGAGGGAGTGCAGTTTAGCTGAACATCTCCTGGAAGAATGCTCTCAAATGAAGCAGATCTCTACTGTTTCTAGAAATGCCAAGAGTGCTGAATTAGAAATTTTCAGCTATGTGGTTTAATAGTTTCTATCATCACAAGCCCAAAAATGGACAAAAAAGAGAAATAACTTTCTGATGCTTCAAAACATTTAAAAAATATTTTGAGTTTGACCAACAACATCTACTTCTCTTTTTGAGACACTCAGACCTGAAAGATCAGAGATGAGATCATTGAAGCATATTTGGACAAATTAAATCTACATTTTTCCTAAACTGCCTATCATCATGGATTCATGAATGTTAATTCTGGTGTACTAATGCAACTTTCTAATGACTACCCACTGCTGCACTGAGGATTGACATGTACAGCCTGATAGTCTTGTTATGGAGTGTTTTGTCAATGTCCTAATGCAGCTCCTCCCTGCTGTATTTCCTCATTGCTATTTTTTTAACCTATAAAGGTTTTCAGAAAAGAAGCCTGAGTTTTAGAAATGCTGAGCAGCAGGATGCTTCAGTGACATCAACAGGAAATAAACAGGTCCAAATCAGGTGCGTTTTTAGATAGGATGAACATGCTTTTATTCATACCTATTAATATTGTCCTGTTCAGCCCACTCAGATGTATTTTAGGATGTTTCCACCCTTCATGCTGGAGGTGTTTATGGATGCATCAGTTTCTGCTTGTATCACCAAAGATTCAGATCAATAACATACAATGTAGTGTAAGCGTCTGATATTAACTTTTGAGAGGCTCCCCACTTAAGTGAGCTGGATTCGGCCCTTGCTTATGTTCTAAAATTAATCAAGGCACAGCAAGATGTTCTATATTAATTTTATATTTTGCTATCATGATTTTCTCTTTTAAAGAGAAACATAAGCTGAGGTTTGGGACAATTTAGCAGTTCACCTTAAATGGGAAAACTTAGATGGCAAGTGTGTTATCTGTTATACGCAGAGGCAGGGTTTGAAATTTATTACATCTCATTTTAAGGCCAGAAAATTTTCCAAAATTAGTGGTGATTCAAACTGTAGTAAAAGCTGAAGTCCTTCCTAGATCATACATATTAATATGCCATCATTATAAAATGGCACTTTAAATTCACTGATTCCAGTCTCCATCCCACGAGACTCTGAAGCAGCATTAACAGCTTCTGTGAAACATTCTCACTTTAAAATAAAGCACCATGGTGGTTGGAAAGAGGATTACTACTTTTTTCTGTAGTAATCAGACTTAAAACTTTCCAAGTTTCTTACTCTTTACAACATCACAATTTATCCAGCTTTGTGTTTGAGCAAACAGTGATTCACTGCTGACTAGGACTGAGTCCAGAAGTGGCAATCTTTTCCTCTTAGGCAAAAGTTAGATGAACATGATCCTTTGGCAGCCTGCATATTAAGAACTCCCCTATTCTCAGGTTCTCAATTGAGGACCTTCAGTGAGGTTAGCAAAATGACATTGAAATCTGATTTTGTACTGTTTGGGAACTGAATTTTAGTACCCCACTCTTCAGGCTGGTTTTATGAACAAGACAGCCTGACAAATAGCACCAGCTGTCTGCAATACCCTTCAAGCAGTGTGATTCAGACAAGCAGGAGCTTCTTTTTCCATTAGTCTCACTTTCAGCTACATTTTAGCAACAAAGTGATTCCCTCCTTTCCTTCCCACACAAATAATCTGTTCCTAAAGAAATCCAGCTTTTAGAGATTAATAGCATTTTGTAGTCTGTCTAACCCTTTAGTAACAACTGTCACATTGTCAAGGCCAGAGGGATCAGAGCTCAGGGCTGACTTTCCTTATCCCTGATTCTGCCTCTGACATGCCTTAGGATCTTTATTAAGTTAATTAACCTCCGTGACTCAGAGTAAGCACTGGTGTAATGCACGCAGTAATGCTTAACACAGAGTCCCACAGATGTGAGGCATGATAAAAGGGTACAGGACTGTTATTGCTACTAATGATCATTAGTTTGAAATCATAGTCAGGCAAAACCAAGAATAACAAGACCATTACAATTAGTTGAAAGGTAGGGTTGTGATATTTAATCATCATTAAAAGGGAACATGATGAAAAATATATTACATATTTTCAATGAGTGTCAAGAAATAACTTTGTGGGATATCTGCAGTAAAGACCATGAGTAACAGCTCTGAAAAACAAGGTTCACTAAAAACTAACTAACTAACTAACCTAAAACTTCTGGTCTTTCATCCAGCATAGAAGTTACTTCTCCTACTGTGTCACACACTGTGGCTACTAGAATAAGTCTATTTTCGTACATGTGATACGATTGGGCACTGAAAACTAACAAGGCACAAGTCTGTAAGTTTATCTCTGACTTTTTCATTGTTACTATTTTTTTACTGTGCTTAATACTTATTATATGCAATTTCTGGAGAATCACAGATTTGGGTCAGAGCTTGCTCTTGCTCACTTTTGTCCTGTGTGCTGTACAAATAAATTACAAGATATTTTCAGTCTCAAAGAGGTAACAAAAAGAATCTGACAGTGTCATACAGCACAGTTGTTTATAGCTATCTTTCGATTTTTTTTTAAACATTGCCTCTGGGATATAATTAGATAAAGAAAAAAAATCTCATCCATCATTGAAGATATTAGCGATCAGAACTGAATATTGGCAGTCTCAAAGAAGACATTCCTTTTCAGCTATCAAGAATTTTCCTTTATTGACTTGTCTCTTTCAGTCTATCAAAGAAAAGTTTTAATTTGCAGCTGAAATCCTGATCCTACAATGAATCATGTTTTCTCTTGAATGCTAAGGGCGTCTGTCTGGCAAAGTTGGCAGCCTGACCTCTGTAAATATTGTTCTATTGATAAAAAGAGGAATTGGATATAGAGACTATCCAAAATAAATATTTTGCTGGGATCTTGAATGTCTGACTACAATAGAGTGAAGGGATGTTGCTGCATTTTAAATCATTCAGACATAAGTTGAAATGAGCATTCATTTTAGTTGAAAAACTGTCAAAGGCAATCTGCACCTTTCCTTTCGGAAATGAAGATGGACACCTATTTAGGGACTGCTCTTTTCACTTTATTTTCATAAGGATTTGCCGTTGGTTTTGTTGGGAACAAGTCCAAGCTTCTTGATTTCTAGGAGAATTAGGAAAATATTTCAATAAAGTATTCAGAAATACCAGCCTGATGTGCTCCTGTCTTTTGGATGGACGTGGATGGGAAAAGAGCCCTTTGTGCTGTCCCTGTCAGAAGCCTTCACAGGCTCAGGGAGGCTTCCTCAGCATGCCCTTGGGACAGGTGTGCAAGTGGAAAATCAGCTGTGCATGGTAGGCAGCAGACAGGCAGCCCCAAGGACCAGGGGAAGATAAACCTTTATGTCCCCACTTCATACTGAGGAAGTACAGAGGCATAATTTCTCCCAAAAATGTAACTGCTGCAGTGGATCTCCTGGCATGGCACACCACCCCACTGTTTCCTGACAAGGCTGTATCCCAAAAGAAGAGAGACGTGCTGCTCTATGCTGCCATACCTCCTCCTTTCTGCCCCCTTTGCACTGACAAAAACTGCTACATAAAGCAAAAAGGGTGTGCAGAAGGAGGAGGTGTATGTGAAGGATTACAACGAGAAATCCTCAGAATAGCTGATGAGAGGTGTCTCAGCACCATCAAGTCACAACAAAAATGGTCTGACACAGAGGCATGAGCGAGCTTGTGCTGAAGTCAACAGAACCGTACCTCTGCTTAACCAGTGACAGCCTCCTGCTGCTCTTTCCCAAAAGGAGAAACAAAGGAATTTTTCCCATCAGAGACTTTTTCTTCTTATCAATAAATGACACTGTCTCACTGCTGCAATAGATAGTCTGTAAATAACAGACAACATATTTTTACTGGCTCATCTGCTTAAGCAAAGAGAACTCCTGTCATCAGTGCTGAGCTGTAAACCAAAATTTGAAGGTAAGATACTATCTACTTCTTTCTCCTGTAACTCACAGTGCTGCTGGGACTGCTGTGCAAGGGAATGTTTGTCAAGTGCATGTGACAGATACCCTAACACTTGCTGTTTATCTGGTTCTCCCTTCCTATGAATCATTCTCCTTTCTGTACTGTATACCTCCTGAAAAAGGCCTCCTGTTTCAAATCTTTTTAAATTCATGTTTACAATAAAATCATAATAAAACAATGCTTTTGCAGTAAAAATAATTACATTATTTATCTGGAATTTGATTACTGTTTTCTGGAACCTCAAGCTAAACTTCTTTTTTTTCCTTATTTTCTAGATCATGGAGAAGATTTACATCTATCTTTCTTTGTTATGGGTATATTTCAGAAATGTCACCCTCTCAACATTTTGAAAAAGCTTTCCTACTTTTTTTTTAAAGAGGGTGACATACTTGCATCCTCAGTACCATTTGCAGGAATCAACCAAAGGCCACCAACTGAATCTTAAACATGTGTATCAGTCACTCAAAAAAAGAGTGAGAGACAGGGATGGCATTCTCCTGTGTTAACCCAAATGTTCAAAGAAAATTTAAGAAAACCTGTGTTGTAGTTACATGGCAAGAATTCTATTGTCATTACATTGGAAAGGTTCCATATTATAAGAGTTGCACACCTCCTTGGTGTTTCTTGTAGGCATCTCCTCTAGGCACTGACTCTTCCTTGTCCTCACAGCAGCCAACTGACTCCAGTTCCCCTCAACCAACCAATGCACTCTTTTATAACACTCTGCTTATTGGTTACAGCTGCGGCCTGTTAAAGTCAGGTCTGCTTCCACTCTCTAATAATTGGCTCAGCTGCAGCTCTTTAGGGGGTAAGATTACTTTTCATACCACCTTTATTTTCTTCTATTGTGTCCCCCTACAAACCTGTCCATGCCCAGAACAAAAGACAGAGAACACTATCCACACACAGAATCCACCACCACCAGGCAATTCCCATCATTCTGAGGGCACAGGCACTGCCACCAGAGCACACTGAAATGCCTGCTGAAGTCATGCAAACAGAGCAGGGCCCAGGGTGGGTGCTGGGGCTGCAGGAGGCTGAGCCAAGGCCTCAGCTCTGCACAGTGGTGACAGTGCCCCACACTTCAGCAGTGCTGCGGCACAACTTTGTGCCTCTGACCTCAGACACTGCTTGCTCCACCTGGGCCGTAAGGTGGCTTCTGGCCCTGCTCCTCGCACAAACAGGCAGTGAACCTGAGGAGAAATAAAGAACAGTTTGTAAAAGGAAGTAGGCATAAAAACAGTATAAGGAAAATAAATAATGGTTCGTGAAAATCTCACACAGTCAAAACCAAAGGGCACCAAATTTATCAGGCAACTTAAGAGAAACGCAAATCTGCTTGTTAGGTTGCCGCCTCCTAGACTGGAGGCCTTCAAAGCTTCAAAGCTGCCAGAGGAAGGCTTTGTGCCTAATCAAAACACATCTCCTTCTCCTGCCTCAGTGATTTAATTCCCTTGCTTTTGGGAGCAAAGCATTCTCATAAGTACCTGGGCTGCAAGAAAGTCTTTCTGGTGTATCTGTCAGAAGGCTGATTTCTGGGCAGAAGCTGAAGCTGCTGGGGAATTTTGCTTAAAGTCAGACTCTAAATGAATCTCTGTATAACTATTATTGTCTTGTTCACACTCCTCTCTTTCTGCTTTTTGCTCTAATTCTCACAGCTAGAATTGATAAACTGGGGAGCTGAAAACGAGGAGAAACTTTTTTTGGTTTAGGTCTACAATATGAATGCAACTATTTTATCTCTGGGACTGCAATCGTTTTTCACTAGCAAAACCTTGTGCACCAGTACAAAGTTACATTCCGAGACAAAGTTTTGAGTTTGCTTCCTATTACATCAAAAAGCCACAGCAGACTCAACATTAGTGCATCAACAATGCACAGAAGGATCCATAATAAATGCTATCTTAGAAGCACAGAACAAACCAAACTTCCTGAATACAGGCATCTAGTGCCTCTTGCCCACCCTGCCATGTCCCACTTGGTTCCTTGTCTGTCTCTCACACCAGAGAGTGCAGGTTCCCAGGTGCCTGCAGCCAAGCCTGGCAGTCCCTTGCAAATGTCCTTAGTGTATTTTGTAATGTAATCATGTAATCAATCCACTGATGACTGCACATCTAATTTACTTTGAACCTCTTAACTACATCTTGGGATAAAGAGATCAATTTCTTGTCCTATGTTTTTTGAGAAGAGCTTTTGCAGTGCTGGAGGTTTGCTCCCACAGACATCGTGAACACCCCTGTATTCTCTGGAAAAGCTTTCTTAAGTTTCAATGAGCTTTGAACAGAGCTTATGAAGTTACTATTAAAACAACAGCTAGAGGCCTCTGCTGAGACTGAGAAATACTGAATAAGAGTCAAGAACTCTCCAAAAGGTTCTGAAAGTGATAGACAACAGGCAAATCAACTTCCCATTTATAAGTATAAATTTATATATTTTTATAAATCATACTTATTTTATAGATTTGGTTTCTACTCTAAACACCTAAAAACATATGGTGGAATCCAAAAAAGGAGATTACTCTTCCCAGGTCCCAGGTCAGCACTTTATCTACAAAGACATTCTCTTCACCTATTAGCTGGGAGGTAGGTAACAGAGACTAGGTTAAGACCATTACTGAGAATTCAGGAGTTAGAAAATGAATGATAACCAGGAACTTTGAAACAGCAAGGCAGTGTACATGTCCTAGGATGCCATCTTTCATCCCGTGCTCATGTTGTTTTTTCCTTTCCATGGGTTCTTTCTTAGTGCAGAACCCTGACTGTTCTCAATTAATGAGTAACAACACAATGTTATTTTCCTTCCATTGTTCAGTGCAAGGCTGTCCAGGTTTCATCTGGGATAGAGATTAATTTTCTTTCTAGCAGCTGGTACAGTGCTGTGGTTTTTGGAATCATTATGAGAATAATGTTGATAACACAGTGATGTTTTAGTTATTATGAAGCACTGCTTACCCTGAATTAAGGAGTTTCCAGTTTCCCATGCCCTGACAGGGAGGAACTGCACAAGAAACTGGGAGAGGGCATGGCCAGCACAGCTGATCTGATCTGGGTAAAGGGGTATGGCCATGCCATAGAACATCATGCCAAGTACATAAACTGGGGGGATCTATCTAGGAAGCACCGCTCACTGCTTTGGGAGAGGCTGAGCATTGTTCATTGAGTGGTGAGTAACTGGATTGCACATCACTTGTTTCTCATGGGTTTATTTCTCTGTCTCTTTTTGTTCTCTTCCCTTTCAATATTATTATTATCATCATTATTATATTTTATTTCAATTATTAAACTCTTTTTATCTAATCCCACAGGCTTTATTTTTCCAATCCTCCTGATTCCACTGAGGGTGTGTGAAGGTGAGCAAACTGTCTGGAGTTAAAACACAGCAACAGGCCAAGCTGTCTTTCTTCTCCATGAAGCTGTGTTGTGAAAGTAGGGTTATTCACATCCTCAAGAGCTCTTTACAGTGCCTTTCATTGCAGCATGTGTGTGCTTCGTTGTAAGTTGTAACCTGGCTTCACAAAGCCCTCTGAGACATGGACTTAGTGTTTTTCCCATGTTCCAGGTTAGTAAGTGCAGTGCAGAGTGACTAATGTCAAGCTGAACAGCATCTGCCTGCTTAGGGCTGCAAGGTCCTTGGATGTGCTCTGGAAGCTCTGGCAGGGAGAAGTCACATCTCTGGGAGCTTTCACTGGCGAATCACAACCACTTTCTACAGAGATGTTTTGAACTTCTCCAGAGAAATGTGGTATTTCAAAGGGCTGTCTCTTGGACCAAAACTGAATTTTTGCAGTGACAGTAAAAGATAAGCTTATACTATAAGGTTTACCCTTTTGTGAAACTTTGTATCATAGCACTAAATCTTAAAAGAAACTACATTTAAAGTAAAAGAAGGTGTTAAGTTCTGAGACAGGTAGAAGTATATTCTTTATCCCCAAAACACTGGCACTACAGTTCTAGCTTTCCCAAATATTCAGAAATATGCTCCGGAAAAATAAAATAAGTTAGATGGAAGTTAGATGGAAAATTGCATCCAAAAGTTTGGAAGAGTTGTGAGAAGCTAAAAGTGGGGTATTGCAACAGGAAATGTGCAACCTCAGGAATATGCTACTGGCCTCAATGCAAACTCAGAGGGCATTCAAAAAAGAGATGAAAAAGAGTGTACCGCAATGCTGAAAAGAAAGGAAATCACAATAAGAACATATAAGAAGATAATGCCTGTCAAAAAATAAAGAATGTTTGACAGTAATCCCATAGAATATTGTGTGTATTTCTCTGGTCATTCTTACCCAGACTTGTGGCACCATGAAAAAATCCTTTTCTTGTTTTCCACTGCCAGCTCATACAGAAAAAGAGCTTGCTGGTTATACAAAATGGAGGTTATCAGCAATATTGCTAATTAATGGTGTAGTTGCCAAATAAGAAGTTAAACTCTGACAAACATGACCTAATGTTACACAAATATGCTTCATAAATCACAGTTAAAAAATTACACAACAGGCAGCATTTTTTTTGGACAAGTAATAAAACCTATTGGCAGTTAGTATAATTAAAGGCTAGTAAGCAGATGAAAATGTTTGGGGGTTTGTAGACTTGTGTACATAAAAAAAAGATAGAAGTGTTTTTAAAATTCCACAGCTTTAACTGGTTGTTGCTTCAAATGGGAAGACTTCAGTGGGAGCCCAGGGATCTACAGGCAAACCCAGGTTCAGCATGGGGAGGTCTCAGATCTCTGGGCACAATGAGGCTGTTTTGGATGTCCTGTGATGGACACAGCTGTTGCTGGCCCTGATGTTGCTCCCAGCAGCCAGTGCCAGTGCACTGTGGTACTGGCATCCCCCCGGGTATCTGCCTGCTCTTGCGACATATGGGCTATAGTCTTTGTCCCATTGTGTCCCGTAAAATTTGAAGCTCTTGTGAAATACTGGAAATGTGGAGAGCCCTGAAGGGCTGTTCAGGAGATGGGTTTGCTTGGCATCTTCCCTTTGAATGGAGCAGAAGGAAGTAGAGTCCACTTGTTTAGTACATTAAGTGCAGAATGTTTTGAATGATGGCTTGTAAGAGGTGGGAGCTGAAGAGTGCAATGAGGAATAGGGAACTTCAACAGCAACCTCAAATGAGACATTGAGCAGATTTAGTTCTTAGGTTTAGATGCAAAGATTAAAGGCAAGGGGAAAAAATCTTGCATGGGAGAATTCCCTTTACTCATTTAATGAAGTTAAATCAAAGTTTTTACAATTCTGTTTCAAAACAATGAAGTCTAATGATAGGATGAACCAAACATATATTCACTCTGAATGCTGTTTCCCTACATCCAAGAGAATGGATTGACTACATTTTTATTGCTATCAGAAAAGCATTTCTCATCTATTTTAGTACAGATTTAGTAAATCATTTCACAGTAATATTTATTTAAGCAGAAAAACATTTGTCAGTGACATTGAGAAGTTAAGTTCCTTTTGTGCTTGGCAATTTATCATTAGACCTACTGGATTGACATACCATCCCAGGTGGGTAAGGAATGCTGTGAAAAACTGTTACTTATTAAAAGGAAAATCAAAATATGAATATTAAATAGACTGGACTGTGATGGAGGTTTTGTTTTAGTACTGGTGAAAGAGAAAAGCACTATAAAAGCAAAACATGCTACATGAAAAGAACATGGATGGAAGCAGCGCCAGTGACAGCTGGCTCCGAAACTTTTGTGAACCTGCTGATTTCAGTGGCCTTTGGATGAGGTCCAGACAAAAGCCACATTTTTATATGGCAGGCAAATTTGATAAAAGCACAGTCAGAAGCAGAAACAAAGAAGTATTAAGGAGCTTTGCAGAGTAGACAATGAAGCAGAAATAAACAGAATCATACAGTCCAAAGGACTAGAATTTGCATTCACTCACATTGAAGCCACTTGACTGATTTCCATGTAAGGAAATTTGAGCTGAAAAAAAAAAATAGAAATCAGAATTGAAAAAAATCTTCAATATCTGGATTATACATCTAAGATAAGCCTGCCAGAAACAGTGCATGCATTATGCCTGGCATTTGGTCCATGCTTTGTATTTCAGTTGGATTTCACTAATCACAAATCCCCAGGAATTTATGACTTCTTCCTCCTTTCATGGGACCACCTGGCCAGCTCCCCGTTATACCACCAGCACAACTAAAGCTCATGAAACATAAACATACAAACACTTTGTCTCCTCATGAACATGAGTAAGAGCTGCTGCTTCCACTGATGTGGGACTGGGTCTCCAGTGAAAGGTTTCCCTTGTTCCAGATGGAATTGTGAAAGGCCCCTGCTGAGATGACAATGCCCCAGAAAGCAGCACACAGACATTTAGTGTGAGTTTATAAACACAACTGCAAAACTGCCATGCCAAGACCCTTCATACCCTGTAGGTACTAGAGTTCTTCAGGTGCCTTGGATTTTTAGCTTTTCCCAAGACTGTTTGAAAAAAATGCAATTATTCAAGTGAATGATTTCAGCAACACAAGATATAATGAATCCCTCTTTTTTGTTCCAGTAAGGATGAGATTAGTCTGACCTTGTCTTCAGCTTCAATAGAAAAACAGACTCTGTCTGGGTCTTAGGACCTCCAACAAATGGGGGTGAGGGCACTCTTTAAGAAGACCAGCCATACGACTGCAAGTTTTTAGGAGAAATTTGGATGAGCCTTTTATTTTCTCATCACTCTAAAGTAGTACCAAGAAAGGGAGGAAGAATAATAATGCATGATGCCTCCTTGTAACAGAGTGTTAATGGCTGCAAAGGCCAACCAGGTTGTTCTAGTGGCAGCATAAATGCCAGATTTAAGATACATTTCAATGCACAGAAATTCTTTTATCTATGTATTAGGTATTTTCTTGCTGATTGACTGATTCCTGAGCAGAAACAGCTTATGTGCTAGATCAAATTTTTCTCACTCCAGAAGTCTTCCCTCTTCCTTCTAATGGAGAGACTGACTGTCCTGCAAGGACAGCAGAGGCCTAGGTAGGAAAATGTGACAGCTCTTCTAATGCTGTGTTGTACTGGCCTGTGGAAGTTTTGTTCACTTTTTGTTCCACAACTGATTGTTGTATTTTCTCCAGAACACATCTGCAGACAAATTACTTTACTCTTAGCAGATGCCCAATGGGGTTTGTCCTTCAGGATCCCAAACAGCTCTGCTGTCATGGTGCTTTGGCCAGCACACTTTTCCCCCTGGTAATCCAGAACAAAGGTGTGTGTGTGTAATTGCATCACCTTCTTGTGTGCTCTACTGGTTATCTCAAAGTCCTTTGTGGGGAGTTTGGTCTTCCCCATGCGCCATAGGAGTAACACAGGCACTACAGGATTTTGGATTCTGCAGCAGAGGCCCTAATTTTAAGGCAATTTAGCCTCTTTGAGGACCTGGCCATTTATAAATGGTGAAAAGCAAATATGCTCTATTTGCACATGATTGACAAAGAAAGAGTTTTGTAATAATAATTCATGGCTTCTCAAGAACGTTTCATGTTATGGAGTCAAAATTTCTTGGAAAAAAGTTGTGCTCATCAATTTACGGCCTGCAAGGAACTTTTTCTGAAAAAGAATGTGAAAAATTACTGTGTCTTTAGAAACAAACATGAATGGCTAGCATAGATCATTATTATTATGCAAAAATGACATTTTTTCTACAATCTTTATTCCTCAGGCATTTGCAATGATGTCTCTAAAACAGTACATTTGTGATCCACAAGGAAGATGCTTTCATAAGCTTGGAGCAGAACAATGACAATGGGAACACAGTAAAATATTATCAAGTTAGAATGGCCAAACTGCCATAATTTTCTTTGCATTACACCTTAAGATGTTTTAACTGAGGGGAAAACCACATTTTGTGGGTTTTGTTTTTTGTGTGACATTAAACTAGCCTAATCCAGGCTTGAATAGGCACCCAGACATAACTGCAAACTGAAACACAGCATGTGTGAAACAAACTTTACAGAAGTACCCGTGACAGAAATTATATTTGTAAATACAACACATCTACACAAACATCTAGAGACTAATTGCATTCATAATTAACAAATGTTACTCAAAGCATTGTTTATATTATAAAACCTGTAACTGGGAAGAAAACATGTTGGGCCTTATCCACTTCTATGGTAGCCCAGGAATACTCTGGGTTAGGTTTTGGATGAAGTTGTAGGCACTTTGAGATAAGCAGGCCCAAAAAACGTCTGAATTTCATTACCATAGAATAAAAAAAAAAAAAAAGGCAAAAAAGGTATTCTGGATCAAAAGATTGCTTTGCCCAGTTACTGATATGTAGTTTCATCTTTCTTGTTTAGGTATCTGTGCTTTCAGCCAGTGGTCCACTCAATACCTGTCCACAAATGTTGTTCTTGTTTTTCACAATAACTGTCTTGGGAAGCCTTATATCAGGCTCTGCCATGAAATAGATGAAAATAAATACCCCAGGATGCCAGAGGAAGTGTAGCACCTTTGTCAGTCACATATTGAAATATATATAGGAGAGGGAAATCTTAGTGGTTTTGTCCCATTTGATATATCATGTTTTGAGTCGGCTTAGATGCAGACACATTAAAACGTGTAATGCTAGCACTACATGTTAGTTTTGACAATTTTTGTTAGTCCTGAATTAAATCTAGCCTAGCTTCTGTGACATATGTCTGACTGTCTCATTTCTTGAGAACACAGTTTGCTTTACTTTGGAAAGAAAAATGAGGCTTTGAAAGCCTTGGGGACAAAGATTTGCTCAGTAGATTAAAATTATTGGTGTTAATATTTGTATTTGTTTGCCAAAGATAAAATTTGAATGTCCTATTTTGTTATTTCAGACTTTTGCATGCACAGTATTTTATTTAATTTTTTTTAATAGACGAAGAAAGGACATATTTACAACAGCAAAATTATTTAGAATGAGGGTTTAAAATTTTATAAGATCATTAAATTAGAAATCATTTGACCAAGGATATAATTTTCCAAATAGTTAAATAAATGCTGAGTAAGCAATACAATTTCCTTCTGTTGCGTTTAAGAATTGCACAAAGCCACGCCACATGCTCAGATGAGACCTTTTCTCTCCACTACAATGTTGTGCAATGGTTTCCACACCCATACTGGGGACTGAGAGGGATGACAGACTGCTTCATCTTCAGGAAAAGAAAAACTGGTTGACAGAGTATTCAAAGGGAGAGGGAGAGGAAGAGGGAAAGAGAGAAATTTGTTTGGAACCCACCAATGTTATTATGAAATATCAAGTTCTAATCCACATGACTCATACCAGCTACTCTCCCCAGGCTGGCCAGAAGACAAAGCACACTATAATTATGTGGGCAAGCTTGGAATGCTCTGAAAGCCTATGTAAGGAGCCTGTTGGACTCCACTGAAACCCACCAAGGGCAGTAGACCTCCTAACCAAAGACCATACCTAGAGATTACAAGTGGCAGGGCCCTAGTCCAGTTAAAACACAGTGCTACTTGCCAGTTGTTTCTCCCTAAAATGATTGCTCTGCTGAATGCCTGAGTGACATCAGTGAGTGGTCACCCATGACAATTTTATTCCTTCAGCCATTTCCTATCACTTCAACTGCAAGGAAAAAGTTTTCTTTCCTTGCATAAAACTCCATTTGAAATGAATAGGCCAGGGGAAGCTTTTCTAAAACTAGAACTTACACTCCTTGAGTAAACAACAAAATTCCTCGAAGGATTTATTCATAGCAAGATTAATGTTATGGCATGGATTCTTCAGCAAAATAATTTCTTATTGTATGTGAAAGAATTAGGGCAAATGAGGACAAAAGGAGAGCACAAACTGCTAGTTTTACTGGCTGGAAAAGATCAGCCTTCCTGATTAGTTTGTCTCTTCTTTTGCTCCCCATTCCATGTTAGAATGAAAATATCAGCCTATAATGTGTTTGTAAAAATGTCTTCTCCATAAACAAAAAATTGTTTTTGAATAGCCAGTTCTCAGTGTATTGCAAGGCCACCTAGACAGTTTTAAAAAGGCAAGGTAAAAAAAGAAGAAAACAAGCAACAAAAAACCAAGAGCAAACATTTTCAATGTCAAAAAAACCTCACAACCTACTAGCTTAAATACAGTCTAGAAACACAGATCCAGGAAATCATGCCTACAAATTTCTGCTTTCCTTTACTCATTCAAATTTTTCCCATTCCTCTTCCATTTTCTCAAGGATTTTAGTATTTGCTTCTTGTCTTCTAATTGTTTGGCCTTTCCCTGTACCAGTCCCTGACCATCCTTGTTCCAGTCTTCAACATGCCCAGTTCTTCTTTCCAATTCTCTATCCCTCTCCTTTGTCATCTGTACCTGCTACATTTTGTGTCATTTTTTCTATTCCTCCTCTGCTGGTGAGGAGCCATGAGCTAATGTCTTCTCCCTACCACAGAAGGGAGACAGGAACACTTTAGAAAACAAACTCCTGTGGGAAACAGGGAAAAGTAGAACTCCCACCTAGCTGTTGCCTTGTGCTGCTTCCATTCAAAGGCTTGCAGCTTACAAAATCTTAATTCCTTCCTCATCCCTGTAGGTGAGGAATAAGGGAATAAGAGATCCCTCATGGAGGTCCCAGACCATAAGAACATCAAGAAAAGGAAACACTCCCTTCTAGCAAAAGAAGAACAGATGTGGTTTGCCCTCAACCTTTAGAAATATTGCACAGTTACATCCACTGGAGAAAATAATTCATCAGTTTTCTGTCTATTTTCAAATCACTCCATTTACTTTAGTTCTTCAGATTAGATCATCACCTGGCACAGGCAGCCTCCAGGAGCTCACCCTGCTCTTGCGCATCCCAGGTTTCCAATGAAGAGCTCAGGAAATTTACAATATCCATCTTGATTTTAGCATCTTTCTTTTTAAACCGTTGCAATGACGTGAAAAAGAGCTCTTAGAGAGCTTGGATGTTTCTAGTAAATCGTTCAAACGCTAGGCCTGCCATATTTGCTGCCTTTCCCACTAGCCTACAGCTGTTTGCTCTCCTTTGTGAGACCTAGCTGATGTCCTAATCTACCTGTGATTTATTTTTGGCACTGGATAAGAATTGTATATTAAGTTTGTGAGATTATTAAGGAATAGTGCCAATAAAAAACTGAGCTCTTGTTTCTCTGAAATCACTGAGAATGTATTACTCAAATACAGTTTACACAGATTCATGATTACTAAGAAATTCTGGGTAATATTTTTTCCTTTGTTTTTAGTTTCGGGGGAAATGCTTGTATTTTTGATTCATGCTTCTTAACTGAGGTTTCAAAGTTTTATAGTTACTCTCAGCTTACCAGGATATTGTTTGAGGCTGAAGAACAAACCTTGCCTTTAAAACAATTCATCTTTTTGTCTGGGTTTTTTTGTAATCAACATTTCAATGGCACTACTTGATGGTTGGGTTTTTTTTTTTTGTTTCCTGAACTCATCAGTACAGACCGAGCTGTTGAAAATACCTCTATGCTGCTCCTTTGCCTCCTGACATTAATCATAGTTAATTAAGTGAGAATAAAGTTTGGGTTAATGCAAACAGGCATTAATTCCTGTCATCTCCCTGTTCTCGGGAGTATACAAATTGGACAAGCAGAGAAAAGCAACATTGAAAATATATCCTGGAAAAAACATTCAATTAACATCAAGATTAGAGGTCTTGTCAGAGATCTGTTAAAATGTGTTCCCCATATTTTCCCAATAACTTCATGAAGACAAATCCCAGTGTCTGCTCAGTGAGACAAAGGATTGAGATCTACTTTACTAGCACTAGGATAAAACCTTTTGTATCCTTGCAGCTGAATGTATGCCAGGCAGTGTCAGACAGCAAACGTGCCAGGCTCATTTTTCTAGAGAACCTAATTTCAAAAACACTGAAATTCTTCCTCATGTTGCTTAAATGTAGATAACCAAGCCAAATTAGGGATGAAGAATAAGTGATATTTCTTGGGTAGAAAAAAATAGGTTTAGAAAGCAAGATTTAAGTAAATAGGTCTCTTTTTTTTAGTTTTTATTTGGGAAAGAATAATAATTTAACAATCAATTAGAAAAATCTGAAAAAGTGTCACAAGGTGAAACACTGTTGTTCCAACCTGTATTGGCAGTAGCCCTGAAATGCTTCTTTCAGCTTCTTTCAGTGAGGCAGCAGTTAGATATGTTTTTGTGTCACTCACAGCTCAGTGCCTATTAGAGATTTAGGATCTCTTTCTCAAAGGATATGAAATACATGAGGTCTGTTACTACATTTGGCTAAAGCATTCACATCTGTTTCTAGATACAAGACCCACACAATCAGCTCTGTCTCTAAATATGCTTTCCATGGCTTCTTCCTGTTCTTCATGGCCTTAGTTAAACTCAGCCATTTGCCACCACCAAAGCTGCTCTTCCTCACCTGCTAACCAGCCCTGCAACACCAGTGCCTCTGGCACTCCTCCTCTGAAACTTGCTGCTGCTACATCCCCACCACAGTCTCCTATTGACTATTGATCCCCATCCCACAGAGCTGTTCTCACTCACAGCACCCCTGCAGCACTTCTGTCTGCTGGAGGAGTATTATGTCTTACAGGACTGGCTCCTTTCAAAAGGAGAAGGCAGGAGAAGTTGGGATAGGAGTTGCCTCCTTTTACTCTAAAAAAAGTGAGAAGTTTATTTGTAGCAAAACGACATACTCCATACTTGAACTGTCCCATCAGCTCCCGTGGCTCTCCAATAGACTCCTGCAGAGTGCTCCTGTCTGTCTTTGGCCGCTTGTATTCAGAAACTGAGACTGCTCTGGGCTGCACATTTACACCCTCAGTCCCCAAGAGAGGACAGAGGGACAGGGCACTGCCAGGGGGGCTGTGAGCACCCACCCACCCCAGGGTGCACTCCTGGGGCTCCCTGGGGCAAGCCAGCCCTTCCACAAAGCAATATGTGACTCCCTGCACTGCCCTGCCAAGTGGCTGTCCTGGAGTCCCCCCTGGGTTGTGTTTTCACTCTGGATAACACCAGACAAGCAGAAGCTGAGTGCCAGTGAGTGTCTGTTTTGTAGCTTTATGGATGACTTGTGTTGGACAAAAAGTGTCTTCAAAATAAAGTTATGGAAGGACATTTGCAACAAAGATGTGCCCACAGCATTATAAGTTTCTCATAGCAAAAAATTTTAATAAATCTTTTAATTTGGGCATTCTTTTGCATACTGTGCTGCACACATAAGTGATGGCAGGTATAAAAGCAGGCTTCTGTTGCAGTCACAGGAAGAGGAGCTGAATTATTTACAAGGGGAAACTTTTTCAGTCTGGGAATCGTAGTCAAATGAAGAAAATTAAAAATCTTGACTGCTGCACAGTCCAAAGGCTATAAACATAAGATATCCCATCCCGATTTTTTATGTGGCTAAAGGACATATATATTCAGCACAAAAAACAATTCATATACAAGTGGATGCAGGGGGACCTGCTTTTCCCTGTTTTGACTCTTTATGCATTAATGTGTGGTAAATACATGATTCAGCACAGAAACTAAACATAGCCTTTGAATTGTTTGTCATGGGCTTATTTTTTTCAGGATTCTGCTCCAATACACTTCTGTTATCTCCATTTTTGAGTTCCCAGCATCACAAACCTGCTGGGTGCAACAACTCAGCTGTTTTTCTCCTCTTATTGCTGCAGACAGCACATACAACTAATAGCAATGTGGAAGGGTAAAAAGGAATGTGGAAGCCAGATACAAAGCATGCTTTTTTTGTAGGTGCATATATTCAACTATTGCATGGTATAGATACATAAATAGCTATGCCCGTCATCCATGTCAACTCATAAAATTCTTGTTTTAAAGATGCCTTAGTGTACTGGAATAAAGAAATAACAATGTATTCTTGTGTTCATATTACAGTGACACTATGGAAAAAACAGACTTTACATCATTTCTGTCAAAACAGTTGTGATAAGGACAAGTCTCTTCTACTTCTGTTTACTGGTGTTCACTCCTTCAGAAAAAGCTTTTATTAGAAGCATTGCCTTGGCCCTCACATGCCATCACAGAATGGGGACCTGAACTCTCCTGTACCTTTTGATAAAGAAAGAGGTGCATCTGCCTCAGCTTTCAGACCTGGATTGCACACATTTAGATTCATGTGCTACAGCTTTTCTTTCTCGTGGTAAACAACTAGCAGAAAATAAATTTGTTTCCCCATTTCTAATACTGTGCAGCAGCTCTGCACTTTTGCTAATGTTTGCTCTAGCAGAGGAACTGAGCTCTTGAAGAAATCAAAAGTGTCTGTCTCTTCACTGAACCACTGAGTGGGGAGAAAACCACTGCAGTACGAGAAAACTCAGCTCATTTTGGTTTCTTTTTTACCTTCTAGACACTAAACCTGAGACAGCCATCATCACAACACTGGCTCTACTCGTTGAAAAACTTGATTAAGAGGTGGACAAATTATGCCAAGGAGATCCTCCAAGAATTATTTCCATAAAGGCAACACCATCTCACCTGGTAAGAACTATTTTTCATCTACTAAAAGTCAAAGGAGGAATTTAAGAAAGACAGAATTAAAATTTGCATAATTTTCTTCCTTGTATACTCTCATATCCACTTTCAGCCAAGACCATTAGTGCTTATGAGGAAGCTTTGCTTTAAAAATATTACAAAAAATCAATTATGACTGCTAGCTTTAAATAAAGAGGTGACACTTGGGAGCAATCTGGATTGCTTGATAAGCTGTGTTCCTTTGAACCACGCACACTTGCATATGGTTAACATAATGCCATTAACCTTGACATAAGAATGTAGGTCATGGTTACAGAAGGGTGATTGTGTTTTGGAAATCAATAACTACGTTAAGGACTTAAGGGTCATCAGTAGGAGGGAGCTAATCATACTTTCCTAATGCAAGGCTCATCCTGATTTCACCCTGCATTTGTGCAGAATTGAAATTAACTCTTTCTATTACTAAGGTCTAGCTGAATAAGTAGAAACTCCAACTGGAAGACAGGAATGAATGAGAATGTTTTTAAATAGCATATTGTCTTAAAAATTAATAACTCAATGGTCAGCTGCCTTTGCCTGGCCTCCCAGCATCATGCAGTCATGTCAGAATTGCAACTTGTATTAAAAGGTGAACAATCCTATTGCTGCTCAGTTCTGATTGCTAGGGAAAAGATCTGAAAACATAAACCTTGTTTTAAGTAAGTATCATCATGCTTGGACCTGCCATGCTTGCTATACACCAAACAGAAAAAAAAAATAATTTTAGAAAATGCAGCAACAAGGAGTAGCTAAAATTAAGACAGTTTCTAATACGAAGATACAATTTTGTTACCAAGGGAGTTTCTGTCTTCAGTTTGCACTTGAGAAATGAAGACTACTGCAGCAAACAGGCTGGATTGACTTGGTTTATGTATGTCTGTAGATGGTGAGTACACTGGGATAGTCCCACTAGCTCTAAAGTTTTGGAGCTGTCCATCTTTGGTTTCTTGGCTCCAGCCAGTAGGATAACGGAAGTTCATCCTCTTTGTTAGCTGGTAATTAATCAGTTTTGCCAGCTGTCAGCTACAGTTTTGTCAGCTGTATGTCAGCTGTGTCTCTCCTGAATCTTGTAACCTGGAAGGTTTTTTGTGAATCAAACCACTAGAGCCAGCTGGTGTTTCTAAAACACAGAGATCAAGGCCTGCATTGGGGTGCCATTAAAAAAAGATACACTTGGGGCCAGAACTCCTGAGCTGTTTCTTTCTGCTGAAACAGGTCCTCAAATACTCACAACACTTAGTCCTGGCATGGAGTAGGACCTGGTTACAGCAGTTTTATTCCCTCTAAGGAAAAATCTGGGTGACACTGCCAGCCTTGCTTTCTTTCCAAGTCACAGCCTCACAGCCAGTGATGTGTGCTGGCTCTTCCAGGACACCACAGTTCCTCTCTGCAAAGTGTCTCCTGGGGTCACCATGCCACCTTCACCCCTCTCTCCTCAAGCAAGACTTGAGCTAAAAAAAAAAAAAAAGAAATTCAGGGGGCCCAGCATCAGGCACACACTTTCCCAAAAGGAAGACTCCTCCTGTACTTTGCATCTCCTCCTGGGTCCTCCTGGAGGTTCCCTAGGTGGGTAACTAGAGACTGCTGCTTCCTCATGCCTCCAAAACAACTTGACTTTTCCTTTGGCTTTTTTTACCAGAGAGAGGCATTTGCAAGGCTTACAGTGCTCCTGGCAGCCCTCAGCTTTGACCAAAAGGCCTTTTTTCCCCAGCAGTCCTTACCAGTACTCTTCTGTCTTTAACTCTCTGTTTCTGTGCCAGGATAGCTTGCAGGAATGGGGCTTATATGGGGATATAATCGTTTGGGAAAGGAATGTAATTAAAAGCAACACATAAAGCAGTTAAGAAAATCTTCTGAGGACGCTCAGCTGGCACAGTGAGAATCTTGCTGAGAATATTTAATTTGTTTGCATTATTAAGTGCAGACAGGTTGGTTTTAATTCAAAACAAACATGGCAATTAAATAAAAAGACCTGTTAAAAAGACAACATTGTAGCTAGAGAATTAAAAAAATGAAAATGTAGGAAACACAAATATTCAGGCTTTCAAAAAATAGGAAAGACTTACTGGATTAACCAGATAATTAAAAAAAAATAAGAAAACAGTCCTAAAGTTTTATATCAGCTATGCTATAAGGAACCAGATGAAACACTGATGCAGCTGCCTTGATCATTAATATTTGTTTATTCCTGTTTTTCCAGTTACATGTGCAGCAGAACATATAGCATCTGATGATATCAAGTGCATGTCATCAGAAACATTTGACAGATGAATTTACATTTATTATATTTTCTTTCTTTAAACGGCAAGACACTTTCTGTCTTACTATTTAATTTTTGAAGTCTTAGCACATTGACATACTAATTTAGGCTTTCAGTTTCTTTTCAGAGAATATATATATATATTGAAAACAATATATATATATATATATATATATTGTTTTCAATTGTGATGGAAATGTTTAATAGAAATACTGTGAAATATCAGATAGACTTGTGTGAGGTACTGCCAAAATTGATCAGAAAAAGTCAAAGCTATTTTTTTCTTTTTTTTTAACTAACTGAGAAGGAAATCCAGTCTTCTGAAAGACACTACATGAGTTTATCTAGTGTGTCTCTTCCATTGATAATAATACATTAACTTATTCTTCCCTGAGAGAAGTAAGAAGCGTTGAGCCCTGTTTAAGAAATGGGAAGCTCAAGTAGGGAGATTGTTTGGTTCCCATAAATCCAGAGAAGGAAACTCCTTCAGTTCTATTATTAGCTGTTAGGAGATCTGTATTACCACATGCTCAAATCTATAGACAGAATTATCCCATCCACTTCAAAGAAAATACTTAATATCTTATTCTCTGGAATGGAATATCATTAAAAGGTGCATTTTTTCCCAAACTGACCAGTTGTTCTCTTGGAACCCTTTCCTGAGCTCCTGTATTTATTTCCATTTTACCCTTACTACATTCAGACACTGTCTAAGCCAAGTTTCAGCACAAATCAATTTTTCCCTTTTGTCAAAACTAGTCTGGGGAGGAGGGAATGGAGGGTGCTTGGATGACAGTGTTGACACTGGAGCTGCTGTGAAGAATCATGAATATGATGCTCTAATACATAATCCCTGCTGACAGGTTAGAAATCAAAGCTCATTAGCACAGAAGGAAGATGAGCATTTTAATGCCTCTGGATTCCATCCACTGCAATTAAGACCACATACAGCATATTGTTCATCTAAAGCCATAAATCACAGTAAAAATGTCATATTATACACAGATCCTGAAACCACAACAAAGAAAATGAGAAATGGCTCAGAAAAACTAGGGAATACCACATTTTTTTTCATATGACCAATTGGAAACTAAACCTAGTGCTGAAAATATTTTAAAGACTTTTAAGATGGATGGTCCTCATAAATAAGTCTGAAGGTCTCCATTTACCTGAATAAACCGCATTGCTGTAATGCCTGTGGGTCCAACCCTACCAACCCAGGAAAGCAAGAGTAAGGCAATGGTACTCCTGAAGGGAATATATGAACTTATGTGCTTTAGTTTGTATGGAACTTGATATAATTTGTGGTAGAAGTCTTACAGAAATTTTCTACAGGGAAAATTATTGACCCTTAAGCTCAAAGGATATCAAGAGGCAAATCTGAGCCTGAATGTGACACGCAGGTGCAGATTGCTTAAACTACTGATTATTTCTGAGTATTTCTATTTACAGATGTTGGACCCCAAGAAGGGGAGTTGTTAGACTGTTGTTAATATTCAAACTCTTCCTCACATCCGCTATTGTAAAATTTTTTATTTTAACCTTTTGATGCACTGCAAGAGGAGGCAGAATTCTTTACATGTCCTGCGTCCTGTTTGACATCTTCCTGTGCAGATTGTCACTTAATTGGTCTCTCTTCCTGTTTAGGGCATTTGGTGTGCACACCAACCAGCTGAGAGAGAGATCTGAATTGAGACAGAAAAGGGCTGGAAGGTGAAAGAGTAGTTCTGATATATTTTGCAGAATAAATGCTGAAACCTGTATTCAGAAAACAGCATCAGTGAAGTGGTGCATTGGCCTGTGACAGCATTGGGGATGCACAGGGCACCCTGGTGGCCAGCACTCTGCTCAGGCACACCAAGGAGGTTCAGGAAGCACCACCAACCTCCAACCTCCAGCCTCCACCTCCTCATCCACATCCAAAAGCACCCATGCTGGCCCTGCAGCAGATGATATTCTGAAAAATGTTTCTTCTGCTACCTAGGTGTAGCACTGTGCACTTGCTTCTCCCTTCTGCCTCAGCAAGGAGAAAAGCAGGATGGTAAGATGGTGCACAAGCACACAAATTCCACATAAGCAAAATCACCTTTCCCAAAAAGGTTTCTGCCAGCCCATCTGCAAGCAGAGACCAGAAATGTTTCAGAGGTCATCCTGGGACAGCTTTGGTTTTCCTGAGGGACAAACAGACATTATGACCCCCCCCACCCTGTTTATCAGACTCACCTCTGTCCTGGTCTGGCCGGCCTATCGGACCCAGTCTGGGTGAATCCACGTCTCGGGAGGGATTGTGCAGCTCTGCAGGTGCTCTGCAGCTACATGGAAAATTTCTCAATAATCTGGGCTTGGCTGGGTGTGGAGGAGAGCACCAGGTCTCTCCTTGGGAGCTCCTTGTTGTAGTAGGATATAGGCTTGGCACTGGCCATAGATGAAGAGTGGGTCTTTCTTCTGTGTAATTACCATTTCGAGCTGAGTCCAGGAGAGGTGAGCTCTTGCTGCTCTTGCAGTTCTTTTGTGTGCAGCTCCTGCACAGAGGAGCTATCTCGGTGCCTGCCCACTCCCTGGGGACGGAAGGAGATTCCTCTGAGAGGAGTCCCACTGCCTGCCCCTTGGCTGAGGGTGACTAAGGGACAGCAGTGTCACCCCAGCTCACCCTGGGACCCTGCCTTTGGGATCAGGCTCCCTATCACTTGCTATTTTCCTGGTCCATGAGCCTTATGTTCCTATCAGCAGGAGCATGGGATCTCAATCCTTCCCTGTGCCTCCTCTTGAGGATATTTTGCTGCCTGGTGGTTAAAAAGAGGCATAGAATCCCTTAGGAGACAGAAATTATCCAGATACTCTTTCTAAGAGAGGTTGCAGATCAGATCCTATCTGAGGAAGAAGGTGATACCACCAGCAACATCAGCACTTCTCCTCCCATAGAAGACCATTAACCCTGTCATGAACCTGAAAGCCTCCACATTCCATGGACAGAGGAACAGAACACAGCCCTGAAGTAGGCACTGCACAATTTCAGAGCAAAACAGTGGCAGAAATTCAGGTGTGCATCTATGTCTATCATATCTTGATGGTTGCTCTCTCTGATCCCTGCTTGACATATAAAGCTTTCTCGATCAAGATTTTAAGGCAGAAATCTTTCCATGAGTAGGAAATCTGTGTCTTACTTAGGTGGTCTAGATTTTCCTGCCAGATATCTCTTTCTGCCTGTTGTAGCTGTCTGCTTCATGTGTTGCAATCTCTGTCTTGCCCTTAGGCACCAGCAAAAGAAAAATAATCCAGTTTTATGTCAACAACTGGTTGGAAACAAACATATTTCTAACACACCATTATTTCATGTCAGGTGGAGAAGAAAGACCTATAGCACAGCAGTGAGAGCAAGCCTCTCAAATGTCTGCTTTTTTTCATCTTCCAAAGGTATGCATCCAGTCAGAAACAGGAAACACATAGCAGAATAAGGGGCGGCAAAAATTTGACCTTCGTGCATGTTCTGAAGTGGTCTTTTCCCCACTTCTCTTGTATTTCATTATATTACCCAAAGCACTCAGTTACACATCTGAATTTCCTCAGCCTGTCAACAGAAATTTAAGAATTTGGCTCTTTTCCTAGAAGGGTATGGCTGCAGCTAAAGGAGAGCAAGATTCTTACCATAGTTTTCTAATCAAGTGTTTTCTGTGGGCAAATATTCCCTGTCCCACCTTAAGTGTCTCTGAGGAAAGACACATGCTGTCTCATACTCCATAGCGATCAACTATCTGAGCACTACCACCAGCATTATTAAGATGGAAGAGGGCAGTTTCCCACAGATATGATTCTCATTTGATTCTCATGAAAAAATAATTTTCAATTAGCCAAGCAAATATATGCTGCAGGGAGCACATGAAGGCTGCTGGCCACAGCTGGTGGGTGGATTACTCTGCTGGTGTTGAAGGGACTCAGCAAGGGCCTGGTAGGGGCTGTCATGGCATCAAAGTCCAGCCTGTGCTGGACCACTGTGATTAATGAATTGTTTTTTGAAACCAGGGGCACATTGTGAATGGCCTTCAGCCACTTGTCCAGCCTCAGTGACCACATAATTTACAGCTGTAGATCCAATGAGTGTATGACTGAGTGTGGACAGCCTGTGGCACAAGTCCATTGCAAAGGTTTAGTCAGGCTACTGTGTCACAGTGTGCAGCCTTTACAGCACCTTTTACAGCTGAACGATCACAGAATGAGATTATACACTTGTCTTCATCTGAATGAACCTGTAACAGCTGCAGCTGAACAAATGACTCCTCTGCATTATGGAGAAGATTGTGGCTGGAGTCCCTCCAGTGTCCTCTGCTTCCCTCCCTGCCTTCTGCAATCTTCCTTTAGTAGTGGCCACCACCAGCAGGGGTTCAGCACTTCCTTCCTCTCTCTGTCACTCTTTGGGTAGGCAGCCTGCTCTCTCTGTCAGTAACACTAAGGTCCTAGCAAGAGTGAATTGTCCCACCTTTACAGAAATCCACGTGGAAGAAACCACAAGATTTCTTAGTGGATCTGCATGCCTGAATCTGCTGTGACACTTTTGTGGGCACACATAATGAAGCCAAAAGCAGAGATCAACCTGTCTTGACCTGTTTGCTGCCTTTAGGACTTTCTCAGCAGCCCTGAAGTTTTGCCTGAAGTAACCCAAAACTGCCTCTTACATTGTCATACTCATTCTGTGGGGCGCCCAACAGTTACATGGCAAAAACTAAACCAAGACATTTCCAACAACAAATTAAATAAAATAAAACAAGTACTAACAATCAAAGATGCATGGATTCTGTGGGCAAAACCCATAACAATTTATTGTCTGTTTACATTCCTTTAAAAAAATCACCACTTACTCTACAGATTTGTTTTGACAGCAGCATTTTGGGCAGCTGCCAAGTAAGGATAAACACAGAGAGCTGGTACTCATAGGGAAAAGCACAAGAAATTGAGGAAGGAAAGAAAAAAAACACACATGCACATAGAAAACCCAAAGGATTTTGCAAGTAGATCAGAAAATGAGAAGACTATTTAGAAACAAGTCTGAAGTCATTGAGCATTGGGAATGACTCTTCTGAGAGGAGCTATCACAGCACCAGGACCTGAAAGGTTTGGCCACCCAGTGGGCAGGCAAGTGTGACCTCTGCTGTCCACAGTGACCTGACAGGAAAGCACAGGCAAGTGCTACAGAGCTGTGTTAGCCTGGCACTGTGCTCATACTTAAAGGCAGCTGTGATGAGAGCTCTCAGTCCAAACCTGGGTTACATATGACCAGCCTGAGGGGATTGGGAATGCCAGGTTAGTCTGCATCAGTGTCTATGGGCCTGGGCAAAATTGCTCCTTACACACCACACTGGTCGATAAATTGGATGAATTGGTTAAAGACTAGGATTTTCCAGAATAAAATTATGTCATTATCAATTAGAAGGGAGGTGGATTTGGACTTTCAAGGTTCTGAAAAATGTTAAAATTTCTCCAAAAAGGAAAGCTTTGACCATGCCCTTTTCTGACAGCCATTTTCTGCTTTTCCACTACTTTAACTTCCTGTCTCAGTTTTACTGCTAAATACTAGACCAGTGCCACAACCTAGTGCTTCTCTCCGTCCTGGCTCTTAGGAACATTTTTTTTCCCAAAACTAATCTCCAGGTTCTTCTTTAACAGCTGTGCTGCTTGCTTTTGAAAAAGTTCCCAAATTTGAGCCCTTTCCCTTCTCACTTTTCCAAAGATCTCCCTTAGAAACTTCTGCAGAAGTGATGGTTGTAGAGTAGTTAGCTAGCACCCAAAAGTGTCTGAACAGACACCCAAAATCAAGATTTAGTATGTATATGCAGACCTGATATCTGAAAATACCCGCCAGTAACATTACAGATAGGTGAAAGAGAAGAGTGTCTAGAAGAGAAACCAAAAGCTGGGTTCCTGTGTAAGTAGCTTAAATTTCAGAAGGATCAAGTACCCAGCAAACATCGCCGAGACCAAGAGAATTATTGTCTGATTGTGGCTGTATTTAATACAAACTCCAGTAAGAGAGACAGACACAAAAAAGGCAAGATTACACAGCTTTGAATGTGAAAGGTGATTAAATTCATTTTCCTCAGTCACTATTTGTTGCTTCTTGTCACTGTATCTATAGATTACTCATTCCTTCTGCATATCATGTTTGTGTTTGCCACACAGTGTTATTCAAATAGTCCAGATGCTGAAGCATGAGCCTGTTGTGTTTTGTTGGCCAGCTGCACAAGGAAGAGATATTCTATGCAATGTGTATATTAGAGGTACTTTTTCTTATCCTTCTGTGTAAGGGAAAACAAAATACAATCTCCATCTTTTAGAAGTAATTCCCATGCTTTTAAGTCTTTCAGGCCCTTATCTATGAGGAATAATAATTCTAATTCCTTGCATTACTGAACTGTTGCAGGTTGAAATCCATTACACATGGTGAAGTGCTTCCATACCATTGTAAAACACTAATGACAAACACCCAGATATGTAACTCGTTACCAGGTTACACAAGTTAAAAGTCACCAACCTGGTTTACCAAACCTACTTATCTGATTACTATAATCTGATGAAAATATAACTTAACCCCAAAATGTGTTGCCTCTGGATATTTTAAGATCAGTGTCTGATGTTACCTCAAGACCACATACAACTCCTGGTTGCTTGTTAGGATGTGCTGTGGAGTGGACTGTGACACAGTGAACTGCTGCTGGCAGAAGTTTACAGTCCCTGTAGTGTAAGATATAAGTTCAGCTCTGGTTTCACGCACCTGACCTTTGCTTTCCTTAATACCTTCCACATCAGGAATTCTCCCACTGCCACCACCCTTCCCTGCCCAGCACGTGGCTGGTGTTCTGCTCTTTGCTGGGAGTCGATGGGAGAGGCTCTGGTTAGATGCTACCAAGGCCTAGACTGTCCTCTTTTTCTTGAGACCAGAACAGGAATGTACCTCTAGCTGTTCACAAGAACATAATTACAGGTAAGTTTAATCTTGCTGGCTTATCCCCCTCTATCTGCGTATCAGCTCACAGTACAACATCTCATGGAAATCCAGTATTTCCACAGTGCTCAGCACTGTACCTCAAGCATAAGTAGGAGGTGTGCAGGGTGTGAGGAATGTATTAAAAGCATATATATTTGAATGCCTAAATGCCTGCATTTGCCAGCCTTGCCTCCCTGGCCTCCCTTGATAGTCGGTGCAGACAGAGCGTCTCCCCCAGCGGGCAAGTCAGAGCGTATATCCAAGGCTCCTCTCTGAGTCACCCCCAGAGGTGTTACCCTCATCCCCTGGCTCTGAAGGAGGAGAGGGAGACTTATTTCTCCATGCAGGTATCCCAGTTGAGTGCATAAACCTTGTCAGTGTTACTGTTTTCCATCTTTGCTGGATATTTTCTATTTCAATTTCTTAAGGGAATAAAAAATAGTGAAAGAACTGCAGGTACTACAAGCACTTGAACTAAACCCAGACTAGAGAAAATAGACTGTTGCCACATTGGCTTAATGGAGAAACAAGCCCTGGCCAGGAATGTGTGACAGCAATGTCTAAATCTGAAAGACTGGGATGATACATGGATGATACACAGTAAAGACAAACTCCCCGACTTCCAATGAATCCTACCGCATGTATAGGCCCATAAGCAAGTGCTCCGTATATGGGAGGAAACTGGTTGTTCTCCAGTGCATCCTCAACTCTATGTAAACCAGGAGGTGAGCAACTAAAGAGAGATCCTAAATGAGATACCAGATAGTTCTTTCATCCAGTTTTAAATATATGAATACATAAATCAATGTGCATGTTTATGTGTCTGGCTCCAATTAATAAGCACCCGTCCTATGCCTCAGGCTTCCTGACAAGCATCAGAATTAATAATTTAATACATGGAAGAATGATAATCTTGTGGTTAAGTAATTTGAAAGTTGGATCAGTTCTTGGCTCTGCCATAGATTTCCTGTGTGACCGTGGGCAAGTCACTTGATCTCCTTGGCCAAGTACCTCAAAGCTATGTAGGTGCCTGATCCCACCAGTTAGGCGCCACTGCTATCTTCAAAAAAGCATTGCTTAGCTGTTCCTTTAGTTGGTAGGTGTCTGATTTCTCTCAGTAGGCATAAACAGGGTTTGCTGACATCATCCTACAAATTAATGAGCCAATTTGAGGCCTTAGTCAATTTCAGATTCCTGGGTCCCCACTGTGTCACCGCTGGAAAAGCTGGCTTTCAGCTCACGGGACCGTGCGTGGAGCTGCAGAGGATGTGCTTGCCTAGCTGGAGAGAAGCAAGCAATTTTGGCTGGGGAAAGCACTGTCTTTTTGCAAGGACTTTGGCTGCTAGAAGTCCTTTCTCACCTGGGGAGGCTATTTCCCATCCATCCCATGTCCGGAACCCTGCACATTCAGTTAGGTAGCAGGTAATCTCAGTTTAAGGGACATTTTAGGAAGGACAGAGCAGAAAGACAGACGTTTTAGCTTGGCCAGGGCAATGCACCCTCTGTGCCTCCCAGAAGGGGAGCAGCCATGTCTGGGCAGTGTCAGCCTGCCCACAGCAGCCCAGCAGTGCCTGAAAGCTGTGTCTCCTGACTCACTGTCTCCTCTTTGCATGAGCATTCCATTGCCCTCCCTTTCTCTTTCTCCTAGTGCTGCTGACTTTCCAAGGGGGAAAGCTGCTGCTCATCACTACTGCAATTCCTCACAACAATAGCAATGGTCAGCACCCTGCTGAGTCCCCTGGGAGTTGGAGTTGTGATCTGAAACTCAGAGCAATTAAAATAAAAAGAATCCACCAAATTTATTTGCTCTTGTGACAGACTGGGGGGACATTGACCAATACAGTGACAGAAAAAATCCTGCATTCCTCCCATTTCCAGCTATTGTCTGAGGGGGATGTGGGAGGCATCTTGGTGTACACTGGCCAGAGCTGTTGCTCAGAGGCCCCTGCCCATCTTTCCAGAAGGACCTGGAAACCTGAGCAGCCCCAAGAAGAAGAAAGATGTTTTTAGAGTTTGAGGACTGGATTTAAACAAGTCAGTCATGTTGTTCAGGTCTTTAGCATACCTTCTAAGCTCAGCCAGTTGTGCTTGATCCAAAAAAAAAAGAACAAGGACAGAAATTTTACACAGAGAAAGGAGTAAACAGAACATGCAGCACTAAAATTAATTTAGTTGGTTTAAAAAATTATTCCAGCTAAATGCTCACTTACTCTTTTAGCTCTTTTGAGATATTGCAAACCAATCAAAATTATATAGAAAATTAGAATTTCCACATGTGCTTTAATGGTTTCCATAAGAATGTGTAGCTGCTAAATTTCATTAACCATACATGAGAAAATCAAAGATCTCTGAGCACAACTGAAAGGCGCTGAGCTACCAAGGTAAGGAGATTTCAAGCTGATGAAAGCTAATCCCTGATGTGCAGATGGATGTGCAGAGCTGTCTCTAGTGCATGTGTTGCGGGGTAGCAGCTTCAGTGGAGGAAAAAGCAGGCCCTAGTGGTTATTTCTCCTTCTGCTGAAAACACAGACCTCTCTTTTTGTCTCATTTACTGGCACAGCACAATGGAGTGAGCCTGCTTGCTACTGCTGCTTACAAGGAAGAGTTCCCAGAAGGAGGGATGATGATTTTTCCCAGGAAACCTTTGCCTGTCATTCCCTGGACAAATGCCAAACAAACCCCATTCTCTGGCAAATTGATGCTTCAGTCATGCTTTATTCCCTGTTGTAGCTTCTGCCTCCCTACAGAAGTGTCTTCAGGGAGGTACAGAGGAATCCCACAACAAATCTCAGCTGTGGCAAAGGAGGGCGGCAAAGGAGGGCAAAGGCTTCCCCAGCCTCGCAGGTGAGGCTCTGAGAGATGTCAGCTGGGATCACAACTTCCCTGGCTCTTGGGTAGATTCAATCAAGCTGGAATGAAAGCCAGCTTTATTGAGTTCATTGCAAAGTTAAATAGACCAGGGTTTGACAAATAAACTCCCCTGATACACATTACAGGAGAGAAGTTAGGTTCAAGGTTCTCCTGTGCCTCTGTGTTGTCCAGGAGTGCAGCATGGCAAAAATGAAAATTTAGGAACTCCTTTGTGACTTTTAAAGTTACCCAGAAAGGGCTTGTGGTGCAAAGATTGGGACATTACAATGACAAACAAAAACAAAAACAAAAAAAAAGAAGAGATTCATAAAAATAGCACAACATTTAGAAAATAAATATTTTATAGAGGAAAGCAATTATTTCATACCTCTGCTGTATGCACCCTCCACAAGCAACTCAGTCCCAGTCTGCTGGCATTATAATCAGCAACTGCCACAAATGTCTTCAGGCAGGATTAGGTCTGTGTTGTCCTCCTGGGAAGGTTTTTTTTAATTGATAATGCAATGAATAGAGTAAAACAATGTGCTACTTAACAGTTTTCTCCCTCAGCTCTATCATTATAAAGGTTGATTTTTTTGACAGTTGATCCAGCATACAGGCATTGACTAAATAAATAGTGGATGGAGGCTTAGCCAAGAAATTAGCTTACCTGTAGGTGAAACACTGGTTACAAAATCCGGTGGAAAGGCTCCCATGACAGTTCTTACACTGCCCTGGGCCAAAGTGAAGGTTTGCCCTCTTATTATCTGGTAGAAATCAACTGTTTTCTTATGGCCCTAAGCCACCTGGTCTAGTGGAAAGTGTCTCTGATCATGAAGGGGGGTTTGAACTAGATGATCTTTAAGGTCACTCCCAACCCAAGCCATTCTATGATCATGTTTTATTGTTTAAAGAGAATATAGCCATTGCTCTCTGTGCTGTGTTTTACAGGCACATAAGCACGGAACACTTTGTGAGCTTGGTCATTATTATACCTAATGATAAGCACTTAGAAATAGTTTATTAACATCTGGCAGTCATCAGCTTATAATGAGAGTTAATTTTAATATGTCCATTACAGAAAATTACTTTTTGATGCTTAATGGACAGAAAAATTAGCATCCATAATCGAAGGATTTTTTAACATGTTTTTTCTACATATTTTACTTATTTTCCTTTTTTTATGAGTTACTTTTTACTTCTGGTTGAGCACACACTTTGCAAAGGAAAAATAATGGAGGCTTCCTGGTATAAGCCAAAGGAAGTAAAAAATAATCAAAGATATTTTAAATGGGTATTGTCAAAAAACCACATAATGCTTTTTCACGTGTCCTTAATGAAGCGTACATTTGATTTATCTAGATTTTGCTTGCAGTTCTACCAGAGACAAGCAAGGCGATTTTATATTTGGTATAGCTACTATTTAACCCCTTTACACAGTTCTTTCAGTGGTTTGGATTCTCAATTAACTTACAGATCCTGTCAGTATCTACTCATGGCATGAAGAGCTGCAAGATGTAATTTATTTTTTCATATTTATCCTAAAAAGTCATCAGAGAACAATAGGCCAGTGAAAAACTATTATTTAGTTAAATCAGGAATATGGAAATCAGAAAAGACACCACCACTTTCTACAAATAAACATGAAAAGGGAAAAACTTAAAATAATTATCATAAACATATATATTTGTCATTTAGAAATGTATCTACTTAGATACGAGATCTCCCATTGTATTTTTACAAATATTCTCTCATGAGATTTTTTTCATCCCGTCTTTACTTGTATTTTTAAAGGTCAGAAATGGAGTTGACTTCCCTGGAGTTTGATTTTGTAATAATTCTCAACAGACATCACAGCTTTTGGCATAACATCAACATTATCATAGTTCATATGCAATTATTCTCACAGTAGTTCTAGTTCATTAATTTCTGAGAAGCTAATACTGTTAACAAGACTTTGCTTCTCTAATTCTATCATTAGAAAGAATCTTTTTACTTCTCAGTCTGTTCTTTCTCCACTGGTGTACTCCTCAGTAGTAGTAACTCCTTCCTTTCAGTTGTCCTGAGGTTCCTCTGTGCTAGGATGGTACAAAGTAATTTTCTCTTGAGCAGACATCCCACAGGATTTTACTTTTGGTATAAAAAGGTTCAAGTATTTCACTGATAGTCTAAATTTTCCAGCATTTCAAGATCCTGAAGCAAAAAATAACCCAAAATATATGTTGGCAGCCTCTCCTGGGACACACAGTCTCCCTCAGTCTCCTTTATAGCCTTAGGAGTCACAATCATCACATTCCCAGTTGTCTAATAGCACATAAATTATTTATTAATGAAAACACCTTGCCATTCAACACAAAGCAAACTTAGCCATATTCCCCCTATTCTGCCATGTTGTATGTTAGAATAAATGCTGGCATCCAAATATCTATCATGCTCATTATGAAACTAGATTAGAAATTGCAGGTTGCTCACTGGGAAATGCATAACACATGTGTTTTAGTTTAGTTTTCAGAGCACGTGGCTTCAAGTTCTTTAAGATGTCTGACACTGATGTCAAGTCTTTTTAAATCACTGGAATATATCCTTGATCCTCCAAATCTGATTTAGAGCTTTGGGAAGAAGCCTGCACAGGGCTTGATGGGACAGGGATGATGACTTGCACAGGGATGATGACTTAAAAGTCATGGTGGTTTCACCCACCTCTTTGTTGTACCAGAAATGTCCATGAAACTGAGTGCTTGCAAAAATCTCTTGGACACCTGGATAGTCATTAAGGGATTTTTCCTTGTTTTAAAGCTTAACTAACCATGATATTCCCTAGTGATGGCTTTTTATTACCAGTGTTCAAGTTCCTATTCAGTTTTTCTTTTGAGAGAAGGAAGATAAGAAAGGAACAGGGGAAAGCGAATGAAGAAAAGCAGGGGGAGAGGAAAGAAAGAAAGCAAGAAAGAAAGCAAGAAAGAAAGGCTAAGTACTTTGATCATGGAAATATCCATTTTTGTTTATCTTTGCTGAAAGGCTGAGTGCTGGGAGAGCACTGGCCAGAAGCCACCAGGTTATCAAATTGCAGCAAGGACATCCTGGAAGATGCCAAGTAGGGAAATAAACTGTATTAACTACGTTAATGCCCCCTGTGCCCTGTGCTCCTGACAGAGTGAAGGCTTTTAGTTTCTTCAGTACTGATTAGAAAAAGACTAAGCCAGTGATTATGCTGTTTCTATATTTAAAAAATCCCGTTTTCCTGCCTCCTGGAATCCATAACCCTCAAAGGAACAGGTTCTTTTGTTGTATGCCAACACACAGTTACTAATATTGAAAATTACTGCTATTTTCTAGATCATTTGCATTAGCACACTTGGCTCAGTCTTGAGTGTTTGAATTATTGATTCCTTCCTTACTTACCATAGAAGTGTTTTACCCTCTTCTCCTGTACTGCTGTCCAAGTCATCTCCTCTGCAGCATCATACAAAGTAGTGCTGTAGGTTGATGACAGAAACCTTTGCTGAGCAGAACCCAATAAAGTCATTCTGTGTGCACTTCCTTGGCTCTTGGAGCACAAAGTTGAACCTGTCTGTATAAAAGCTGCCACAAAAAAATGCAGAGCTCCTCTATTGTTTTGGGCTTTTTTTTGCTTGAGGTATTAACTTTTGTCAGATTATGTTGCAATCACAGCGCATGCTTTACATCCCAGTGTGTTACTTGCACAAGACCCTTTTGTATCATTCCATCATGAGCTTTTTACTAGGGATAGATCAGGTACTGAAGCTGGCTGAAGAGTCTTGTGATTTGATGCCAGAGGAGACATCACCTTGGCTTCAGCACACATGTCAGAGGCCTGCAGTAGTACTTGGGTGCTCTTTTGCTCTGTGAGGGGAGCACAGTGGAGAACTGGCTGATTTTCAGCAGCTCTTTGAGCTGCAGGTAGATCCACAGGGAGTCTGACAAGCATTATTCTGTCAGCGTACAGTTAAATAAGGATCCATAATTAACTGCTTCAGTCCTGTCACAGAGATCTGGCAGATGCTTATTTCCCAGGATCTATAGCTAAAAACCTTCTGGGCAGAGAAAACAACATGTGACTTCATGAATATTACTGGCTTATCATAGACTCATAAGACAAAGAATAGCAGTTTAATGTTGAAGGTGGGTCTGCAAAACCCTCCCCAGATAGTCTTTCCCTAAAGCCCTGCGCATGTCTCCACTCCCTTCTAAATTGCAGACAGAGATAAATTAATAGTAAGGACTAAGCTTTTGCAGAACCTACAGTAACTCTGAAGATTTTAAACTGAAAACTAACATACCCGACCTGCAGCTGGTAGTGCCAACCCTGGGGCACAGACTCCTGCACTGCTAAGTGGTTGCCAGGGGCTCTGGCGTGGCTCAGGGCTGTGCCATCTGAAAACCAGTCCTGGGAGGAGCGCTGGCCATGAACAGTGCCTCATGAATGTGTGGGTAGTACAAGATTTGAGCAGCTTGGAAACGCCATTTGATTCCACCAGTCCAATTCACCTACCATGTCCCAAGAGTGCTACCATGCTGCAGGCAACTGCAGGGCAGCCATTCATTGAGAGCTGTCTGGATGGGATGAATTCCCTGAGTTTAGTGCCTCTGGGAATTTGGTATTTTTAATATGTTTCTCCCTGTGAGAATCAGAAATAAACGTCAATGCGCAGAGAGCACAGTTACTGGCACATGGGTCCAAGTTGTTGTGAACTCCCAAAGGCTTTTACTTCAGGGCTCACTGGATGTTGAAATCCTCCCTGTTCACATCATATGGACCTTTATGCTGGAAGATATTTGCTTCTCTCCTCCCATTGAGGAGAATTCAGTGGCTTGTGCTGGATATATCGTTACTGAGGCCAGGCGCTGCTTCCATGTCTGGACAGAGGCTTTGTGCTCTGAGGACAACAGCTCTTGCCTGTGTGCTCTCCAGGGCCCTGGGCTATACCACCTGGGTATTTCCTGAAGGATTTAAGACCAGCCCAAAGTCAGGCAATGACGACTGCTGCCATTCACCCCTATGGCATGGAACTGCATGCCACGAAAAAGGATCTAAATTTGGATGGAGCTGGACTATCTCAGTGCAATGGAAATACTTCTCTATGTGCTGCTTTCTGCAAGCATCAAATAACTGAAGGACAGAGGTGACATAGGTAAATAGCTGCACCATGACAGCCATGAGGAGGGGACGATGCCCAGAGAATCTTTGTATTCTCTGTTCGGATTTGTCTTTTCACCAGCAGATGATACTACAAACTGTCATGTCTGCTGCCTGCTTTGAGAGAAAGAAATTATGCCATACCTTTTTGTAAAGCAGACAGCTGGTGGCTCTGACAACACAGTAAAAGACCAAAAGCATCAGGTGTTAAAGACACGATTAGATTATTTAAATACAGACCAGAATAATCCAATCATCAGTGCCCACCAGGGGTTGCCTGTTGAAGATACCACCTAAATCATGAGCTTTTAAAGGGTTTTAGAGAATAAAAACTGGCATAACTTCCTGTGTCATTCATTAATCAATAGAATAAATGAGAGTTAAGGCCAACTAAAGTGGAGGAGGTATTTTTCAAGTGTCTTTTTATGATGTTCTTTAGACTTGGTTAATTGGCATGGAGGTAAAAAACAAATGTGTTAGCCTGGCAAGAAAAGAAAAGACAGTTCCACTTCTCTTTCAGATGTAAAGACCATGTTTTGTTTTCCATTGATGAGGACTTCTGTGCATTCTCTCTCTGTTTTTGGAAACAAGAAGAATTTTTAAATCGCAAAGCAAAAGGAATTAGTTGTAGAAAAGTTAAAAAGACAAGTAGATCATATCTGGAAGAAATGGAGAAGGGTGCAGAAGGAGTTGGGAAGGGACAGCCAGGACAGCTGACCCCAAAATAACCAAAGGGAAATCCCAGACCATAGGTCATCACGCTCAGCATACAGAGCTGGTGAAAGATGAAGGGAGTGGGGAACATTCGCAGTGATGGCATTTGTCTTCCCAGTCACCATTACCCATGCTGTATCTCTGTTTTCCTGGGGATGGCTGAACACCTGCTTGCCCATAGAAAGTGATGAATTAATCCTTTGTTTTGCTTTGCATCTGTGCATGGCTTTTGCTTTTCCTATGAAACTATCTTTATCTCAATCCATGAGTTTTCTCACTTTTACTCTTCTGATTTTGTCTCCACTCATGATCAGACAGTGAGTGAATAGCTGTGTGGGGCATAGTTGCTGGCTGGGGTAAAATCATGACATATATCTACTGGAATAGCAAATGTTACCTGAAAAAATACTCTCCTTAGTTATCTCTTGTTTCCAAAAATGCTGAAAAGCTCTCAGGATGCTCTCTCTTACCGATTTTAGGAAAGTCTTTCTATCTGTATCACCTATAATCAAAGCAAATAATGCAGAAAAGCCCTTAAACTCCAGCAATAGTCACAGGAAGGCAGGGCAGGGATACACAGGACTTAATTCTATCCACACCTTTACTACTACAAATGACCACACTGCTGTTATGAAATTAGAAAGCTCCAATTCAAAAGACAGTTATAATACTTTGAGTAACATTAATACATTTATTTGTCATTTACTTTTCATTCATAAAAAGGACAAAGCACAGTCCTGTTCTACTCATTTGAAAAGAAAAGATAAAAAGTAACTAAAAAACCAGTTCAATATTCATCAGTATCAAATAATAGCAATATCAATTTTCCTGAAATATAAGGAAACAACAAATATGTCTATCTATATAAACTTTAATTAAGAACCTTGCATTTTAAAGCAGGTGATACATTAGTTAGTTTTTCTTGACAACAATTTGAAGCTGAAGGTCCCAGTCAAATTTACACAATTATGTGAAACAGAAAATTCTCCAACTATCTGATCAGTATGTGACACCTACCTCATCCATGTTGCTGATTTAAAAAAAGAGAAGTGGTTTTCCGTCCCAGGTCATTTCCATGCAAAATGAAACAGTTTTGCTTCTTACATCATGTATTAGAAAAGTAAAAGGCAATCATGCATTTGGCAAAAGATGTACTTGTGGTTGTATATTATATAAAAATGAGTCATACTGCAAAAGAACAAAACCAAATGAAGCACAATAAAACACATTTTTTTGTACAGAAGGCTTACAGCATATAAGTCTCTTACGTATGAAGACAGCTCATTTCTCTTTCAAATAATTATACAATTTATGAAACTCAGCAGTGTTTGACACTTTGACATTCCTCTATAGGGGAGTATCACTTTTGCCTATTTAAAAAATTTTCTTCTTGTAACAAATAGTTAAAATTAAACTAAAACCATATTATTGATATTTATTAATGAAGACTCTACACTTTTACATGTAAATATATAGTACAAAATTATACAAATAAAAGGAAAGGGTGTAAATTATTAATAGACCTATTCTTGCTTCATGTAAATATTATTACGGACCTCTACAGTATCAGTTCTAAAAAGATAAAATCTATTTCTAAGTAGCTAGCAAGGTTGTGCTAATAAAATATGATTCAAAGCTTATAATTCTTGAAGCATCAGACATTGCACTATTACTTGAGCCAGCTGATTCAACACCACTGTGTTTCTTCATCATTCACACCCAAACTAATTCCCAGCATACCATGGAAAATGAAAGGAATGTGCATTTCTTTAACAACTTAAAAAACCCCAAACAAACCAACAAAGAAACCCAGCACTGAAACACTCTAGACACAGTCAGAACAAAAACATTCTCTATCTCTAATAGATTCCCATTTTGAAAAGGCCATAGTAAACACGTAGCTTTGACTAACAGTTGGGATCTGACTTTCACGTACTAACACACAGTTGGATCATCCAGTACTCTGTCAAATAGAGAAATGGTCTCAGAACTTTAAAACTCTTATTTACAACACTATGAACATTAGAATAATATCAAGTTCTTGAAAAAGCATATAGTTCCCCCAAATGTATGCCTTCAATACAGGAAGGTAACACCTGGTGTCTGCAGCATAAAAATGTAAATATAATAATTTTTTTACTGTGCTACTCTGCTTTTGCCATTTATTGTATATCTTTTTTTTTTATATTTTAAATCTTTTCACCTTAAAAAATAACATACATTTCCTACCATTTCATGGTCCACTTGGCTGTTCTTAGCATGGACTTCATCTCCAAACTCCTAAGTGTTATATTGCTACCTTAATAACAACAATAGGAATAAGACTAAATCAAAACCAATACATTACGCTGCTTCCCTGAAAGCTGACATTTGACTCCCAAAACCAGCAACAATTACCATAACAGAATTTTTCAACAGAATTCTTTTAAGAAAAGAATATAATAAATCTCGGTCAGTGAAGCACAGGTAAATTCCTTTAAGCTGAGTATGCTATCCATGCTTGGGTGAACATATTTAAAACAAAAAATCCTTATCACTGACTTTTATTTCAATTCCTTCAAATTCTATCCAATAACCTCTAAATAATTAAATGTTTTTGCTTTGACTGTCTCTCTAAAACCAGTAATCCCAATAAATGATGGCGGGGCTATTCAAAAATATGCAGTACACAAAACATATAGGATAGTACAGACAGACGTAGTACTCTTACATTTATCACATACAATCAACATTTCAATCTCGATTATATTTCACAATTTGTTATTCAAGTTAAAGCACCTACGTATGGTGATTTTACTTTCACTGTACAGCCTATGTTATTGGGTTTTAACACTGTAACTTGCCCCATTGGACCGAATCATGCAACTGTCACAGATCAGCATAAGTGTTTTATAAGGCATATTGGAACAAGTTAAAAATTCTTAGCCGTTCAAAAGTTGATTTACTTCATGAAGGAGTTCCTGGATGCCTCAGTCCTCTTAAAGTTCATAGGAAATCGGTAGGGTAATTCTTTTTAAAGTGTAATTTATTTGGCTTAGGATGGTGACACAGGAATCAAAAAGAATCGTGGTCCTCATCATCAAAGGGAATCCTTTGTGAAATGTGGAGGACAAGGTGAATCCAGCTACATTCAGAATCCCGAGCAGGCAAGGACACCCAGGGCAGGCACCACTAGGACCAGGAGCAGAGTTGGCACTCCAACAGCGGCACCTGTGCATCGAACAGAAAACAACACAGCATGGGTCTGACTCGGTCTGACTCCAGCACTGCTTGCAGAGGTGGAACAATCCTGAATTCTACAGGGTATGGAGGCTGGAAACCAGCTGGCATATCTCAGCACAGCCCCACCTGGATGAATAACTTGCAATGGACAAAGAGACTTGTTGCAGTAGGGTGGAGGACTCGCTCCTTTGTTCTGCCAGAGCTGCATGTTTAGGCAGCATGTTTATACAAGAAACAAGGCCATTCAGGACACATCAGTGTATTTTGATTTGGCCAGTCCGACAAGGCGGGAGGTTATTATACCAGGAGGCAAAAGGTCAAAATAAATATTTAAGCATGTGAAAACAAAATTAATGGAGTCTTTGAAATGTGACAAAACAAAGAGACACCTTTGGAAATGTTAATGCTCATATGAACAGCAATATTCTGAGAGATGTCAAAGAGCCTGGTCTGTTTGTTTACCTGCCAGACTACAAAGTCCAGATGGCCGACTTCTAGCAGTGTGGCATTTATGTCTGTTAAAGTCACAAGGGTATTTCTTAAACAAATATTTTAAGACATAAAATATTAATCTATGGCTTAAAAACTTAACATGACTCACTCTGGCAAACAGAAATAAGAGCTGCTATTGTTCAGAGGTTTGTGCTGCGATGGCCCAGCTCCCTGTTAAGAAGCATCTATATGAGAAAACAACCCAGCCAAACTGTGCCTGGCTGTCAGTCTTGGAGATGGGCCAAAGGAGCCTGAGAACTGGATATTCTTTCACCCCAGAGAGGGCTTGTCTATACCAGGATGGTAGATGGGCAGTGCAGGACCCAGCTTACTGCTGCTGAACACTCAGCACAGAAGTGCTTGCAGCTGGTGCTGAAGGTCCTGAGGTGCTGCTGGAACAGGCTCACTGGACAGCTCTCCAGAAAATGTTAAAAGAAGGAAAACCAAACTGAGAAGGTAAAGCACAAACAGAGCAGCAGAGATTCCAGCAGGCCTAAAAACAAGCACAGCATGACAAACTGTGAAAGTACAAGGGTATATTTATCTTATTTTTTAGTGATTTATGAGGCACATTAATGTTTTGTTTTTGTTCTTAAATATCAGAGTAGAGGTTCCTAATGAACGAAGCCATAGGGGAAAAACCCTAGGTTTTGTGTTTAAGAATATCCACAGAAAATGTATTCTGCTTTTGTCAGAGCAGGATAATGCAGTTGTAAAGACACAAATAAATATTTTGAATGCTTCTAATGAAGAAAAACAAGACAAAAAGTTTGCTGAGTAAAGTCGAATGATGTGAAAGTATGAGAAAACATCTGTTTGCATGTTGCTGTTCTACAGAGAAAAAGGAATAATAAATCTTCCTCTGAGATGTGCTTACTGGCTCCAGAATAGTTAGCAAGTCACCTCATTATAGTGGCTCCTTACAAGGTTTAGGCACTGTTGCAAAGATATATTTACCAGTTTTCTTAAATAAAGCAAATCCTATCCTTGGGCAGGACATTAACAGAACATTAGCAGGATAAATGCATATTAAGCATATCATCTTCTTCTTTCTTGTTAGATTACTTACCTACATGTAAGGACCCATACTTTACTATCACTGAGTATGTCACAATGCATGAAATTGTTCACCTTATTCAATCAAACTAAGGCTTGGAAGGAGGCAATACCAATAAATTAGAATTGTGATGAAATGAAATGTGATGATGAAGAAGAATCAAGAAAACATCAGAGAACAAAATTTGTTGATTTAAGCATATGTATGAACCAGTTTAGAGGGCATTCTCAGTATTTTCTACTTAATTTTTCAGTCAGGAGACAACAGCAAATGCATTTTGAAAGTTACTCTTCTTTTAGAGGAGAGTTCTTTTAGAAATGTACTTTTAGTTCAGTAGAAGCTTTTTGCTGTATTCGTGTACCAAATGCATAAGAACTTCCAAGGCAAGGAACAAAGGACTGTCCTGCCCCAACTAGGTAGAGTCTGTTTTCTCCAGTATTATGATTTGTACCTGTGTTCTCCTCCTCTTATTACTACAACAACATTTGCAACAGATGGGCATTTTCAAATCACAATCAAAAGATTGTGATTATACCATATGAGAAGTGAATGATCACCTGACTTACTTGATACTAATGTGTGCAACACACATTTGTCCCCTTTCAAATAGTAATTGAAAAAATTAAAAGCTAAATAATTAAAAGAATTGTGTAAATTAGTACAGGCAAAATCTATGGATTTTCCTTTGAAAGAGCTGTAGTTCAAAGTAAATGCTATTTCAGGATCCTAAAACATGCCTCTGGCAAATGGAATTCATATGTGTATTTATATATATGTGTGTGTGCACTGAACACAGAGAAACTGTAATTTTCTTCTCTTGTTATAAGCATATACAATACCTAAATTATTCTTTCTCCAGGCCACTATTAAAACAGAGACATTAACCTGATTTCACATGTGAAGCTGAAGGTGTATGGTACTTCCCTTTCTTCCCCAATATTTATCCAAATAAGAAGAGTAACCCTCCCCTCTTTCCCACCCTGGATGAATATTTAAAACTTGAGAGTTTCATTCTATTTTTCCTTACTCTGGCATAAAGCAACTGCACTGGGGACAGTGCAGTTACACAAGTGAAGTGAAAAGAAGTGAAAAAAGAACTAAGCACCATATGGTTTTAGTTCCTACTGACTGCAAGATTGTTTTGATTACACTAATATTAGTAATATGACAAAACACTGCAATCCAAAAATCATGCAAGAGATAAAGAAATTTCTCAGGCATTATTTCAAAGAAAACAGATAAGCCTATTATTAACTCTTGAAAAGGACTCCATTGGTTAAACAAGTCATTCCAACCTTCATCTGGTTGTGGTAACTCAAGAATGAATTTTAAATTGTGTAGCTCATTAATTTACTATAATGGGCTTAAAAAATAAAGCTCCTTGCTCTACAACAGACACTGGCCAATAAAATATAAAAGATCATGGCTGTATTTTACACTGATTGCTGGAATGCACATATACAGAGAGTTATAAAAGAACTTTTATTTCAAGATGTTCACTAAAAAGAAAGGCATGTGAGATAGCTTTAGATAATGTTTGGTAAACTTCATTTGTATCACTCTCAACTGTTGGAAGCTGACTGGTTACATGAGAGCAAAGTGGCTGCAGAAGGATATTTGCCTCCCGGTTGGTTCTGTGAGATGGAAGAGAACAAGGAAAACAAAAAGGAGGTTTTTTCCTTGAACAAGGAATCGAGATATAAATAAAATCTACTTCTAGTTTCCTTCCCATTTGAATTTCAAATCTAATTGTGTTAGTTAAAACATGCTACAATTTTAGTCCCTATGTTAGGACCTCAGGGCCAGTTAGTGCTCCTGAACCTGAAATATAGAATAAAATATGTGTGCTTGTGTCCTGTCTGGCCTCCACCTGTGTCCTGGGATGACTTCATAATGCTGAATTACATTCCCATTCATCAGTTTAGCCCAGAAAGAAGTTTTGTGCCTTTAAAAATAGATCTGAGAGAAGGAAAAGGAGTGGAATTTTTTCAGAGCTGTATTCAAAACCAAAGACAAGAGCTGCAGGTCTCTCTTGGCACACATTGTCTGCAGCACGGACAGGGAGTGGGAGAGAGCTCTCCTTTGCTTTTAGTTAGTTTTTGGCTAGGTGAGGCAGAGATGTTCCCCAGACTGTGGCTTTGTCTTTTCCTGGAACTGTTCAAACCTGCTCTGGACCAAAAACCCAGAAAAAACCACTGTGAGCTCACACTTGTGGCCCACTGGGGGCCCAGGATGCTGCATTCCGTCCCCAGAGGGACTGAGAGACACTCAGTGAGCCAGCAACACCTACAGAGCACTCTCTCTGAACTACAGAAGGGCTTTCTGAACTTGCCCTCTCTTCAAAACAGTAAAAGGTTTTATTGTTTAATATTATTCATTTTTTATGTTTATAAATACCTTGCTTGTTAAATAAACAGTTTTTTCCACTTTTCTTGAAGGAAGTTTATCGCCTGAATAGGTGGAGGGAAGGACTGCTGAATTTTGCCCTTTAAGGAATCATCCTTTTGGAAGTTCCCTTCCAAATTTGTCCCAAACTAAGACAACCTGCCTATCCAGAAGGCCTCAGGTTCCCTGTACTTCATGTCATGCTTGTCAGAATTGTGTCCCTGGACACAGCACTTGAGATGCCCCAGGATGTCCCTGGTAAACTGGGGCATCTCAAATGCTACAGGCTTTGTTTAATATTCTGAATTACACCCTAGATGACAACTGATTATAATGGGAGCTTAGACACTAACTCAGCCCTATTATGTAGATTACTTTGGATTTGATACCCAGTGAACAGCAGGGAAACACCCACTTGGATGACACACTGGTGTTGTAGACACTCCTTGTTTAAGATCCTGCCATTCCTGGTCATACAGGCTATTTGGAACCTCTGCCCTAGCTGCTTAATTCTCCCCATTCACTTCTGCACAAAATTAGGTAGGTTTGCAAACACTGGAATCAGATGCCTAAAGGTCATGTAAGGCAATACTACTTTCTGAGCTTGGTAAGACCCCTTATGTTTTGCTTTAGCTATTGTTTACATCTCTGTGTAAATATGTAACTTCCATTTTGGTCAGTCAAGCACCACAACATGCATTACTATCAAGCTACATCTTCTCTTCTTTGCAATTCTCTGAGAAAAACTGTAATTAAAAAAAAATCAACTACTTTATCATTCTTTTGGGATAATTATTCTAAACCCTAATGCATTACTGGAAGATTTCCTTAAGAATAAAAATTAGCAGACATAATTTGCCATGTGTAGGCATTAAAACTATACTTTGTTCTGCTTTGTTCTGCTCCAGGAAAAGTAGCCTGGAAATAACCTGAAATTCTTTCCTGATTGGCTGTATACTATGTGTTCCAAAGAGACTACCTTGCCTTTTGTCTTTTTCAAACTTTCCTAAATTGATTTCAGGGAATGCTGTCTCTGTCTAGGTCACCAGAGGCATAGTCCCTGTCTGTCTAGCTGGTGTATGGTAGAATTTACAGATTAGAACTTGCCTGCAGTGGGAAAGACAGTTCAATGCAAAACTGCAAATTAGCATCAGCAGGGTGCTAACTCTCCCAGTGGTGCTAATTCTGTACAGGCATACTTGGGACAGGTCACAGTCTGGGCAAGACTGATCAGCTTGGGCTTGACATTGCACTGACACGATGCTTTGGGAAGTAATCTGCCAGCTGTTACCTAAAGGCCTTGGCACCACACCAATGGCAGGTTGTAACACATGTTTGACACAAAGATACTTAGGACATGTCCTGAAGATAACAGTTGCCTAAACATTTCTGCAGCTTATAAAATACATTAAAAGTGATTGTCCCAGCGTATGATAATACAACAATATATTTCAGATTTTTTTAAGTGGTTGACTTATTTTCCCAAAATAGTCTCATAGAACATGGTACACACATTAACATGCATGCTAAATGGATTAAGAATTCAGTCATCAGCAGATTTCAAATCACAATTATTGAAGAATGGGCACTGAATTTCTAGTGCGATTCCGCACTGAACAGCTGTAGACTGAATGCAATCCATATATTTATATCAAAAACAGGAGAAGTAAGCACCTATGGAACCAAAATGGAAAATAGAGACAACAACAGATTAATATAAAAATTCAGACAGCACAGGGACTTGAACCATTCAAACCAACTGTGATTTTTCGTAGCCACAGGAAAAATTAAACACAAAGTTAAAAAGAGACAGGACACTCTGGTGGTACTCTGCAAATGATGAGATACTGTATCCTGGAAAGTACAGATTCCAGGAAGGATTTAGAGATGGTATTGGACAAACAAGATGAACATAATTTCATAGCCCCATGAAAGGTAATAAATAGCTAATGAAAGCCTTTCATGAATAATGCTGGAAGTAGTTAAGTGTGGGGAGGCAAGAATATCTCTGCAGACAGCTGAGTTGAACACAGTGCATATATAGTCTCTACAGTCTTAAAGGAAGTATCAGAAGGTGAAGAGGTGAAGAAAAGAGTTGATGAAATTATTTAAGACCTGATGACTGTAATTGAGGAGAATTTCAAGGCACACAGTGTTTTAAACATTTGATTAATCATTTGGCTAGTATAGATACATTTCTTAATGGGAACAATATATTAGACACAAAAAGGCTCTTTAATCTAACAGCTATAAAAGGAAACAATGTTCAGACACCAAAGCCAGAAAAACACACATAAAAAATTAGGCAAAAAAAGTAAACTGTGCAGGTGTTCATAAGAACAAAGTACACACAAAATAAAAACTTAATACAATCAAAAATGGTGATACTCATGAGCTCACACCAGATTATATAAGATGTATATATTATTGAAAACTTGCAGATGAGAGGTCCACTCCTGTAGGCACAGGCAGCCTCCCTCACAGTACAGATAATACAGCATAAGCATTGCTCTTTTTAAAAGGCCACAATAATGATTGCATTGCTTCTGTGACAAGAATATTGTTGACACTTAATCCTTTCTATTCCCTGGGTTAATTTTTTAAGTTAAAAATACAAGAATACAATGTAAGTGATGGAATTATAACCTTGCAAAGACACTATCCAATTCCTTGACATCTATTCATGTGTTCTCTTTCATACCAAACAGTGCCAAGGAAGTATTAAGATAAAACACCAACAGGAAGGAGACGTGCAGACCATGTCTGAACTTGTACTCATAGTCAACACTGAGCCCAGTTTGAATTATCCTAAGCCATGGTCCCTTGTCTTCTTTGACAATCATCCAGACCACTCTGAATTAGAGCATGTAGAGTTTCTCACTCCCTATTTATCATGTTTGTCCCACAGATCCCCTTTTCACTGAGAAGGAGAACTTCCAAAGCAAGTGGTCTGTGGATCACTCCTTTTCTCTATTATTTTCCTTTCAGCAGCAGTTGTCAGAGGAATGAGATAGAGGCAAAAGATAATAGGCCTATGGGGTTATTGCAAGATGACAATTAGATCCTGAGGTCTGCACCATATAGTTATGCTTGTGAGACATTACTAGAAGTGGCAGCCTAACCAGGGGCACCAGTAAAAGCACTCTGGTATTTGGAAGATTGGCAGTGCTTCCAGGATTGAGCTGGACTGCTACAGAAGTGTCCTGTGTGTGAGCTATGAGTCCTCAAAAATGTTTTAAGATACACTCTTATCTCAGTGCAGTCAGTCCTGAAGGGATACCTTTCCAATTTTGGGTGTGCCCATCTCTCAACAGCATGCAAAAGGAAAACATTCAGTCCAAAATTTCCAAGGAGTGTGGCAAAGAAAAAGGGAAGTTATCTGCTCACCTGAAATTTTTATTTGGGCTACTTCTCCATCTCCTCCTTCACTGTGTGCTCGCACCTCAACAACATATTCACCATCGCTGGGGACTGGGACCTCTATCGTGTGCTTTCCAGTGGAAAACAACTTGCCTTCATGCTGTCCATCTGGCCTATAAAGTACCTAGGAAAGTAATGGTAAATACAGTTATTGAAATGTTACATTTCCATGAAGATACATTTCTGTATGTAAAGTGTGTCAATGAAAAAGTATTGGCTTTTCATTTATATGAAACACTATATATACAGACACACACACACACATATATATATATAAACTTAGGGGCTAATAAAACTTTTTTCCATATTTACACAAGGAGAATTTAGACAGGATGTCTTCACACTTTCTGTTACAAAATTATGACACCTTTTGAAAGATAAGCACTTACACTTAAAAAAGTAATTAAGTGATGGAGAATATCAAGGCAGGGTGGCAGAGACCATCAAATAAAAATATAAGAACTCAGCTGGGTTTTCTGACATAAAATTTATAAATGAGACAATTAGCAATTTTTTAATTAACTCTCAATGATTCTAAACTATTGTAAATGGGATGATACTTGTTTTGTGGGACCTTTAGAAAAGATCTCATTTCTTTCTGAAATAATCTCTGTGAAACATGATTAGCAATTCCCAGGAAGGAGTGCAACTCCTCAATCAAATTTGTAAATGAAGAACATTATACTAATTTTCTTACTGCCAAGCAAGTAGCAACATTAAACAGGAATTAATAGCTGAAGTTTTCTATATGCCCTATAGTCAGTATATACACTTGCTGTGGTTACAGAGTAACTGCATCTACTGATGGTAGAGGTCCCTTCCCTTTGTCTTCCTTCCCAGACTTTAAAGACTCACGTTTCAGGAACTGTAATCCCTGTATGGAGATGTGAAAGGAAAACTGGAACTATGCATACTGATAAAAGGAAAAACCATAAAGCGTATAACTTTTCTATGCGTTATTTTAAACCAACAGACAATAAAAGTGATCATGTGGGAAATAAGGCTGTTGCAGTGATTGCTATGAACTTTCCCATAATACAAATTACCACCCAAATGAATTTCAGTGCCCTAATATTTTCTCATTGTATTGACATAGGCTTTGCCCTAGGCCTACTGGATGGCTGCGATTGCTGAGCATGATGCCTTCCTCTTCAGCATTCAAGTGTGTGTAAGTCTGATTACATACAAAGATTCAACACTGTCTATATAAAATGCACTTCACAAAGCATACATAAAGATTAGAAATATTTTCAGATATCATACTTTGTATCCTTCGACGGCAGACTCGTTTGACATTGCCTTCACATGATCCCAGGTGATGATGTACCTTGAACCAGATCTTACAGAACTGATAATCCTCGGGCGTTGGCTCGGAGCTGAAAAGGAACATATGAATAACGTACACATAAATGAGATTCCATAAATGCTCAATGATGTTTTTATTAAGACATGTAAACATGTAAAAGTGTGAAAATGGAAATTAGGCAGCCATATATATAAGCAAGGGATAGTGTCCTTCCTGGAATGAACTGCTATAGCTCCAGCCAGGCAATTTTGGATGGCTTTGTGCAGTGGCTGCATCATGGGTCTGCTTTTCTGTGTTTCCAGAATAGAAGTGGCCTTCACTGTTGCTGACCACCAGTGTTTGCTGGCATGCAATTACCTTCAGAACCTCCCAGAAATGTGTCATAAGTCATATTTATTCATCGAGACCAAATATTCAATCAACTATTTACAGCCATTTCTACATCGTTTAACTCAGATCAGCAGAAATAACACTATGCCACTGCAGAAACCATTAATTATAGCTTACACTGTAAGGTTATAAAATGGACTCTCATTAATGAACCCTGCAGGTGCAAGTTGCACAATACACTATTTACTGACAAAGATCCTCAAATTAGTTGTATGCATTTTTAGCCCAGATAATTGTGTTTTAAATACACAAGATTTTTTTTTTTTTTTACATTGTTGTCAATGCTAGTGTTAGGTATCCTCATTGAGTCAGGTGCAATATTCAAAAACCTGTTATGGTAAGTCAGTTCTAGGGTGAGATTCAGATCACCCACTTCTCAAGGCTGCCTGAATCTGCTGCTGATGAAAATGGCAGAAGGTCACATTTTAAACATCATTGACAAAACAGAAAGGCAGTGTATAGATGCCTAAGTAACAGCTGGTCTCAACTGCTGACTATTTAGAATATTGTGTCCAGCTTTGGGATCCCCAATACTTGAAAGACACTAGTGATCTGGAGTGAGTACAACAGAGCAATACCAACCTGGTGGGGATCTGGGACACTTGATTTGTGAAAGAAGGGTGAAAGAGCTGCACCTGTTCACCCTGGAGGTGAGACAGTTTGGGAGGGGACCTAAGAGTGCCCTGTCCTGGCAGAGGGTTTTATCAAGAAGGATCCAGGCTCTTGGATGGCATGGCAGGAGGATAAGTAACAAAAATGCACAATATTGATTAAGAGTCTCAGACTAGATGCTCAGAATAAGTCAGGACCTGGAATAGGTTTCTCAGAGACCTTGTGCAGTCTCTATCCCTTTAGGTTTTCAAGATCCAGCTGGAAAAAACCCTGAGCAACCTGATCTGAGCTTTCAGGTGACCTTTGAGCCTATAATATTAGCCTCTCTACTGCCTTTTGTAAGATATCCCCATTATATATGACAACAAAAGAAAGGAAGAAGAATTTTAGCAGAAGTTTTCGGACTGAGCAGCAATGCCACATGAGGAGAGAACATTTGGTATATGAATGAGAAGCCATGTTTGAAAACATGATGGACATGACTATACTTGACCTAATGCTCCATTAACTTACGTGCTTTCCTTGTGACAACATCAATGGTGCTGCTGGGAGGCCCATAGCCTGCACTGTTGAAGGCAGACACATCCACATGGTAGCGAGTGTTAGGCTTCAGGTTTTCCAGTTTGGTTGAATACTCTTGATTGCTCACCTGCACCCGCTGTGCAGCTGCTTCTTTATCATGAGCAGCCCAGTAACGAATCTGTAAGCATGCCAATTGGAGGATTAAATTTAGCATATTTAATCACAAAAAAATTCTATAAAAACTGATGTATTTCTATATTATATATTCAGATACAAGCCAGCTAAAAGAAATCTAACAGCAATAGCATAGAATTCCTTCTACAGGCTGTGACTTTAACCAAGTTGTGTATAGGCATAAAGAAGCAGAAATAAGTGTAGAATTTATTATATAAACTTTTCTCACAGTGGTTTAACTTGTTCCCAGCTAAGTCACTAGAAGCCTGGGAGACGGATAATGCCTTCGAAGAACAAGAATTTTTTCTTCTTGCTCTTTTGTTTTTGTATTCTGCTCTGAACTTTAGTATTAATTTCTTACACTAGTAGAAACTAATCTCTGAGATTATTTTTGGTGTGTTTTGTTTTGAATGGCTTACAAATTAAGGCCTTTTGTACTTTATCTATGGAAAGCAAAGTATTCAGTCATGTTAGCTGCATTGTAGGTCTGGATAGGTGTATGTAACCATTTTCTAGAGGTCTGCAGCTAAACTTGATTAGGTTTCATAGCACAATATAATATTTATCAAAGTAGGTGAAGTAGTACATCAAAATGCTTATAATATGCAAAAAGCATGACTGTAAGCTTGTAACAGCTTAAACACCAAAGCCAATTAAGAGTACACAGAAATTCCATTAGGGTTCTTTTTTTTTTCCCCAAGAACTTGTTCCATCCTACTTTAATTCATTATGCATTACAAAGCACCAGGTGTATACAGAGTAATTCCTATGGAGTGATGCCATTCCATACAGTCCCTCACATACACAGGGTCCTATTCTGCATGGCCTTGTGAGATGCAAATGAGAGTGAAACACTGTCAGTCTCTGGCTTTTGTCTGGTTTATAACTATTTGCATAAGACTAAATTACTGCATAAACCTCAAAGAGCAGAAAGCCGTGCCCATTGCATTTGTTCTGAGTGTTTTTACCCTCAGCATTTCTGCTCAGCTTCTGTCTGACTTCTGTTGGTAAATTCAGGCTCTAGGAAAAATCTTACTTTGTAAGACATTATTGGTATCCTGTCATCTTTTCTTTTAAATAGAAACTGCTTTAACCTTCTGTTTTTCTGACATTAGTTGTCCATGAAAACTTTATTTAAGGAATAGGTTAGAAGAAGTGATGGTCTTTCAAAATGTTAATATCATAAGTTCTCCTCTTTAAAACTTGTGGGTACAGTCCTTGTTTAGTGAGGCTTTATTTTCTCCTATTTACATTTAAATTACAATATTTAATAAAAATATTGCTTTCTTTTATCTTAGAACACATGCTGTGGTTGAATAATGAGAGATGCAGGGGATTTAGCAGTGGATTTCTCTATACCTACTTCAAATGTCTTTGTACATGAGAACAGTATCACTACTCAGAGATTACTGTCAACAAAATACTTCTTGGAGCTTGTCTCTTGTCAATGTTTTTTGCCACAGTCCTTCCCACCAGTGTTACAGGTTACTCACTCTGATTATTACAAATGTGACATCTTAGTGGCCTTTGTCACTTTTTTCTGCTGCAGGGAGAATCACACTGTATCTGCAGACCAAACTGGATTTGCTTTTTAAGTTCAGCATGCACACCTGATCTCCAGCCAGCACAAAAAGATAATCTTCAGTTCTATAAATGTATGTCCTCCATTTTGTTTAGAAAGTATAATCCATTAGCATCCTAAACATCAGTTTTCCTTAATTTAGACAATCACACTCATAAAATTCACACTTATAAGGTGGCTATTTTCCCAAGTAAACAGCCTTTACCCTAAAATGAGGACTCTGCACCCAGTCCATTCTGCAGGCCTCAGCAGTAGAGTGGCAACCTCCACCAGATGAATGGTTTCAAACTGGCATGGATCTGAAACTGTGACAGCCATTTCAGCTGAAGGTCTGATAGTGATCTTCAAGTCAGAGTTTCTTTTATATGAACATAATTAACATATTATTGTAGATAAGCAGATCTTGTTGAATGTAACCAGCTGTACACCATAAGGTGTTAACAGTAAGTGGCTGACTCAGGTGAGAGAGGGCGTGTACATCAGGAGCTAGAGAACGTCATGTCTATCTCTAAGTTCAAACAAGTTCCTAGCCTGCAGCAAAAGAACGTCTGTGAAGTTCTAGGTGGCCAAAAGTTTATTAACCATGACAGGACCAATAGTAGCTTTGTTTTTGATTTTAGCTGGCCACTGAAAAATAATTAACTTTTTTTAGTATGATGTATCATGCCAATTAAGTAACAGCTTTACCTAAAGATAGAAAACACACTTTATATGAAGCTTCTATTAATCATGTGGCATATTCTCGAAGCCTTTGTATTCCTTTGCCTCACAAAGCTTTTAACAATCTTAATGTTCATTTACAGTACAGGGAGGCTAATGGTGTAATACAAGATTAACACAGAGCATGAAACAAGACAAGGGAGAAAAATGAATGAAAATGCAAATTTCATAACTGAGAACATACTATATTTCAGACAGAAGTAATATTATTTAAAAATTAAATAAAATTTAAATCCCAAATATAATAGTTCTTGGCTGCAGTGTTGTGGACTTTACTCCTATACTGTGTGAACTATATGTCATGAACACAGAAAGTTCTTCTCTAATATACAGCCATATTTATATATTTGGACCATTTAACAACTCCTGGAAAAGAAAAAAAAAATACTACTTCCCTGAGAGCTAAGAAAATTACTGTCTTCTTTATACCATTCCTACATTTCTCACTTTATTTTTAAATAATTCCAAACTTTCTTGAAATAATTTGGAAATTTCATTCTTGCCTCTGGAATTAAATGCCACATTGCTTCAAGGGGCCACATTTCCCCACTCTACTGAATAGCCCCTCTCTCTTCTTTTTAAAGAGCTTATATAGAAGCCCCAGACAGCCTTCTTATTCCTGGTGCTCTGCATTTACTTTGTTAAGGTAATCCACAGGCATTGAATTCCCAGAGAAAACAGAAGGAGATTTCAACCAAGCTCTAGAATTTTTGTGGGAAATAAGCCAATTGTGATTTGTGTGAATGAATGCCTTAGCCATCATGAATTGGTGCATCCCTCTGTGCTAAACACAGGGAAAAGCCTGTCTTTCATGGTCTTCTCCTCTTTTAAACTTTAATATACTGAAACTGTTTCTGTAAGTACCATGAAACAAAAGTTTCCATATTCTTGAAGGTTCTAGGCACGACTGACACAAAAATACACTTTACTCATATTGAGAAAGAATGTTAATAGCATATTTTAGTCTAGAAGAGACAAGGGTGGTGAGTAGTGATAAATTTGTTTAGTAAAATAAACCTAAATCTACTGCATAGAAACAATGCAAAATAAGAATAGTGTCACTGTGCTGCATGCCCTGCAGAGATGTGGCTATCAGCAGTCTATTGTAAGAACTCATCACTCTTAAGTTCTCTATATGGATGAAGATAGTTTTCATACTTTATCTCTTCTTTAAGTGTGAACTGAGGATACTCCTCTGTAATGGCAAAATGTATCAGCTCACACTCATCACCATGGGAGCAGTCATCCTGACAGAATGCATTAGTGTCAGGAAAATCTGACTCCTCCTGGCGTGAGAAGCATTGTGTCACAGGTGAAATACCTCAGGTTCTTTGCTCAGGGCACTACCACCTCTTAAACTCTAGCATTCAAAAAAAGTCAATTATGCAATTTTCTAGAAATAATAAAGACCAAAAGGAAACTGAGAAAGTGCTCTGGTGAATGATGGTTTCTATTAACTTCTGTTACACCGGAGCAGTAATTTAAAGGTAACTATTTATCAATGCAAATAGACACAGAGCCTTCCAGAGATAGTCATTAGAATTTTATAATGCTCTTTGAATACTTCTTTCACCACAACTTTTATTGCAACTTCAAAAATGCTATCTGCAGCCTTAGCCTTCCAGAACAACACTCTCTATTTTTACCCTGTCCTATGGCTCCTTCAGGGCTCATGGGGGTTTTGATCTTCAGGAACACAAGTCTTTCTTTTTATTCTCAGTGAAGAAGCATGGACTTTCCTTTTGCTGCCTTCCCTTCTGCTAGAGTAAGACTGGTGATTGTTCTGGAGAAAAATATCTCAGAATTAATACCTTATTGAGAATTGTGGGGCAGTAATTTGGGACTACCAGTCTATTTATTGTCTAGCCAGATGGGATCTTTTACATAGTCCTGATAATCAGAAGATTGTCTTAGAAAAAGAGGGGGGGAAAAAGGAAGAAATTTATATTCTAATGTAGTTCCTCAGTGTACACATACAAGCCTGTTAGTTCATGCTGGATTTGTGAAAGTGTATTTATCCAGGAATAGGTGGATGAAATTACGTTACAGCTATCAAAACAAGGCCACAACCCAGACATCCATAGTCTATGTAGCAAATAGTCCATTCCCAGGATAGCTCACCTTTCCTAACAGTTATTCTCTTTTCAGCTCAAAGATCCCCCACATTTCTTTCTTTTTTTTTTTTTTTTTCTATTGACTGTTCCATTCATCCTGGTCTTTCCTGCTAAATCCTCCCTCCTCTCTTCTTCCCCTGATGTCCCCTGATACAACTCAGATGTCTTATGTCAAATAAGGTAAAATTAAAAAAAAAGGCCAAACATGGGTTGCCAATGTTCTCCTACCATGTACTTTGCATATTTATCTTTCCTCCTCCTGCTCTACTACTCTATTCCCTACTACAGCTCTGAACATCCATCTTCATGATGTATCACAACTGTAATTCCAGCCTCAATCAGTACCATTTATTACTGTCCCATCCACCAGAGAGAGCAGCTGCCACTCCCCACCAGTTGCCACTCCCTCCATTCCTGAAGTCCCCTGGTGCATGCCTGCCCAGTGTGTGTTCTGCATGGCAGTGTCTGGGCAGACTGTCCAGCCTGGGAGTGCAGTGCTGCTGCAGGGCCATCCAGGCTCAGCTCACAGATCCCAGCTATGTCCATCCTATTCTAACTGCAAAATCCCTATAGGACACCAAACCATTGGGCTGTCTTAGTAAATTAAGAGTTACCACTGATATTAGTGTCTCAATTTCAAACCCCAGTGCCCTCTGTTTGTAATTTTAAGACTTTATGTCTGTACTGTATAAAATCGACCTCTACATGGGACACTATTCTTGTTACGGTACCACAAAAAGTTTTACATAAATCTCATGGAGACAGAAACAGAAATCAGGAAATAAAAACAACCAAGTATTACTTAATTATGAATAGATTTTAATTAAAAAATACATTCCATGAGATTGCTACTCATTTGCATGTCCTTATTTTGGAACACAGAGGATATCTTCAAGTACTTGAAAACTTTAATCCCAAGGTAAGTCACTAAAAAACTAAAGACCCAAACCCCCATTTTGGGTTGCAGCCAAAGTAAGCAGACTGTGCACTGCAGAGTTTGCCAGCATCTACCGTGCATGGATGATGTTAAGACTTCCCTGCTAGAGTACCACATGGCCATTTCTCATTGCACCCAGCCTGTGGTTGTTGCCATCTCTGCAGAAGGACAAGAACAGTTTTCACCGGTAATACCATTGAGATGGACCAGATGGAACCTGCCCTGAAGCTCTTTTTCATGCAGAGCATAGAAACCATCAAGAAAACATCACTGTCTTGCACAACAGCAGTGTCTCTGTTATACTGGATTTTGACATTTGTCAAATCTTACTGTAGGGTTTGTGGGTGAAATATATTAATAACTGCTGGTAATTTAAGTGGGCCAGAGTTAGTTACAATTTTGCATATGTGTTGGAAATTACACCCAAAATTTAATTTCAATATGTTTTAAGAAGTTATAGATAGGCATTCAATTACATGAAAGAGACAATGTTCTTTCAGGAAATAATGGTGCCTTTTGTTAGTTGAAAAGTGCAAACATACATTTCTTAATCTATTTTAGTTATGAAGTACATAACATTGAAAATAATCTGTTTCTCAAGATGGAAAATCTGCGCGGAACATGCTAACTAAAGAGAAGTAAACTGTAAGAGATGGCATGCCAGAGTAGGAACTATTGTTGGCTATAACTATTGACAGTAAATTAATAAATGGACTGACAGTGTCGCTACTAAACTCACCTGATATCCCTCCACAGATTTATCAGTAACATGGTGCCAAGAAACAGACATTTCAGAAGAAGACAAAACCTTTACACTCACATCTGTAGGTATTTCAGTTGGAGCTGGAAGATGAAACATATGTTAAACATTCAATCTGATCCTGTGGTAATGTTATACTTGTTTACAGGGATTCTTCTCACTTCAGTATTTTATACTATTTTCAGTATTTTATATAATTTTCCTGACATAACTGAGCTAAGTGTTAGTGTTTAATCTGTTTTTTCTTGAGTAAAATTCAAGTCCAGTGATGATCTGTGAGGAAAATGACTCTGTAAAAACAAAGTGATGATCCTGTTACTTGGCTCAGACTACGCATTTTTACGCTTCAATAGATTTAATGCTGAAATTTGTGTAAACTGATAACAGCCTTTGATAAAGCCTTTGAAGCTTCTAGTGATCTTTTACTAAATGGGGCAGCAGCTCACATATTATATACATGAGATTTTTATAGTTGGTTACACACAAATACTCATATATGTCGCTTAGTCCTAATAACAAATATTTTTTTTGTGAGAGCAGATATTAGATACACAGCTGTCCAGTGGCACACACAAACTTGAACAGAGCTGTGAAATAATCCAAAGTACCTTTCAGTAAGGCATTCATCATAAAGACGATTTTGTTTGCATTCTTAGTTCTGAACAGCAGACAACATAAAGTACAGACTATCATAATGTGATAGACCTTTATCCAGGGGTTAGAATATTACAGTCTAGTTTAATTTCACTGCTGCTTGAATTTTAAATGAGGTAAGGAATAAAGAAAGGCATAAACTTAGCAATGTCTGTAAAAGATAAAGGTTTCCAGCTTAACAACAGTTCTCTGTCGTGAACCTCTTGAAACAAGTTGCAACAGACAGGCATGGGAGCCCCAGCTGAGGAAAGCTTTCATATACCTAATCTTCCAACTGGGCATCCAGTCAACTATGCATCAAAACAGCCACTGTTAAGAAAAAAAATCACTAACATCTCTCATGAAAAGTATCCTAGGTAACAAAATAATCTTATATGCAAAGTTACCTTTTGTAATTGTCTTTCAATGGCTGTTAATAATGCAAATGTCTAATTAAAAAATTATACATTATTGCAAAATTGTTTTCACAATGACAGGAATTTAGATAAGCAAGAGACCTGTACACTCATTACTAGCAATCATTACTGACTACTAGCAATGGCAGATATGACTAGCAGTTGTCAGACATGGAACTTGGCTTATTCTGTGGGAACACAGAAATTCCCTAGTCACTTGAAGGGAATAACAATGCCCAGAGTTACAACTAGAGAAACATAGATCTATTATAGAATACACAACTTAGAGGAAAATCTGTCACTATATTTATGTTTATATGGATATTTATACACATCTGTATGGAATATTGAATGACCATATTGCTTTAAGATTTCCCTAATACCTTTGAGAAATTTTGTTGTTTAACAGTAATAATATCACTTGCTGATTCAAAGGTACAGAAGTACAGGTGGAATAGTTGTGATCATCTAATCTATTCCCAAATCACTGTCAGACTCTTCTCTACTGTATCCATTACAGAACTTTCCAAAAAATTTCATACTGAAAAGTTTCAGCTGCCAGGGCTTTTGCTGATACAATACTCTAACAATATTTGATCTGCTCATGCTTGCCTATGAGCTGCAGATAATTTACATCCCTATTTGTCATTTATGTTCTATAAATATTTTGCAGCTTCTCCTGAGCCAGAAAGATGGCATCAGTTGCTTTCCTCCAGCCTTCTAATTCACTATTTCTACCGATAAAAAGAGAAATCACGGGGTCATCACAATATATTCTCTCCACTGAAAATATATTGGTCATCACACAGGTATCTTCTAAGCAAAATAATACAAATTTCAGGCTGGCAGCCAGTAAGCATGCTACAAGGTATGGAAGTGATTTTGTTCATGTCTTGATGCCAGGAGACAACTGCCTCCTCAATGCTCTTTAGAGTAACTTCTGTTACATCCCTTGGAAAAATTCCCTCTAACCTGCTCTGAAGTTCCTGGATTGGATATAGGCAGTAGTCAGGGTCACAGCTCCACACAGGAGCTGTGAGCGCTACTGATAAAGTTTGTGCTCTTGCACTTGAAGGCAAAGGAGTAGGTTCACTGAGCTTCTATTTCTTTTGCAGTCTGCATATGGCATCATTTAACCACAAACATTTTTTATCAGGTATCTGGACTTTGCTAAAGTCTGTGTTAGAACATCAGCAGCCACTCAAGTGACCCCTTTATCTGGAAGCTGGCACTACTGCACATTTGCTTTTCCTCTGTCTTTTTGAGCTACTAGGCTCTACCATTTCCCTGAACTTGGAGACCATACAAACTTCCCACCCCTGACATGGTATGGATAATCCTAACATAAACATGTGGGAGCTTATCAGTCAGTTGTCGATAAAGTCTCTGAGCAGGGATGGATACTTAAGTGTAATTTGACTGATATTGCTTTCATTACACCACAGCTATTTACTAACACTTATACAATTGCAAAAAAACCCCTCTGTGTTGTTGCAGCAGCTGCTGAAGATGATTTGCTAAGGTGTGCTTTCCTGAGAAAAAAGATTAGTACAATCCCCATCAGCCAGTTTGTATTGAGGACTCTTCTGTCCTTTCTCTGTGTGTGGCCGATTTGTGAGTGAAGTTCCCATTAGTGCTAATGGGAACCATGGACATAAATCTTCCATAAAGTACACAGAGTACAGAACAGAACGGGAAGTGTGAGAATGTGGCCCTGTTATCATTTCCCTCCTCTTGGCTCTTTGGTCCACATCTGTTGACTGTGTGGAGATTTTGCTCTACAGAAAGAAAAATACTAGCAGTTCTTTGGGTTTCTGGCAGAAATTAATAAACTGCATGCTTTTAAAACAGGCTTGAGTGATGATAATGCAATTAAAGATGTCGTATATATTTCTTCTGATTTTAAGTAAACTTTCTTCCAGTACTTTCTCTCTTCTTCTAAGTTTGGAAATGTCATTCAAACTTCAATCCTAAAGATCACAGCATGTGAAACAATTACAGTAAGAATTAAGAAAAAATATTTTAATGGAATGTGAAAGAAGTTTCTATTAAATTACTGACTTGATAGCTCCAACATGCAAACCAGAATAAAGTATGTAACAGGGATAATTTATATGAGACTCTAAACATGCTGGAAATGTAACTAGATACAATTGAACTATCATTCCTTCACAATTTTGGGCTAAATTCTGATACTGATCTACTAAAATACTAGGCTTTAGTGTGGTCTGTTAAGAAGAAGATATGTCAAATACATGTATTAAGATCACAGAGACATTGCTGAATAAAGATCTAAATGTTTTAGGCAACCACTGTGAAGAGAGGAATTTTTTTTTCCTATATTCTTAAATATTTTAACAAGCTTTGTGAAGAAAATTGCATTCTGCTGTGTATTGCTCATTGCCAGCAAGTACAGCCAAGTGCTCTGCAACACACAGAAAGCAAAAAGCGGAAGCTGGCTGTTCAGAACAAGAGTTTTGTGCAGGCAATGCACAACCTCCCTGCTGAAGATGTATCCTGCTACACTAATCAGTGTCAAGGACCAGATTCTACTGACATTGGTAGTGCTGATCTGGACCCACAGTGTAAAAATCATTTGGAACATTTACTCACCATCTTGTGCTGAATAAATGACAGCAGTGAGGCTGAATGGCCCGTCCCCTTTGTTGTTAAAAGCTTTCACTTTTACTTGATACTGAGTTGAAGGTGGCATTGATTCATCCTTGTGGACATAGCGGCCAATTTCAGGATTAGTAACTGTAACTCTTCTCCATTCTTTCTCACCAAATGGCTTGAAGGCCACTATATAACCAAAGTTATTGCCATAGTGGTATTCTCTTGACAAAGGCTGTAGAGACAAAAAAAATAAAATGTTAATTTTTGCTAAACAGCTAGGTCTAGAATTAAATATAAATAATGCAGAAAGCGTTGATATGTATATTGTAAAAACACTGAACCAAACCTCCATTTCATCCTGTTTCCTTCAATGGCTTGCTTCCACCCCCTTTAAAATAGGCCCTGTTAGATCTCCAGTATTAGTGCATTTGTTAGGAAAACATTTTAATAACTTTTTCCTCCTCTGAACTCAGAGCAACACACATCATGTTATCTCCCACAGAAAGAAAGCAAGAATAATTGTGTAATAAAACAGCTGCAGCTAGCCAAAAAAGGACCTAAGGAATGAGGCACAGTAGATATGTAACACAGACATATTATACCAGTATAGGAGTCCATATACCTGTGGATTCTTTTGCATATTCCTGCAAAAGAATCACAGTGAAGAGAAAATCTATGTGGCTGGCCCAAATTATATTAATTTACTGAAAGTTTGTCACCTAGGCAACTGGCACAGCTGACAAAGAAAGATGGACACATTCAAAGAATGACTCATCCTACCACTTTTCACTGACAATGGAGGGGATCCAGATGCTGATTTGGACTACCTAGCTTCTAACTGGCAAATCCTTTAATGAAATGACTTCCACTTTCAGTACAGGCATTAAAGGTACCTATCCAAAGTATTTCTTAAAACTACAGTTGATTTCCTATACCTAGGAATACTGGAAAATACAAAATAAAGGAAGACAATCTGCCATATGGATTTTTCTTCTTTTACCAACGTTCTACATTCAGTGATCCCTTCTCAGTCTATAGAGCTTTTACCACAACTATTAGACACTGCATCCAACCAGCCAAAATCACATCATTCATCTGTGCATCAGGAGGTTGATCAGAAGCATCCTTTGAAAATAAGCTTTCTGCATCACCTTTTTCCCTAATGGAAACCTCACAGAGGTGAAATAGATTATCTTGAGGCAAAGGTCTTGCAGCAGTGACACAGAAAGTAATTATTCTCTTTAGGTGTTTGCCCACTACTGCAGCACTTTGGCCAACATGTATGGAGATACTCTGAGCAAGGTTTTCTGAAACTTCCATGTAGCTGATCTTCTGAATCTATCACTGTAACTAGCTGCTTAAAATAAAGCAGAATTTGATCTCATATGCCAAAGTAAGCAGACTAGATGAGGCCCTAGCCTCAGAATAATTTTCAGCCAGAGCAAACTTTAGAAAGCCAGGAATGGTACATAAAATTATACTCTTTCAAAAGAATTTGAAATTTGAAAGCAGCTTTCTCTCCAATGGCTGCACATAATAAGTAGCTGAACAGTTTGTAGAATTCACTGAAATGTTTATAAAAGAAAATGGGAGAGGGAAACACAAATGGGGGAAAATGAGGAAGAATGGGCATGCCACTCCTAGCTCTCCTTCTCAGTTCCTCTTTCAAAACAAGTCTTAGAAGAGCTTTGATTGCATCTCTGGCTGTCTCATTCAACCTGGGCTTATGAATCATAGAAGAAGCTGAAAAGGGGTTGGCAGCAACATGTGAACCTGACATACATTTTGTTCTTCTTTTCTTAATTAAGGACTATTTAGAGTAGCATATGTAAATGCCAGCACATTTGGGGGAATCAATATGTATTTTTATCTTAGCCTTACAGATAGATATATTGTTGTCTGTCAGACTCTGTGAACCTAAAGCCTCTATTTAAAAACTCTTGCTACACATAGGATAGAAGATTCTTGGGAAATAAATACTTGAAGCCATGCTTAATTTATCTCTCTAAAGGAGCTACCCAGAACAGATGTGAAAAGCGTAACACTAGGTAAGAGAAATAACGAGAATAAAAATCTGCCTGGGTCAACAGGAAATACTAAACTGGTCTTGTACTTCTGGTCTTGCCTTAGTCACTATTCTTTCTCCTGATTATATTTTCTTTGTTTAGTTTGGTCAGAGTCAAGTTATCACTGTATTGGAAATGCCATGAGTACCAGTCTTCATATACAATGCCAGGAGCAGCTCTGCAGTTTGTTAAAGTTTTTAGAAGAAAATCTTATTAAGTAAAATAATCTAGGTCTTCTGCACCTGCCCACTGCATGTGTTCTTTTGCTCTTCAAAAATAAAGAGACCAGAATTAAGCCAATTTACTTCCTAACCTATTATTAGTGGAAATTCCAACCTTTCCAATATATTGTAACAGAACTGTGGACCTCTTTTTTCAGACACTTAAAAATCTTTTCTTCAATGTTAGGAAGAATACTTAGGATTACTGAATAAATATTTTGCACTCAGTTAAGAAACAAAAAAAAAAAAACCAAAACCCCCCAAAAAACTCAGCCAGGAAAGCACAAATCTGATAGCTCAAAGATATGGCTGGCTATTTCTGTCATACTTGAGAACTTTCACAGATATGTGATCAATCCAGAGTACAAAAAGAAGGAAATATGCTTATGGATGAAAAACTGCATATTCATAAGGAGAATCCCTATACAACATACATGCAATTGGACTTATGACATCTTTACATTACTTCCCCCAAAAAAAAGCACTCTTCCTACAGGCACTTCAGCTGCTACCTATGAAACAACTATTCCCCAGAAGACACAAATGGCATAATGTGCCAAATGTATCTCATAGCCTTACAACAGTGAACAGAGAGGTCAAAAGAAAACAAACTTGGTAATTTTCTCAAGCATAACACAACCATCCTTCTTTGCCAGAGGTAATGCTGCTGTATTTCTGTTTTTCCCGGATACTGATAGGCTTTGACAGGAATCCAACAATAATTTTTTTATTTTTTTCTCCCTAGCTTCCCCAAATATCCTGCAGTTAATTTCAGTTCTCTCTTTCATGCTGCTTTTACCTATGCAATCTTGTTTATAAATCCTTATCCTCACTTGTGCGGTGACTTGATTTTCCCTTAGCTTAGTGTCTCTTTTCCCTTATTGCTTTAGGTATATCCACAGTATAGGTAAGTTTTCAAAACCATTGCTTCAATAGCAGAATGAAGTCTGCTTTAAATGATGCATTATCACAGTCAGTATGTGTTACAAACTCTTTGTTTTAGAATGTTTTAGATGATATTTTAGAAATGTCCAACACATAAACCCCTAAGGTACTCTCTTCTTAATTCCTTTTCATGTATTTTTTCATGAGAAAAGTCTGAAAAACCACATATTATATACGAATCCTGCTCTCACAAGACCCAGAGACCAACCATTCACAGGTTTGAGGAGGAGTAAGATCAGATATAAGACAGTACAGGTTTCATGCCATCTTGCATGCGCAATACTTACCATCCATGTTATTGTCAGCTCTCGATTGCTTCCACCCCCTCCTCCAACATCAGAAGGAGCCACATTAGGAGCTAGTGAAACAGAAGAGACAAGAACAATTACTACAAAGTATGCAGCAGACAGCTGTAAGGCCAATGAGCACACGTGGCACACACAATTAAAGTAATGATGGTGTGCAATCTGCCAAGACTAACGTATAGCTACTGCTTCAGGAAATGTGCCAGCTGTAACCATAGCTAGCAATCATTCTTCCTTCTCCCTGTATTATCTGCAAATATTTAATTGAATATTCAGGAATGGAAAATTTCTTATAAGTCTTAAGAGAAGCACATTGTGTATTTTTCTCGTGCTTTCTCAGATGTTGGTATGCCAGGGGCTCAAGCACTGTGGACTTGCACGTGTCATTACCTCAACACACTGTGATCAGTTACACCTACTTCAATGGATTTACTTCCTGTGTGTAAGGTTAAATCTATAGGTCTATCTTTGAAGCACTGGCTGCCTAACTGTATTCTAGATTAGTAGCACATATCTTCTTGATAGTCCTGTTCAGGATGGGTAGATGTACCTAAGCAAAACTGGCATAGCAATTTATAATTTACTAATTCCATCTTATACTGATATTCTGTGTAATGAAATATGATCTGTTCATCTATCATTGGTGCACAGCTGGGTGGTAAAGTGGGATACTTTCAAGGACTCCATTAGAAATCATTCCTATATTGTAATTTCTCTCAGATTCTTTGCACTGAGTGCAACAATTCTGTTGCTATCCTCTCTGGTGTTTGTGTATTAATCTGCTGTAACTCAATATGGACACATAATGTGCCACTGAAAACTTAGGATGTGACAGCTTATCTACAGGGCACTAATTATGCCTCAGATATGCATGTATGAGCTATATGCCCTACCTAAAATAATGTGTTCTTTATGTAAAAAAATTCCGATGGGATTGGCCATTTTCTCTACTACTCAGTGAAAGCCATAAGTCATGGTGCTCAAGCACTAGGTAAGTAAGATATTTGCTGAGGCCTTCTCTGAGGGTCAGCAGAAGAGGAGCACAAACAGAGTAGAACTAATGTTTTCAGACAGGATAAAAGTATGTAAAAATAAATTTGAAATTGAAATCAGCATTCAGTGCATGGTTTGCATTATTCATTCCTGTCCTTTCTGAAAACAAATTAGTGGAGATCAAGACTAAACATACATATGACAATTTGAGAGAAAGCTGGAGTTTGTCACTTGACCTTGTAGTCACACTATCTATTATAAATATATAGCAACGTTAGAAGCAGAGGGTTGCTAGAATGCTTAAGTAGTCCAAGAAGATAGACAGGCTGCCAAAGAACAGAAAAAACCTGACTGTTTAAAGTCTAACAAGTCATTATTTTCAAAAGTATCTTCCTCATTCTCCCAACCATTAAACCCAGGTTTCTCTCTCTGTTAAGACCAGGTAACTAACTTAGACAATTACTCTAGTGCACCCCAAAGCTAAAATACATAAACCCAGCCCTTGATTCATTGAATTTCAAGAAATCTCTGTGAAATGTTATTGATGAAACAAGCCGCTTCATTAAAAATAAAAAACATTGCCCACAGTCTTAGCATGTTAATAAGTTACTGAAATTAGTTATCTACCAGAAGAGAGACTTCCAAACTGAAAAAGATACTGACAACTTTTAAGTGTAACAGACATTATTTGTCACCACATAGTACAACAAAGACACAGCACTGTTGCTGTTTAACACAAAAAACTGTTAACAATAACTACAATATGTAGACATGGATTTTTGTTTGTTATTTACCTTTTTAGAATTATATTAAAATGCACATAGAGTTGTGCACACTGCTTCTGTAGTACCTTTGACATTGATTGTGCAACACAAACCCTACTGTTGCTTAAAACAAACATCAGCTCCTGGTAGAAAACACACTTGGGTGCAGAAGTTAATCTGTAAACTGTAAATTATTTATACCCTATTTTGTCATGACAATGAGTGCCGAGTGATGCCTAAGAAGACTATACTACTATTTTGCATGGTTTGCCAAAAACTGTCACACAGTCTGCCAGGGCAGGGTGCTGCGCCCAGGGAATCAGACAACAGACCAAATAGACCACTTCTTGCAAAAGAGATACATCCTGCTACAAAATTGGAAAGTATGCCATTTCTGGGGGGCTACAAAAAATGCCATGAACGTAGAGCACTGCAAACTGCAGGACACCACCCCTACTCCCCATTTCCCACTACCCCTAGTCCATTATTTCTCTCCTTATCTGTGTCTTTGCTAACATTTTTTTAAAAGTCTATTGTGCACCAGACTTCTCCTGTAGATTCTTGGGCCTTCAAATGCAGCTCTTGAGTCAAAACACATGCGCTAGAAGTCAATTTTCTAGGCAGTGATTATCTTTGACTTTATTATTAAAGTTCCATGGCTTTTCCTTCTTTATCCAAAATAATTTAACCAATTTATCTTCTTTCTCCCCAAGCAACAAAATTTTAATGGACCAAGTTTGCCATTAGTGAATGTTTTGAAATTTACAATGCAAATACATTTTACTTTGAAAATACAATCTAATCAAAGTTATGACCCAGCCGGTGTAATTGGAAAAGTTGCTTTCCACACTTTGGTTTTTCATTTTTAGTTTCGAAACTCAAGCTATGGGAAACAATTGTAAAGAAATCTAGACTGTGAGTGGTTGCTACTCTGTGGAATACAGGTTTGTTGGACACAGTCTTTGTGCAGTGATACATTACCCCCTAGGAAACCACTGTTATCTCCTCTGTACAGTCAAACCAGAATGTATTATCTGGAATAGTAACATCTAAGTCCTCATTTTGGTGAATTCATTATAAAAGGGATGTGCCTGAGCCTGAAGAATACCCTTAAATATGCTCTGAGCTTTTATCACTGAGCAACCAGACTGGTAAGAGAGTACGCTGTGTTGTATAATGTCACATACATGACGCGACGTAAGAAGACACCAGACCAAACCTGCAATCACAAATAACTGGCATTATTCAGTAGAACATATATCCTGTGATGTATTCTTTAGTTAGAATACAAACCAAATAGCAAATGGACATTTTCCTTGTTAAATATATGCATGTTTTATCCTAAGTCCTGAACCATGCTCCCAAACATGTGCATGCACTCATACACACACAGCCTGGCTGACAGACACAGTGGGGGATCTCTGAAAGATGCAGCATGATTCTGTTCAGTAATGAAGACAAATTTGCCATATCTTGATGTTTCCTTTCTGTCTGCTTTGATGCATTCACATCTTCACAGTTTGGTACTTGCTTACTACAATCTGTAGTAGTGGGCAGCTGAAAATATATTCTCTGCACATTGGATCTTATAAACTGCTTTTTTTAGAGTAAAACCTAGGATTACAAAATTGGTGAACAAAAGTGTGAAAATTAAGAAACACATTTAAAAAAACCCTGACATTTTCTGTTTACGTACGAGCGCCTTCAGTTCTAATCCTTGGCGAAGGCATGCTGGGCTCTCCTGTCCCCAGAGTGTTTGTGGCTATTATCCGGAATTCATATTCCATCCATGGAATTAAATCAATCACTGTAGCAGATTCCATATTTCCTTCAATATCTGATGGGTCTAAAAAAGAGATTAAATGCTTTAGAAAACAGCATTTTCCCACTTAGGTCAGCAACAGTGTGGTTGATTGTGACAAAACTTGCACTATTCTGCAACCACACAGAGAAAGCTAAAGCAAACTTGACATTGTAGATTAGGAATATCATATTTTACAAAGAGTACCCACAGCAGTGACTGGGAATCTGGAAACTATGACACTAGCTTGGATAAACCCTTATTGACATGTAAGTTTTAACTGGGTGTGAACTAGTACATGTAGTTATGAGATTTCCTTACTAATTACATATTGCAGCTGTAGAATTTCATTTTACCTACAGACAAATGCAATGAGAAATTTGTAATGCAGAAACAGTAAAATAAAAATTCATTACATGGACAGACAAGGGCTTGACATGTAGGGTTCAATCAATTGATGAAGAGAGGTTTATAAAATGTAGGCCTATTTTGGTGCACCTAATTAGTGAGCGTGTTACAACTTGCTATCTGGTTCTGATCATGAAATGTAAATGTTCCTGCAATTCCTATGAAAAGGCTTGTAATTGTCTTAAGGATAAGCTTCTTTATCATAAATAAGTGAGTAACTCATGACTGTCTGCAATTCACAGACAATAGGGGTTGTTTCTATAGCTGTCTGCGGCTATGAAAAGACAGAGGATTTTCATTTATATACAAACAAGAGTTGTTTGTCAAATTAGAGTGCTGTGTTCAGAGAAGGATGAGAACTGAGATATTCTGCACTAGAAAGGCAGTTGATTTGGAATTAAAATATAAATGCAATGCCTGCAAAAAACACAGGCAACAACAGTGTAAGCACTAGATGGTGACACCACTTCCCTCTTCCTAATGATCATTACATTTCATTCCAAAGGGAGGTCTTGAAGGAGAAAGGAACAGACTTTCCATTTTTCTTTCTACCTGACCACCATCCTCTCTCATCCTTACTCAAATTATTTTTCTGTCTAGTCATTAAAGTTATTGCAAACCTCTCTGTCATCCAAGTAGTGATACAAATTTAACATAATTTCAATGTCCTTCCTGGGATATCTGATCTCTTTATTTAATTTTACTGTCCCTCAGATTCCCAGAACCATTATTAACACTTGGCACAATGAGAATCTGAATCCCCTTAACTGGAAAGAGCAACATAAATGTAAACAACTTATTACATAATCCATTCATACATATTTCCATGCTGTGAAGTAGAATACACTTCTTTCACACAATACACTCAGTATTATGAAACCCGAGATGAATGATTTGGCTGGGAGAATAATGTTAGTAGTAATAATAACAGTATTTCCAAAAGGCAATGCCAAAGTATATTTTCTTGTTTCACACATTGAAAATTAGCAGCATTAAGTGATAGCCTAAACATTTGGTGACAGATCAATTTGGACTGTTCATCACGTTTCATTAATCTGAAAGTTAACACTGAATCAAAATAGGAGCAGCTCAGCAATTAGGTAAAAGCTTGCAGTGACGCCAGTGATGGTTAGTATGATGACTTTACCTATTTTGAGGGAATCATCTATTTAACAAAATTCCTAACTGTGGTTCAAATGAAAAAGTAATGACTTTGAAACACCAGAATAGTTACTGTCAACTTTTCAGAACTTAATAATGTATATCTTTTGTGTTAGTGTCTTTAAAAAGGAATTCAACAATCTGGATTCCTCTGTCCCACCCACCCAGCATTCTTCAGGGTAAGATTCAAAGTCTGACTGCATGTCTCAAAGACTATCCCAGTAATTCTGAGAAGCAGAGAACTTCAGAGGTGCAGAGAATTTCATCCCATCATGCCTATAAAATTGCAAGTAGGGATTCTTCCTGAGAAGTGAGAAAAGTAGTTTCAAGTCTGCTCTGAGTGAGACAGAATAAAGATCTGAAACCAACACTTATGTTAACTCTTATACCTCCATTTCCAGTTCCAATAATGCACAGCACAAACAAAACAGTACCAGTTGCCACCTGAAATTCTTCACATTTCCTTATTTTCATTAATTGAAAAGTACAGAATGAATAAGAAATAAAACTAACTTATCCTGAGAAAAGCGGAGTTAAGTCTAAAAGGATCCTCCCTCCTGCATGTATTTTTACTGAACCAAATAATCAGTTATTAGAACAGCTCCAATTTCTACATTTTTTTTAACGTTCAAAGAAATCTATTCTAAAGAAGCCATTAAACAAGATATAAGAGATAAGAATGGGCTGGGGAACCTTCTGGGTTTTTCCAAGCTCTTTGACATAAAAAATATCAGTCCTGGCTGATGGAGGCAATCATAACCAAGTGAACTTCATATACTACATAGTCTGAAAGAAAAACATGATCTGAGGCAGAAGACTATATCTAACGTTTTACTCTAAAAAATGTAAGGGATTTTCAGTTCAATATGTCAGTTTGTTTCTTATATGTCTGTAGTTTCAAGTGAAAACTTAAATGGAAGACAATCACTGGAACTATTATTATTCTTAGTATTTAGAAATGCTGAGTATGTGATATCTTAATTCCACAGGAAAGCACTTCAGTTGTAATTTATAAGGATGGGATAATGAAACACATTGATAGGAAAATTCTGTATAGCTTGTGACAATGCTATCCTTCATAAAGCATTCAGAGATACTAGTAGCCTAAAAAATATTAAAATTTATGCTTTTATGTTAAATCCTGCAAAAAATTTACATTAGCATGTCCTGTGCTCAGGTAGGTTCCTCTTTAACTGCAATTTTGTGGCACAATGATGACATCCAGTGGTTAGAAGGATAATCTTAGCCATGTTTTCTCTAGGGGTGCCAGTTTTAATGCAACTGGAACTTAGTCTGCTCCCAGGAAAAAGCAGACAATTTTACCCAGCTTTCTCCATAAAAATTACAAAAACGATGACATCCACTTTTCATCCCAATGAACTTATAAATAAATTTTTATGATTCCAGCAGTTGACGTTGAATGTTTCAGGCAACAAGGAAAGAGCCAAAAAAACAAGCAGCAACTCTGGCTGGCTCTTTTCTGTATTTCTCCATATTCAGTTCAGGACTTCAAAATGCTGGGAACAGAATTTCCCAGCAAATGCTGTTGACCAGACACTGACACTGATGGAGCAGACATCAACAGCATCCCTGGTTTCCTTCTACTGTGATTACTTTTCAATTAGTCAAACTTTCTAACAATTATACTTTAAAACTTACTATCTTTATTTCTTCTGGCATTACTCTTACCTGTTTTGGCATCTTTCCACTCTTCAGATAAAAAGGTTTTTGATTGGATAGTGTATTTAGAAATAGGACTATGATTGTCTGTTCCACGACTCCAGGTAAGTGCTACAGAAGTGTCTCTGATTTCTTCTATTCTTATACCTCCAGGGGGGCCGGGAGGACCTGGAAAAACAAAAAACAGTACAATTAACAAATTAAATGTGCTGAAAGTATTAAATTTCATCAACTTTTAATACTTTAGGGAATGATTCAGAGGAAAGCTCCTCTTGCATTTTATTACTACCAAATAAAACTTCCATGATTCTTGCCTCATCAATATTGAGATAATTTTAAGTGAAAAGATGATACTTTGAAAATGTTGCTGCTCTTTTTACCAAATAAAACTGAACTCAGGAAGAAACTCAAAAAAATTTCCTTCTCAAATTCCACCTAATGCTGACCTTATTGGGGGCCCACCTTTAATCTACACTTCTGCTTGTGCCACTTGGGCCCTGGCAGCAAGTTATGTGGAAAACCCTGTGACTTATTTTGGAGAAAAACCATACTGCAGAAGAGATTTCTATAGATCTCTTCCTATTTTTCTTGGTCTTCATATTACCCCAGTGTGGTAAACCCCTCATCATGTTCCAAGCTCCTACAAAATTCTGGTTTTGTTATTGTGCTTCTGTTTTGTATGATACACAGTTATCTGATGCATATTAACTGTTGTGTAAAAACAGATACAATGCATTAGGACTACTGAAATGTATTTTCTGCTTCAACATTCAGAGATAATAAAATGCCAACATGATTCAGATAATTATCCAACAACCTGATTGAACATATCCCAGAGAATATTAAAAACCCCAAGAGTACCATAATATATTTCTCTGCACTATTAACAGAGAAACCACAGAGAATCAAAACAAAACAAAAAAGAATGGAAGGAGATTTCTACATCAGATCTAAACACACAGTGTGCCAAATATATTTTCAGCTCCTCTTGAGCTCTTTATTTTCTCCATACAGCTGAGTCAAAGGACTCAAATGAAACCAACTGAAACAAGAGCATGTACTAGCATATGTTGCTGTTCCTTGGTTTCAATGAATATGTCCTTCAAGCAAGCAATTTCATTCCTTGGATCTCCTTTCAATGTAAGGGCTAAATACCTCACTGAACGTGGAAATGGCTTCTTACTCTTCACAAGGGACGCAGGAAGTAGAAATTGTTGTTAAGAGTTGATTTTTAAGATGAGGGTTGTTGGTTAACTCTCCATCCTGACAACATGCATATTTCGTACCCCAGCTCTAAGGACACACACATGTAAGGTTTGGTGATAGACGCATTCTCCTGCAAGACTGTTCACTTCAGAAGCCCTCAGGCGGAAGCTATGGAAAGGGTCATCACTCCCAACAACCTTCCTACCTTCTTCAAAATACACCTCTTACAGCTTCTCCCCTCCCCATCAGCTTCTGAAAATGGCATGTCTCAGGAAACACCAAGGGCCATAGGAAAAGGAAAAGGCTCCATAGGAAAGCTGATACTGGACCCAAACTAACCCCAAGGTTGGTAGTTGCTTTGGCAATGGGGCACAGTTCCACTGGGTGCAAATATAGTGGGCAGAGCCAGGTGCTGATAAGGTGGTACCAGGGACAGTGAACTGGGTGCATCCAGGTGACAAACTCCAAGCAGTCCAGCCAAGAGGGAGCTACCCACAGCACAGGCCTGAAGCACATCCAGGAGGCATTCCACATTCCAGAGCTGGAAGCAGGCACTGTAACACTGCCCAACACATGGCCACTGAGGTCTCTAGGTGCACAGAGGGGCCGCACAGTCTTCAGTGGGCTAACATCACCAGCAATTTAAACAAGATCACATAGAACAATCCATATGAACTGTTAAATTGTTTTGTGACCAGACAAAACATCTTCATGTGCCTGCAGTGACAGTGGCCTATCCTTTACTGCCCCACTGATGAGATGCTCTGGAACATAGCTCTTTTCATTCCCTGTTGTTGCCTCTTCCTTACCAATGCAGCGAAACTACAATCCCAATTTGTCATATTTCGTAAGATATTTACTCTTGGCCTGCTAAGATGCTTACACTCACAAAAATGGCAGCTGTAAGCAGAACTGTGTTCACTGCATTAGAATCTGAATTTTGAGAACAAAATGAATGCTAATTTCTTCTATAAAATAGTCTCTGAGAAACTCTAATTACTGTGTTGGAAGGGGAATCAGAAACTTGATAAAGCACTTTGCCTTTTAATTTTTAAAAGGAACTGCTTACATAATACTTTGGCTTAAGAACACATCCTACTCTTTTACTTTGCAGATCTATTCTGTAGTTTATCACTTACCATATTTGCTTTGACATTTAATCCAAATCTGATGACATTTCATGGGCTTTTAATACCCAGCAAAAAATTAAATGCAGAAATATTCAAGTGCACAACAGCCTGAGATAACAGAAGCTCAGAACCATGACACTAGTTATACTTCAGCTGCTACAGAGCTCTGTGATGTGACTTGAATGTGGGGCAAAACACAGCAGCAAGGCAACTGAATGTACAAGTTACATCAGTTCTGATTTTCAGCAAAACAGAGCATTAGCACTTCTGAATGTGTTATGCCCACAGGCATAAAAGAAAGCAAAATGCCCAAAGGACCTTAACCCATGCTATTAAAACTTCACATCGTAACAGATCTTGTAGGGTGCATACTGTATGAGCAAGAACAGCATTTTGGGAATGCAGTAACGCTTAACAGACATGACTCAGAGAAAAACTGAGAGATAAACTTAACCTCAGATGTCTTGGTTTCTGTAATTTGAAAACTCAGAATCCTTTTAATGTAGGCCTAGTATTATACACAATAATTTAATCCATACAGCTTTGAGAAGTGACTTAGAAATGTATCCAGGAGATACATTGAAATGATCCTTGAAATCTATTTTTAATAATGATTTAATAATGAACACCAAATTAAACTATCTAAATATTGCCTTCACATAAGGAAAAAACCCATAATCAAAAAATCTTTACTTCTTTTCAGGAGAACACATGCTTAGTTGGACCTCTAAATGTCTGCAACCAAATCAGCACCCTGAGTAGACTTTTAAGACTTTGCCTGTTTATGGACTTCTCCTTTTAATTTCTGCCATCCATTGATCAGAAATCACATACCCTAAACAATCAGAAACACCCTTATCTTTGTGTTTTGTCTAGGTGAAAACCAGCCACATTTCTGTATTACCTGGAGAGGCTTACCTCTTACCACAAGGTCAGCTGAAGCGGAGGAGTTGTCCACAATTGTCTGAGCAGTGCACATGTACCTCCCTGCATGCCGCAGCTGGACGTTTTTAATCAGCAGCTCACCATTGGATTTAATCTGTCACAAAAACAACACTTAGTGAAACTGGTAAACATCCCTGGGCAGCTATGTGATACCTGTCTACATATTCCTCCAAACCGACTTACAGGGTTTGCTATTTCTAAAGAGTAATTGCTTACTTAGACGATGGATCACCCTCAAACATAGATCTGATTTATAGGACAGCTGTTGAAAGTGTCCTGTGTTTCCTGAGGAGCTGCAGCTCTTTACTAGACATGAAAAAACTAGACACTTTAGTAAATGATTATTAACAAATCAACATTTCCCTCTTACTTTTTGAACCCCATATCTGAAAACTAAATTTAGTCAAGAATTTCTTCAAAACCCACAGTTATACAATTTTTCTGCACCATTACTTGCTTTTTCTTTAAACACACTGGCAGGATAGAATGTCATGGAGTCCTGTTAACAGAGCAGGATGCTGTTTGGCTGCTCCTTTTTAATCCTATAGCAGTACTTGAGCTTTTATCTCGGAGAGGCTACAAGCACAGCCTAAGCAAAGGTGCACCTAGAGCTGCCCTGTACTCCTCTGCCCTCCCTTGCTGCTGAGGTCCCTGTCAGGCTGGAGATGCTCTTCCCTGGCTCAACTCTCACTGCTCCTTGGCAAACAGCAGGATGCCAGGGAAGAAATTTACCTTTTAAAAAGGCTCATACACTGATCATCCCAGGCCCTAATCCTTCCTTAACACTCTTCACCAATGCCAAACTATTGGGAAATACTCAGCCATGTTTTCAGATGGCTATGAGGGCCACTGGCTACCTTTGGCTGTGCAGAGAGGCAAACAGAATATAGTATTTTTATCCTATGACACTTCTGAGTGACCAGATGTGCACCTGTAAACAACGAGTGGAACAGAGACTATGTGCACCACAGCTATTTCTTAATGAAAAACACGTTTTATGTGAAGAATTTAAGAGTTAAAAATAACTCACTTGAAATATTTTGCTTATCCATCCAGCCTTTTATTCCAGAAAAAGATTACTAGGCTAAATCAATGGGTTATACATGTGCTAGTCTTAAAGAGATTTCTCTAAAAACCCAAATGTTCTCAACAAAATATATCTGAACTTTCATGGGAGTAGAAGTTCAACCAAAATATTGATACATGAATTTATACCACACTATATCAACAGGGGCAACATTCAGATTTCCTAATTCACTGAAAATTGTTCAAAAATATAACTGAAACACCCTCCCCGCAAAAAAAAGAAAAAACCCAAACATTGAGATAACTCACTGCAATCCACAGATCTTTACATGCAGGAATAAAAACAATTCAGATGCAAAATGGTACATATGAAAATATATTTAGGTGCAAAGATATTTAGGTGTAAGAACTAGTGCTTTCATCATCAGAGATGCTGGGTAACAAAACAGACCTTTGAGACAATCTTGAATAGTATGGCCTGTGTGTCTGCTTTTAAACATTCAGAAGAAATGGAATAAAGCTAATACCATCCAGTTTATGTTTCCTGATTGAGAAGGATGGGGGGAGAAAGCAAGGTTAAATCTTTTCCAAATGCTCTGAAACTAGAATGAGAGCTTATAGTCTATATTTAGGAGAGATTAAAATTCACAGATAACACTACCCTTTTCCTTTCCAGACTCCAGTGAGGATTTTGGTTGCCAGCTTCAATTTCTGCTGGCATAAAATTTCAGCACAAACTGAAATGTTAGCATCAATTTTTTTAGGTCCAACATAAGAATTCACATATTTAAGAAATTACTTTGGTAAATAAATAATTTAATAAAAGAAGAATCAAGCACACATGAAAGAGAGTGCTTGACTCTAGCTAGCAATACGTCAGCTGATTGCCTTACAGGGTCAGCAAGAAAGACAGGTTACACTGTGCCTTCTCTTATTGAGTTATACAAGTGCTGCTAGCAAGGATCAAACAGATCTGCTGGATCAGTGAACAATCCAGTATTCCTGATACATTCCAGATAATTTCTCTCTTAGCTATTATTAAACTATTTCCATGTGGATATATATATATATTCACACTTTTCACTCAAGGCTAATATGGCTTTTAACTTGATTTTTCAAAGTGCATGGATCCTACAGAGATGAGGAGAATCTGGGACAGTGTCATTTCTGTGCTCATGCCTCTTCAGTTTATTCATGAGAACTCCAGTAAGACTGCTGTGGCAAAGAGCATCCTTTGAAAATCTGCTGGAGTTACTGCATAAGTGAACACTGTCTGGCTGAACACCTGACTAATCACATGTGAGCCCTACAGTGGGCTGAGCAATTCTGGCAACAGCTTCCAGGGAGAAAAAGCAGTCAGAGTGTCAGTAGCTCTATGGGGAAAAAAGAATGCAGCTACCTGATCCTCTGTCCTCTAAAAATTACAACAAAGAAGCTGTAAAAAATCAAACTCTTTGATTTTTCAGTTTCTGATTGTCATTTGGTTGTTGGTTTTTTGGGGTGCGTTGGGAGGGTTTTTTTGGGTTTTTTTTGGGTTTTTTTTGTTTTGTTTTTTTTTTTTTAAATTCTGCTCTTATTGGTTTTGGTTTTAATAAAAAAGACAAACAGTTCCCTATTTGGCCGCTGTGTATTGGTTCATTAACACTAAATGTCATCCTAGAAAGAACCACAGTGATTCTCTAATAATTACTTGCATTTTTATCTGCAAATAAACGTAAGCAAATGCTGGGCAAAGCAATAAGGTTTAGAAACAAGTTATGGGAATTCTCATCATCATATTACAACTTCAATAGCAAATGGTTGCAAATTCTTACTGGGGGTAGTACTTATTTCTATGTTAGTACTTTAATTAAAGTAATTTATTGTATTTAATAATGATGTGCCCATATACTTGCCCAAACAATAATTTCCCTTATGGAAACTTGGTCTTAAACCTAAATAATGAAAAACAGATTGAAAAATGTAACATAATTTTAAAAATCATCAAAAAAATCATAGATACAGTATTGTATCTTGTTGCTTCAGAAGCTCTCCTGGAGCAAGCCTTCATGCAGTTGGTAATGAAGCTATCCATACCTCAGAAGAAGCCGAAGTTCTTGGTGGTAAGAGAAGAGCTTACCAAGCAAATTAAGAGCACAGGCATCAGCAAATTCTGTCCACAAATTAGATATGAATGTACTGTATGTTTTCATCCCAAAACCTCAGCTTGGCTACGCTTAAAAATGCCTTCCTTAACTCAGAGAAGACTGAATCACAGACTGGAAATAGTGATAGCAATACTCAGGGATATTCCAAGGGTATCTGTGGTTCACCACTCAGTATTTACCAAGTTTCAAGCAAATACTTGCACCGTATAAGCCCTGTATTTATGATTTAATACTGATGTCAAAAATAGCATTTTATGACCTATTTCTGAGAGACACTGGGTTTTTTTTGACCATTACCTTTGCCAGGGCACTAAATTGCCAAAAGCCATCAGAACTTGCCCCTGTACAATTAAATACCATTTACAGGAATCAAGTGTTTTGACTGAAAACAGTGTCTTATCCACTTTTGTTGGGCCTTCAGAGACAATAAAGGAACTTCAATAAAGGAACAATATAAGACTTCCAAGCCCAAAAAATAAGAAAGTTAACTTGGCAGAAATAGAAGAACCTGGTAAGCAGAGTGGTTTTTTAAATTCAGGTACTAAAATTAGACATCTGAGCTTCAGCATTGTTTAATACACAGTAGATGTAAAATGGTAAGAGAATCAATAAGAAGTAATCCAGAAGAGATGGGATTCTTGGTGATGAGATCAGTTTGTCCAAGCTAGAAATAAGATTAAATACCTTTTTCTACTATGTGTACCCAGAATTATTAACTCTAAATGAGCTCACATGAATTGGTTTGATCCTGCCAGTAAAGAATTAGTTGAGTGGTTGCTAAAACCAGAACAGATAATCCAACAGCTGTTGAGGTAAGTTAATGTAAATGTGACTATAGATGTTTTCTTGCTATTGACATCAGAGACATAGAGACAACACCCCCAGTGCAACACCACTGTCTTAATCCTATTCACCTGAGACCTTCTTTTGCTGTATAAGCCACAGTTATAGATAAATAAAAAAACTCAGCAGGATAATGATGACAGACAGTCATTCCCACTAAAGAATCTTTTCCTTCAGTGAGCTATATTTATATGTAAAGGATATACAATGTTAATTCTACACTTGAGTTGTGGACCGGGAATTATTTCCAACAAATGTATTATTATTCTTCTCCATTCAGCATACCACTGAAAATTCCTGAGGACATTGTGCTTTGTACCCGCATCCCTTTGGTAATGGGGCTTGTTATATCACTTACAACAGCAGAAAAAGCCTAGGTACTTGCTCACTTATGCTCATGGCTCACAGCTTTATGGCTGATGACAAAAATTCACAATACACTGCAAACTACATTTCTCTTAGTAGTGTTCACAGCTGGTTTTCTTAGCTTCTGCCACCTAACTACAGATGGTACATGAATTTTGGTAGCCTCATCAGTCTCACAAGCACAGTCAAGTGCTTTTGCAGAGTATTTTTTAATTCTAGCAGAGAAGTTGGCAGATCTTCTAAACTAATTACAATTCTTTGTGCTGTAAGTAGAACACATTTCCTCAAAGGCTTCTGCCAGAGCAAACTGCTTGTTGGCTTCACCCTCAGCATTATATCTTCTGCTTTCCTTCCCCTCCTTGCTCCTAACCACTGACTCCATCCATCACATTCCATGCTCACTAAGTTGTTATTATTAGGCCATTGCCTCTAAATACTCCTCCAAACCTACCCAAAATTGGGTAGCTTTGGGAGTAATACTCAGAGTCACTTTTTGCTCACTCATGTCTAAAGCACCGCCCTAATGCATCAAGGCACGGAAAACAGCTGCATTGAGACAGTACCTTGAGAGTCCTGGAATTCTCTTCCATAAAAACCCAGTAAGCAGTTGATTTGGTTGGTCATGCTCCATCAACAATCACCTGCCACCTTAATACATTCAAAAACTGTACTAAATGAGCTCACTACAACTCCGGCTTTGTTCTAGCCCATAAATAACCTCTTCTTCCTAATCAGCGCGTAACTGAGCTTTCCTATTTTGATTTCAACAACCAGGTGACCTCTTCATTAGGTGAGGGAAAGGCTGTGGATGTTTTCTGATGGACTCTAGGAAAGCCTTTGACACCATTTGCCACAGCATTATCCTGGAGAAATTGGTTTCCTATGGCTTGGATGGGTGGATTGTTGCGGGGAAAGAAAATGGTCTGGATGGCCAGGCCCAGAGCATGGTGGTGAGTGGAGTTATATCCAGCTGGCATCTGGGCATCAGTGGGGTACTCCAGGGCTCAGTACTGAGGCCAGTCCTGTTTAATATCTTTACTGACAATCTGAATGAGGGGATCAAGAGCATGCTCAGTGAGTTAGGCAGTGGTATTGATCTGGTGGAGGGCAAGCAAGGCTCTGCAGAGGGATCTGGACAGGCTGGATCAATGAGCCAAGGCCAATCGTATGAGGTCAAGGCCAGGTGCAGGTCCTACACTTGGGTCACAACCCCAGGCAGTGCCACAGGATGTGGGAAGAGTGGCAGCAAAGTGGCCTGGTGGAAAAGGACCTGGAGGTGCTGGTTGATAGCAGCTGATCATAAGTGTGCTCAGGTGGCCAAGGCCAATGGCATCCTGGCCTATATCTGAAAAAGTGTTGCCAGCAGGAAAAGGGCAGTGGTTGTCACTCTGCACTTGACACTGCTGAGGAGCCACTTCAAGTACTGTGTTCAGTTTTGGGTCCCTCACAGCAAGAAAGACATCAGGGTGCTGCAGCAGGTCCAGAGAGGGGCAGTGAGGCTGGTGAAGGCGCTGGAGCACAGGTGTGACGAGGAGCAGCTGAAGGAACTGGGGGCGTTCAGCCTGGAGCAGAGGTTGAGGTGGGACCTTATCACTCTTCACCCAAAGTAGTGAGGTGGGGTTGGTCTCTTCTCTCAAATAACAAGGGAAAAATTTCTCCATGGAAAAGGCTGTCAGGTGTTGGAACAGGTCAGTCTGGGAAGTGTCTGAATTATCAAACCCTGGAGGCATTTAGACCTGTAGGTGTGGCACTTAGAGACACAGTTTAGAGGTGGACTTCACAGTGCTGGGTTAACAGTCAGACTTGGTTTTCTTACAGATCTTTTCATCCTAAACTGTTCTATGATTCTCTAATTCTTCAGTTCTTTTGAACTTTCTATTAATTTCTTGGTCTACACCTGGAGCAAGGCTAAACACTCTGCAAGGAGGATTACCAGGGAAAGCAATGAAGAAAACTGGAAATTAAAATCCTTGTATATTTTCTGCTGCAGGTAACAGTAGAATCATAGAATCATAGAATAGTTTGGGTTGGAATATAGATTTCTACAATAAAACTAACTGTCTCCATAGCAATCTGTTGAAGCAGGAGCATGCAGTAGAATAACTTTGTCTATCCATGTCAGCCAACAAACTGCAACTTAAAAAACCGTACAAAAAACAGGCAGCTGTAAATCTTTTCTAATATGACTTTTATATTTCAGCCTGTTCTTTGTTGTTTATAAACTCATCAGTTTTGGAGAAGAAACAAACAAAGTGTTTTGGCAAACACTGTCTCCAATCTAGAATTCATCTCACCACTTTCAGAAATTTGCAGTGGGAATTTTGGTATCTGGACCAATCACCTTTAAAAATTAAATAAAGAAACAGGCTCTTCCATTTGTGTTGCACTCATTTAAGTGTGAAAAGTACCTGCCTGGCAGTGTATATCCAGAATATTATGTGTCATTCTAGAACACTGTAAAGCTTTTTGTACTTCAAAGAGAGATAAAGTAAGACGAATAATATTTGCATAAGGAAAACGCAAGCTTTTCAGTATTCAGAGAAGTCTACACTACTGCAGGTTAAGCACAAGATAGCTGCAGGGACAGAGGTGGTTATGCACACACACCTTGGATTCAGAAGCTACTTCAAAGCTGAATAGAGCCTGAGCTGTGGGTCCTGCAAGTTTTATGCTGAATGTCTTTGTCTGCCTTTGCGCCATGTCCCTGCACCTATGAACACTGGAAAGAACACTGCAAACTGAGAATTCACACTTCAGAGTCAGTGCGGACTCAGCAGGTTTTGCTTCCTGCTCTGTAGCACTCATGACACTGAGGTGTGTCAGCCTCAGCTTGAGAAATGCCCCTTTATATGAGAAAATGTGAGGAGATAGCAAGTCAGTTGTCTCTATGACTAAACTCATCTCCTGGCTTTACTGTATCTATCACCACTTACTCTTTTTTGAATACTTAAAGAAGAAAGCTTTTTGCAAGAATGTCAACTTCCTGAACACTTGTACAGCAATTCAATTTAACTTATTAAAGATAAAATGATGATAAAACTATCAGGGTTTCAGGTTCACTGCTATCAATTAAGACAACTAATAAATAAGGTAGCAAACAGAAATACTGATGATATGGGAAGCTGTTTAAAATGCATTTGTGTCATTATGTCATTAAGACAACTACAGCCTAAATTTGAACTCTTCTTAAGCCTACGTACAAGTTTCTGACTTGAACCAGTTAAATTATGGAGTTCCTTTTCCTGACTATCCATATGAATAGGCTAGTGGGACTCAAAAGTATAAAAAAATACTCTTTTTTTGTAATGAACTTAAAGGAATATTCCTTTTTGGATACTTTATGTATTTTTAAATATAAACATCTTAAAAGTAATCTTTTCAATCTTTAAAAATATATGACAAAAACCAGATCTATAAATAACAAACAAACATTAGAGTTTTCCAGATTACTTGAAGAGCTGTATCTTTTTGGGACTTGAAAAGATGTGTAAATGTTTAGTTCCTCAATCAAATAATCAGAGTAATAACTAGATATAAACTTGAAAGTAATCTATTAAATAGTAAGATTTTGAAGACTCCATTTGACTCTTTGGAAGCTAACCAATTCTTTTTTTTTTTTTTTTCCCTTTACATACTGCTGTCACAGGAAATGAAAACAGAACTGACAAATGTCCTTTTGAGAAATTAGTATTAGTATTAATGTAATGCAAATTAGCTTTGCCTTCAGCAATGATGGAGATACCAAAGCTTGCATGTAAAGAAAAAAGAATTATGCAGGTGTTTACCTGATTTTTATTAGCATTTCATTATGTCTATATGACAATAATAATAGTATTATTTTGAGAACTGAAATTACTCTGGCTCTATCAAGTTTCAGCAACTTGATCTGCATAGTCACATAAATTAATAGTGATGTTATCAGAGGGATAGATGAGGATCCCTCATCAACAGGAAATTACGCACATGCTTCATATACCCAGTAACCTTAATATTCACAGTGCAGTATCTTTTTCTCTTGCGTTTGTGAAGTGCTGGTGAGCACTTTTCAAGCTCAGCAGCTCGGGCTGCTGCTGTCAAGTGTAAACCAGCTCACTCTTTACATCCAGGAGAGCCTGAGCAAACCTGCCACCCAGTGACTTCAGCCCAGAATTGCCAGGGAGAGGGAAACTGGCAGGAGAAAAGAGAAAATCCCTTTGCTTGCCAGGAAGGAGAAAAACCCTTAATGCTACAATAGAATAACAAATGAAGAGAAGAGAAATACAGAAACTACATATTTGTCTTAATTATATCCTACATAAACCATTGCATTAGATTTGCTGAATTTGTTAAAAATTCTGCATTTGTTATTACTTAAGCACTGAACCACCTAATACCTACAAATGCAGACCTCAAATGCAATCCTACTGTCTCCTCTTTCCCAGATAAAGACCAAGGTACCTGTGGAAGAGTAACAAGGACTATTTGCACTTGCTTTGCATTTGAAAGCCCAGAATTAAGGCTTAGGAATGCAAAACTAGAAGATGCCTCTGCTAAAAGAATTTCTACCAGTTTTGACAGATCAAATGCAAAACAAACCAAGAAATATCCTTCAGGAGGAAGGTTATCCTTCAGGGTATCCTGAAGTAAATTAACTGGTAACAAATTCATTAACTGATAATAAATTAATTGACAAACTACTTAAAGGTCTAAGTGAATTAAGAGTTCTTCATCTTTTGAATCCTGTGGAGTATCCATCCCTACCTCTACTGAAAAAGGAAACATTCCAGCACAAGATTCAACACTCACATGAAGAGAAGAACCTCATTCCCTCCCTCTGCAGACCACAGAAAGTTTGTAGAGATCAAGGTAGTCTAGAAAAGTTAGGGTTATTTGGTTTCGAAATTAAGCACTTCAATAAAGGACATAAAATACTGAGGAGATAATCAGAATTTGAGATCAGGAGTCCAGGACCACTGGCCATCTGGAAGATGAAAGAGGTAGCTGGAAACTAAATTGTCTATCTTCTAAGAGATTACACATTTTCAGAAGGCCTTATTTGGTCCCACATTTGTCAATTTGAAGTGCTTTGCTAAAAAGTGCCTTAAAAGCAGGATTAAATTTCAGAATTAATTTCCCCTAAAGGAAAAAAAATAATTCCAGTTTACTTCTATTTTCATTATTTAGAGGAAACCTCAAAAGTGTGTATCAGTGATATAGAATTTTTTGCTCAACATGTTCAACACATGACCCACAGATGGAGTGCTTTCTCTTGCACTACAGATAAAGCCATTTTTACCTTCCTTCCACACCAAAATAACCAATTCATTAACACTTTCAACCTGCTTTTCTGTTCTATGGGACAAATTACTTTGTGTGACAACTGTCAGGTAGCTTAAAGCAATCAACTAAATAAAATCTGACACAGACTAATTTTATTTGATCTTTCACAAGGAGTAGGTTTACTGGGGCTTTACTCTTTAAGCTCTTGTCTGACACTCAGACTCATTCCAGTCTTTATCTAAGGACAAACTAATACAATCAAGGAGGCAATTCAAGCTTTTCCAAGGTATTCCTATGCATCAAGTACTCTACAGGAGTGTAAACACAGACCTATCACAAGTGTGACTTAATAGCCATTTGCAGGAAATGTTTTGAAAGATGCCAGTGCACTGGAGAATAACTACATACTTACTCATTCCTGAGGCAACACAAAATACACTGCAGACTGCTTACCACCCTGCTACTGAGTGTGGACACCGCCTGTCAGGCTATGCAGAAAGGAGGGTATATCTTTGGGTTTGAATGTTTATCAGCTGATCTTACCATACTTCTACTGGCTTCCTGGACAAGAACATGCTCTCTCACTGAAAGGGAGCAATGTGGCTTCTTAACTACATCTTACAACTCAGCAAAGGAGAAGGTTGAGGCAACTCTTGACTCCTCAAAGGGCTGTTTTGTTCCAAATCAGACTAAAATAGTTACACTTTCAACATATTTTCACATAGAGATAAACAGATACTGAAAGCAAAAACAGGAATCTCTTGGTCCATGGAAAATCAGATAATATTGCCAGGCTAGGAGAATGACTCTTCAGGGGGCACTGGTACATCATTTTGAACACAGAGCTAAAACTAAATGTGGTCCCTGGTGTTCCCAGACACCACAACTACCATCAGCAACTATTTCTCTCCATACCCACTGATTCTCTTGGGAGCACAAAAAAAAAAAAAAAAAGTATCTAAATATGAGAATTTTTGAATATTTTAAATCCAGACTAGCAGAATATTTACACAAGCAGGCAGCCACTTGGAGATTGCTGAATATTAGGCAAATCAGCAGGTGATTAGACTTAACAAGAAAGGATTTCTAATAGAGATATTAATTTTAAATAAAACTCATAGAAGACTCTAAAAACATAACTATACATGCAAATACGAAGGAACTAGGATTGTTCTACATGCCAAAATGAGTATCTTTGTATTAACTTGTTTAGCCTTCTCATAAACTGCTCTTCCTCAGTGTTTACCAACTGTTTGACTCCTACCCACCATCTGGCCCAGTTTCGTGCCAAATTCCAGAAATACTGATAATAAAAACATGGGTAAATAAAAATTAATGCATATGCAAAATTTTTTGAGGTAATTTACACCCTGTTTACAATCAGGCTATCTACCTTAACAGCTATTTTCAGTAATAATCTGAGGTACCAAAATACTTACATCAATTTAGATATCTGATTTCAGGTATCTGCCTGCAAGTGTCTATGTGTCTGTAAGGTATCTGAATTGTAATTCTATTTGATGTTCTTGGCCTACTGGACCTGAACCGACACAGAAAAGACAACTACTCACAACAAAGAAAACTAGGCTTTCATGTATTAAATAAGGTTCTATAAAATCTTACCATAACATTCCGCTCATAATGTTCATGTTCTTTCTCAAAATCTATTACAAAGCCATTTAGAGACCAGATAAATGTCAGGTCTAATGTGGGATCATGGGATGCAATGCATTGCATGGTAGCATTCTCTCCAACGGTGACATCGACATTCAATGGAGCTAAAGTAATTCTTGTAGCTTCTGTGAAGTTAATGGCAAACATGAAGAATTCCAATAAATAAATATTTATTAAAATATAAGCTCAGCTTCATAACTCTTTGATCATACATTAAAACACTGCCTCAAAGTCTAGTTCACGTTATTCACACAACTACATTTCAAAGGACCAAACTGAAGACAATAAAGAAAGCATTTTATAACTAAAATAGCTGGCTTCTCTTTAGCTCTTTAAATCTCTGAATCACATTACAACTATTTTTATTCCTTGACTCTGTCTCAAGTAGAAAGAAGACACAGGATGAGTCCTACGTGACTCGTTTCAATTATAGTATTTCCTATGTTTTAAAACTTGTCTCTGTAATGAATGAAAAGTTCTACTTGGTTGGGCCAAGTCAGATTTTCATTACAGCCTTGCAGGGATTGTGATCTTAATTTATCTATTGAGAAACAATATAATAGATGCATAACAAATTGTGTAAATAGCTACATGTGAAAAAGAAGAGAAAACAATACAAGAAAAGGAAGAAAGCACATCAGCATTGAGCTGTCATGTCAATCTAGCATGATTTCTGGAACAGAGATTAAAAACCTATTTAACAAAAGACTCTTCCACTACCAGTTGTATTTCACAGACATGGGTCTTACAGAATGCTGTTCCTGTCCTTCCTGTCTGTAGTCTACAGTTATTTAGTTATTTGACATCAGATTTAAAATACACAATTAAGGCTATCATTACTCAATCAGTAAATAAAAATACTGATAAAAGAAGGTAATTTAGAAGTGCAACCATATATATATGCCCTCATCTCACAAATGCATTTTTCTTTAACAGCAATGCTCTCTCAAACATGCTTATACCACCATCACGACAATAACAAAACCACCACCAAAACAAACTAATAAACAAACAACCAAACCAAGCCAAACCAAACCCCCTACCAAAAAAAAAAAAAAAACCAAACCAAAACCCTACAACACATTAAAATATGTCAATTTAATGGATCTTGTTTACTAATCTCTTATGGAAATATCAACCCTGAAAACTGAGATGCAGTTTTCAGGGTGATGCAAACATACCCAGTTTCAACTGAGCAATATGCTTTAAAAGCATCAATTCAGTGTTAATGAGCAATTACATTAGAAAAAGTAGTGCAATGCTGGAACAAAAATTAGTCATTTTGAACTAAGGGATTCTGCCCAAAACAAACTATTGCAATTCTGAGGCTTACCTGTCATTTCTAGAACACCAGTGCTATTGGCTTTTCCTCGGTTATTTTCTGCAAAACAGGTGTAGCGACCTTCATCCAGCTTTGTGACATTGATAATTTCCAGGCTCCCATCATCCCAGATACGTATGCTATGGAAAGTGCAAGAGAAATGAAATTCTATATTAGAAAGCAATGCTTCCTATTAGAAAGCAATGCTTCCTGTAGAACTGTGGTAATTGAGAACAAACCACAAAAATCATTTGCAAACTCACATCTAACTACTGGATTTATAAACACACCTGCAGTAAAAAATATTTAAAGAGACTGTGGATTACACTGAGACATTAGATCTAGACATCAATCTCAGACTGCTGGAGCAAGAGAATGTACTTCTCTTCACTTGTACTGATTCAAGTATTTTTCTTAGAGTTTTATGGTACAACTCAATTCTTAAATCAGACTGGGTAAAGTTGGATACCCTGCTAACTCCTTGAATCTATACTGCCAGCAACATTTTGGCATATTATTTTCCTGAAGTTATACATTCTCCTGTCCCTGAAGTCTGCAAAATGGAAAATCATCCTATGGGATAGACAGACATGATACATAAAGTTTACACTTTTAAGGCTTAAAGTGTTCACTGACAGTCAGTACTAACCGGCTCCCATTTACAAGCAATTCTGTTCCTTTGCTCCAGGAGAATTTTGGCTTAGGAGCAGCTTTAGGCTTGCATTCAATGATTACACGTCCCCCTTTAGCTGCTAGGATTTTCTTCTTCATAGGGTTAAATTCAAAAGTAGGAGGTGAAGCTGAAAGCAAAAATTAACACAAATACTGCTGTTAGTGATTTTACTGCAAAACAGAATTTGTTTCCAACATACAATAAAAGACAGAACTATTGAATTGTTTAAAAATGTTCATTATGCAGACTAGTGAGAAAAGTACTAACGATACAGAGATGTACTTGAAGTATGTGCTGATCTACAAGAGAAATGAAAAATCATTACGTAGTTTTGTGCTGTGTTACCCTAGAGGTTTCTTTCTACTGATTTCTGAACTTTCATCTGAGTTTAATCTAACAAGATCAAAGTCCACTGAAAGTTCCTCCCTTTCAAAAGGCCTTTTGATCAGCCCTAATAAAATTCAGATTCCTGGAGATAAATTTCTTTAACAAGTTGCTCACTCAATCATAATTCCAAAGAATAGTTGGGTTTACTTTTCAGTGGTTTTAACCCTCTCTACAAACTAAAATTGCACCCCTCTTATTCTTTGTGGTTTTCTGTTTGGCCAGCTGGCTGTAGGTGCAGTCTCAGATGTACAACAGTATTGAGATGTGACTGTCATAAGCACCACATTTATGTCTCTGAGGTCAGATCTTTGCTTACTATTTTTCTTTATTTGAAACCAAATGAAAGAAAATAAAGCTTTTCATTATTTTGCATCTTGGCATATCAGCAAGTTAATTATGCCAGCAAGTGTGTGCACAGCCTGAGGAAAAAAGGCTATTGTTTAATTACAAAAGTACAGAGCAAAACTCTGACCAATATCCAAATATTACCAACAATGAATTTTGAAAACACACATTTAAAAAGTGCTCATTTTGTGTAAACCAAGCTGGTAGTGAGTACATAGTAATGGAATAACAGTGTAGATTGAAGCACTGTTGTGCATGGGTTGGGAAAACCAAGAATAGTTTAGTTCTTGGGAAAGTCTGAAGGCAAGAAAGAACAGCAACTACCACAGGGAAATTTAGAAAAATATGTCACACAGTCAGTGTGTCTGCTCTAATGAAATCAGTAAAAATGTCAGAAATTGTTTAAAGGCTGAGAACTTTGGATCTGAGAGTCAAATTTTCAACAGGAGGCTCCTCAGGAAAACACAGTGGACTCATAACTACATCAAGCCATCAAATGGCACAGCTATCTGTGGGTAAAACCAGACATTGTGACTTCAGTGTAAGGGGTTGCAGAAAACAAAATCAAAGGGGAGAACAAAAATGAAGAGCTTCAAAAGCCAGGTAAGTGGAAAGCAGATTTTGCATCACAGAGGAGTAATCATATGTGAGCAAAAATTAAAATGCTTCTTAACCAGTTTTATGAGCTAAAAAACTTAGGCTGCAACTCATAACTCTATGTTATGCTTCATATAACATCAGCACTATCAGTTCCTTTGAGGGGGAACATTAGGAAACAAGCACCATAAATACAAACAGAAAACATGCCCCACAAGTTGGTAAATTTATTCCTCAAGTTGTTGTCAAAAACCAGCTAGAGAGTTCAAATAAACCGCATCTCACCTAGATTGAGTGAGAGTTCTTAGCTTCATCCTCACAGGAATCTGTTACCAAACAGTACTTGCAAATATAACTGCTATCTTACTCAAGCCTGAAATAGTAAATAGAAAAATAATCCCACTGACCCACAATCTTCAGTTCAGCATTTGCATAAATAATTCCATACATGTTTTCTGCTATACACTGGTACATGCCGGCATCGTCAAAGGTCAGACTTTGCATTCTTAGTTCACCTTTCCGGAACTAAAACACAGAATCAATAAAATAACAAGATATTAAGACATTAACATAAACTACATAAGCTGAAGAATCCACACCCATCCAAATTTTTTTCTTTTTTCCTTTCTCAGTAAGATTGGGTTCACCTTTTTCTAAAGAAAGAGTCATTGCAATTCAATATCTAAGTTTCTGGGAAAGTTCTAGTTGAGTGTCAGTAGAGAAATTTACTCTCCAATCCCCTGTTATCATATCAATGCACACTACTGATTCAGAAATAAGAAACAAGGAATTAAATTAATTTTATGCACATAAATTTTGTTATGCCATGCTCACTCATCAGTGCTTTCTGTTGTTACATAATTTTATAACAGCAAAAAGTCAAAGCAAGTCCCGGTGAGGTAGGAATTTTTCAGAAGATTCCTCTGAGAGATAATAAACTATTTTGGTTTAAATGTAAAAAAGCAAAAATCAGTAAATCAAAGTAAGGTAGTTAAGGTGGGGTATTTTGTAAATGTAGATGGCAATCACTTTTTGAAAGATCATGTTAATGTGTTCTGTTTTCTTGAGAAAATTAAGCTGAAAGCTTTAACTCTTGTATCTAAGTGCTTTGGAGTGCATGGGGCAGTGGAAGATTAGGAGAACAGTACTTAGTTGAAAAGAGAACAGATTAAGAGAAGCATATTTTCTGACTATTTTATGTGAAAATGTTTTAATCAGATTTTATACAAGGAATCTTTGTTGTGCTCTAAATGAAAGGTCTAATTACAAGTTATCTGATTTAGAAACAAATTATACTTTCAAGGCAATTAACATTTCTGCAGTCTTTCATTTGGAAATCATCTTATCATCATAGTAACACACAGCATAATCTTCTGGTGTACTACTGGAGCCCTGCACACTGTGTTCTGCAATCCAGTATGCAGATTTTGTTAGTGAAAGCCAAGTTCAGTGGGGAACAGCAAGTAACTCACTTGTTAAAATATTTGTTTGCAATAACCACCAAAGCTAGAAAAGAAGCATTGTTTTTCCTGGTTTAAGCCACCTCCATATAGCAGATGGTGATATCCCTACTCTGTCTCCAACATCATACATTCTTCTTAAGACATACAGTCAAAAACCAATCTGCCTCATTGTCTGTTTTGTTTGTTTGCTACGAGTCACAGCTCAGCAGATGCAGAGCTGCACTGTGCCCTCGTATTCTCTTGGTTTTTTAATGGCTTTTCATTTAGTGTAAGCACTACACTTTGAATACACTGTTGGAATGCTTGATAAGGTTTTTCCCAGAGAAGTTGTGGATCTTCCATCCCTGGAATTGTTGAAGGGCAGGCTAATGGAGTTCTAAGCAACCAGGGCTAGTGAAAGGTGCCCCTGTCCGCTGCTAGGGGGCTGGAACTAACAATATTTAAAGCACCTTCCAACACAAATCATTCTATGATTCCAGGATACTAGGAGAAAAAATTTACTTTGTTTAAACCAAATATTCCAATAGAATTAAATTATCAAACAGTACTTCTTTAAACTACTTTTAAACATCACCTAAACATTTGCAACACTCTTTGTCTAGAAAAAATGTGAAAAAATACAGGATAAAGATCACTGATACTTTAAAAAATAACCTATTTTCATATCTCCACTGACTTTTTTTCTTCTATTTTTAAAGACACATTCACGTTTAATATGGTAAAAAGGATTAATTTTGAAGAAAAGATGACATTCTTTACCCAGAGTGAAGAGCATTTACTTAAAAAGGCCTAGAGAAAAAGGGGTCTCTACCTCCTAAACATGTGGTCAAAATGAAGTTGGTAAGTCAAAGCTGAATACTAAAAAGCCTGAAGAAATAAGAGAAGATTGAGATGAAACTTTTAAAAATAGATTTTAATGCCTCATGCAAGTGGCATCAGGAAATATTTAGATCATTATAATTAATTTTCCTTTAACCTTTACTAATGCATGTTTCAAAACACTGTTTCCACTCAAGCCAGTGTTACCTACAGCAATACACTCACCGAGGCACCATTCTTCAGCCACCTAATTGTTGGAATAGGCTTGCCCGTAGCTACACAAGGCCAGTACAGGTCACTGCCTATATCCCTTTCTGTGTCATTGATATGTTCTACCCACTCAGGAGCAGCTGCAGAATAAAATACATGATGTATTGTAAATATAGCACATACATATTTAATTAGCATTATGTTGCATTAATTCCACTGCTTTTTCCATGATACTTAAACAGGAAACTCAAAGTAATGATGATAACTCAGCAATGCACCGGCAGAAAAAAGAAGTTCTTGTCTTACTACATAGATTCAGAAAAGCCTCCAACTATTTTTTATGAGAAGAAAATATGGAATTGAAATAATGGTTCCTGAAAAACAGAAGACAAGGTATCACTACTTATATTGATCTGTAGATTATTCTGTGTGAAAATTACTCAGTAGCACTATGAAAATGATGGGTAAATGACATGAAATTGTGCAAAACGTACTGAAAGGATCTCCAAGAAATTATTCTCTTGGTGCAAACACCATATGTAAGAAATTAATACTGAAACAGCCCAGCATATTTGCTTTTGCTATATTTTACTAGCAGTTTACTAGCTTTACTTATTATAAGCAGTAATAACCTTGTCACACTAATTCTGAGTTTGATCTTCTGTAGTTCTAGCACTCAGCCAAGGATCTTAACTCAGATCTTCTGCACAACCAGTGAAAGAGACATAAATCTTCTGAGGGTGCTTCAGATACTATGTGTGACCTTTTAATATCATGGCTTTATGGCATAAACCTCAGACAAGAAGCCAAGTTACTTGGGATAATTTCATTATGAGCAGTAAGATATCATTTTCAGCTATCTAATTTAACCAAATGCAAAAAGGGAAGTGAGGGAGGATGAAGGAATGAAGAACTGTGCATAGCTAATAAGATAGAGTGCTAAGACAGAAAACACAAAATAAGAAAACAAGAAATCCTAACAAACCTCATGGTCTCTTTTTCTTCCAGAAGTCCTTTCACTTCAAGTACTGTAAATTGATTTAATTTACATTATGCATAACAGGTAACACAGAACTGTCATATAGTATATACCAAAGTGTATATACCAGCTATCCAACCAGACAATCAATACATAAATATCATGCCTGCATTTTAATACAAGAATTTTGATTCTACTCTATCAACTTGAACAGCAGTGTATGAGGAATCAACACAGACATCAACTGTGAAAACAGACATTTCTAACCTAAGTAAAGGCAACACAGATCATCAAGAAAAAAACTGTTCTTCCTACCTTGTACATAAACTCTTGCTTGGTGTTTATCTTTTCCTTTATAGTTTTCAGCTTCACACTCATAAAGCCCTTCATCTTCATACTGAATATTGAAGATCTTAAGAACTGCACCAGACATGCTTATCTCAGCAGAGGCTGGCAAGGGTTCAAGGTATTTACTCCATCTGAGCTCAGGAACCGGACTTGAAAAGATAAAGTAAAAATGATTGTGTTCAAGAACTGGCAGTTAAACTGCAGACTACAAAAAGAGCATTTGATAATGAAATATGTATTTTCATTCCCCGAAATATGAAAGCAATTCATGCTGTACAATAACTAAAACACACTTACTTTCCAAGAGCAAAACACTCCAGTGTCACGTTTTGTCCCAAGAGAGCGTACGTGTCCTTGAACTTCACCTTGATATCAGCAGGATACACTTTTGCTCCTAATATGAAAAAAAAGATTCTAAGAAAAGGCATGTCAGAAAGTTATAGAGCTACTAAAATTTACACAGTTCAATAAAACTTTTCTTAAAATGCCAGACAAAATTCTTCTTTAAACTGCAACAGCCTGTCAATTCATAAAGTCTGACTAAGCATTGAACTTTTACTAGCAAAGCATACGTGTTTTACTTAGCAACTAGTTATCTTTCTCTGGATGAGTAATCCCAACATTTTTAACAAAATTTCTAATTGCTTTTAAAGCAGGATGATGTACTCTATGTGTGGGTAGACAAAAACCTGAGTCTGTTTTTTCACATGTTTTATACTGGATAGAATATCTTGAATTATTTTGAATTTAGGCTCAATTTTATTTCAGTAAGGGTATGAAGGAACTAGAGCAAGCACATCTACAGTTTAATGAGTGCAAAGGGATGTCAAATCTCCCTACTAGCAATCCCTGTAGGAACCCTCTTGTTCCTACAGGGAACTCCCATCAGTTCTAGATGAAGAAGGCAGTGTGAATACTGGAATATTCGGTCAAAGATCAATAATTTGAAATTACATTAATTCAATCAATAATATGGAAAATTGTACAGATAAAAGAGTCACTGAAAAACTGATGATCAGTTTATGAGAACCTAGTGACTGACAGTCTGAAGAGGCAAAAACTAATTTGGTTCCTATTTAGAAACCATGCAGTTCCCCTGAAGAAATGGCATAAAATAATCCAGTAACACAAAGCCACAGAGGTGCCTTAGGAGATTGACTGAGAGACACAAAGCTCCCAGGACTTTCACCAGCCCTGTCACTATTTTGGATGGGAAATTTCATCAGGATAAAAGGATTTTCCTCTTTCACGAGGGATTTTCTGGGGGAAAAGAAGTAAATCCTGAAGCTGTTCATCAGCATTTACATGAAGTTTCTACTTTTCAGTCATACTCCTTTGAACCAATGCCAAGACTAGAAAAGATATTGAAGATAATGGGATGAGGGGCTTATCACATAAAAGAAATGGGGGTTGTGGGGATAAGAATTCTGTTCTCAATGATGTGAAAGGAAATGTGTGAATTAATCAATGGAGATTTCTTTCACAAAGTTTTCACTGTGAATAGGAATGATTTGTACCTCTGCATCTGAAACACCGAGTAACATTGTTCAATAGCCATTATAACTTGCCATATAATTCTCCTTACGAAAATGAAAGTAGGTATGAATTAACAAAATTACAATACAAACAGTTAAAATGCTGTTCATAGTATTTCCAATAAATACTTACGATCAGATTGAGGAATAAGTGGAATAAATTTACTGAATACACTCTTTGTTATGGAAGGGCTGGACACAAAACATGAATAATTGCCCTTATCTGATGCTTCCACATTTGCAATGTAGAGATTGCCGTTCGTCTGTGACACAAATCGTCGTTTGTCCAAAGCAATGAACACTGGGAACTCATTTAGAAGCCAGCGATAACTGAGGTCATCTGGAGGAAAATACTTCAGTCAATATTAAAACCCAACATTATCAGCTATTTAAACCACAGAATACTGTCTGTATAGAAATCACTTGAGTCTAATTTCTAGGTTATAGATCTTTTCTTCAGAGAGGCAGCTATGCAGACAGATTTATGCATGTCTCAGCTCATTCCTGTCTACAGTGAACACTGGGGCACTGCTGCTGTCAGTGCAGGTTACTGGGGACCTGGATACAGTGTGCACACCTTGCCCTGGGCACAACCATCCCACAGGAACTGACCAGGATGGGATGAGAGAGGCAGCTGGGTCTTGACCTCATGCAACTGAGAAGCTGGGAACTGCTCAGCTGTCTTGTGATTTAGACAAAACCTTAGAATATTTTATCTAGTAACATGTCTTCATTCTTCAGTTCCTTACAATGCTTAAACTGAGCATGAAAAGTAAATCATTATTCCATTTTACAAGGTAAAAGAGATGCTAACAGCCAATTTCATCCCTCATGATGGAACTCCAGATGCTTAAGATTATGGGCATAATCCATGCAGAGCTCTTCAATAGCTAATGATTAGAAAAAGTCCCTTCCAGAGAATAAATAACCTCATCTCTGACCCTCTGGGGTGCTTCTGCTGTTCCATGATTTTGAGAGAAGCCCATGACCATAGCACTTGAGGTGACTTTACTAGGTGCAATGAACAGTCAATATGGTCAACAACACACATTCAAAACAGCTACCCAACCTAAATGGTGATTCTCAAGCTGCACAAAAGTTATTGTTTAAGTGAATATAAAGGAAACTTGCAAAAAAAAAAATCAATCTTTTACTCTTCAGACATTGAAAATGAAGCACTTTGAGCTGAATTACCTGGGTAGTGATAAGGGGGTTCACAAAGAAGCACTGCCCCAACACCTTCTCGCACTTTAACCTCGTAACGTTCCTCAGGTGGAAAGGGATCCAGATCTAGTTTTTAAAAAAGCAAGGGGAGGAGAATAGGGATTTTAACTACAGTAACTTTTTATTATTATCATCCGTTTCTGTCCTGTAGCAATTAGTAGAGAAATACATCAATGCATGGCAGATAGAAACTAATGCCAGTTTTGCTTATTTTTCATTACCGATGCATTTTTTGCTGTTTTTGTCATCATAATTTTAAATACCAGGGAAAAGAAAAAAGTGATGCAGACTTTATCTCTAAGAGTAGTTAGGCTTAAAAAATTATGATGAGTGTTAAGGCACTGGATCTAAAAATTATGTACAGTATTCTCAGATGGACTAATTGATGAAGTATATGAGAGAATGTGGGTTCTGTTCCACGGTTTCAGTAAATTTGGCAACAAAACAAAATTACAGCTGGTCAAGACTTTTGAACTCTTCTAAATGGTTGTTGACATTTTTCAATCAGTTTATGCATAAGAAAAAAACTTACACTAAAGATCAGACATTTTCTCTCCTAATTTTAGCAACTCTATTCAGTTCTTTGGAAACATTGATTGTAGAAAGAAATGTTTTTGTAGGTGATCATTAAATAGGAAAAAAAGGAAGAAATACAACAGTATAAAGAAGAATGAAAGCAGGCACTTTTTAAACAGATATTCATCAGTTTCCAGCTATCTTTTAGAATCTTTTTACTATTCCTTACCTCTTTACCTATTTTAGTTTACATATTGAAACACTGTATATTAGGGTTCTGTTCAGCATAATTTCTCAGTATACTATCAACATTCAGCTCATGAAGCCAGTGAGCTGGCTGGCAGAAAGCATACCTCAGACTGTTTTGGTTCTACTTTTTTTTAATCTATTCGGTTTATTGGTTTATTTTTTTTATCCTATTGATTATTCAGCACTGACACGACTGAAGCCTGCTTTAGGTAAAATAAATATCCCATAAATGAAATGTTGATGTTTTCTTCATAAAAAAAAAGTAACAACCTGGCCTTCAATTTTTTTTTTCTAAAAGATACCCTGGCTAAATACAGACTTAGACTATATAAATGATGATATGATCCTCATCAGCTAATTACAGCTTCTGACTTTCCCTAATATTTACAGTCCCACAGTCTCACAAGTATTATCAGAAAGCAGAACTTTGTACTAAATGTCTGATCTTCTACAGCAAGGAATGAATTCTACTTATGGAGGCCAGTTAAAGACAAGAGGGGCACCAAACCCTTAGTGTCAGGGCACCTACGGCTTTGCGAATGGATCACAGAGTGTATTCCTTTTTTTTGGGATTCCTTTTTGCACCTTCTGATGATAAAATACATCTGGGGAAAAGGCAACTTAAGTCAAAATGAAACAGAAATCCCAAACACTGTCTTAAGTCTATAAAATTTTGCATTAGTCTTCATTTAGTACATCAATTTTTTGTAATTCCTGTATTTTGTGACATGCAGGTCTGCACATGTACATATCCTCTCAAGACTAGCTCATCACTGTCATAAGCTGACAGAAATTTCCCCCAGCAGAGTTTTTTTCACTGTAGCCTAGGAATCAGGGCATAATTTACTAGCAAGTGCTGTGCCTTCCCCCTGCAGCTGTGCTTGCCCTGCACCTCATCACCATATGCCCTCACTCAAGTCTTTCTTCTGTGACCCCTCAGGTCCTACCATGATTTTAAGAGAGTCTGGACATTATTATCTCCAGATGTGGCTCCATGAGCTTCTTCACCTCATAATTTAACAATTACACACTGGGAAGGCTGTTATGTCATGTCAGCTGAATGTAAAGAATATAAAACGCTTACAAATTTATTTTGCGTCTATCTCTGCACACTAAGGCACTTAAGATGCTGTTTTTACAGAGTAGCACAGATACAGCACACGTTAGCAGAATACACCGCAGTGTAAAACATTGGGCTAACCATAATTTTTCTATATTCTGACATAAAAAACACTTACATCCAAAACTCAGAGTGGCTTCACTGCTTCTGACAGTTCCAAAGACATTTGACACTACACAGACATATTTTCCAGCATCCCTTGATTTCTCTGGATTATTGATAACGAGTCTGCCTCCCACCATGCTGTACCGCTCCTTTGTTAAGTCAATATCCCAATTGTTGAATTTCCACCTATTAAAAAAGAAAAACAAGATGTAAGATTGGCCCCAAAAAGCAACCTGGTAAGAAAAATGATGTGAACAATAACTCATAAATTCTGAAAAACTATGCAGGAAGTTATTAATATACTTCTATACAAGTTTTAGGCTTTCCTTCAGCAAGATGCAGAGATTTGAACTCCAGAGGTCTTTGAAAAATAACAGCGTCAGTTCCTTCTTAGAGATGTGACATACTTTGTTAAAACATAGTATGTTTTAACATACTATGTTAAAACATACATAGTTTGTCTGTTCTGGCTAAGTGGTAAGAGATGCTTGAGCTGGCTGTGAATGAGCTAGCCAGTCACCAAACACATGGATTTTAAACATATCTCAAATAAATATCTAAGTTCAGATTGGATAAAAATGTCCTCTCTCTGCCCTTCTAAAGTATGAAGCAATGAGAGATTTTTTAAAACCTGCTGCAGATAATGAAAATGCTTAATAAAACGTAACATGCCAGTAAAGTCAGTGCAAAAGCTGTGGCATCCTTCATAAAAGAACTACTTACTATTGCTTCAGTAAATTGCTGGACACTCTTCCCTTATTTATGGTAAAACTCCTCAGTCAATTCACTGAATTACTGCAATTTTCACTTGAGAGATTAAGAGGGAAACTGGCGGCCCAGTTCTGACCGATTTTTACTTATTTTAAGAAATGTTAAAAAACACGGCGTGGGTACCAGTGCTCATGACTTATTTTTGTGCCTGTTACTGTGTCCACAAGAGGGAGCCTGTTACCTTAGAAAGGAACTGCCTGGCTCCTATGCGCAAATAGCACAGATGCAACTTAATTACATTTAAAGATCATAACCTTATTTCTGCATAAGTATTTTCTTTTTTCATAAGGTAAGGTTAGGCATTAGTATTTGACAATGATAATACACACACCACCTGTTCATTCACTATTGAACATATACCAAAATATGCAGAGTTCTCATTTGGAAGTGGAACTTGCTATTGTCAAAGAAATAAACAAAATAAAAAACAAAAAACAACAACAACAACAAAAAAACCCAAAACAAACCCAAAACAAAAAAAAATCAAATGAAATAGAAGAATTTTAAAGATTAAACAAATAGTATTTTGATCTTATAGAGTTCTAGAGGTATCACTTCAGTCCTGTTAGACATACTATATGTCAGTGTTAGAAAAAAAATGAATCCTTTATTCAGAAATATCTAGGTATAAATGTGCTGAGGACAGCACATCCTCCAATGAAAATGGCAGGAAGGACTTATTTACCTCTGAGATAGAAGAATTTTGACTCATAAACTGCCAGAGGGATGAGATGAAGATAACATATTGAGGTATACTAAAACTAATGCGTCAGGAAATAAGAAAAGCGGCCTTATTCTGTACTGCAATTATCATCTCATCACCTATCAGTGCTAATTGTCAGATCTGCTCCTAGACACAGAAGTTCTGGAGGTGCAATGCAATACTTTGAGTGTTTCTGCTAGTTCAGATTGTGCTGAGCCCACAATAGATAAAGAAGAAGGTAAACATTTATTTAGAACCTGTAATCATCTATAGATGGTGTGTTTACAGTCTTGCAGACAGAGCTGGGGGAGACTCTGGACCAACTGGAAGGGATGGGGAAATATAGCAAAAGGCATAAAATCTTAGCATATGTAATCTCTCTACGCTTTCCAAGCATGGCAAGAGGAAGTAAATGCAACAAAATGTCATATTCTGTATGGTGCTTCTGTACAGGTAGACAACCTGCTACCAGATTTTTAAAAGCGGCAATGAAGATGAAATAAGCTGTTTTGATGGAGGAAGACCATAGTTGACCACAACACTGTAACAGATTTAAAGTAATAGCTAGCAGACTTGATTATTTTTTCTGTTCTAGAAACCAGTCTGGGAACATACGTAAGTGATTATTGGGGCAGATCATAGGGTAATTTACTGAAATGTATCTCTTTTGCTGGCAAGATATTGTGTCTGTCTTTAGTACAATTATAGCAGTTTTCTGCCTATGATCAGGTTGTAATTTAGTCACAGTCTTAATACTGATAACCTTAAGTACATTTCTCTTCACACTATGAACAGATAATGGCTGACAAACTCATATTAATGTACAACAAATCATTGCTTTCTACAATAATATAATTACTGCGAAAGAAGTCCTGTGAGAATCTGTATTAAAACTAGCTGAAATGTTTTTTCAGAATGAAGCTTTTTATGTCTTAGTAGCATAGATGACACATTTTTGACCACTGCCCTGCAACACAGAGGATGCAAAACCAACATGGGATGTAGAATATCCATGTCCAACAATCAGTACTTCTCCTATCAAAGCAAAATATAATAAAAAAGCCATTCAGAATCAAAAAGAACAAAGACTCAAATCTACACTAACCTCAGCCTAAGCTGGAAAGATAGTCTTTCAATTTTTTAAAGGTCACTTTTCTTTTTAAATTCACATATGAAGCAGTATTTCTTTCAGAATCTGAAAATATTTAACGCAATATAGTGTTTTAAAACTGATTAGACATTTTGGCAAATTGAATCAAGGTTGAGTCTCACTCAAAAATTGTGTATCTGTACTTTTTTTCCTGCCTTGAACACTTTTCTCCAACCTTTTAACACAATCATTTAATAAAACAATCTGAAATAGCTGCTGAATAAAATATGCAAGATTTGTAAATCAAAACAGTAGGTATTACCTGTAAGTAGGAAAAGGAACTGCTCGAGCTCTGCAGTTCATTGAAACTTGTCCATCTGAAGATTCTTCTGGATAGATGGTATCAATAGGTTGCTCCTCAAAAACGGGTCCATAACCTTTGTTTCCTTCTTCTGAAAACAGAATAGAGTTACAAATTAATCACTTTTTAACTAGCAGTCAAAGTGAAGACAAATTTGCATCACACATTCAAGAATCAAAATGTGAAGGCAAAACAGTGAGTCACTCAAAGTTAAATTCTATGTGCTTCAGCAAAACTGGAGCAGTACAGGTAACAAAAATGCTGTCTGTCCTTCACTGTTTCATGCCTTCTGAGAACCAAAGTAACTCACACTTTGTTCCTCTAATACTACCTTGTGTGCCTTCTCTGATGAAATTAATTATTTGTCATGTTTAGGCCAGAAGTGGAGATAATTAGGAACTGAAGGCAAGTCCCTTAGGAGTACAGTGAGACCAACTTACTTCACAGAGACCAACAAATTCTGATCAAAAAGGTCCTCATCCAAAACAACTACCCATAGTTATTTCTGATCTTACAGACTAAACATCTCCAATGATTTTATGTATTTAGGAACAATCTTTACTACATCAGACTAAAAAGCCCTTATGCTGGGTGTCAAAACCAAAAACTACATTGTTTCCAGATCACATTGTCCTTCCTTCCTTTAGGTATGTATTAGGTTCTACACTCCAATATACAATTTTTAAAAGAGCCTACACTTAAAATAATTTCAGTTTGGACAGTCAGGCACTTAAAGGTAAATAAACATAAAACATGTTTCAACACAACCCGTATTTTTAAATCGTTATCCTTCATTTGTGGATGCTGTTGAAAAGTTGGTAGGGTCTGCCCACCCTTGCTGCACTCCCTTCTCCTTTATCTCCTTCAAGCATACAAGGTTGTTCTTTGGGGTCTAAGAAGCAAGACTAAGAGCAAAGGTGGAATGCTCTGGGACAATTATTCTCAGTAAATCCAGGATGTAACTGGGTTTTTTTTCTGTGAAAATGACATTCTAGGTACAGAATGACTGTGAGGAGGCAGTGGATGCTTCATATAGATAAAATTTTGAGACAACACAGTTGTCTAATTCTCACAGGTCTCTACTGAGACTGAAACAACCTGGACACTTGTAAGCAAATTCATGGGAGAACAAATTAATATATGATTGCTAACAGGTTCACTTTCCATTCAAGTTCAGAGCCTTGCTTCAAATCCTAGAGATGTCAGAGACTTGTAAAATGACTGCAAGAATCTTGGGAAATAATTGGGTAATACAAGGGAATAAATGGGTAATACAAGGGAAACAAATACAACAAACACAACTTCAATTAAAAAGATCCTCAGAGATGGCTGAATAATTTAAATCTAAAGCAATGGTTAAGGATGGAAATGATTTTCAAAAGCAATGGTTAAGGATGGAAAAATCCTATCATTTTGCAGTAGTATCTGTGCTGTCCATAAAAATTTGCTACATGTCTTGTAATTTAAAAAATTTTCTCAGATCAGTAAATAAACTGGCAGTTTAAAAGATGAATTTTCTTAAATCAAATTATGACTTGGTACTCAAGCCCTTAAAAGTCCTGTGTTTGGTCCTAAAACATTCTAGACTAAATCAAACAGTTTTTTTTTTTTTAGGAATCCTGTAAAAGAAGAAAGAGTCTCTCTATATATGTAAGGAATGTGAATTATACTAGTGTAAAAATACCACATATACATAAAATAGTCTTTCTGCAAATATCTTTTTTATTGTTTTTAAATGTCCTATTCATAGATGGACACTGGATTACAGTACTAGAAGAAGGCTGTTTGCAGATTAAAAGCAACTTCCCTTTCGACTTCAAATCAATGGTAAATGGTAAAAAAGTCACCATTTGCCTTGAGGACAGGAGCAGGTACATAAAGGTTACACTGTGAGATATATAGTCCCACAACTTAATTTTTAAAAACTAATTCATGTAATGAGAATTCTTTCAAAGAAGCAAAGAAGAGCAGCTAGAAAGGCAGAGCTTTTGAGTAATGGTCTGCTTTCTTTCACATTTTAAAGCACAACACAGTATAAAAATCTACATATTGCTAGACCAAAAGAAGAACTTATTTCAGACTGAAAAGGCAAGATTCACATACTTGCTCAGAGACTGGAATGACTAAGACAGAAACCTGGTGGCATGTTCTGTGCAGTTCTTAAATATGAGTACAGAATAACAACAGTCTCCAGCAGCAAATTGCCATATCATATGCAGCTGACTCTTCACCTTAGGACTCAAACAATGTTACAGAGCACTTAGGCATTTCATGGCATGCATTTTTAATGCTGCCAGCACTATTAATTATACTGAGTGAAAGCTGCTTCTCATACCTATCAAATGTACTTTATAAAGGCACTTATGCTGCAATCTATTATGAATCTGGTTTCAGGTGCCTGTCTGCGCAGAATAAGATGTGCACACTGAATTTCAGGTATGGGAAACAATAAACCTTTTATTCTCAGCCACAAGACCACACATGGACCAGTGATACGAAACAGCACATGGGAGAAAACAGAAGAGAAAGGGGCTGTGAAAAGATCTGCAAGAAATGTTCACACTTTAAGTGAAGTACCATGGCTGTGGGACAAAGTTTGGAGAGTGACAAAAGGAAGACTAAGAGTACAAGGAAAAGTATCAGCTCACTGAAGTTATGCCTACATGAAAAGGAAAAGTAGAGAAAGAAGACGAAAATGGATGTATTAGGCAAACTGAGGATGTGATGAAGAGCACATTTCCTATGTTTGGATCCTGCTTTAGACAGGAGGATGGACTATCTGACCTCTCAAAAAGTGCCCTATGTTTTGGGTAAATTTCTTGTGATTTGTATTTTAAATTGGAGCAGAAACAATCACCTGACTATTAGAGGCATTCTTCAGTGAATTCTGAAAACAAGACCCAGACCTTTCAATATTGCTAAAATGTATTAGCAAGTCTGTGAAAAGGTCAAGAAAATCTTTCCTCAACTGATGAGACTACAGATCCTGTATAAGAATCTTTCCCTCTGGAAGGTGGTCATATAATTCATTCTCCAAGTGACATTCACTAATGAGTCTTCTCCTTCTCTTTCTGTTTCCTGTACACCTATCTATTTCCCTGGTACTCAACATTACCAAAATTGACTGCCTGAGACAGTTGTTGGGTGTGAGTATTGATCTACCTGCAAGTGTTGTATCCCGTTACATATATCAACATGAGAGAGGGACAAAGATCTGTCGATGTGGTGCATGGCTGGATTAACCTTGAGTGCAAAAGGGTGCTGCACGTAAGAGCCCTGGAGTCATTCATTATCAGTTTAACTAAGTTGTCAGGCTCTGCATTAGCCTTGCAAGACCAGAAACCATTTGATATTTAGAAGTAGATATTCTGTTTTCAGTATGAGAAATGAGGACCCACCCATGTCTGAGAAGCTCATGCTCAAAAACAAGATGGTCTGCGAATGAGCCAAATATCTCTACCAGGCATGCAGGAACAGAAAATGGCACTTCCACATTTCTGAGCATTGTGATCACCAAACACATTATGATTATTTATTTATTTATGGATGTCAGACACTCAGCAATAGCATGTAATGTTCGTCTAAGATCCAAGCAGGGACAAGAGAGACAAGGTAAATAGGCATTAAGTATATTCATCCACTTCTTTTTTTGGAAGAAAATCATTATCTCTCTTTAGAAAATGTGAATAATTTTGTATGTTGTGATAAAAAGCTTTAAATAATGTAGATTCTAGCCTCCAGTTCAGAAATGCCTTTTTGAACCTACTGCTCTGGAAAATGTCCAAGCATGAATAATTTAAGGTTTGGGGGCTTGATTGTTTCTTTACTTCTCTAAATCATGTGGGAAAAGTTGTACTTGGCATTCACGGGAAGCTTATGTGCTGAAGCAGTAATGTGTTCATATTGAAAGAATTCATAACATACTGTGTCCCCATGATGGAGAAGATAGGGTAAGAGTAAACCATGAAGATGCTAAAGGCAAATCACTCTCCAAGAGCCAGTCAGCACTCAAGGTAACCACTCCAGCACTCCCACTTCATATTATATGAAAGATGAAGACTGTCTTTGGGAAAGCTGCCTCTATTTATCTGGACTCAAAGGAGCAGGAGAATAACTTCTATTTCCTATGTTCCAGGGAGGACATTGAAGAGCCCCATAGTTAATGATACAGTTTCTCCTTTACATCAAGTTTCAAGTATGAAAACCTCCAGCCCCTGGCAGAGCAAGCTCCTCCACTTGTGCCTAACAGAGTACAGTTTTCTTGTCTTCTCATACTGCCAAGAGGAATGTCAGCCAATACTAATTATCGTATTTTAAACATATTCTCATTTGTGTATTCAATATTTAAACTTTTAGGTGGTTCTTCCTCAAAAATTGAAGTGTTAGTTAAGAAGTGACTGAAGAGCCTAACATGTTGATCCCATGGGAAAGCCAGTGACCAGAAAATTAGGGATGAAGCTAAAGTGCAGTTGTTATTCTGCACAATCTCCCCACACAAGCCTTCCTGGTGCATATATCAGCAACACTCTCCGAAATTCAGCATGCTGTCTAAAAGCATCCCCAGGTACTCATCAAAATAACTGTGTTGCACTGAGAGGCTCTGCTTCTTACTGGCTTTCTTGCTTTACCAGCCTTCTCTGAAGTTTCAGTTCCTAATGATTTTTGGAACTTTAGTTGCCTAAAAAGCAGAACAGTTTAGAAATTTTTACCCCTGGACTATTGCCTCATTTTGGACATTTCAGGATAGTTTACTAGAGTGACAAGCTGCCTTTTAAGGCACGATCTGACCCAAACTCAGATACTGTCTGGCTCTGCACTACCAAATCCCAAGGTAAAAAGTAGAACATTTTATGAGAAACATATTATCAGAGGGACATTTTTCAATATTGATTCCTTTCATAGCCAAATGTAATCTACTATTCATGAAGCACAATAAAATACAGGGTCTTTGCAGTTTTTGATTAGTCTTTTGGAAGAATAAAACAAGCTGCAGCTGAAGAACAGCTTAAGAACAGCTGAATCTTTTGGTGATAGATTAGTATCCCAACTGAAGACACACGAGTTCACTGATTTACCTGGGAAGTAGTGGATAACAGAAAAGTTTGAAATTCAGACTTAGCAACAGGATATTAATCTAAAGGAGAGTCAAAGGCAACTTGGAAGTGTGTTGGAGAAATGTCAGGGGGAAATGGAGAAGAGTCAAATATTATCAGTAATAGGCATGAAATAACTTTTTTGGCAGTGGGCTGGCAATCACTGACATGTTCCCTGAGGAGTGGTTTGCTGCTCTCATTTGCCTTGCACTATTCAAAGTGCACTCTGAAAAGCAACTCTTGTAACAACTGTCTGTTCTATCAGTAAGTGGAGACCAAATTATTTATGGCTTTCTCACCAGTTTATATCTGCAAGACTACATTTCAAACACTAATTTACCTGGAAAAGAAATACTGCTCCTGTCTCATTGCAGAAGATGATCTCTGCCTTTACCTTTGATGCCTATACCTCTGATTCATAAAATCTTTGCTTCCTTTCAGTTAAGTAAGTACACATTTGCCACCAATGAGAAACGGCTAGTCAATGCAACAGTTCCCAGTTTCTGCCTCTAATTACCACAAAACAGAACTGACTAAAAAAGTCAAGGCATTTACTCCAAGGCAAACTCTAAAATTCTAAAAATGTATGTACTTCACTTTGAGAATTTTTTTAGAATTTCCTGCAGTGAGAAAAAGAACAATTTTAAAACAAATAAAACTACTCAGCTTTTAGAGTCTCAGAATCCCTGTCCTCTCTTCAGGCCAAATTCGAAACATCTCAAGTCAGTGCAGCTTCAGGTTGGTAGCTCTCTGTTTCCCAAATACTTCTAGCTGTTAAAGTCTGAAGGCTCTCAATGCTCAGTCAAATACATGAATTCTGAATACTTTCAGGTTTTTTTGGCCGATATTTTTGAACCGGGCGACACCCATAGGGTGAGACTTCTCAAAACATTGCATCTACAAGCTATCACTTTCCTGGGTCCAGAGCAGTTAATATAATAGTAGGTCTGTTTAGGAAGCACGGATTGCAAAAACCTAGACTACAGAGTCACAGACGAGCTTGCCAAAGGCAATTTACAGAGTAGAACCACCTGGAACTGCAGATCCAGCACCACAGAAGGCAGGAGGAGACAAATATACTTCCAAAGAAATTGTGTTTTGCTAAAAGGTGCTAAAACAACTTCTTAAATACTCTGCTTTCAATATCTGTTTCCAGTTACCTTGCCTCTTCACTCTGGAACTTGGTCTGTCTTCCTACTTTAATGAGAACACATAATCTTCACTCAAAAACTGTCCCCAGTTTACACATCCTCCATAACTGTTGACATTGCCAGCATTCCCCTTGATAACATCCTGTGCGAAAGAAAACCTCCCAGAACTTGATCACTCTACTCCTTTCTCTTCAGTATCTTTCAATTTTTAACCACATTGAGAACACTTCCAAGCAACCTGTTATATTTCATCTTGGTTGCAGATACATATTGCATACTGCAGATACACATTCTCTGGATACAATAGCATTTTCATTGCCAAGACATACATTCAAGACAATTAAGCCTGACTGCCAGCAGCTCTCAAACCCATCTGAAATAAGAAACCCTCCAGCAAGATTCAAGTGCTGGGGCTGAGCAAAGACTGCAACATCAGATTTATATAACCTAGATGGGTACCATAAACCCTAGATAATAGAAGCAGATTTTCTCTTTACTCAAAAGGTTATTTAATGATTAATGTGAATTTATTGATTTAATGATTTATGCGAAGTAGAGTGGGTCCCGGAGCAGACAGCCTTACACTGCAATACACTGGCAGCAACAAACACCCTCTGATTATATAAAACTAGGAATCTTCCACACTGGAGACACCACTGGAGGGTGGTGCCATACCTTTAGAGATGGTCACAGGTCTTAACTTTGGCTTTTGATGAAAAATGCAAGCAAGTATTTATTCCATACCAGGAGATAAGCTAGGAAATGTGTTTGAACTGTAACAGCATTATTAGAACCTGCCCTGGATTCACAATCCTTCACACCAATGGCTCCATCTTGTTTGTGGAAATCTAAGAGTGCCAAGAACAACAGCCCAGTGAGAGATCAAACGAGCCTTGCAATGACAGTGCCAGTGTGTACTGACGATGCACATGGTGTCATGACAGCCCACTCTGTTCTTCCTATGTCACTTAGGTGTTACCCTCACAGCTCATGGCCTTCCAATGCCATTCTCAGGAACTTGCCAGCAGCTACATTCTGGTGCCAAGGTTTTTTTGGCTAATGGGCAAAAATGTGATGTGCAGAATACACAACAACACTAATAATTTGATCCTGTCTGTCAAGGAATTACCTAAACAGTTGTTCTTCTTGATTGACTCACCCATTTTATCAACCAGTGTCCAGCACTTGTTCGGCTACTGTAACTGATTGTTTTGTTTGATGTCAACAGGTCCAGAACAAAATCATGTGTGTAACATTACTGATAGCACTTCACAGTTTTTCTTTATTATTATTTTATTCTTTCAGGAAAAGCCCAGCATTGAATTAAAGCGGTGAGTTTAAAGTTTTAACTTTGGTGCTATCAGCAAGCCTCATATCTTTACAAAGAAAAAATTTCTTGAAACACACAGCACATATGTTGTGAAGGTACTGATTTTTATCAGGCATCAGTAAATCCTCCATCAAACTCAGACGTGGCCTAAAGAACACTGTTCAAAACCATGGAGTAAAGTAATGTTCCTGCTAAACCAGAAATCATTCCTGCGAGCTCTGGACTGATTTCTTAAAGGCAATAAGCTTACATCACACTATAAATCATATTTTTTGACTCGGTAATAAGGAATATGGTCTCATGAAAGTGAAATTAAGGCAATGCCTGAAATGATATCCCAGAATAAGCAAGTCAGTGACCCTCAAAGTAGGGAAGGATCTAAAGCCTACCTTGAAATTAACCAAAACATTAGTACACAATGTTTGCACTTTTCAAATATTGGTGAATATTTTGTACATGCTGTGTTTATGCTAACAGAAAAATTCATCCCAGCAACTAAAACCCATCATTCATTTAAATTGGCAAGGAAATCTGAAACAAGCTTTAGAAATCTCAATGTTGTTTGGAATAGCTGGAATTCTGCCTTTTCACAGACCTCCCTCTATCTCTTCTAGAACTAAAATTTCAATTGCAAATATTTCTCTAAATGCAGATGCTAGAAATATGACTCCAGAATGTTTTATTTATGGCCCCATCTCTATTTATGAAAAAAATAATTTTTAATAAAAAATTGGAGTCAGAATATGCAGAATTACCCCATTGCATTATGAAAAAGCACCACTACACTGGGCTTCTGAAAAATTATGAATTTTAGATGGTGTCAATAATACAGAATTTGGTTTTTCATTATTCTAAACATGTGGATCTTCTGCGCACAATAGACAATTGATACACTTTTTATAATCTAGAGAAAGATTTCATTCTGTAAATCAAATTAGACAATGCCAAATTTAAAGTTCAGATCTGTCTTTTTTCATAATTTTTATTATGGCAGCAATTCTAATAAATATGCTTCCTGCCAGTTTCATTGTTCACATTTAGTAATTTGTTGTATCAGCACCAATAAATTAAATCCATAAAAACATTCTAATTGTCCTTGAAACACATAAAACTAACAACAGTTACTTTAAGGAATTAACACAGGAGATCGTCTTACCTACTGCCAGGGAGTAGACAAAACAGGGTGTAATAAGATGATAGATGAAAAACCAAATGGTTATCTTCTGTTCAGCCATCATCTCAAAAGGAACTGTGCACTTCAATACCATCATTCAGAGAACTAAAAAAGTCTGTTACAAAGAAAGAAGAGAGAGTCAATAACTCTGACATAAGGCTTTATCTCATATCACATTTGGCATGGCAGATGATGCAACTAAACTGAATACTTAAGAGTTAGTATAGGAGAGAATCTTTTCAATAATAAATGCATCATTAGAATTTCTGGATCAAATTAATTATATCTATTATTCAGAGAGCACTCTGTTTCAGAGTACTCAGATGTTCTGGTGATGGTATAATACGGTAAATGTTAAAACTGAGCATCCTTTTTTACACTTCTCTTCTGTATTCTATCCTCCATCTCAGTAAATACTACATTGCAATTCTTGCCTTCAAAATCTGTAAAAAAAGACTACAGTGAAACTAAAGTCCATGCATCTCTTTCAGATTCCTTTTGTCTAGTATATCACCATTTTAAACTTTTAATATACAATTAATGGTCCTTCACAAAAGTGGCTATATTTTTCATGAGTTTCCTTTTAAATACTGAATATAATAATTATTGCTATGTTGCTTTCAAAGGTTAGTATATGTACAGGAGAAACTCTGCCTGTATATATACTAAAACCAAGCTAAAAAAGCATGCAGCTTCTTTTGAATAGTCTAAGATTTTATAAATCATTTTTCAGACACTTTTGTAAGATTTGTTACTACTTCAAATCAGAATATTTTGCCAATTTTTTTTTCTTTCTGGGGACTATTATCTATTTCTTTAGAGAAATGTGTCATCATGTTTGCAGTGTGCAATTCTCTAGGTTTTTTTGATGGATTTCTTGTCACGAATATATAAATACATCCTTTGTATCCATCACACCTTGTTCTGGCTTGCTGATTGGTTCTGCTCTAACACTCATTAAGAACTTCACACGAAGCAAGACTTCCAGCTTATCACTGACAGAATACTGTACCTCAGGCACATGCTGATATCATCCAGTCCCCTCAGTATATCCATTTTGTTACTATTTCATTATAAAATATGCTTATACATACTTAAACACCCTTCAGTAATAAGCATCCCAGGACATGGTGCATGCTAAAAATGAATACTTGTAGATGAGGGACATTATTTAGTGGTAGAAGGTCTGGGTTAGCAGCTGGAGTCAAGAGGTCTTTTCCAACGTAAATGATTCTATGATTCTAATGTTGCATTGTCATTTTTAGCAAGGTGTAATCTCAATGCTTCTGCTTTCCAGCCTCCCATGCCAGGAATTGATGACTCTGACAGTGACATCCACCTTTTACCATGATACTTGCCCTTTCCACGTCAAAATTTTTACCTAATTGTTCATTTCCAAAATTCAGATATTTTAGATCTTGTTTTGAAACTGTGTCATTTCCCACCTCCAACACCAAGAAAGGGGCAATTTTAAATTACAAAACACAAGTACAAATACACTTGATTCCCTAAGTATGGTCAGGATAAATCCTGCCCTTACTACAGAGAACATCTCATCCGAGCGGCTGCCGGACATGCCTGCTGCAGTGTATGTGTCTCACATCTCCCCCTGAGGTGGGTAGGAACGTGTCTTAGCTTCTAGGGCCTTTTACTTCTCCCCTCTTTCCCAGACTAACGCTAAGATGTTCATCTGAACATGCCTCAAACAGCGACCTTGCCTTAGAACAGAGTTTCAAGAGTGTTTTGATAAAGTCATAATGCAGGAAAATGACAATAAATATCACAAGAAAATCTTCTGGCTCAGAAAGTACAGGAGCTGTTGCATTTTCCCCTTTTTTAAGCAGAGTAAATCCTTAATAAAAGTTAATAAAAAGTTAAAAGCTGTATGAACCTACAGTTCTGGCTGTTACATGAAAACCGTGCTCAGTAAAAGACAGACAAGAGTTAAACAGTGATTCCCCAGAACTGAGATTTATTTAGAAATATTCCCTAGAAAAAGGCTCTTAAATTGGCAACAAACACATATGCTTACAGCTGGATCCAAGGAGAAAGATTTACTAAACATCTTTACCTTCCCACTTCTGTTGGCACTAAAGTTTCTTCAGATTCTGTCACACAAAGGACATCCACAACCATTTCAAGCATCTACCTTGACCAACGAATGAACTACTGTGTGTGGTTCATACAGAAGGCAGTGGTAGGTCTGATCAAGAAATTACTTTGTATGCTTTTAAAGCAGCCACGCCCAGACTATGACATCCTTGTGATATGACATTGCCTTGCCTGAAACATTTGTTTCCAAATGACATGAGTAAAGTGCATAGTTATGCTGAAATAATGTACATAATTAAATAGCAAAGAAACAGGAACTCTTTAGGGAACAACGGTAATTACACAGCAGCTCATGATGATAATAACTGTGTTCAAGTGTATTGATAGAGGAGACTGTTAAGAGCACTGTGTTCTCTGACATTATAGTCAGAGAGGGAAGATCCCTCCTCCCTCTCTTCAGCAAAATTTAGGTTTGATTTTGGAAAGATACAATATCCTCTAGTTCCCCAAAAATCCGTTTTTGCTGGCTCAGAAAACAAAAAATGGTTTCAACAATGGCTTCAATTGAAGTAAATAAGAATTGTGTCAGTAAGCGCTATAAATACTTCATTTTATTCAGAGACAAAAATATCCACCCTGCCAGGATTTAAATCCTTTCCCTACTCGCACTTGTTTCGGCTGAGTGGGTTCTGTATATATAGCACAGCCATCCCTCCTGATTCATCTCAGCTTGTGGGTGAGAAGCTGTTCCATATCGCTCTGCTGAATTTTGGCAGACCTGGCTGCTATAAGATGAGACAGCAGGCAGGTTACTGCTGTGTGTGTGGCAGGTGGCAGAGCTGTGCAGTGTTACCACCCAGCTGCCCAAGGGGTCCCCTGGCGTAGCTGAGGCAGCAGCAGCGGTGCCAGAGGCAGCACTGTGGGCTGCGCTGCTCAGGCAGCACAATCTACTCCTGCTCTACAGCTCTCAACCTTTATTCTTTGCATAGTGAGAGGGGTATTGCTGCCTAATTAAAAATCATTCCTGAACAAATGAACAGCTGAGTCACTTTTCTCCTCCGAAAAAGCACAGTGTCTACACATCTAGACATACATCCTTCAGTCTGCACAGTACACTATCCTTCTTCCAAACAAACCATCATAATTTCAGAAAAAAAGTAAGACACTTTAAAAACATACATTTAATAAGCAGGCATTTAAATGCAACCATGCCATGTTTAATTACTAACTAATGCTCATTAACACACTTAGGTCTCTTTCTACTGTACAGTTTTCCAAAAGAACCAGTCACCACTACAGCACCTTTGCTAGAGTCAAAAAAACAAGTTCTGGTGAGCTGTCTGGAGTGCAATCCCCAAAGGAGGTAGAAAAAACTGGGGCATTGGCTGCTGAATAAGAAGCACATTGAATTTTGAACACAGGGACCTGCCAGAGTGCTTCTGGAGGCCTGCAGTGTCTCGTGATGCTTCATTAGGATGAGAGGTGCTCCCAGGACACAAGGGTAAACCTGTCTCTCTACAATATCCAATTGTAAGGATTCTTTCATCTCTCAAAATGCACTTTAGAAAAATATCTACATTTTCTGCCATGTGTGATTTTCTTGAGATCTTCAGAGCACTTAGGCATTTATTTAAGAAAAAAAGACACCTATTTTATAGCTATTGAAGCAGACAGCGTTTTCCATCGCTTCCCTGCTAAATCCAAACATGCAGATGACATCATTGTTTTGCAAGGAAATAAAGCATTTACAGGATAGACACAAAAAGAAATTACAAACAATACGTAATTGAAGTCAGTTGAATAAAGATTTTCAAGATCAAAGGCAGCTCAAACAAAGTACCTAATCTACCAGATTTGAAATCAAGAAGGGATAGGGATAGACAAAGGACAGCAGAGCAACAGTAGGGGATGTTGAAGAGGTGAAGAGGAGACAAAGATCTCAACACTACAGAGGGAATGAATGCCATGTGGACATTTAGGATCTGTGGTAAGATGGAAGCAATAAACCAACCCAAAAGGGCTGGTAGAAAAGAAGGCAGAGAGGGAAAGTGAAGGAGATATAGGTAGATAAAGGTGTATGAGAATTGCCAGTTGCCTCTGTCAGTAAATGTCAACATTTACCATGTAAGAGCTTTCCTGAACCCTGCCTGCTGAGGCTTTCAGTGTGGGAGCAGCATGATTGTCAGCCCCAGACATCCACTCCAGGTTCCAGTCAGGAACCCCAAGTGCCGAAGGGGAAGAGAGGGGGCAGAAGAAAGTGTTCAGGAACTCTGGCATGGTACACATAGCTAGAAGAGGTAAATCAAGATGCTTGTTATGATCCTCATTTCCTGGTATATTATGATAATTACAGACATTCAAGTTTCAGAATTGGTAGAAATTCTGCCCAGATTAGACTGTAAATAGATACAACAATCTAGAAGAAATATGTGGCTCTCTACCCTTTTTCAAAAAATGAATATATATAATTGCAATAATTCATTCGCAAATTAACACAGTGGCAAGTTATAATCAAAGTCTTTTAGGAGTCACACAATACTTCAGCCTAATCAGTGTTTTGTATTTGTTTCTACTTCAGACTCTTTCAGTGATTTTTGTAAGCATGTAATTGCTCCTTGTCTTTATTTTCTTAACAGAGTTTACATTTTCTTCTATGATAAGTAACTCCTCACAAATCTTGTTAGTTGCTCAGTATGCAGAAATACCACAAAATGGTTTAATTTTAAAAAAATTATGTACATTGCATATTATTTTTTGTATCACTTTTTGTCCTTTTCTGCTACTTTGACCCTTGCAAATGAATTTTGTGATCAATGAACAAGTTCTGACAATCTGGGTAAAAAATGTGCCATTAAAAAGGGGACTGAATCTTCTTCACAAGTCTGGCTTCTCAACCATCACCCACACATAATCCAATTTACTTCTGAAGCCAATGCTTTAGCCACTAGCATTTATAGCTTTCTCTATTACTGGAAAAGTGATGACAGTCAAGTTCCTTGCCACTGCACAGATTTGTCTCATTCCAGTGGTCTGGGATTGCTGTAAGCAAAGTTCCAAACCAGCCCTCTTACAGCACTGCTGCATCTGCAAGAGATTTTGTGTGTTAGCTGGCTGTCACTTAGGAGTCCAAAAGTGACTTCAGTTCCCTTCAATAAAGTCTTGTAGAAATACTTCATTTCCTTATGACTTCTATAACTATAATCTTTGGTTTTGACAGATTTGTTCAAGCGAAAACAGAATCTCAAATCCACCACTCACAATACTGCCCACTGGCCCAAACAGTCCATCATCAACAGTCGTGCTTCTAATATTTTCCACTTCATCCTATATAAAGAATATAGCTATACTCTCCCATGAATGAAATCCGGCTAAAAGCACATCAATTTGATAGCCCGTAAGTAAGATACTCTTCTTGAAAAGAATTTACAATTTCAAGGACAATATGCAATGACATAACAAAAAAGCACAAAGTTGGCGCAACATGCAGGCTAATTCTTCCCATCCAATAACTCCATCCTTTTTAACTGCTTACTGGTGCCAAGTAACCAATAATTAAAAAAAAAATTAAAACAAACCCAGAGTAAGTTTATTAGTATATTTCAACAGGCTAAATTAGCAAGTGATTCTATCACTACTAGATAACCAGCTCTGGGATTTTGTTAAATAAATAATGACTTGTAAATAGAAAAAAACAGTATCTTGGAAGTGATCTGGAATTTAATACCATCTGGAATTTAATCTGGACAAAGATGACAAGGAAGACAAGAAGGGATTCTTCAACTGAACCAAAAACAAAAGGAAAACAAAGGATATCATGTGGGTCCATTGCTAAATGGAGTGGGAACACTGGTTACATGAGGATGCTCAAAAAATGCTGATGGACATCTTGACAAGGCTGCTTGGAATTATCTTTGAAAGGCTGAGGTGATCAGAAAAGGTCCCTGAGTACTGGAAGAAAGCAAAGGCCACTCTGGTCTTCAAAAACATCAGCCTCACCTCAATCCTCAGAAAGCTGATATAGTGCCTCATTCTGGAGGCCATCTCTACCCACACAGATGACAAGAAAGCAATCAGGAGTAGGCAAGGAACATTCCTCAAAGCAAAATCATGCTTGACCAACCTCATTACCTTCTACAACAAAACAACTACCTGGATAAATGAGGACAGAGCAGTGGCTGTTTTCTAGCTCAACTTCAGCAAGGTTTTGAACACTGTCTTGCACCATCCTCATATGAAAACTCCAGAAATGCAGGCTGGATCAGTGGACAGTGAGCAGGACTGAGAACTGGCTGAACAGCAGATTCCATAGCATCATAAGTGGCAGAGGGTTTAGCTGGAGTCCTGTCACTAATACTGTGCGCAGTATGGCTTAATGTATTCATCACTGACTTGGATGAAGATGCATCCTCAGTAAGTTCACGGCAACATAAACCTGACAGGAGGGCTGATACCCCAGCGTGCTGTGAGCTCTTCAGAAGGGCCTCAGCAGGTTGCAGAGATAGACAGAGAAGAGTTGTCTGAAATTCAGTGAAGATAAATGCAGGTGCCTGCACTTGAGGAAGAATGCACCAACACAGGCTGCATCATTCCCATTTTCATTGTTTCTCTCTGTTTTGTCTTTTTGTTATTTTGTCCTCATATTTTACACAACTAATAATATGTCTCTTTTTTCTTACTTGCACCCACTGATTTGTTATGAATCAACATTAATTTTCTTCCCTACAAGGGCCTTAGAGCGGCCATAGCTCAGCTAACCAACACCTCTGTAACAAGAGGTCATCTGGTAATACTATTACAAACATACATTTTCAGGAACATTAAGCAGCTTCTAATTTGTGGTAAGCTCAATAACTCGTCTTTACTATTAATCATTAATACAGTTTAGTTACTTTTCTTTAGCAGGTGCAAAAACATAGTTTGAAATACTTTCAGATTATGAAGTCTTCCTTAGTGGTGCTTACACACTGTCTTTAATTATCACATCAGCAACACAGGGTCAGACAGACAGTTCCTGTCCACACTATTTGCTCTATCAGCAACTTGTTGCTCTTTCTTCTAAGGTAATAAAAAAGAAAAGGATCACTTACTACTATCATAACTCACAGGCATTACTCACTTTTTTGAAAGCTGGCTGCCTAAAGACTGCCTGGTAAAATATTTCAGCAACAAAAATCAATAAACCTCCTTCCAAGTCTTGAGCATCCTGCAGAACAGCACACTACTCTGTTCCCCTATGTACACTTACACAAGCTTCCACTTGCGTCTTAAAGACCAAGCAGTTTAAATTTTACTCCAAGGTAACCAAACATACTCAGCATGAAAAAACATTAGCTACTAATACAAATAAATATCCATTACTAAAACTGGGTATTCCTTCATGAGAATAGAGATTTTTAGGTTACTTTGGTCAATACCTTTTAAGGGACGAAACACATTAACTTCTTAAGAAAAATTAAGTGTATAATTTATGTTTATTTTGAACTTTAAATTTTGTTAAAGTTTATAAAAGAAAAAATACTAATCAGAACATCATAGGGAAATTAAATCTTAAAGAGATCCATTTCTAAGAAAAAAATCATTTTATGTTTCAGAAAAATGAAATAAAGACTGCAAAAAATCTTTATCATGCTCTTGGCATTTTCATTTGATTTTCACATTTTCTTGAACTTAGTAATACCTTGTTATTCATCAGTAAATAGAGATACTGGAATGAATCATGTATATTCAATAAGTTCACAGCAGATGTATTTATATACATAAAAATTTAACAGTTTATCCATATAATCTGCAACTCAGGACACCCTGTAACATACTACTTATTATACAGCCAAGGACAAGCTCAGTGGGAGATTTCATCTTCAAAATGCATGTTTCCTAGCAACTCTCTTGAAATCAGAGTAGCATTTTTAAAATTTACATCAATCACTTGGAACTGTTGAGAATACTTAAAAACATGTCTTTCATTCTATGAATAAACAGTTTGAATCAGACTAGCAGCTGCAAAAAGGAGAAAAAAGGAAAATCAACCCAATGTTTACTAGAACTTGCTGGTGGATTTTGGAACAATACATTATTTGTGCCTTTTGGTTTTCAGCTTACACATTTCAGAACAGATGTTGGTGAGATCCATTGGTGTTTTTTATAGGTTTGAGCCGCCATCACCATTTCAAAGATCCTCTGTGTTTTAAAGACTACTTTTCAGGGATACATAATCATGAGGTAGGCTTAGCTCTGCTCTGGATATTTTAGCAGACAAGGAATGATTTCATTCTATTGGTTTCATGACCTACAACTAAAGCATTGTTTCTGTAGTCTTCAGATTTTTTGGGAGAAAAAAAAAAAAGAAGAAAACTAATTCTTTTGAAGCTTAGTTTCTTGCCTCCTAATTGTCAGTTGATACTTTAAATGCATGAGTTACCTATCAATGCCAGTAGAGCCTCAGAGGCACACAGCATGTACAGAAATCTCTCTTAACACTTAGCCAACAAGGAGGGACATGTGGACATATACCATCAGAACAGCCTTTGGAAATCCCTGTGCCAAAACCAGTTCACCTGACATAAGAAATCACATTTTCCCAAAGCTACTCAGAATCTTGATCTCATGATTGCACTTAGATTAAATCAAGGTGGATCAAGGAAGAGAATAGACAGGAAAATGGGCAGGCAAAGGGACAAAAGGGTCCGGTTGTGACTCTTCTGGGTGATGGGTCCCCATTCTGTGTGCACGTGTGTGGACAGACACAGGTGCACACCACTGGGATGGGACCAGAGTCCAGGTCCCTGTGGTGGCAGCAGCAGGAGACAGCAGAATGTGTCAGAGCTCTCAGTGGTGCTGTCCCATCTTGCAGCAACTCCGTGTTTTTCCAGGCAAAGGAATTGAGTCCCCACAGACAGAGTTAAACAACTGCCTACAGGTGCTGCACAGCTAATCTGTATTTACTGCATTTCTGACACGGCCCAGACATGGCCTCCAACACGGGGGCTTTCCCTGTTTAGGAGCTTCTCACAAAACAGGTATGATGAAAACTGAAGTAAATGATACCTGAAAAAGAGAATCCTTTCAAATTAGGAATCGTACCATTTTTGAATAATAACTCTGACTTGAAAGTATGAGAAAGTATGTAGTAGTGCTAGGGTTCTGTGCTCACTATTCCTGTTTTTCAGCACTGAAGAGAGCTCAAACATACCATGTCTTTGCTTAAAACTTACACAGTGAATAGGCACAGTAATTTTATTAATTTTCCCTATTATGACCTAATGTTTTCATCTTTGGCCAAAGAACAATACTTCCTAATTCCTGATTTCCAACTTCTGGATAAAAGAATTATTATTATTATTGTTATTATTATCATCATCATCATTAAATTTTTCCAATTATTTAGGTTTATCTGGGGGTTATATATGACCAAAACTGTTCAACAAGCAAGGCTGACCATTCAAACTGCTAAATACTCATACAATATTAATGTTCTGATTTTTCATTGTCTGGTACCACAATTGAAGGGCAAGAAACCCATTACCTAAGAAAAAGAAAAGCATACAATCACCAGCAGACACTGTTCTACCCAGCAAGAGCAAAGTAAACAGCATATATTCAAATATCTCTGGTGATATGCTAGTGGATCTACAAATTATGCTTTAATCCATTAACTTTCACACATACTTTCTATCATGCCTTCCTTTGTCCTTCTTCCTTGACCTTTTCCCCAAAGTGCTCAACTTTTCCTAATTGATCTAATTTAAATGGAGAGGCATGTAAAGTACTTTTCATGTTCAATTTATTTGTAAAAAAATTTGATAAAATTACCTCCAGCTGTACAGCTGAAATGACAACAGAACAGAGTAAGTAACCAATACCAGAAATTAAATAGCATCATTACCTTCTTTGGAATCTCTGTGCTTTCATACTGATGGACATATGAGAACACAGTTTAGCATGTGTAAGAATATTTTAAAAGGCTATGAGAAGGATGATGCTATTTTTAGAGATCCAGAACTTCTGTATATCACATTCTGTGGTCTGCTAATGCATCTGGCAAATGAATCATTATAGTAACACAAATGTAACCATTTAGTATTTCCATTTCTCAAAATATTACCATAAATCACCTTTTAAACGTCAAGGTTTATTCTGTAACATTCTTTGGGGGTATTTGCCTTCTTTTGGTATAATTTTTTTTGTAAAATAAAATTACCAATTTCCACAACACTAACAAGAATAAGAAAAAAATCTTCTCGTAGAGAAAATGACTATGAAATATTCAACACACACAATTAAACTAACCAGGCATTTTGCATCACAGTTTTATATACTACCTTTCTCTTCTTATAAAAGAGTAGCTACAGAGTAGCTCTAGGTCACAGCACAGATAGCTTCTGTGCTGATGGTATAACAGAAAAACCCTTTTATAAGACATTGAAGTTGACAATAAGTCAGTATTATCTTAGATATGCCTTCTTACATTACTATTTGCTTTGATAATTTATTTTAATGCTGTAATCTGTCTTTCCCTTCAAAGCAAACACAGAAGTGCAAGGGCAGTTTTGAAGAGCTAAGATTTCAGTATTTGTGATCCAACACATGATTTCAAGTTCAAACTCTTGCAGATCATTCTTTGGACTCTTCAGCAGAAACATGACAATGACAGGAGCATCCAGTCCTTTGTCAGTATGGCATACTGGCACTGAAGGATTTAGGCAGAAGCACAGTAGAACAAAGGAAATAATGTGATGGTTTAGGACCCCCGGGACCAAGGTTAAGGTTCTATGGGAATGAAGTGTTATCAGATTATCATGAAAAGATGAGCTTTGGAAGACATAAAGCAAACTTCACTCCAGGAGGCACGAGATCCCCTAACAGAGCACGTACCAAAGAACTGAGAAATAATGTACATTAATATACCCCTTTCTTGTACATGAGAATTGAATAAAAGCTAGATTTTTCCTAGTATACATGGGCAAACTCCTCTTTGTCTATGACTATTATAACATGGTCAAAACCAGATTTTTTTTGATACAGACAGAAAGAGAAATTTTCTTCATCTCTGCTCTCATATTTGATACCTGAAATTACAGTTGAGGAGATTATTTAAGACACCTTGCTATATTCAGTAAATTGTATGTGAGGAGAAAAAAACAAAGTAAGGAGAATTTAATTCCTTTGCTTATCATCAACCTTCTACTGTCTTGATATTTGTTTTCCAGTAAACAGTTTGAAGAAAACAGTCACCAGTGGACAAGTTTACTATTCACAAAATATTATAGTGCTGTGCCTATAACATATAATGTGTCAGATATTTTCAATCAGTGGTTCTGTTAATACCACTATTTTATGCTTCATGGCATATCTAAAGATCATTTCTTCTAACCAATCATTAGTTGTTTTTTTTTTTTTTTTATGGTTTTGATTGGCAATTTGGACTTATCTTGTAAAGAGTGTGAATCTACAATGAACACCAAATGTATTTAAATCAAATACAGAGAGAAATGGTCAGGTGATAGTCCTAAGTGACCGGTATCAAGAGCTCTTGGACTCCATTATGTTTTAAAATAAATTATGCAAGAAATGGATTTGTAAAGAATCTTCAAAACCTGACAGAAATCTCACACAGTCTTGTACATCTATATGCAAACCCTGAGGTAAGGTGTGCTGACTTAGGAAGGCCATGGAATAGAGATGACGTTGTTGAGAGAGAGATTGAGCTAGAAGCAAGTTTCAACAAGTTTCAAAATAGAGCCTTACAAAAAGACCAGACATTTTAGAGAATTAGAACTGTGAAAGATGCATTGCAGCAGGACCACATGGGGAAAAAATATAGGTGATTGGTGTTAGAAGGAATAGCAGCATTGTGTGGCAAAAGCTAACAGGCTGAAAAACATTTATAAGGTATTGTAACCAGGAAATATGTTGCCTTCTGATGGAATGGCATTGAGTTTTACATCTCTTGTGCCTCAGTATTCATCGAGACTGATGATGGAATAAAATCTTTTAAAATGCCTCTCAGTTCTCTGTCTCTGTAAAAGCTGGGAAAACCAACAAAAGTGACTCATCCAGTGTCTCATAAATTTTATTGAAAACATTTAGCTAAAATAAAATGCAAAATCATAAATTAAAATAAATTCTGAGGAGGGTTATCTGAAAGTGATCATCTGCTGCTGTGAAACAAGTAAATGAATTTGAATAAAATCTGTAAATATTTTGAAGAAATTTTGAATAAATTTGTATTCAAAATTGAATATGTACCTTGAAGATGGTTCTAAACAGTTATTTTTTGTGTTTCAATCACCAACTTTTTGTTATTGATTTTGCATATTTAAGTTTTCATTTCTTATGTGGCATATAATCCCCTTCTTCTCCTCATTCCCAACAGACACAGGTTAGATATTACAATAACACTCAGGTGGAAGAAGTCTGACAGTCCTTGGGAACAGCTTTTACAGCAGGCATTGTAAAAGTTTCCTTGAATTCAAGCCACTTTAAAGTCTATCTCTTTGAGGCCATGTTTCAGGGTCACTTTGACACAGGAAATTTTCTTTCTGATGTCTTCCCTTTCACAACTGTATTGTTGTTCCTGCTGCCAGGAAGGCACACAACCGCAAGATACAAGCAAAACCCTGAAGGTCTTGGACCTTTCCCATGTAACAGTGCCAAAGGAAGGACATGGAAAAAGAAATTACAAGAGAAGGTTTTTGACTTGTTCAGCTGGGTAATACCTGTCATTTTGAATTAACTGTAAATTCACTCCTAATATAACTGCAAATGAAAAAAAGTCTGTTTCTTAAGAAAGCCACAATTAACAGTAAGTACAAAGCAGCCACAGTGTTCTTCCATGCTTAGAAAACCAAGGCATTCACAGCAAAAAGGAATAAATTATGGAAGTTATAAACCAGAATCGGTGCTCTCTGGACAGCAGCAACTCTGAAAAACCTCTAAGGGATTCAGTGGACAAGCTAATTTACTGGGGTTTCCAGGACAATGCTGTGGCTGAAAGAACTGTGTGACCCTTGGGGATTAAATGACTAACAAGTACAATTACCATGTGAATTTGCGTGTTAGAAATAAGCAAATTTTCTTGGAACTAGCGTGACTCATATGTGAACACCTTGAATAATTGTGATGCTGAGTGGTATTTATTTACAGAGACAAAAAAGAGCATGGAGAGATGTAAAATATACACATATACACAAAAGGAGTGGAGAAAATGCCTTATGACAAGAACTTTGCTTGTTCAACCTGTTTGGCATATCAAGGAGATGACTGGTGAATATCCTGGTTACAGGACATCAGTATGGCCTGAAAATACAGGAGACAAAAAGGTATTGCTGTCTTCTAGAGAAAGACATAACAAAACCAAAAATCTGGAATTTGATTCTGGAATTATTTAGATGGGATGTATGGTAAAATTTTAGCAAGGCATACAGTGACATTGAAGCTCTTGAAGTCTTCAGAACCTACTGAACATTCTTTTGCAAGGCAGAAAGCAGCAGCACTGACGCAGCTGACCTGCCCCGGAGCTCTCACTGCCTTTCAAGACCTCCAGCTGCAGACAGAAGGCAGATGATGATGTTCTGGCATGGTGTTTCCCTAGAGTGGGATCCTTTCAGAATGACAAGCCTTGTTCCCTGTTCTTAACACCATTTTATAGCACCTCCTTTTAGTGTTTTCTGCAAAGGACACTGCGATTCCAGAAAACAATGTGACATGCTCCAGTGAAGTTCAAAGTAGACTATTTTTTCGGGAACAGCAACTTTTATTGCTCCAAACTATTAAAAATACTCCAACCTACTACTTTCCAGAATGCTACAAACAGCTGTGGAAGCTACAAACAAAGCTGTGATCAAGAGATCAAAAATATAGAAAGGAATTATTGTAAAATAAAAACTTCTTGATAATAGCTACATCAATTACAAAAGGTCTGGAGATGATATTGGGTTATGAATTATGGTGAAAGATGTTCCATTTCCATAGAAATAAAATACCTGCAAGAAAAAAATCCTTAATACCAGCACACTCATCATTTAATCAGCAGCAAGATAAAGAAACAGACCTCCATTCACAGATCTCACTGCTCTTCTCTTAAAACGAGCTTCATAATACATTTTAAATTTATGTCAATGAGTATTGAAAAAATTTAAACTTGATACTTCAAATGCTACAGGCAAATATTTTCAAGAGTGACTTCTATATCTATTATAAAAAATAAAATTTTTCAAATATTTTTGGGTGCTCTCTCCTTCCCCCTCTCTTTTCTTTTTCCCTAAGAATGTTACTCATTCTCACCAATTAATTTAACACTGACACTTCAAACCACATTCCTCAAGATGAGATGCTACTCACTCTAACATCTATACTCCCACTCTTTCCCCAAACATAATTCACTTCTTATGTCTCATTTTTTGTTTTTCACAGAATCACTAGGCTGGAAGAGACCTTCAAGATCACCAAATCCAACCCATGCCCTAACACCTGAACTAAACCATGGCACTAAGTGCCACATCCAGTCTGTTTTTAAACACATTCAGGGATGGTGTCTCCATCACCTCCCAGGGCAGACCATTACAGAACTTTATCACTCTAAACTTTATCACTTTATGCATAAAAAACTTTTTCCTAATATCCAACCTGTATTTCCCTTGGTGCAGCTTAAGTCTGTGTCCTCTGCTTCTGTCAGCTGCTGTCTGGTGAAAGAGACCAACCCCAGCTGACCACAGCCACTTTTCAGGGAGTTGTAGAGAGTGCTAAGGTCACCCCTGAGTCTCCTTTTCTCCAGGCCTTTCTCACCCCCAGCTCCCTCAGTCGCTCCTCACAGGGTTTGTATTCCCAGCCCCTCACCAGCCTCGCTGCCTCCTCTGGACGCGCTCAAGCTCTCAAGGTCCTTCCCAAACTGAGGGGCCAGAACTGGGCACAGCACTCACGGTGTGGCCTCACCAGTGCTGAGTACAGGGGAAGGGTGACCTTCCTGCTCCTGCTGGCCACACTGTTCCTGATCCAGGCCAGGATGCCACTGGCCTTCTTGGCCACCAGGGCACACTGCTGGCTCATGTCCAGTGGGCTGTCACCAGCACCCCTAGGTCCCTTTCTGCCTGGGCACTGTCCAGCCACACCATCCCCAGCCCAGAGCATTGCAGGGGGTTACTGTGGCCAAAATGCAGGACTGGGCACTTGGCCTTATTAAGCTGCATCTTACTGGACTCTGCCCATCCATCCAACCATTCCAGGTCTCTCTGCAGAGCCCTCCTACTTTCCAACAGATCGACACATGATCCTAGCTTAGAGTTGTCTTAAAATTTACTAATGAAAAATTCAATCCCCTCATCCATGTCATCAGTAAAGATATTGAACAGAACTGGCCCCAGCACAGACCTCTGAGGGACACCCCTGGTGACAGGCCACCAGCTGGATGTGGCACCATTCACCACCCCTGTCTGGGCCCAGCCATCCAGCCAGCTCCTAACCCAGCACAGAGAGCTCCTGTCCGAGCCATGGGCTCCAACTTTTCCAGGAGTGTGCTATGGGAGACAGTGCCAAAGGCCTTGCTGAAGTCCAGGTGCACAACATCCACAGCCTTTCCTGCATCCACCAGGCAGGTCACCTGGTCATAAAAGGAGATCAGGTTGGTCAAACACGACCTACCATTCCTACACCCATGCTGGCTGGGTCTGACACCCTGGCCATCCTTTAAGTGCAGTGTGATCATATTCAATATAAACTCGTTTTTGCCATTTTTGCCTAATTTCAGGCCCATTCATATCAACACACGTACATCCATTCCATTTCTTGTCTGCCTCTGTCTAGTGCCAGGAACCAGTGGCATCAAGAAACAGCCTTTTTGTACCTTCATTTACTAACCCAAAGCTTCCTCCTATAGTACTTTACCATTGCTTGTAGGTATTACTTGAGTCCTTGTGAGTTCTCTTATGGTATTCAATTATACCCCTTACAATAAGGTATGCTTTCAAATACTGCCATTATTCTCATGATTTTTCTATGAAGCCACTAATATTTATTTAATATTTTAAAATCTGCCTGAATGGCCTCTGCAGTGCTTTCCTCAATCTTACTAAATATTTCCTATTTTACTGTGGTTGAATGTCAGAGAAGAATATTTACACATAGCACTAAGATACTGATTATCTCCGACTCCCCATGTCTTTTTAAAGCCATTCACCTCATGGAGATGATAAACTAATCCACAGAAATGTCTGAATTGTACAGATATGTACCTCAGGGAGGGAGAGGAACTGAAAATGCTGGGAACTGCTTGTCTGCCTATCTTTCCATTCTGTTCTGCATTGCAGCTATACAGTATTAAAGAAGAAACTGTTCATTCCTTAAATCTGTTTTTAAAAATCGCGTGGCATGCTTTCGGTTCTGTGAAATGTGGTTAATGAACTGTGCACAATGATTCTCCGCTAGATCCTGACCTTCCCTATTATTTAATTGGCAATTAGTTCAACACATTGCACTGCATGCACTGCTAATGTTACCACGTTATCCAGACAGAAAGTTATTTTTTCAGAAAGAAATAAAAGCAAAGAAAAAGGGGTGTGTGAAATTCCATCACTGGAAAGGATGTTTGAAACCCCATCACCACCAGCCCTTTGCAAAGATAAAGAAGGCTACAGATTGAATATAACCTGTCTCCATAGGGAGCACCCTGCCAATGCTCAGTGTGATGGTGCATAAAGGAACAGAATAAAGGAGGCTTAAAAAGTGACCACAGCATTCTTCAGATTTCTTGGCTGTAATCCACTGATGAATCTTAGAGTTTTTATTAGTGTTCCCTTCTTTTAATGAAAACTGAAATACAACACAGCCATTTATATTTGCAATGTTTCTAGCTTCAATACAATATGTGGAGAATCAGGGAAGAAATGATGAATACATTGGCTGCTGCTTTTTCTGCATGAATAAGACCATTACGGCTTTGGACTATAATCTGAATTCTCAGACAAGTGAGTCCAAGTGAATCACAGATTTTGCAAGTGTGCTGAGAAGCCACCTGATTCACCACTGTGCTACTACACCCTCTGGATTAGGTCCTACAACATAAAAACAGAAACAGTGAAGCACTAGAAGTATGTTTAAACTGTAAAATTTTCTGGTTTTATTTATCATTTCTCCAGAAGGTTTTGCAGGAAAAGAAATGTCATTTCAAGAGTTAAAATCGAAAGGAGATCATTTTAAGCACTGTATGGACTCCTTTTTTCCTAGGAAGATAATTACAGGCAACAATCTGTCCAAATGTCTCGTAGCAGATAAAGAGTAAGTGATGTATATAACTATTGTGCATCCCTGCCGTGATGCAGCTGGCTGCCTCCGTGTCACTAATGGACTCCTCTCTTGGCAGACAAGGAATCTCCTGTCCTTTTTCAACAGGTGACAGACAAAAATAAATTGCAAATCCTTGAGTTGGCTGTCAGGAAGCCAATTATCATTTCAACTGACCAGAATCACTCAAAAAGAAAAGCAAAGAAGAAGAAACATGACAGAAAATGACATAAAAAACAACAGAACTGGTCAAAAAGGAAAAGTGGATTCAATGCTGAAAATACAAGCAGTCTCAAAATAAATTTAGGATAGCCTCCTAGTAGTTGTGCTGTTTTCCTTACTTTTTCATTTGACAGGAGTAAATGCAAAGACCAGGCCTCTGTGGATCTTTTCTGGTATCTTAACAAAACATACTTTGCCCCTGGCAAGTTTAAACAGTTCATTATTTCAGTGTTTTGGGTTTTAATAGAGTGCTGCATCTTATTCAGCAGTAAGTACTGGTATGAATTTCAGAGACAGCATGGATGGAAGAAGGGGAGGAGACAGAGGGAAGGCTTTCTAATCCCTCCAGTTGCAGTACACTCCACAGCTTGCCCAGGGGAGGAAAGGGTACTGGCCTCAGGGACAAGGGTGCAAAGAAAAAAGGGATAAACATGGTGATTTGGCTTAATAATATGCTGCCTACTATATCAAACTGGATTAGATACAGTTCATTTCCTGCAAAGGCTTCCCAAGATTTGCTTTACATTTGCCTTGTGCCAAACTAGAGAGTTGTTTCCTGTTATCCCATAAAAGCGGGTTTAGTAGAAGGATACAACTGTAGTATGAAGCTGGATGGTGCATGGCCCTGATGGTGAGGTTCAGCATGTGACACCTCCTACTCTACAGCTTGCTCCTAAATTGTCCCCCAGTACCTCAGATGGGTAAACAATGACACCCAGCATAGATGACAAAGATCTTTCTCACAGATGCAATTTTACCACATGTTAGAGCAAACCAATTTAGAGACTGTTTAATGAGTGGCAGTCCTAACATGATACCTACATGTTTCTTTCCTTCAGAGTTTGCAGAAAGCATGCCAGTACATATGGTGCCACTGGTTTCGTAATTCATAGTGTGAAGTGTTTGATTCAATTTAATTTATATGTAAAAATGAATAATCATATGAATAATGAATAATTGATAATCACCAATTTGCTTCCAGCTCTTATCTTCATGTTTGAATGGGTATAAATATGAGTCCTTTGGGAAAAGAAATGAGTGGTGCCACTGGAGGCCTGGCTGCACAAGGGTCAGATAGGAAGCTCAGACAACACACTCATCAGCTGCTCAGGGTCCTGGCCTTCGCCCCCCGGCATCCCACCGAGCTCCCTGCCTTTGCAGCCAACAGTAAATAACAGCAGATCTGTACCTTCATACACAGGCAGCTTCTAGCAGGAGGGAGCGGCTTTTATTACCCAGATTACACAGAAGCAGGTTCTCAGGGAACTTTAAATGTTTTCAACTCCTGGCATGTCTGGTATCCTGCTTTCCACCACAAAAGAAACCTACCGGCTTTTTTCAAAATGTTTTAGTAGAAAAAAAAAATTACTCTCAGATCTGAAAACACTTTTCAGAATCTTCACCTAAAACATAATTTCAGGTAAAAAGACAAGGTTTTATCAGTATTCTTATTCTTTAGCACAGAAACACAGAATATTTCATACAAACTGCAAAGTTGCTCAAATTCACATTTTCAGATATGATACAAGATTCTGTTTTATCAATGCACATCAATGATAAAAAGATTGTATTAATATAAAAAGCTATAATTATATGATCTCTTAATCTCAAAACTCATTTGACTGATAATGCTTACATCTATAAAATGTTGATTGGGGGCTTGAAGATTCAACACTGTGCAAACTCACTTTGCTAAGTTGCCATTAAGAAGAGTAGGGTAAATTGCTCCAACAGACAGAGCCGGTCTGGTTCCATGCCATGCTAAAAAAATGCTTACCACAGATTCTGGGAATGTCCTTGATAGAAGTAACTTCTGCTGATCTTGAACTGTATCTCTGTATTTTGCACACCTATTTGAACACACTGCATAGGCCCCTAACCCAGAACGGGCTGTGAGAAGCCCCCCGAGGCCTCCCCTCATGCACGAGCTGACCCCTGGGCTGGGGGCTTTGCTGCACTTGGGCTCTTGCCAGAGAAATGCTGCAGACACCTGTGCCCTCACCCAAGAGTCTGGACTGACAATTTAGACTGCAACCCAGACTCTTGCCTGATTCCTGATTTCCATGACTGGACCTCCTCTGCTCTTCTTATTCTGTTACAAATAGTGAGGTGCATGTCTACATGCAAGTACAGGTACCTGAGCATGGCTTCAGTCATAAGAAAATGAAGGATCTGCAATTTGCATGTCTCTCTGTGTGTGAAAGGTGAGCGGGGAAGGCTGCTGCAGCAGGCTGAGTCTGTGCATGGGGACTGTAACAAGGTGATGTGTGTGGCCAGCACAAATGGCACTGGTGTCAGTGAGGACACTGCCCTGCCTTGGCTCATGCAGTGCCATCCCCTGCCGAGCAGCCTGCTCTTCCGGGCCCTGAGAAATTGCATCATATGCTTCTGAAAGCACACAAAGAGCTGAGCTTGTACACAATGGGAAAGAGACAGAATAGGTAATTTTTATAGAATGAAACAATTTGCATCAGACATTATGAGGTCACAGAAAAAAATATTTTGAATTTATTGTATCCAACAGCTTAAACAGCTCACTAAATTTAGGTTAAGATGAAGATGACTGGCTAGCTTTCATGTCAATGAGACGCTTCCATACTCTGCATGCCTGCAGGAAATAAAATGAAATTAAGAGTTTAAAACTTTCCCATGCTCTCTGTAAACATCCAAAGGATTATTAATGTTCATTACCAGCCAAACTTCAAGTTCCATTTGTAGAGCCAGAGAAGAACCCAGGATGATCACTGAAGCATTATGCATGCTTTTGTCATCGTGTGGCAAGTTTCCTATGTCATGAAAGCAGCTGGAGACTGCTTACTTCCAAATGCTCCAATGCCAAGTTTGTTTGTCCCAGTTTCAGAATGTTACAGCAAAACACAGCAAATTTGGACACTTTATTTTCTAGTTTTCTGCAACACTTTCATCTTTACTAGCCTGTTTTGAACTACCAATCTTTAATAAGTGAAGATTATTTTTATCACAAAGGTACTTACTCAAAAGTTAATTTTTCAGATATCCATTTAACTGATGCGGTCTACTGCTAGCAGGCAAGACATTTGATGACATAACTGCTGTTGAAATGACTGTAAAAGTACATATAAAACAAAAAAGGAAAACACAAATGGAGAGTAAAAGACAAATAAAAATTATTTGTGCTTTGCTTGCTTAATGCTTGTCTTGTAAAAATTCCATCATTTTATTTGATCATGAGAGTGTTAAAAGCATTCTGCCTTTACTCATTGTAACACACAGAATTTTTTTTTTACAAGTTTAAAAAAAGGAAAACCAACAGTCGTGAGAAAAGTCTATCCTCTTTTAGCTGATGTTCTGTCAAAACTTAAATGTCATTATTCTGCACACACTGATCTACCAACTAATCTTATGGTTTCCGTACCCTGAGGAATTAGAAAAATACTTGTACTTAATAATTTTAAACTGCTTACAAACAGTTGCAGTACTTAGTTCAAGAAAAAAAACAATGTATCCACAGACCACAGAGACATTCATTCAGGTGCAGATTCACTCAATGATTCTGCTTCTTCTTGTTTCAAAAGCTGAAGTTTTCTATATGGCTAAGGCAGAACAAGAATCTTCACACATACTGTATTTTTCTTTCAAGCGTTGAATCACATTAAAAATCCTGCTACAGTTCCTATCTTTCCAGGAATACCTAAAAACTCAGCAGTCACAGTTCTGTATCTCAGTGATATCTTTCTATTATCATCCTATGTATCACCACCATCATTCTCCTTTGACACCAAATGTTTCCTTATGTTCCTCCTTTGACACCAAATCAGGCCTGAGGACATGCTATTCAAGGAAAGTAACCACTTTAACACAAACTTTTATTTAGTGGTAAGACAATAAAAAAGAAATCTATTTTTGTATAGATAACTGGTACCAGGCCTTTTAGTTCCCTCTGAGCCTCCAAATTCTCCTTGCTGTTCAGCCTGTAATGAAGGATTCCCCATGCATGCTTCCTTTTATATGTCACAGAAAAGGAACTTCTTTTAAAAAAGCACAATAAAAAGGTCGATCTCCACAATTTAAAATAAAATTCCATCATGGGATTAAATCTCAACTCTTATCTACTTCACGATGTGTACAGGGTCATGTAAGTCCCCAAAGAAAAAATTGCCTTAGAACAAATATATCTCTTGTCAGTGCAAGGAAAGACTCACACAAACCCACAAATTGTTTCTCAAAACTAAACTATAGTTTTTGCAGCTATAAATGAATATTCAGTTCAGAAAGATCATCTGCATGACAAATGCCAAAACAAAACCAAACTAAATAAGGAGATACTAGTGATGAAAGCTAGATCCTACAATGGGTTTTGTTCTGATCTCTGGCAATCAGAGAGAAGAAATATTTCATAATCTACAAGCTCAGGGTGAAGTAAGCAGACTTACCCTGCCACAGCTGCCAAGCCCTGAGTGTCTGTTCCCTCCTCAAATACTTAACTTCCAGGAGACAGTTCTCACTGTTCTGCCAGGAACTGACTGCAGCAATTCAGAGCCAATGAAGGGTCATGTCATGAAAGGACATTTTCTATAGGAAGAAAATGCAGGAGGCCGCCCATCTCCAAGAGGGGACAGAAAATGCCTTGTAACATCTGATGGGGTATAACCTGGCTCTTGCCATGGTGGAAACACTTGCAGTACCTCTGCAGTTCACTTCTTTGCCATGGAAGTACATCAGACATGATGGTCACAGTGTTTTTGCTGGATCTTAAGGACAATACAATCACGCATCTTTCAGCACACTGAGTTGTTCAGTGATAGCAAATGTCTGCCCATGCCCATCTAATGTGGTTTGGTGGGCCTGCAGATCACCTCAGCAATGCTTTCCACAAGCAGATTTTGCTTTTAAATATACTGCAAGCATGAAGGGGAAAATTATGAAGTGTTCTAGACATTCATCTAGAAACAGAAGCCCTGAGTGAGTTAAAAACAGTAAGCACTGATGGCAATTCCACCATAATCCCCTTCTACTGTCCTCTGAAGAAGAGGAGACAATTGGCAAAGCATCTCATCTGCTGTAGCCAGCAACATCAGATAACGGAGCCAGCAACGGAGACTCCTAGGATGGGACTCTTTCCCATTTGCATCATATAGACTAAGGTTTTACTGTAAATGGTATCAAATTTCAGTATGTAACTAGCTGAAAGTACCTCCAATCCTTCACTGCCTCAGCTTTATTATCTTACAGCTATTCACATTTGGATGTTTATTGCATTTTGTTATCATTGGCACAGTTACTCAAAATTGGCACCTTACAGCGATCCTTACGCGTAATCATTTAGACTGAATTTGGAGACTGAGTCATGGCTAAAAATTGATTTGAATAGAGCTTTGTTCATTTAAGCTGAAGGATGAACAGTTCCAGAAGTGGAGCAGGGAGTCCACTTCTTTGATTACTTTGATTTTCAGTAACTGCATTGCTGTAATTTCTCAGCAGTATTCAATAGTACCTTCATGTGTTTCTGTAATAATTTTGGTACAAACAGTCATTTCAGTAGAGTGTAACTGTTGGACAAATACCTCTTTTATGGAGAGACATTTGAAAATGTTTGAGTGAAATGGGATTGAAGACTAGCAATAAGTATTTCAATAATTCACCACTAAAAACCAGAAATTTCCTTAAGGGTCTGTGTGAAAGAAAAGCAACATACACTACAAGAACAAACTGTAGAGCACAGAACATAATTTAAGTGCCATAGGCTCTCTATTAAACCCCTTTTACTTGCTGAAGAAGCTTAAAAGGTAAAGGGACAAACTGCAAACCTAAGGCTCTGGAAGGATGTGCACTACCACTGAAGACAGACTGATTTTTTATAACGCAATACAGAACACAATTTTTCTTGATACTGATTAAGCCACCAGAGAGGTACTAAACTCCTTATTTTCACCAAATGGCAAATTCCAGGCATGCTCATAAGTTGACATTGCATTCCAGTGAGTCTCAGTAGTAGTTAGAGATGTTCAGCATCTATCAGAGTTAAGTCCTTTGTCACTCTAAAGTAATTGACTGGTTTAATTCTAACATGTACCTGGCCATAATGTGAGATTTTCATCAATTAATGAAAATACATAGTAGATGCCATAATAAATTATACTGGTAAGGAATACATTCAACTGACCTAAGAGATTAAAGGGCAAGACAATTTTAAAGGGGTTATCTTGGCTGGTAAGCCTGGTGTTTTAATTCTTCATTAGAATTAAAATTTATATGCAAATTAAAAAAAAAATTACATATTTTTGAGGAAGAAAAAAATGTACCAATTTTCATAAAGAATTAATAAAGGTTTAATCTCCATCATGTGCCTAGAAACCCAGCATTTTTCTTCTGCTACTCTTCTGTTTGCAGACAACAGCATTATCCTGATACCAGCAAGACAAATCCATTTAACTGCTAATAAAGCTAAGCCAGCTTGCCTTTTGCACTGCAGAGAAGCTGCCTCCGGGAAACACGCTCAAGTACAGAAACTTTGTTGAAATGACCAGAAAAATATGAGACTGAAGACTGACAGAAAATTCTTCAGTGAATATGTAGAAGACTTTTTTGTCCTTGGAGTGGAGAATAGTTGTACTTTCTCAGTTAGATATTACAGTACTAATGCTTGCGATACACCAACCTGTTCAGATCTGGAATGCTTTAAGTAGATGAAAACTTGCTAGGATTTCCTAACAAAACTTGCTTTGTTATGGCTTTTTCCCCCAATTTAATACATTTTATGTTGCATATCTTTCATATATAATGAAATATACTATTTCATGACATTGAGATAGAAATACAAACTAAATGACATTTAAACAAAAGTGTTTTGGTACTCTGGTTGGTAATGCAGTCATATATCTAATATAATTAGGTAATAAACATAAATTAGTATATTTGAAGACAAACACATTTTAAAAACTTGCTCCCTGACCATTTTTCCCTAGGATTAGTGCTGGAGTGTCCTTTTCTGCCATGTTGGAATTGGGAATATGAATGGACTTGAGCGTCGTTAAAAGTGACACTCTTAATGACATTTAGGTAATATTTTGCTTTAATTCTTTTTGTTAACAGATCTTTCCAATAAATTGTTAGTGCTAAGAAGATTTATTCTAACAGCACTGACAGAGACAGTAACACTAACAGCTTGATAAATAATTTAGAAACTTACCTACATTGCTACATGGTCCTAGTTTGTAGAGTTTAGACCTCCACTTCTCTTAGCCAGGGAATTAACAGGAATAAAAAGGGAATGACTGTTTTGCTTCCTTAGAAAACGTACAGGACACTGGTTATCACTATAATTGTGTTATGAACAATCAGCACATGCCCCAAGATTTGCTACAGAAGCTGTAATATCCTATAGTTTATAGCAGCTATTTGCATGCCATATAGACTCAGTAAAGAAAAGCAGCACTATGTTAAAATATCTATTTAAGAAAAGCATTCATGGTTTGGAAATTTAATTAAAAACAGCCAATGATTTTAAACATGCTTCTTAAAAAAAAAAAAAAAAAAAAAACAAACTAATTGAGTTAATGTTTGGGAAATCACATTTTAATGGGTGATTTTTCAAATGCATATCGTTTACAGTTGTGTAATCTAGAAGCAAAGGCTAATACTCTGAAGCACATCCTGAAGCCCTGTTATTACAAACTTTAGAGCAGAGTCATTCAAGACATTGTCTATAGCTGGAGAAAAGAGATCCTCTGACTGCAAAACCACCTCAGCCTACCAAAGATCTGAGTGTCATAGTGGGCCCTTGCTTGATTGTCTTCTTTCACTTGCCCCCTCCTAAGAGTGGCAAAGCAGACTACACACTTACCTCGTGCAACTCCCCTGGATGGATAAAGTTAAGTGAGATGAGCCTGATCCCTGGCTCCTAACATTTTGACATATTAACAAATTATAAGATCTGTATCTTCTATTCCTTTTAGGAGCAAATTTGCAAAGAGTCAGACAAAGTGCTTATAAAGAGCATGGCTTTGAAACCATTTCTGATTTAGTGACAGGGTCTGGTTTCCAGCTTTATCTTCCCTGATACACAGCATGTGTCTCCACACAGTCTCAATGACGGTCCCTCTCAGAAAAGAATACAGCATTCAACAAAACAATGAAGCTAAAATATGGAAATAAATACATCATTTATCACTTGGCAGAACTGGCCTCTTCAGACTGTGACTTGGGGAAAAATACAAATAAAGCACCATAATTTCTGTTGGAGAGGCTTTCAGGTTTTTTAATATGCAAAGCCCTACTACAATCCAATAATCCCAGTTGCTGATATACAAAGACCCAACAACACTAAGTTACTGAGAAAAGAATACAACCTTCAACTGCTCTCATTCACATCTTCAGCAGGAAAGAGCAACCTCATAAACTGCTGAAATTATTTTTGAAAACGTATACATTTAAAAACTAGTCACTCCTTCTAATTGATATAATACATCTAGAGGGCAGTTGAATGCCACAGTTGTTACTGCCGTGAAATTTTCATCTAGTGTGACAATTAACATCCTAACTGCATTTGTCTCATGCTAATGCTGACTATCAAGAGACCAAATTGAGCACAACCTGTTAAAAACCTGAAGAGAAATTTAATATAGGAATAATATTTTGTAGCCAGCTGAGATTTACAATTTCTCTTACATAAAGTAGAAGGATATATGGTTTCAGATTCTATTGCCGACAGTACAAATAAACATGAATTCATCCCTAACAGGCACTGCAGGAAGTCAGCTATGCAATGTTAGTGATTCTAGACTCTTTTGCTAAAGTATACAGTTCATAATCTCAAGCAGATTCTATGACAATTAGGATATCATGCAGAGCAACAAAAAAAGCAACGCCAGCTGGAGATAGTCATTGAATCTCACTGTCAATGCAGCAGTAAAAGAAATCCTGTTCTATCAAAATGAAAAGCATAAAACAAAGATAAGATGAGTAAGGTCAGGATGTAAAGCAGTCCCAAACTGCCACCTTCAAACAGCTGAGTATTAAAGATCTTTGAGTAACTTTGGGTATAAATCAGCAGATTGGGAACTGTCTAACTGGATGCCGCCATCAGATGTCACTGGTGCTTCCACAACAAACTGCTGAACACGCATTTACCAGGCTGCAGAGCTTGGAAGTGGCAGTAGTGGGAGTTCAAAACACTGTCATGTTAACACTTCTCTTTTAGTTGCTTTTCACTTTTACAATTTCTCCAAGTTACTCCAGAAGCTGAAATTACTTGGTAAGCCTCAATAACACTTGAAGAAGTGAACAAAGAAAATATAATTTTATAGCTAAAATATAATTTTATAGTGCTGCAATTATCCTAACCCTAACATCATGTTTTGTTTTCCTTTAACGCAGGTATAGCAGGCCTTCTGGAATACAGTCTCTTGTACTTACTCTTCTGTCTACTCAACATAGAATTGAAAATTTCCTTATTGTCTGCCAGCACCTGCATGTTCTACCACACCATGAATTTTACTAACCAGATAAAATGTGTTACAGGCTTATCACAAATCGAAACAGCAGATTTTTGCAATAGAGGGATCCCAACAGCTAAAGCTGGAAACCACCATACTTTACGCATCGACTATCTTTCTTTGGAATTCAGCCACAATATAAGCTTCCTTTCACCTAAAATGATATAGCTGTAATGAAAGTGGTATTTTTGCTCTTCTGATTATTTACTATAGTCCACTGGCAAATCTAGAAAGAAGGGAAAAAGCAGCCTAATTATATAGGTGTTGTATTAAAGCATCCTCCTCTGCTGACTGGCTCTGTGAAGGAAGCAAACCTGGAAACTCACAAAGCAAAGAATACTGAAGACCTACATGCAGCCTCTACTCACAGCTAACAGGGCACTTCCTGGAAAATACTGTTTCCTTTAAGAATATCTTTTCGTAGATTAATAAGCAGAAAAGATGGGAAAAAAGTGTAGATATAATGGGGTGGTTTTGACAATGGAACAAGGTTGCCAGAAGGAGATATTTTGCTGTACAGCACATCCATAAGTGTGACAAAAGGAGGAGATATTTTGCTGTGCAGTACAACACTGAGATGATAAAGAGTGCTGAAGATACAACACCCTTCAAGGCAATAAGATCTAAGCTATCTGTGAAGAATTCCAGGAGATCATGATACCAAGTTACTGAAGGTAAAACGGTAAAATAGCAGATGAAATTACATTCTGGCATTAGCAAGTGATGAACATCAGAAAAAGTAACAGCACATACAAAAAACCAAGGTCTAAAGTAGCCATTTCCACTCAACTTCCCCCACATTTTAGCACAAGTCCCCAGATATATCAAACCAGTTCTCACACTACTAGTCCAGTTTTAGCTATGATGAGTTCTAAATAAAAGTAACTGTAGTTTCACAACCAATGGTATCTCATATGAGAAGAAAAAACTAAAAAGCCTTCAGACTTTCCGACACTTCTCTGGCTCTTAGCAGTAGCAGCAGCTTTCCAAGCTTACTACAAGCTGCGAACAATAATTTTGAGTTCAACTTAACTACGCCATGCAGTTACACCACGTTGAGCTTAAGTATGCTAACTCTAATGGGCAGCTTTAAATGAGCTCTGCAAACACCCTGAGCGAACTTGCTTTGATGGAGAAAGAATCCTCACACTGTCATATGTCCACAGATGTCACATACAGCCTTCCAGGAGAAACCATAGAGAATAATCATTTAAGAATAGTAATCCACATTAAAAAATCATCCTACCTCATGTATTTTTCATCTGCTTCTACAACTCATGCAACCCCTCAGCTTTGCTAAGCTCCTGAATAGGAGCAGTGTCTCCTCACACAAACGCATGCTGCCACTGGAACCAGCTCATGCTGGGGCAGCAAATGCAAGAATTAGTGACTATCTGCACAACCTGCAAACAAAGCACTGCTCTGACAAGAACCACTCAAACTCCTACACCTGCACAGTCACCCAAGCATTTGATACAATCCACCAAATGCTCTTATCACAGGCGCCTATGTAGCTAACTCTGAACAACTATTTTGACAAGAACAAAATTTCTGTTCCTCTTGAGCAATAGAATTTGAATTTTCTTTCTCAAGTCAGTGAAGCTAAACCAGTATGAACATTCTTGCTGATCTGCAACCTAGAAAAAACATTTTAAGGAGAATGCATATTAGTGCCTTGCTATTCCAAGGAACTGGAGAGAATGTGCCATACTACATGCAGGCATCCTCTGTCTACATCCAGTTCACATTCTTTTATGTGTCCATCTTTCAGATGGACAACAGGCTACAATTTAAGTGAAATTCAGCATGCACAGATAGATTATTCAGACTGCAGTGAGGCATTAGCTTCTGCCTTCTCATTTAGAAAACAGTGATTTCAATTTCCGTAAGCTTCATGTTTTTTTGGATTTATCTGCTCTCTACCCCCTCCAGCCCATGAGAAAACAGCTATCCTTCCTTGCAACCATGGCAAGGTCACTTGCTGCAAGCTGCAAAGAGAAAACTGGCTGCAATTACTGGATGTAAGCACAAACACTCATTCTCCTCACTTGAGGAACTGAGCTGTTGCTATCAATTACATGTATTTAGCTCTTCCCTGGCAAACATAAATGCTTGCATACAGTAATTACAGCTGCTCTGATGTCCCCAGAAGGAAGTAGGGGAAGTAAAATAAATGATAATAATTAGTTTTTATTGCCTTCCACTTAAGTTTTATGCTTTTAATTACAAAATGTTACAATTAATAATTTAAAACATATTTTCTTTTTTTTCTCTTACAGTGTTTCATAAACTTAGGCCACAAAATACTGTCGCTTTGTAAAAGCATCTCAAAATCTACTGCATTGCTTGTGGGCTCAGAATAAATTACTTGAGACTCATGGTTAAGCATCCTAATTGGCTTGATAGACCATATTTCATATATATGTATTATGTCTAAGAAATTTACCACTGTAATTAATAAAATGCAGTAAAATATATTATTTTACACCATATGTTTAATGTGAAGACGCAACTGAAATTTCCTTACTACAAGGTATTCCTCTGTAATAATTCTTTGTGCATAGACAAAAAAATTACAGCATTTTTATATTCCTCATATTTGTTATACTCTTTTGCAATGATTAATGCTGCAAGTTTAGTAAGAGTAAGTTAATTATTAGGAATTGAACACAGTATGTAATGGCATTGGTTTTTGTGGAGAAAAAACAGCAAAGAAATGAAGGTATTTATGTATGAGAGAAAGCAGAAATGATTCTTTCAAAAATTAAATCTTCAATAGAATGGTAACTCAAAACTGCATACAAATTCTAGTATTTGTTAAGTGTGATACACCAGGGAAGATTAAAAATAATCCCTCCCATTTCTGCTAAAGTTCTTTGAGGGAGCCAACAAGGTAATCAACTCATTAACAGTGAAAATACCTCAAAGCAGGTTAAGTGTCACTAGGAAAGAAACAGAAACCTCTTCAGAAAATGGCATGATGCCATCCTAGAGATGCTGTCATCCCCCCCAGCTTAGGCTCTGGGATTTTCGTTCTCCTCCACTCCAAAACACTGCAGGTGGAAGGGCACTGACTGCAGTGACCCCAGGAGCAGTGAGGAGGAGCCAGCACCAGGCACCTCTCCCCACACCTCACCCCACCTGCACTTCAGGTGTTCCCCTCCTGCCCAGCTCGAGTGTGGTGGCACAACTGAACACTGGCCGTGTACCCTCAGCGCTCTGTGGCACCTGAGCTCAGCACAGCCCAGCTGTGCAGCCACTGCTGCAGTTTATTCATTAAGAGTGACAGGAAAGTGTAAAACACTATGTGACCTACAGGTAATGAGGTAAGAAACCTACAGAAAAAGTGCTATTGTTGAGAAGGTAAAATACAGCAGTACAGCAGCTCATAAGAAAAACAACAGTTTAGGACTTTTAGGTTTTTAAGGTTTAAACCCCTAAGGTCTAAAACCCCAAGAGTAAAACCAGGACTTGGAAGATGGCAATTCAGGAACACTGAAGATAATAAATCATTATTGCCCCACTGTGGAATATCAGGACACATGAAGCTTCTTTTTGAGAGTGGTATTTCATAGCCTTTTAGTTGCATACATTAAGTAATAAATTCGAATTCCTAAACTGCATCTATCCTGCTTGCAGAGTCTCTTGAGGAACAGATTACTCATGCAACGTGTTCCACAGAGAGTATTAATTTAAAATAAAGATGCATGTGAAGCACAAGTTGCACATCAGTTTCCTCAGAAGAAATTCAGTTTGTGTATTGCCCATGCCTTTACAGAAAAAAAGGATAATCTGGCAATTGCCATCAAAGCCCACTCCACAGTAAGCATGTGTACTCTGGATCTCACTACTGATTATGTAAGGATGTCAAGTTTCTTTTAATTACTTCAAAAGCATTTACACAATCAAGCAATACAGAAATCTCTAAAACAAAATTTAGCCCAAAGATGGCAGCTGTGATTTGGGAATTCCCAAAGTAACAAACTTTCGGGAATAGACAGAATATTGTAGGAATACATTATGAAAAATTTTCTTTTATACTCTTCTTTCTTTATATGTTATTTCAATGTCCTAGAGAGAAAATACTAGGCTAGATAGAAAGACTATTTTAGAATCTTACGTAATTCCTGTTTCCACACAGTTTTGATAGTATGTACTCTATATACAAAGCAGGAAATCTTATATACATGTCCCTTTGCATCCAAAAGAAATAGGCAGTAGAGGTTTTTTTAACTTCCTTTAATTTTTCTATTAAAAAATACTAGCTTTTTCAGATGTAGCTTCTTTGACTTTACTTTTCTGGTCATGTCAAACTGCTGCATAAGCCAGATGAATGACTTTGCTCAAGTACTGCACAGAAGTTAGGTGCTATTATATATATATATTAATATGCTATAAAACCTCTTTATACACAGTAGAACACTCAAATGTCAGTGTCAAAAAAAAGCCATGATAACCAGGCCTCTTAGTTTAGCCACAATTGCACTGGAATACTTGTCTCTTCCCTGCAAACTCAAAAGGAGTACCTAGCCCAGAAAATTTGCTTTCAAGACACAGTATTTTTGTAGTCTTCCCTGTTCACTCCGTACTAAAATGACAAAATAAACTGAACTCAATCCACACTTGTGTATTTACCATGAGCCTAAACTTCTAGCATTGTGACCAAAGGCTGGCTGTGTGGGACATTGTCCCCCTCTCAAGAACTCTGTCCTGTGATCATACAACCTCCCTGGTAAAGGGAAAATCAAGCTGGGAACAACAGGGTCACAGTTTCACTACAGAACTCCAGACATTACCACAGAATAAGGATGGTTGCATACGGTGTCTCAAATAGGGTCATGTACTGTAAAGCAATTGCAATTACTCTTTGGATGCATGAAGTTTATATGACAGTCCACACAAAGATGAAGGACAGACCTTTGGTACTCACTGACAAAAAAATTGGTCCTCCATGAAAAACAATTTCCAAAAAAAATTAGTCATCTATGGAAAACCATTTCCTAAGACACGTATCATGGTTTTGGGAGGAGGGGGAAAAAAAGAACACTGTTCAATCAGGTAATTTCAAAGCCAGTAACTAAATCAAATGGATTTTCAGGATGTTGAAAGTAATTTCTTCAGCTAAAAGCCCACACGACCCCAACATCTATCATACCACCTGAAGTCAGCTTTGAAAAAAGGCAAAAATATTTGTGTCAAGAAGAGTTTTTTAAGAAGATAATTAGATAATTAGTCTATGGAAACATGGATAATCTTTTTTGATGATCTGGGTGAGGGGATTGAATGTACCATTGGCAAATTTGTGGACAGAAGTTGGGTGAGTGCATTGATTTGCTGGAGGATAGGAAGGCCCTGCAAAGGGACCTGGACAGGCTTGGATAGATGGGCTGAGACCAGTGGCATGAGGTTGAAAAAGACCAAGTACCAGGTCCTGCCCTAGGGTCGCAACAACCTCAGGCAGCGCTACAGGCTGCGGGCAGAGTGGCCGGAAAGTTGCCAAGAAAAAAGGGCCCAGAGGTGCTGGCTGACAGCACCTAAAGATGATCCAGTGTGTGCTCAGGTGGTCAAGAAGGCCAATGGGCGCCCTGGCTTGCAAAAGTGTGACGACCAGTAGGACCAGGGGAGTGACTGTCCCCTGTATGCAGCACTGGTGAGGCCACACCTCGAATCCTGCATCCAGTTCCAGGCCCTTTTCACTACAGGAAAGGTATTGAGGAGCTGGAGTGTGTCCAGAGAAGAGAAATGGAATTGGTTAAGGGTCTGGAGCTTGCGTCTGGAGTTTGTGTCCTACAAGGAGCAGCTGAGGGAGCTGGGGATGTTTAGCCTGGAGAACAGGAGGCTAGGGGTGACTTTATTGCCCTCTGCAATTACTTGAAAGGAGGCTGAGGACAGATGGGGGTTGGGCTCTTGCCCCTAACAACCAACTGTAGAAGAGGGCTTAGTCTTAAACTGTGCCAGGGCAGGTTTAGTCTGAACATCAGAAAGAATTTCTTTCATAGAAAGGGTGATTAGATATTGGAATGGACTGTACAAGAAGGAGGTGGAATCACCATTCCTGCAGGTTATTTAAGGAAAGACTGGATGCGGCACTCGGTGCCCTGGTCAAGTTGACATGGTATTGTTTGGCCATAGGTTACACTGGATGATCTCAGGTCTTTTTCAGCCTACCTGATTCTGTGACTGGGCACTAGCAAAGTGGGAGTGCCTGCAATGTCCTAACAGGAGAGCTCATTTGTGATCCAGTTCAGGTATAACTTGTAGTTCCTGCTTTAGTAAACCTGGGTACTTAAAGGGAGGTTAAAAATTCAAATATGGTATTTTAAACAAAAAAATTACTTGCATTTGAACATCATGAATCTACACATCCATTTGCAGTTGAAAAGAATCAGCTTGTCAGCACTTTTGAAAGCTTAATCATGTTTACTTAAGGATTTCAGAAGCTGACTTTTAAGGCTCAGAAAAGTTTCTTGCTTCTTGAAGCCGCAAATGATATGAATACCATCTCAGGGGCAGTTCTCCAACCTCTAAAGGTCCAAAGGTGACAAAGCAAATCCACTGACATTTATCTTCAATCCACCCATTATTGGAAGGCTTCCATTTGATATTTAACACTTCCAATATCCATTTTCTAATTTTACTGATCTCATATTTTACTATGTGCTTTTAGCAATATTATTAGATTTATGTGTAACAAAAAAGGAATCTTTAACTTATTATTTTAAAATAGAATAATAGAATAACTTGATTTGAAAGGATCCCCTAAAAATCCACCTTGTGGTCCAGCACAGGACCATGCCTAAGAGTCACAACGTGTGCCTGAGAGCACTGTCCAAATGCTTCTTGCACTCTGTCAGGGATCGGTGCTGGGACCACTTCCCTGGGGAGCCTATTCCAGCTCAACTACCCCGTGGGTAAAGAATCTTTTTCTAATATTTAACCTAAGCCTCCCCTGACACAACTCCAGGCCATTCCCTCCAGTCCTGTCACTCATCACCACAGAGCAGAGATCAGTGTCTTCCCCTCAGGAGGAATTTGTAACTGCAATGAGGTCTCCCCTCAGTCTTCTCTTCTCCAGGCTTAACAGACCAAATGACCACAGCCACTCCTCACAGGGCTTCCCCTCGAGCCCCTTCAACATCTTTGTAGCTTTCCCCTGGATGCTTTTTAATCGCTTAATATTTTTCTTATATTGTGGCTCCCAAAACTACACAAAGTAATCAAGGTGAGGCCACCCCAGTGCAGAGCACAGCAGGACAATCTCCTCCCTTGCCTGGCTGCCAATGCTGTGCCTGATGCACCCTAGGACAGGGTTGGCCCTCCTGGCTGCCAGGGCACTGCTGACTCAAATTCAGCTTTTCACTGACCAACTCCCCAGGTCCCTTTCCGTGGCGTTGCTCCTCCACATCTCCTTCCCCAGTCTGTGCAACCAGGCTCGCCTCATCTCAGGGGCAGAATCTGGCACCTGTGTTTGTTAAACTTCATAGCACTGCTGAATGTCTAGCCCTCTAATTTGTCAAGGTCTCTCTGCAGGGTCTCTCTGCCTGCCTCTGAGGGAATCAACAGGTCCTCACAATTTAGCGTCACCAGCAAACCTATTTAATGTACCTTTGCACATCCAAGTTATTTATGAAGGTTTTGAAGAGCACTGCCCCTAAAATGGAGCGCTGAAGAATTACACTAATGACCAGTCACCAGCCTGATGTCACCCCATTCACTGTAACCCTCTGCACCCAAACCATGAGCCAGTTGCTCACCTACCCCATGATGTGTTTATCCAGCTGGGTGCTGGACATTTTCTCCAGAAGGATCCTGTGAGAGACAGTATCAAAAGCTTTACTGAAATCCAAAAGGATCACATCAACTGGGTTCCCTTGGTCAATTGTGAAGGGACAATTTGACAACTTAGTTAAGTTCTGTAACTTTTTTTAATTCTACAAAGTTTTAATATCAAGCATCTGTATAGATAACTCTTACAGCAATTTCTAGCCCATCCAGGATGCAATTTTGGGAAAAATATACTGATACATTTTATAACTTGAGATCAGAGAGGTGTTTGGATGAGACCCTCATCCAAACACCTACTTGCAGACAGTCATTTAAGACTGCAGTCTGGGGAAGCAGCCCAAGCTGGACTCTAGCCTAGGGAGCTGATTTAGTCTAAAGTATGGCAGACTTGCAAAAGCCTCAAGTGCTCAGAACACTCCCAGGGTCTGGCATCACTGCACTGCCAGCTTCCAGTGGTATTCTGCTGTGCCTGGTTGTGGTGTATGGTGTAGGAATGGCCTAAATACTGAATGTCTAAGCACTGACTAATATTCATAGAAAACAGATGGGTTGGAGGAGATTCCAAATGCCTGAAGCTCTTTTTTGTCCTCATCCTTCTCCTGCATGGAGTATCTGGCAGCTGTACTCTAATGTTTTCATTTGTTTTGAATTAAATTTCTCTGTGCTCTTGTCCTACCCATCTCTTTTTTCATACTCTGCTTGTGACCCTCTCTTCACATGTGCCTGTTTTAATTATCAATCTACTTGAGTAGGGAAGGCAACCTGAGCTTGACTTATCACAATATTTACCTGTAAGACCAGGGAGATTTTTTTTTTAAGCAGCACTTGCAATGCTAGATTAATCTGTTACCTTGTTCTACACTATGACTTCCTACAGAAATCCTCTTAGAGGTCTTTAGAAAAACATTTAACCATGGTTTAAAATAAAGAGGTTTTTCTTTTAATATGACCTCTGAATGTAGCTGATGAGGTTAAAAAGACTTCTGCAAACTGTTCCAGTTTGTGTAACAAAATAATTCAACCCTTAATAATTGTGTTCTTACATCTTACGACAATTGTGTAGCTCTTGGAGATACTTTTTTAAAAGTCTAATCACTCTGAGCACATTTCATTAAAATCAGAAAACATTTCATTTAAAAGTAAGAAAACGAAGGCGAAGTCTTTAAAAGACTCAAGCATGTGTTACACATATTTGTGAGAACTTGCATATACACACATGCTGAAGTACAACAGATCTAGTTGATGTAAAATAAAAAAGACTGACACCTATTCTCTGATCTGATTCATCACGCATTTATTATTTAAATCTGATAAGTATCTTAGTTTGATTCAATGCCATAAATGAGTATTTCTATTAATGTTTAATAAGGCATAAAAGTTACCATGAAAAAGCCCTTCTGACCACTGCAATTTATGGTTGCTAGAACTAATAAAAAAAAAGAAATTATTTAGAGATAATGGCGTGCCACTGAAGTACTGAAATTAATTTTTTCCAGAGGTATTATTTCCAACTGAAATCCAGACTAAGATTCATCTGTATACTATGACTTACTTCCTAATGTCCATTACAACTCCTTCAAGTCCTCTAGTCCAGCAATTTCTTTCTCTGTTTCAAAAATTCAAGTTGGACCACCTTCTCTTCCTTAGCTTTTTATTCTAAGTAAATGTTCATAACAAGTAGCTCAAAGCAGAAAAGGAATTAAATTTATTTTTTGTTAGCCTTTTACAGGCTTCAATATGATATTCTCCACTGCAGCCATGGCGCAGAGCCTTACTGCTGTGTTTGGCTACACCAGCAGTCCTGGAAGCCTAAGAAACCTTCCTGATTACTCATCTCAGTGTCAATGGACTTAGATGAAGAGCAGATTCAGAAATTTGACAGAAAAGCAGTCAAGAGGTTTCCTGCTGCCTGGTTTCCTGACCCACTCTCATTTTATGCCTCTCCAGCTAAGGAGGCCACTACACCTGATTCAACTCTACATAAATCTGAAACTGATTTATATACTGAAAAAGGATGAGCAGTAATATATGAAATTTTATAAGAAACTGGTTAGCCTCACTGAACAAACAGGTCAATTCAAAGGATGACTTTCTTGAGTTTAATGACTGAACTACAGTAGTGTGTGAATAAGCTGGACACCAGGAAAGAACATCATTGTATTCAAGTTGAACAGAAATCTTCAAAAGTTTGAAAAAGTGCCAGCAAATTGAAATGGGGTAAAAAAAAAAAAAAAAAAGCCAGGACTGTGCCATTTCAGTACAAATAAGATGGCCCAACTTGCTCAGTTCTGAGTGAATGAGACAGAAGCTACTTTAAGATGGTCTTAGAGTTCAGCCTCTAGAGGAATTTTTAACCCAGAGGGCTTTAATTCTTTTCTGGCTCAGAGGACAGAGGACACTTTCTGGTGCCATCTGCTCTGGACTCCAAAACTATGACAAAACAAAATACCACAGAGTGGGCTCCACCAGCGAGGATTTTTGCCTGCTCATCACTAAATGTGCTTGAAGAGCTTTCAGAGCCCTGATAACATCAGGTGGGCTCACACATAGCAACCTCTGCATTGGTATATGCCTGACGTCACCAGTGAACCTGGATCAAAAAACCTGGACAATCTGTGTTCCATGAGGTGGCTTAATGATTTCTACTCAGATTAAACCTGAAAAATATTCCAGTTCACACCACTGTCTTGAAGACATTTTGTTGATCTCTGACTATTATGGATAATTATGGATAATACATGCATAACACCAGATGCTCTCTGATCAACCTCATACCAAAAGAGCAATGAACAAAAGCCAGGCTTGTCCCTGCTTGTGCTTTAGAATGAATGACTTGACAAGGCCTGAGAGCTGTAAGAATGAAATGCAAGGGGGCAAGAAGAGGTGCTAGTTTCCTAATGATATAATGTTAAACACTTCAGCAGAAGTACTTCTAGACTGGAGAAAAAACAAACTCTTAAATGAAATTTTTAGAAATATGCTGTCCCTAAAAAAGTCTGTTGTAGGCTCTCCTGCACCTATAGAGCAGTTGAAACAGAAGGACAATAAGAGAACTTTTTTAAAAGCCTTAATCACAAAACTTGCTGTGCTGCACTAAAGTGCACTGAAACCAATCATCTGTAGGAGCACATTGGAAGTGTGTGGTACTGCATCTCAGTACAGCAAAGCCTGAGGGCAGTGATGCTGCATCTGAGAGACAAGGCAGAAGGAAATACGTGGTTTCATGCCTAAGCACATTCTCTTTCCATGTTTCTGATTTAATGTATATTGGTGGTAAAAAAGCAGAAGAGAAGCAGCAAAATTTCGATTCCTGGACATATGATACAAGGTAACAATGCGCACAAACACATCAGAACAGGGAAGGTGTCTAGAAATCAGACTTCACAGATAACTCTCCAGAAAAGTATTTAATCCTGGGATTAGTTTTAGAAAAATTATTTGGCTTTTCATAGAATGAAATCTATACCCATCAAAGGAGGGGTATTCTGGAACAACCTTCCAAAGAAGGAGCCAACAACTGTTCTTAAAAATGGAGAAGTTTTTGAAAGAAGTTAAAGAACAGAATGCTTTCCCTTATTCTACAGTCCTGCATTAAAAAAAAAAATTATTAACACAGCACTAGAAAACACCACATTCAAAAAATTAAATCAGAAGTAAACAGGGAACAGTTTGAGTACAGTAGCATTTTATGTTTCTGGATTTTGATTATCATAAGCTCTTATTTAGGCACCTGTAGTTTTCCAGATTACTGTGTCAAGCTCCATCCTCACCTCCTATTCCACTGAGTACATGGAGGTGTTCACTTTAAGATGAGCTGGCCATGCATCAAAGGTTTGAGAAGCCTAAGGAAATTATTCATGTCATAGTGAAAAGTAATACCATCATCCTTCAAATGATCACAATCAAAGATGAACCAACCATAAGAACCTTGTGCCTTCCTGCAGTAAAACTGAGAGATGGGGCATGAGAGGACTCAGGCAAACCTGCAAGCTTCACCTCTGCATCCTTTTGTAGAGAACTCTGGGGTGTGGGGATCACTCCAGGAAGCAACCAAATGGATGCAGAAATGCTCTCCTACATTTCAGAGCTACGGATTGACACAAAGACTTATGCTTTAAGTCTTTCCTCTTTCTTCTACATCCTGGCTGCACAGTCAGCAGGCAGCCATAGGACACACTTCTGGCATGTGTTAATAAGGGGCAAACAGAGAGAAATAACATCTCAGAAAAAAATGCCTACAGAATTTAGAATAATTAAGATTAACTGTTAATTTAAAAAATAGAATAGTATAAACATCTTTACTTTCAGCTGAATATTTTGAGTTGCTTTCTCAATATAGTTGTGCAATGTAAGTGTATGGACACAGTCAATCTGGTGAAACATCTAAAGAAGTAATTTATCTTAATTACATCAAGCATGCAGGACAATCTAACATAACATTAGCAAATTTATCTAGATGATATAATAGGCCACAGCAAAGTAGTTAAGTGATGGCTCATGAGTAGTAATTAATTGATTTACAGCTATTCTTCCATTAGTAGCAAATTTTGCCCTAAAAAAATAACAATATTAGCAGTTAACCATTTCTTGGACAAGACAACAGAAGTTTTTCAGTGGTTTTACTGCTGGTCCCCTGAGACAAGATACTTAATTTTCATTTCAACATCTTCACTTTTTTAAAATTATAGCCAGATAATTTACAATCTAAACATAATTTTAAAATGAAGTGCTGGAGAAGACAATGTCTAAGCATAGTGCATAAATCACATCCTGCACTCTTTCTGGGAGAGAAAGAAGAGCATTTCTTGCTGAATATTAAATCAGCCCAAGTTCTATTAACTATACATTAAAAGAAATTAAAAGAGCAAAAATTGTGATTCTCATGGTATAAAGCCTTAAATATGTTCAGCATTAAGTTCTCCGCCTCATCATAAATAACTTATAAAAATCAACTGAGTGCATTTTAAGCAGACTGATCTAAATTGCAAGAATGCTGTATATATTAAGATTATCTACAAAAATTAGCAGGAAAAACCTTAAAGCTACTCTTAAGATTTTAATTTATTCCAGGCTATCAAAATATGAATAATTGTAAAATTACCAATTGTTACCTAATTTGAGCCATTTCTGAACTGTCAAAGAAAAAACATTTATCCATTGATATTTTTAGGTGGTTTTACCTTTCATAATACATTTGAACCAACAAGAAAATCTTAATGGAATACAGGGAAGGCTTTAGATGAAGCAAGTTGCTTAACGCTTTCTTACAGAGTTTGCTTTTAAGATATTCACTTTTAAAAACAGCTGTGACTCTACACCACACCACTGTCAACCTCAGCTATTGAGAATTTCTATTTACATTTTTTGATGTCAGATCAACTTGAAGATGAATTTTGGTTTTATTCACTCAAAAGCCATACACAAGCATGTCATATAGTTTGATAATGAAGAGGGCGTTGACCTTGTCATCTTTCAGGTCCTCTGGCTATTCCAGACCCTGGTGGCACTCCCAGAGTCCCTCATGTCAGTGACAGAGCGCACCACGGGCCACGGCTGCCTGCCAATGGGCACCTGGGGATGTGGCCCCACAGCACATCTAACTGACCTTGCAACCTGCAAAACTGGGTGTTTGTCCGGTGGCTGAAAAAAAATTAAGTGACTAAGTAGAAGTTTTTTTAAATCCAACTATTCAGCATTCATTAATGAGAGGACAGGAATTGAATCAAATCTGTGAAATGACCACATCCCAAAATTTAACCATCACTTTTAAACTTGCAATTCATCTTAGAAATCCTTCAACTCACCTCAGTTTGCTGCCCCAAAGACATCACTTCTTCCCCTTATATTTTACCTAGTCATTATTAATAAATTATTATGAATAAATGAAAATTTTACTTATTTATTGTTATTTTGGCTTTCATGACAGACACACCTAAGCCTCTGGTTTATATATTCCATCCGGTATGTTCCAGCACAGAAATTACTGCAGAAATGTCTCTGAATAATTAGGTACAGTGAGTGGGTTATATGTAACCAGTGCCAGCTGAGCTCCACACAGAAAAATACTGACAAAGATGTTCAGAATATTCACAGAAAGAGCTCTTCCAGTGCTGGACAAAGTAATTAAAATCAAAGACACAGCTATCATCTGTGCTACAGTAAAGGCATAAGACTCCCAATGAAGGCTCCAAAAGGTACTGTTCTGCATTCCACAAAAACTATAGAGTTTCCCAAGCATTTTATTCCAAAGAAAGTAATTTAATAAAAAATTTTAGCATCATTTAGTAAGAATGAAGCATTGCTGTTGTCACATTAAATTTGATAAGCTTGAGTAAAACAAGAGCTAGCATTTTGTCCTTCATTACACCGAAGAGCAGAGCCCAATCCTTGTATTTACTCTCCATGACAAATCCTCCCTCAGGAAGGAGGAAGGATTGCACTACACAGCTCCATGGCACCTACATCTAATGACTCAATTCACAGCATCAGACCACTGGGCAGGCCACGGGTCTCAGTCCACAACCGGCAATTTCTACTGACCAGTCTCATTTTGCCATTTGCTCATTTAATCTGAGAACCACTGCTGTCAATCACTTGAAGTGCCTCTTACATCAGAAGTTGTGGCTGAAATTTAACTTAGTATAAGTGAAAGGTTTTGGATGTGCACAAAAATCAGGCTAAGCATAGAAGGCCACTACAAATGGAAACTAGCATTAAATGTTTCCTTTCACCCCTGAAGAAAGATGTCTGGAGATTTTTTTCTAAGTCCAATCACAAATTTCACTTTTTAACAGAATTTCATAAAGAAATTATTAGTGCAAAATAATAACTTTTATATAGGGCTCAGTTATCCATACTTCTTTCAGGCTAAGAGAGAAAAACATAGAAATGAGCAGAACACATTTGCTTTTCTTTTTCTTTTCCTCCAGTCTCCATTTTAAATAGTTGACAGTATAAGGAATTCTATAATTCATGGTAAGATGCATGCCAAAACTAGGAAAACAAAGTCACCTGCGAAATTTCTGCAGGCACAGCACACATACAACAAAAGAGAAAAACTCCTAAAGAGTCACCTTGAAAAGTACTAAGGCACAGCACTCATCTCCACTGTGGGGAACAAAGAGGAAGCACATTATAGCATCCAAGACACACTGCAGTACTTAAGAGAATGAAGTTTCTCTGAGAAAGCACATATTCCTGGTTTTAAAATCTTTCATCTTCATACTTTCCCTGCTTGAGGTAGTTTTGACAGAATTTTCTAAACTCCCATTGGACTGAAAGCAAGAACAAATTACAAGCGCAGAGAGAAGTGTCATGAGAATGCTTTTCTGAGCATTTGAAGAGAAAAACCAGTTCAAAAAGAGATTAAACAAATTCCTGGTGGACAGGTTAATCAGAGACTACTGAACACCCTCCAGATGGCTCTGGATCAGGGATTCACTGAGTAGCTGAAGGCTGGAAGGTAAAGCAAGGGAAGGGTTTGTTGTTAGTGACTGTTCAAGCTAGGATGTTGGATTAGGTCCAGTCCAGTACAGCCCTCCTCACAGTCTTGCATTATGCTCCCCAAAAAATCTGAAGTGTAGCTACTTTCACCCAAAACATCCTGTGTGATAGGCTAGTCCTGGGTGTCTCAGACAGGTAAATGCTCTGTAGAACAATGGCAGCAAAATAACCAACACTACCAGTTTTCTGAATACTTCTAAATGCTTACTTGGATGAAGTGATTGGCAAAGGTTCTTTACCAGACTGGAAAACAATGGTTCTCTTTTTTTTCTCAACAAAAGCCCATTTAAAAAAATCTTCATGGTCTGGATTGTTACCAGGCTACCAATGGACTTCTGGTTGCTGTAGACCAGGCAGATTTTTCCACCAGAAATAGAAGGTAAGAGGGTCTGCATTTTATGCCAGATGTACTCAACTGTTTGGCATCTCCTTCTTTAAAGTGTTACCTCATTAGTGACTAGATTCTAGGTGAAAATTAAGGTAGTCTGTTTTATTTTTAAATGTACCCCAAATTGAGATTCAAAGGAGATTTTGGGGGGAAGGGTGTTTCTTCTTACTATGTGATCCTAGATACAGCTTCACTAAAGCTTCTGCAAGTATATGTAAGGAGTACTTTCACACCCAGAAGTGTCTATTTCAATTTGGACTGGTTCCATGTGTGAACACGCCTTTATTTTATAAAACATACAATGTCTAAAAAAGATTTTTCATTACTTACTCCCTAAGATTATAGCAAACAAGGCACTCTAAAAAACAAACAAAAAACCCCAAAATCACAAAGATGACCCTGCTCTGTACATGTACCAGTAAGTGACAGAAGGTACACATCCTCTAAAGAAACTGTCACCAGTATCAGGAATAGTAACCTCCTGATTTTGGCCTGTAGTTTTGGCTCACGGCATAACCCAGAAGGTCCTGAGGATTTGGCTGCATCCCAGTGCCTGTGATCACCTGCATACGGACAGCTCTACTGCCCAGAACCTCCACAGCACCACACACAGCAGCTTGTCTCAATTCTGGAGCTGTGCTGTGGGTTGCAGCTGCTTGTGCATTGCCATCAGGATGAGAATTCTTCTTGCCTATTTAGTGAATTAATCAATAAACTACAATTTCATACAGCACATGTGGAGCCCTTGGGATGCTAAAAATAGACAAAATGATAAATTTCTCTTTCTGGATTTTTTCATGCTTCTTACTACTAAAACCATAAAGAGCAAATACACAGGAGAGTATCACACATCATTGGTGTCAAATTATTAATTAGCAAAGTCTAACTTTTCCGATGGGAAAGCTGCCTGTAGATTTCAGAGCAGCTATGCAGGCTAGGAGGACAGGAAGAGAGGAGGGGTAACACACTTTCCCCGTGGGTTGAAGCTGCCTAGTAAGAGGATGAAGAGCTTATGTTCAAGGATGAAAAGGGAGGATGATGTGCCCTGGCCCCAGCACTGCTGCTTGGGGTGCTTTGGGGTCTGAGGTATTCTCACTACAAGACCCCTGGAACAGGGGAGCAGAGGAGGCAGAGCAGAAAGAGAGGTTAGCTCTAGGATGAGGAGTTGAGAGAGAAGGAGGAAGGACGAAGGAAAGAAACTCAGCAGGAACTGATGCACTGGTTTTTGTCCTGGCACCTTGGCTCTGCTGAGCAGCATGTTTCAATGCCTACAGCAAGCTGTCTCGGCAGACTAAAGGGACTCCATGCACACATAGGGTGCTGGGAAGCATCAAGTGCTCCTTATTCTTTGGCTTTTAAGGAGACTAGTTACTAACATGTACTTCTCTATCTCCAGCAGCACAAATGCCCCCTTTCCATCCCCAGATATACATTTCAAACCCCAGGATGCTCCAAATTAGGGGGAGAAAAAAAGGAAAAATCAGGTCAGGAGTTCCAAAAGATAAATGGCAGAACACTCCTGTTTCCACTGCAATGTTCAGTTCTGGTAAAGACAAAGCACATGAACCCAGTAACTAGCAAAACTATTTTTTTCTGGAATAGTGGTAGAACTATATAACTATTTTCCAGTAGTTTCCACTGTTTCAAGTGGAGTATAAAACCAGTAATGAAACAAAGTGCAGAATTAATTATATAAATGCAGCCATGATCCATACAATGCTACATTACCCTCACAAATACAGTAATGCCTTAAAAAGCCAGTTTGGGATTTCTTTCTGCCCCAAGATAAAAAAGCACTTATTTGTGCAGGTTAACATCCCAAATTTTCTTCCTTTCCATGAAAAAAAATCCTGGATAAGTCCTGGATGATGTTGCTGCAGGCAAGAGATCAGAAGGTACTCATCAGAAGATCAGTGTTGGCAGCAGCAGCCGATGTGAAGATCCTGATCTACATGTAATGGATAGGAAGTTCAGGCACAGCTCCTAGGCTTGGCTTACAGCCCCCATGGACAATGTGGTTGTCTGAAACCTGAGCTGTGGTAGGAAACCAGCACCATGTTGTGTTGAGGCTGCCACTGTCAGCTGATATTAAGCCCCATGAATCCCAGAGCAGGGAAGTAGAGGAGCTAATATTTTTATGCTATTACTTCTATTAATATTGAGCTTTGTTTTGAAGCATCTGATTCACACAAGACATCATAATCATAGAGGAGATGATTGTGTTGCCTGGACAAATCAAGATTTGCACAAATGTAATTCTGCATAACAAAATACCTGATCAATACCAACCAATCCTATCAGTAATTCATGTACTCCTCATTTGTGATATTAGATTCATAGAATCATTGAGGTTGGAGAACACCCTGTACTAAATCATTACAAGAAGTTGGCAAAGCTGTGGCTAAACAGGCATCACTGTATTCACATAACAAAACTGCTCATTATGAGAGCCTCAAACCCTAGGTCAACCTTAGAGTGATCTTCCAATCACTCCAAACAGACCACCCTGGTAAGATGTGAGGGAATGTGGAGTTCTTGCTTTTCCTTGCATGGCTTCCCCTTTTCCATTCTTAAACCTCTCCCTTCTGCATCACACTCAAAGACTGCAGAAGCGGCAGCAATGGAACCTTCTACTGGTTTCATTTCCATTAAACTATATGTGACTATAGCAGAAAGGACTCAATTTCAGTTACTCTAAGAAACAGGTTTTCTAAAAGAAGTTAAAAAAAAAGGTAAAACAAAGCAGAAATCCTTCTGATACTTCTGTCCTATTTGGCAAGAGAAAGCTGTCTGCCAGTTTCCAGCTCACAGCCCTTGGCTGTTTCCCGGCTGAGACTTCTCCCTAAGGATGTCCCTGAAATATTTTCATCAAAGAGCACAAGGGAACAGCATGCTCTGCCCCAGGAGGAAGACAAAGACTAGGCAAATTTGTGACCACTCTGCAATCATTCTCTGCAGCTATCCCACTCATCCCCCACTAACAGCATTTTCAAAGGGGCCCAAGTCTTCCAGACCTAGAAACTTCAATCAAGAGCAAATTTAGGTAGAGTCTGGTTCCAGCCCTACCACGACTGGCTACACATTTTGGTCCATAAAACAGTTTCACCTTCCCTGCAGGGGAAAATGTAAACTAGAATCTGTCAAAGGCTGGATACAAGGTCCTGAAATTTCTAAGCACTTCTTGATGACAGTGTTTAACATGCAAGGTCATTATTTTGTCTGTCTAATGAGTTAAAAGACTCAATTTTTTTCAGATGTCAGTGTTTTCTATACAGCCTAAAATTTCCTGAAGTGTTTGCTGGGATATCAAAGCGAATATCATTACCAGAACCATATAGGCACAATTAATAACAGTTTTTCATTTCCATCAATTAATCCAATGAAATTTTGGATTCAATTTCTAACACTATTTTCTGGTCAGTAACAATAAGTATCAAGTCTTGTGACACAAAAACGTCAAACTGGTGGCATTTATCTGATGTCAAGAGCAGCAATAACACTTATACAGTCTGCTAGGTTTCTCCACACAGAAGCAAACAAACAGCCCAAGGGTAATCTATCATCCTGTAACAGGGTGCAGTCTGAACAGCCTCATATCTAATGAATAAGATCATGGCTCCCATGCCTTTGAAGAAGGACTCAGGATGGGAGATTGGCTACTGGCCTGAACAGGAACAAACACTGTGGTTATATTCCAGCATGCAGAAGAATGGCCTGTGTTTGAACTCCCTGTGCTCAAAGGTCTGCAAATTTTGGTGCCATTACGTTATGTAGTATACCGTATACCTGCTTCCAACATCAAATCTCGAGGAACAGATTTTGCTGCCTACAACTATCTTATTTTCTGCTATATATTCTACCAGTCCTTTGCGCTTTACTGAAGCCATACCAGACCAAATTCTCAGACACTAAACCTATTTTTTAAATAAAAAATACAATGTACCTCAAGAATTTCAGCTGAAAAATTCTAAGTAATATCACTGACCCACATTAAACAATGAATTTATAGCCTCCAGCAGAACAGGCAGCCGAGTAATTATTTTTATAAAGCAATCTTTAGTGTGCCAGCTTTTTTTTTAGTAAAAGTGCTACCAGTACAAATCCTATGACACAGGTTTCTCTTACCACTTCCTCCTAAGAGACTAAAGACCTCATTTTCCAATATTCTGAAATATTACTGTACTGTGAACAATATCTGCAGCAAATGAGACAGAGAAGCTTCGGTTCTCTTTCAGCTAAGTCAAATCAGTTTTTGGTGCTACCACTGAGTGAAGTTTAACTCAACTCTGTCACCCCTCTAATTTTATCTACAGGAAAATATTAACAGAAGGAAAATTTGCCTAGTCTCAGCAACTGCTGAAAAATTAGTTCTTAGGGAACAGACTTCTTGAACAAGCAGGTATTACATACAGACATTTTTCTGCTGCACTGGTAATGTATCCATATGTTATGTGCTCTAAATTATTTTATGCAATTACTAATTAAGTGTTTGAAGACTTATTTAATCATTCAAAGAAATCTCATATTCTTAGTGATTACTTCTCAACCATGAGATGAAATGTAAAAATAAATACATGACCAATAGCAGTATATAATACAGTGAATTACAGAAGAAAAACATTTTTCAATGTGTTATGAATAATTTAGAAGCATGCTCCTGCTTGCAAAGATACATGCTGAAATATTTCTTTACAGCTAATCTAGTATTTTGTCACTTTTGGAACAATACCAACTGCATGATAACTTAATATGCATTAATTCCTCTTTTTAATTCCTCTTATTAATATGCATTCACTTCTCATCTCCTTGCTCTTTAAAGTAACAAATGAAAACCAATATTGAGCAGAAGAAAAAAGCTTTCCTTTTACCTATCACAAGGCCATAACTCAGAAGTATGATAATGCTACTTTACTGCAAAAGGGAGTGAGAACTGATCTGTGTTCATTCAAGTTCACATGATGCTTAAGCATCAGCTCTTAAAGCTCCTGATTTTTCTACTAGTCACCCCTTCAGTTACTAACTGAACTGAATGGATCTGCTTTACAGCCCAGAGCAAGAACAAAAATCAATAAGATTTGGTAGCATGCATCAATTCTCTGATTGTAAATGTATTTACCAAAAGACAATTTCCCAGAATTAAGTCTAAGTCAGTTAAAATTTGCAAAGTTGCAATTTGAGAAAATTAAGTACTATAATTGAATCATTGGCTTTATAATGAGAACAAGAAAGACAATATTCCAACACATTATTAATGGACACTTCTATCCACATAAGGCTGCCTTTTTTTTTCCCCTAACAATATTCCTTACTAATAAGATGTTTGCAAGATTGTCCCTTCTTGACCCTTTTCTCTGTATAGCATCATGGATTACTTATTGTTATTTTAAACAATTTAAATTATATAATTAGCCAGTTATCTGAGGAGATTGTGGACAAGAAACACCACCACCACCAATCTCTTCTTCCTCAAATTACCTATATAAACAGCAAGCAGTCGCTGGGCTGCCTTTGCTTTACTCCCTTTTTTATTCAGCCTGTCTGCTCTGTAGTGACTAAAATATTTATGTATGCTCCTCTGAAAACCTCAGTGATCAACAATCATGGTCTCTAGGCAATTTCAATGGATATCTTTCTCAAATGCACTGGAAACCCAGCCATCATTCTTTAGAGAATATCCGTATTTCCAATTTTTTACCTTTAATTAATATATCTGTTTCCTCATTAAACAGGTAATTTAGGTACCTCATCTTCTATGTGAAAAAAATGGTAATTCAGGTACTTCACCTTCAATGTGAAAGAAAAAAAAAAACAATATTGTTGTTATAAGATTCATGTCACTGTGATTATGGCTGTGATGCTTTTTATTTATGGCAGTCAAAGAATGCAAGCAATGTTCATTCACTGATACATCTCCATATAGCAGCAAAGCACTGCAACAGCTGAGCCATATTCAGTAAAACACATATGTTCTGAATTCAGTATTTGAATGTGCAACCCTTAAATGCACACATGTGAAATTCTCTCTCACAGAAACACATTTCCATTAACTTACTTAAGTTTCCATGAAAACTGAAGGTAGGTATTTGCTAATTAACTGAATGAAATGAATTTAGGACTTTTTTTTCTGCTGTTAGTTATTCTCATTTTTACATCTGTTTTCACAGTTGAAAGCCTGCTTAATCTTCAAATGACGCATTTCAGGTAATATTTCATAGCAGAAGCACGGAAAATAGAGTAAATCCTCCATGGCAAATGAAGACGGACGAGCATCTTTGCGAGCAGCAGCTATCATACACATCTCCCTTGTTAGTGCCACAGCGAGAGCTCCTCCCTGCTGTCGCTGCCATCCCCGCCGCGTTCCCGGCCCAGCGCTCGCACGCCCAGCAATGTGCCGGCATTCAGCACACGCCAGACCCAGCCTTGGCCTGGCAGGATTTTTAAGCCCCCCTCTCTAGGTGTGTTCCCCTTGCCCAGGCTGGATCTCGCAGCCGCGGCCGCTCGGAGGCCGGCGAGCCCCTCCCAGCGCCGCCGTGACTCAGCACTCCGCAGGCAGCCCTGAGCTCCGGAGCCCCGCACGGCCGGGCCCTGCCCGCACCGCCCTGCCCAGGAGCTCCCCCGGCACGGCCGGGCCCTGCCCTGCCCGCATCGCCCTGCCCAGGAGCTCCCCCGGCACGGCCGGGCCCTGCCCGCACCGCCGGGCCCTTCCTGCCCTGCCCGCACCGCCCCCCCGGTACGGCACGGACGGTGGCCAAGGGCAGCCCCGGGCGTGAGCAGCCCCCGCACAAGGAACGCGTTCCCAGGGTTCAAAACCGCCGCTTCGGCCCCACGACCGCTCGGTTTCAGTCGGGCGATACTAATAATGCCTGATCTCTGGTACAGCGTGTTTCCAGCTGATTATTTGGTAATTAAAAAGCAAACACATACTGTTCACTGAGACATGGCTCCATATGTGTTTCTGTGGAAAGAGGGCATAAGGAGTCAGGGATCCAAAACCAGCCTGTCAGGTGTTATTAGACGTAAATGTAAAATTACAATGTAAACTCAAAATAAAAAGGCGTTTACCAAGGAAGGGTGGCATACTGTTGTGAATGCCTGTAATGCTTACTGGCAATACCTTGGGCTTTGAGATCACATAGGAAACAGCTTTCCTAGCTGTTTCTCAGTATTCTCTGACAATACATCTCTTTGAAAGTATGGGTAGTTCTGAACACAAGCATTTGTACTCCTTTTTCCAAAATATGAAAATCTACAAGTGCAAAAAATATGATGTAGAATTTTTCAGCATTTACTGTGGTAAACAATTTCAATTAAAACATGTAATTTAACTTTTCTTTTAAAAGGTGGCATTCTTTATTGTACATCTATATGCATTAGATAATTTTCTTGAATATATCCAAAACTGTCAAATTAAAGAAAGGTAGACTGCTTTTAATTTTTTTTTTAAATTTCCAGCAAGTTCCATAATTAGAAATAGCTGTACTTATATGTAAAATTTCTAAAAGTACATAGTTTTCTGAAGGACAGTAAGGACAGGCTTGTCTGTTCACTGAGTGAAAGCACAGATTTTTACCCAAAATGTAACATTATTATCATCCTCATTATTTACAGGACAGACAAGCAGTAGATTCTGGAATGCATTTTCCTGGCACACATTTTTGCAAATATTACAGAAAATGCACAGAAAGAAGAAAAAAGGTCAATGAAATTTCACTGTCATTATTCAGTTAGAACCCCTAATGAAATAGATCACGTTATTATATTGATCACCTCAGTGACTGTCCTGCCCCTCCCCTCAACGCAGTCATCTATAGCAGACAAAAATTGATCAGAAATGTACACTCTTGAACAAACTGCAGGATTCAAACACAGTATTTAGTCTCAGCAACATTTAAACAACCATTTAAAAATAATCAGACTAGCAGGATCTCTGCAGTTCTATCCACCTGAAAACCCTGACTCTGCATTCCAGCCCAGGTATCTGAGTCAATGTAACCACACTGCATCATCATAATCCTTTCTCAGCATATTCCCTCTACCGCACTCAAATCCACAAATAAAAAATATCCTTTTTTACCTTAGATGGTGAATTCCCTCTTGTCCTTTTGTTCATAGTAACTATTCCAAGTTTGCATCTTTGAAAAAATACAAGGATGGTTAAACCAATAAACTTCACAGATCCTCTCCTGCGGCAGAAAGCAAATTACAGGGGAAAAAAAAAAAACAAAAACCAACCAAAAAACACTTCAAACTGTGACCTCAGAGCAGAGCACAGTCATTAGCATCCCTCAGCCAACCTTCAGCAGAAAGCAGGTTTAGACAGCACGAAAACCGGCTCTGTGCATGGCTGCAATGCTTTCAAATCAAGCATTCTGTACTGTAAGCTCGGGGATTTATATCTTCTTAAATAGGCCGTCCCACTCAATGCTGCTTGTGTGCATGAAAATATGAAGCATTTCACTGCAGTCACTTTATGCAAGAAACTACCCCAGTCATCTTTATAATCTCTGTCACTATGCTCTGAGACTAAAGAATGAGGACAGCATGCATAATTCATGCATTAAAATTTTCTGTGCACTTCCTGCAGCAACTGTTACATCCAGTAATGGGGTATCGATCAGCTCATCGCTTAAACAATTGGGGCTGGGCAATTGCTGTGCTGCAACAAACAATATTCCATCCAAAACAGGATGCAGACACAGGCTTCCCCCTGCAGCACTCAAATGTAACTCCAACATACATGGCATTTACATATTGCAGAGTGTTTAATCTAGACTCTGCATTTCTTTGACCTCCAAAAAATGCTGTGTTATCTGAGCCTTTTATCTGAAGTCTGTATTCTCTGCAGAGTCCTTTATCTGTGCAGCATGAGAAGCAAGTATATTTTCCTAACCCCATGTTCAAAGCACAGTGAACCTCTGAAAGCACAGATGTAAAAGCTTTCTACCCCATGACATATTCTTTGCCCCATACACACCTGAACCATGTTTGTACCAGGAAACAAGTTCATTCTCCCTTGAATCCTCTTATGAGAGTGCATATATTATATTCTACCTGCATAGACCCGTATAGATACATCACTTTTGTCTAGCACAAAGCACATAATTTGTATCTGCCAGATCAATTAAAACATGCTCCAGAGTTTCTACTTCTTTCCATAGATCTGACCATCTTCCAGACTTTTCAGCATACTCATTTTTCCTGCACCCCTGTCATTTAAACAAGCTTCATTGACAGTATATCAACCCTATTTCAGCCTCTGTCTTCAGCAGCCTCTGGGCAGTCCCCATCTCTGAATGCCACATGCTTCTCCTCCTATACACACAAAACCACCAACTGCCACGGTTTCACAAGAAAAAGATGGACAAAAGGAAAACAAAGTCATGGCTGAGGTGAGACTCCAAAGTAGTATTTAAAAATAACATGACAAGGATCTTTGATTACCCTTGTGTTGCCCAACTGCACTGTCTGTGAACACTGGTGCATGAACCACACAGACCTGTAGTTTCCTGAAAGCCATGGAATTATTCCTTACCCTTGACAGTTTGGCTCTGCTCCTTAATCACTAAAATCCATCATCATCATCACTAAGATAAAGAACTCTTACTGAGGTTGGTTAAAATATATTCAAGAAGTTAGTAAGATAACAATAATAATTAATTATTCCTGGCAAAGCAAAAAATCTTGATGGAACTGCAGCACAGAGACATGTATTGATGAAAACCTAAATCTGGGCTAAGGTATCAACTCTCCTGCAATTGTACACATTCAGAGTCCTACCAAGGAAGTTAATGGAAAACTGTCTGGAGCAAGCAGGATTTGGCATACAGTCTGGAAACTTGAATGAATAGAGGCTTTTTCAGCAGAAATTCAGGAAGAAGTTTTCCTTTGTTTGTCTCTCACCAAAGCAATCACCTTTCAGCACATCCAGCATCTACTGCTTTCCCTTATGCTGAGGCATGCCCATACATTTCAGTGGGTTGGCAAACGTATCTCCAAAAAATTCCCATATGTCCATCTGGTACATCCTTTCTCAACAGCTACCAAAGCTATAATATAAGAGCAGTTAATCACTACTTTGGGATACATCAAAATCAGATGTTTAGTTTGTCAAATTCTTCACTCATTACAATACTGAGTGCTGGGCCACAATCTCTGACAAGCATTAAGCTAGAAGTTAAAAGTCATATCACCAGATGATGTTGTGCACCTGACTCCTTAATTAGTCAGATTAGAAGGTTTCTTTAGAATGGGACTAAACCTCACAAATATGAGATTCATGCCCCAGGTCATGCAATCCCCACGAGTTCACTCTGGTCTTATTCTAATCAGTCCTAAGTGGGAAGTTTACTGGGAAAAGAATGCTCATGCAGGCAGTGCAGACGAGTTCATCCTGCACTTACCATTCCAGTGGACATCTTCCACTTCTTACTATGTTGGGAGTGTTCTCCAGATAGACATCTAAGTTTGGACAGATAGCAACACATGCCTACGCAAGAGTAAAATGCCCATTCTCTATCAGAAATCTGTCAGAACCAGTTCAGCTCTTGTGGTCTGTTTAAGGGCAAGTTGAATCATTCTTATGTTTGTGGACTCTGTCGGTTAGGTTTCTGCCCAGTAGGATCAGACTGATCACGTCAATCACATGGAGGTACTAATATGTAGACCACTCAGTTTACACATTTCATTCTTTTAATTTGATTTAACAAGAATATTTCCTGGACATAGGGAAAGAGACATGGTAATTTTGGGAACATTATCACCCTCCCTATTCAAGCTATGTTTGGGATTCCTTAAAGAAAATGAAAAATTGCTTAAACCTGATTTCATATGTAAATACCACAACACAAGTGCCATATTGGACAGTTCTGTCCAGAATAAGAATTTTGATCATTGATTCAAAAAGAAACTAACTGGTTGCCTTTTTTATGAGAGAAAGTTAAATTAGTCATTGAATTCAGCAGTTTGAAATGGAAAACAACTCCATGTGATTGTCATTGGTACTATAATACATCAGTTAAATAACTATTTATATGGAAAAAATTGTTAAGATGTCAGCAACACTTGCCTGATATTTTAGAATTTGTATGTAATATGGTGGGTGCCTCAAGAGAAGCTCTGAAGAACAGTCTTACATCTACCAGGGAATTTCATAAGGAGCATGAACAATAAAAATAGAAACTGGTACACTTTCTTTGGAAAATAAATATAAGAAGGGTTTTACAATTTAGAAGGGTAAGAGCTAGAAACTGGACAAACTAGTGTTTTCTTGAAGTTACTAGCATCAGCAAACACAAATAGGAGTGTTATAGGTATCATTACACTGTAGTACTGCCTGGGTATTTCACTGTGTTAGACAGGCATCCCAAAAATATCTGACAATCCATGCTGACAAAAGCTGTGACAACATGACAATCCATGCTGATTGCCTTCTCTGTGTATTTAATTGTAACTTTAGCATTCCCTGATTTGCTGCTTATGAAAAGGAGGTAATGAAAATGCCCTTCTCTCCTTGCTTTACTCTTCCTATTCCACATTTCTCATGTAAATAAGACATTCTCATTTTTACTATGCCTAGATAGATGTCAGAAACCCACCAGAAAAAACACAAAGATTTATCCTTCATCACGAAAACTAGTTCCAGTACAATACACAGCCTCCCAGCCCTCCTGGAAAACTACCCTTTCAAAGTAGAAACTCCAGAATTGGGAACTTTCTCTTCAATCTGGAATGGGAAAGTACTCATGGCATGTAAGGTGTTAAGACCTACTACGCAGTAGACTGTCAGGTACTCTTAATCACAGGATCCCATTTTTAGCAGAGTATATTCTGAGACCACAAAACCATTGAATGCTGCCATTTCTTATAAACATCTTACAACTCATTTTATTTCTGTAATTAGTTTTTGCAAATTTTGCTGGTTTATGTGCCTCTATTTTTATTTCTTATTCTCTCACTATAATCTAACCACAGCCTTGATTTATAGAATCATACACATGTTTAGGTTGAGAAGATCCTTGAGATCGTTTAGTCCAACCATTTACCTAGCACTTCCAAGTCCTGATGTTCTTCCTTTCTTGATGGTTTTACTTTTTGCACTAAAAATGTGTAAATTAAACTCTTTAAATCTCTGTAACTTGCAGTTATCCAGGCCTCAGGAAGTGGGCTCATTTTCAATCTTCCTGACATGCCAATAATTTGTCATGTTTAGCAGTTTTTATTTCTGATGTTCTGGCTACCTTAGCACAGCCTTATCCTGATGTCTCTAACTGTTGCTCTGGATGCCATTCAAAGGAACAACTTCATGGTTTCTTCTATGCTTTCTGGAGAATTTTTGGTGTTTTTTCTTCCTAAAACTTTACTCCAGTACAATCTCATTGATAGACACAGTATCAACTACTATCTCCTCTTTAGATGCTGTACCTCTACTTCAATACTACCTCATTCTTTTCAAGTTGGTATCTCAGACAGTATTTCTGATATTGTAAATTCAGGTACCAGCTTAGGCTCCTCATCGATAAATTAAGGTTTTCATTACCCACCCCCACAAACTTATTCTGCCAGATTCTTTCTGAATCACTGTGTCAGTCTGAATGTTATCTCTAACCCACATCATCCTTAGATCATTAAATTCACTTGCAAAATCTTTCTGCATAATATTGCTCATATAAAAATCTTTTAATATGCACTTAATACCATTGTCCAGATTCTCCTAATTTTAGAAACAAATTAATACAAAATATTTTGCTCTAGCCTGGACAAAGACAGCACCTTATCAGAGCGCTGCTACTCTGAGCATGTGACTTCTCTCCTTGCCTCCACTTCTTTCTTTGGTATGTCAAATAAAAGCAAGTTCACACAGGTTTCATGGACTATTCTCATTATTATTCTCACTTGGTACTGAACAGCCAACTTACAATTAGTCTGCAAGTTATTTTTCATTATGTCCTTGTTAAATTCTCAGTGAACCACTTCTGTGCTTCCTCCCATTACACTTCACACTTTGGAAGAACTCTGCAACACCTGCAAAGTTACTGCATTGCCCTCCTTCAAACCCTTTCTTAAATCTTGTTTGCTATGATAATTGCAAATTAAATTGACAGCACGTTGGCTGCTCTGGGAAGCAGAGATCGCTATCCTCAATGGATGATTTTCTTTCACTGTTTCTTTGCAATTCCCCATCTGTCTTTGCCTTTTATGTTATACTTCCACTCATAACTACTATGAGTAATTCTCACTGGGAGAGGGACAGACTTCTTGTTTGTTTAAAGTGATCTCTGTTGATGACTCTGACTTTTCAGCACTACAGTAATGGAAAGTACTGGAGGGCATAGAACAATAGGAATTTAACCAGAACTCTCTCACAGAACCTATGGAGTCAGACATAGAATTTGAGCTGGCTCTCAGTTCCTACAGAGAAGTCATATGAGGCTGAACAAAATCAAGACTGCCAGTTCAGTCATTTAAGCTGAAAATGTGACTTTGATCTTCTGTGGACCACATTGCTACCAATACCTAAACATGTACCACAACAAAACCACTGCTTGTTCTGCTTTACTGTTTAAGCCAGTGTTCCAAGATGTCAAAGATACTAATTATATGAAAATTCCTTCTTTAAACATTATTAAAAAACAATCATGACATTTAATACAATTATATAAATTGCATGCCAATATGATTCTCCCTACTACTTATACTATACTGTATTCTGTAATATAGCACAGGCTTTAAAAAAACCATACTATTTATTTACAGTTATATTATAAAACAAAAGAAGAATAAAATATAGTAACCATAGTCCTTGGTACAACAGATTACTATATGTATCAGCCATATTTCAAGTGTAAAAGAGATTCCATATATACTGAGAAAAATGCCACTCCAAATGTCCCAAGAGCCAGTTACAGATATAGAGCTGTAGAGAGTACCACTTTCATGTTCTCCTAGGCCTTTGCACTCAAACAGCAACAAAGGCTGTATCCAAGATAACACAGAAAACTTCCCTCCAAGTGGTTTACAATGTTTACAGAGCGATCTACTTCAAATCACTGCTGATCCAAAGCTAGCACCAAGTGCAGCATGACTCGCCGCAGCATATGCTTCCACAGACTATCTGTAATACTGATGGGAAAATTCTCTTCTTCAGGTCTTCTCTTCACATGGTTTTTTGGTCACATCCTTGTCCTCAGGCCAGCTGGACAGCCCTTAGAGCAACTGAACCTCTTCATATGTTTTGAGCTTAGCAAACAGTCTGCTTGATATGTTTTTTTCCTGCATCTTTGATACTGCTGGTTTTGCACTCTACTGTGCATGCTTCCTCTATGACTTTCCTCACCTTTGGACTGATTGTTCTAGCCATCATTAGTTAAGAACTCCCTCCATTTTCTTTATTGGTCATCACAGTACCAATTTACATCACAGGATAGACAAAGCAAGCCTATGCTTGACCCAACAGCAATTCAGTGTTGGGCTGCCTCCTATTAAAGCCAGACTCCTTCCCATATCATCGTCCAAAGACCTACAAAAATCCAGGGTACGCCACAGGAATCAACTGAATTACATGTTTTGCCAAAGAGTAGAAAAATCCAAGTATCCATGTGAGCAGAAATTCAGGGCCACTGCCTGTGCAGAGCATAGCAACAAGTTCAGGGCTGCCAGCTCTTTTTAAGCATGAAGCTTAAGCCAATAAATGTTTCCAGCTGACTGAAATGCTTTAATGACAAGCCTTTTACCATACAAACAAGAGACAAACTGCTGCATCCAAACATCTTGCTGGAGTTGGGTGGGAGGGGGCCACAGGGTGAGGGCAGGGGCTTGGGTCGCCAGGGGCCACAGGCAGCCCTTGCTTTAGGGGCACAAGTCCACAGCCCCTGAACGAGCAGTTTGGGGCTGGGCTGATGGCAGCCAGGGCAGCCACAGATGCGGATCACTGGACCAAGACCATTGCAACAGGGCAGGCCTGAGGTCCTCCCCAGAGCACAGCACGTGTCAGAAGGGCCAGAACTGAAATCATGACAGTGCCCACTGTGCCTCTGCATGCTGCAGCAGAGTGCTCTGCTGAACACACCCTGCCAGCTCCAGAAATGTGGGGAATAGCATGCTCCCAATTCAGAGCTCTTGTGGCCACAGGAATCTGATGCCCTGGAAAAGTGTTTCGGATGCCAAACCACAGAAATACCAACTTATAGTCTCTCTGCAAATTAATACTAGTGACAAAGTACATGATAGTCAGAAGGCATTTCTCCTGCTCGCTTTGTAATCTGCACATTTAGATTTTTATCTGTTTTCTACTCAGTCTGCAAACTCTGAGAAAGCATATTATAGCTTTTCAGAGTGGACTGCTGTCCTTGCCTTTGCAATGATGGAGGAAATGAGCATGTCTTTTCCCACAATGAGCCACTAGAAGAAATACATTATTTGCTCACCTTAATTTTATTTCATTCTTTACTAATTTTGCATGTCATACTGCACTTTTGAATGACAAAAATGGCCCTGTGCTTCCTAATAAGCAACATGAGATAGCATTTGGGTGCATGAAAATCACAGGAAAACTGAAGTGGGAGGCCAGTATTTAATTTTTATCCTCATGTCAAACATACTTCTCAGTCAGTACCACCAAGTGTTTTCAAATGCAGGTCAATCTAGATCAGTAGCTTGCCAGTAAAGAAGCAGAAAGTGACACAAAATAGGCAGAAAGCTTCCCACTTCTCTGCTACCAACAGCCTGTATTTTCAGTGACAATCATTCTCTGCTATTCACCACTAGCCCCTTCTCCTCTCTGCCAGAGCGTGGCTTTTGAATTTCTCATCTATATTTGTTCACAGTTCTCTGAATCAACACTTCCATCACAGAACACACAGCATTAGCTCTGTCTGACCAGAGAAAATAAACATAAAAATACAAATAGAGAAAAAAGGTTCTTTTCTGCTTGGGAACAACTGTGTTCCTCCAAATAAAAACTGAATCAGACATTTGGATTCTCCTAGGAAGGAATTTCCCCTGCAATAATATGCATTCTCAAATCCAGGAACAATCATGTTCTGAATTCTCCACCTTAGAAATGCACTGTGAGAAATTGCTAACTGCAAATGAAGAGACAACATGAAATGAGGAGTTCTAAATATGCACCACAGATTGCAGGGGGAAGAGCCTAGCAATTAGTAGGAGCAGAAAATTCTGTTATCAGTGAGAATTTAGTGGAAAATCAATTAAATATGTAAATTTTCACCTTTGGGGAAAAACACAAAATTAAGCCAGACCGGGATTACAAATTCTATAAGAAATGGGAATGAGAAGCTTGCTTTCCTTTAAGCCTTTTTTTCTAACCTGTATCAGTGCAACTGGTTTATGTGACTTTTTATTTCCTTCTCCCCATGTTGCATAAACTTTTTGGGGTCTTACATGATTTTTTTTTTTCCCCAACAAAAAAGATTTTACCATCTCATACAGAATAGGCTATTTCCATGGGGTGATGCTAATATCTGAATGAAGAGACCAACGTCTAAAACTCTGTCTGAACAGACAAAGGAATAACATCACTTTGTGAGAAGCACAACATATGATATGAAATACAAAACATAAGGGGTCGCAACCACAACATAAGGTATGCAAGCTCTTTTGCTTATTTTAGAAGAAGCTAAAGCAATAGTACTAAAACAAAATTGGGAATTGTTTTTAGAAAGTATGAGCTCAATTTCTAGTCCCAAAGTGAAATGCTACCATGAGATATACTGTGGGAATATTGGTTTTGAATGAGTACACAATAAGTATGTAAAAAACAAATAAGGATACTTTTGAATGGGTGTGGTCTATTTCTGAAAGAAAAATACTTTTTGGTCCAATGACTGTAGCATTGCAGTTTCTGATTTTAACAGCAAAAATCAAAATGAAGAATGATGACAGTATCAGAAACATATCTTTTGTACACATTTAAATGTTCACCAATTCTTTTAATACAGACAAATTAAGCTAAACATTTCACAAATAACACAAAAAGCAAGCAATTTAATGCAAAATAAGTATTTCTAGTAATTGGCCAGTGTTTTTTACTGATACAGTTCCAAGACCAAACATTTTCATTTACATAGCAAATGATGGGATGGCTGAAGGACTGCAACATTCTCCCACTGTTTGCAGACACATGTCTGCATTGAAGCATGGACGGTCCTATGAAGATAAATTAAAGAAAATTTTCCAAATGTTCTTTCAATTACTAAGGTCTGCAAAAACTAACAGCAGCTCCTTGACAAATAGAGGAAATGTTCCATAGGAGTCAAATCACCATATAAGACTAAATACTGTGCCTTACGGGATGCAGAAGTTAAGAAACACTCAACCTCCTCCCCCCCCCCCAACAAAAACCTCCACCAAAACAGTTAAATTACTGCCTTTTTGTAGTTGTCCATCTTACAGTTCTCCATCTGACTAGTGAGATGAATAATGTCAATGTAACTATTTGGGCCTCTGAGTTGACATAAGCTGCCTGTTAATTTTTTAGTTATTTTTTGCTGGAGATATTAACAGGCATACAGAGACTGTATTTTCAAAAGAAAAATGCACAGCATGTTTCAAAGGAAAGGAAGCTGCAGCTTAATGGACATGTACTGTGTATCCCACTGTAACTGTCCATGAAGGAAAGTAGCAACATCAAGAAAAAGTACAAATACGCAAGTCTTCTAGCTACCCCACATGAAAACTAACTTCTGAAGAATATCAAAAGGTACTATCCTTTTGTGTTAGCTTAATTGTGTGTTTGAGGGCTGCATTTTTTAGGATTTACAGAAAGCGGTGGACTCCATATAAAGCTTTTATTTATAACAGCAGTATATGGGTACTGACAAACAATGAATCTATGGCCAAATCCTGAAATAAATTGCAAATATACCATCTGGCACTTAAAATTTAGTTAAATGTCACTGATACAGCCCACCTGTTCTGAGAAGTTTCATTATACTGAAGTTTCACCCAATTTTTCAGAGAAATTATTCATTTCTTTCAAGCATGATGATGGTCTAAAATAAAACAACTGCAGGCATACAACTTTAAAAGTAAATAACAATTTACCCATTAGAGAATTAAATATAAATCTAGTCATTGACCTCTAAAGAGCAAATTAAGTCAGTCTTGAACTTAAAAGTGATATTGGCCATATTCCATCTCTTCCCCTTGTTTTCAGTGCATTTTCTGCCATAAAGCACATAAAAGGTTTTGTTCCTATCAGATTGAGTAATATTCTAAGATAAGCTGACAATGAAGGACAGGAATCCTCTAACGAATTCAATTTTGATCTTACCAGTGTATTTCCAGACTACTGATATGCTATCACATCTTAAAAAGCTAGTAATCTTTTGTAGTAGAAGCACTGAATCTGATAGATGCCTCTTACCAGTATCTTCCTCTTATTTCCTAATATAAAACAAAATTGCTGCTGCACTGTACAAAACACAGAGCGCAAATTAGTGACATTTAAATTACTATACAAGCTTAAAACTGTGGCCAGGGTTTGAAGAATTGTTCAAACCCTTGTTCAGGCTCCAATTTTGCTATAGAGCTACTGGCAGTTTCTATTAACTTTAGCAGGACTGCAGGGTTGTTGTAGTCTGGGAAATGTTTGCTTCGTAGTATTTAGTTATGCTTCTCACAAAAGTAGTTATGTTTATCTGCTATCTCCACAAAAACAAGCTGAGATATCAATGAATACCACTGTTGCTTTAAAAGGAAACATACAAGTCTTTAGTTGTCACGACATTAAGACCAGACAACAAAGCTATCAGAGATAAACTAAAGAAAATGTGTCTTGTACAACTCTCTCTGTAGTTCTGCAATGCTTCTGGAAAATACCTACAGTGTTCATCATAAAATAATTCCTCAAAAACACATCTAGGCATAGGGCAGTACAAGTAGTTGTACCACTGCCCTGCGACAGCCTTTGCCCTTCTTACCAAACCAGCTCACTTTTCTGGGTTTTCCTTTAAAGATTCAGACTCTGACCATTTTTAAGGAAAAAAACCCTAAAACAATGCAGCACACACCCAACAAACAAAAGCCCAACCAAAACCTAGTTGCATCTCAGCTTTTGTGGTTCTCAGTTTCTCCCACTTCTCTGTGTGGTACTTCAACACATGACATTTACTTCACATGTGACTGCAGACAGCCACATTTTCTGCACCCTTTCCAGCTTTCCTTCCAGCACAGCATTAAGCTTCTCTTGGACACCAATCATCCCCAGACTGGGAGCACTGATGGTGCGGCAAGCTGAGGTGTAGGACTTGTGATGATAACTTTGGCACCCAAGCCTTGAACTTCATCACAAGTTGCTGCTGCTAGGAAAAACAGCAGCAGCTCCCCATCATCCTACTGGATGAAGGAAATACGTGAGTTCTCCTGGCTGCTGACATCCAGAAGTTTCCTTGCCATTATCCTAGGCTTATTGAAATAAAAGCTAAAGAAGACTCCTAAATACTGCTCCATGCCAGCAAAATGAGACCCACCCTGAACTGCTTCAGCATTCTAAACTGCCACTGACAGCAAGCAGTAAAGAGTCTTCCCTGCATGTTTATCACAGTGGAAAGTCAAGCATCAATAATGAATAAACCAGCAGGAAAGATCAAGTGTGTTAGTGCTACCATTTCTATGTTCACCTCCATGAGCTGTAGAAATGCTTACTCAAAAGTAGGAACAGTTTGCCAAAATGACCCAGCCTACATAAAGTTATTTTCATTCTCAGATTCTCCTTTTCACTGACACAATGACTTAGATCCAAGATACATTTGGAGGTTCCTAACTTCTCTGCCGCTTTTCTTCCTAGATGTGAAAAGATATTTTTACCTTTTAAAGGTCAACTCAGACTGTTTGGACTTTTTTGCTTTCCTCAACAGGGAGAATTTTGAAGATTTATTATCTACTCCCATGTGATCCAAACAGCCCACCTCCAAATCACAAAGGATTTATTTTTATCAGAATTTGAAATAGTTATCAGTAAGCAAGACAGTAAATTAATTGCAGTAAGACTGCTAAGGCACATTAATAAACTATTGGAGCCAATGCTCTAATTCCTCTACACAGTTAGATTCACAGGGGAATTTACACAGTAATACTATTCATTAATAATTATTGCTATAATTCCCTTATTATGATCATCAAGGAAGCTTTAATTTGGAAGATGTAACAATCATCTGGGCCCCAATCCAGCAAAGCACTTTAAAAAATGTTAATTTTCATAATAAAAATAACCAACTGGATTTAAACAGGACTGACATGCTTAAGATAATCTTGGCTTTGTAAGCCTATAATGGGAAAATCAAGTAGAAACATTATAAAAGTAGTCCATGAAATCCTGCCAGAACTTTGCCTCAATATTACACCATTATCATACACTCTCCAAGGAGCTGCTTTCTGCTGGGACACTACCAAGTAAAATGAAGAACTTCTATAAAAGCTAATTTAGAAGAAAAGTATCTGTTATGGAGCCAAGGACTCAAAACAAAGATACAGCAAAGAGCCAGATGATCACAAGATCTATATCTAGCACTTAAGATTCACGTGTCTGACCTGAAGCCAAACCCTGAACAAGATCTTCCACATCTGATTTTGAAATGTGTTGTCTTTTCCTTTATTCACATTCTCCAATAGGTAGTTGCAAAAACTTCTTCAGAAACAAAAAGAGTTGGGGTAGGTAACTGGGTGTTGAGTTGCATTTTATGGAAGAAAAGGAAGAAACACTGGAACACATTTTATTTATGTATTGTTTTATTTAACATCTTGGTGACATTTGGACTGGGTAGGAGCTGACCACAGTAGTTACAAACAAATTGCCAAACCTCCGCAGTCTTTCTGGAGAATAGATCAAGACTAGCCGTGGGGAGAATGACCTAGGAATGTTTTTGAACAAAAGGCTCAATATAACCTGGCAATGTGTACCTGCAGCCCAGAAAGTGAAACATATCCTGGACTGCGTCCCAAACAGGCATGAGAGCAGGCCTGTGAGGTGATCCCACCCCTCTGCTGTGCTAAGACTCCACCTGGAGCCCTGTGTCCACATCCGGGTCCCCAACACAACAAGGACCTGTCGGAAGGAGTCCAGAGAGGGCAGTGCACCTCTTCCTAGTCCCCTATGGAAATGCATTCTTTTCGACCACAGTCTTTCTTCAGTACACTAAACACTTACAAAACATCACCAGTCATAGTGTTCAGTCTTATATTTAGACAAGGCTTTTTGGAAACAGACGTTACTTTTTTTTCCACCAACCAGGAAAAGAGTAGTGGTCAAGGAAGAGTATCTCTGAATTTCTGTAATAAAATTTTATCTGCATTTACCTGCAGCAGAATGAATTTTGAAGAATTCAAACAAATTGTCAGGAGTTTTTGAAAACAACATGAACAGCTTGCTGCCTTTTTATTCTACAACATTTGATCATGCCCTCCTTTAACTCTTTTTCTTTTACTCTTATTTCAGACCAGTTGTATTCTCTTGTTATATGCTTAAACATTTAACTTTATGTATAGAGTCCAGTGAATTCATCAGCAGTATCAGATAGTAAAACCCCTACCTACACCTCTTGGCTCTTGCCCTATGCTAGACAGAGATTTCTCCTTCTAAATGAATTCAGCATAATTAGGAATGAAACACAATGACAAGTTTCACATAAAATCATATTTCAAATGCTCTGTCCACGCTCCAGACAATTTTATAACGTAACCTACCAAATTTTAAGTGCTGGTTCCTGCCTCTCTTCTCCCTGAGTAGCTAGAGACCACTAGGTTCTATCCGAGTGTCCGGCATTCGGAGACACCCATGTCCCATCTGTCTATTTCCCATGTATATAATATACATCTTCAATTTGCCCTCACACCTACCTTTATGCTTAGATTATTGATGCTCCTAAAGTAATGTTGATGAGTTTCAAATATTACATACTTCGAACTTTTAATTTTAAGTCATACCACCTCCCTCTGCCTACCCAGAGCATAAAAAACAGCCAGAACAAAAGGACATCATACTGAGGAGGCAGGAAACCAAGAGAAGACGTAAAGGCCATTTTAAGGTTTATATGTTGCGTGATGTTTCAACTCTATTAAATATAACTCAGTACCAGAAAATATGATTACATATATCATTAACTGTACTAAAACAAATTATATTTGAGTTGCTGAAACTACAGTGCACTGCTAGTGGAACATAAGTGGATTGCCTGACTCATTCAGGCTGAAGGTTAATCCTAGAGGCTTCAGAAACCAAATGGAGGAAAGGCAAAAAATCCTCATACCACCAGTGAAGGACATTTCACTAATTATGTGCACTTCTAGACAGCTGCCAGACTTGACATAAAGAAAACTTGACAAAAGAAAACTTCACAAAGAAAAACAGGGTGACACCTAGGCTATGAAGTTTATCTGTATGCCATGTACGCAGCTATCTGGAAGCAGCAGCAGGTGACCCAGGACAGGTAGAGCCCAGTACCTGATGTGGTTGTTGCCCTATGAGTTTACCTAACAGTCCTTCCCACACCTGCACTGATGGCACAAACATATTAAACATCTTGAATATGCCATGGCATTGCTTAGGCTGGCTCATACAAAACAAACTATATTCCCTGTTTTATGACTCTGTTGACATTGTATGCCATACTCCAGCTATGTCCTAATTTGAGAAGGTAACTCCACTTTACTGCCTTTTCTTCTCCCCCCTTTTCTCAAGGTGCATCAGTTTCCTAACATATCAAGGCTGGAAAGAATCCATGTTTTATTTAAGGAGATCCTCTAAATTCAAAGTCTGACAGGTGAGGACTGCTGAAGTGTCCATATGTCCCCAAGATCAGGATTTCAGGCCATAATGATTAAGCTAAGTTTTGGATACCTGCAGCATACATAAATGCTGCAGCTATCCAAAGCTTAGCTTAATCAACTCCAACATCTTAAAACAGCAACTAGGAGCCTAAAGAAAGAAGTGTTTGCATTTCTTCAATGAACACCTTTGTCCTTAACTTTTTCTAACCTTATGCCCTTGAACACAAAGGTATTTATTTCTCTTACCCTCTATCAGAACTATCAATAATCTTTGGCTGTCCTTTGGAATTTTGTTAACCTCTTTTGAGATAATAAACTGTCATGATAACATCAATGCATAATTTTGCAATATGTTTCCTTTCATTAATTTAAAAATAATTGGATTACTACATCACTTCCTTATTAATATTATGTCCAGAAATAGATGGAACTACTATATTATCTGTATAATCATATACAGATGGTCAACTTCTGTCTAATTGTAGTTCTCCAATTATACCTTCAATGGAAGTTTTTCATCCGCAAAATGAACTGTCCTAAGCAATTACTTTGCAAAATCGTTCACCTGTGCATCAAAGCATTTTTCTAAAATTTCTACCTATTCATATTTTTGAAGGTATTTTCTAACCTCTTCCAGATGCTTTTATGCCTTTATGCTGACAGATCATTTACCTTTGGTTTTGATACTAGGTCCTCTTTGCACTATTTCCGCACATTTCATTCAAAGTATTTCTATTTTTATTAGAACAGATCTCCTCTAGGTGCAATACCAGTTTTTCTGTGTCCCTTGTCTTACCACAGGCTCTCTGATGAGCTGTCTGCCACACTGGTGACTCAGGGAGGACAAGGGCAGGTCAGTGGCAGTCACATCTCTCCACTCTGGGAATCTCCATCTGACTGTCATTCAGATGTCAAATTTAACAAACTTTACAGCACTCATAAAGGTTTTTTCTTCACTCAGACTGGATAAGGTGCATTATCATTATTTGATTTTCTTCTCTTCATTCTGGCTTGATGACAAAGGCCACTCTAGCTTTTATAAAAGCAAAACTTCTGAACTGATGTTATGCTTTGTTTTTAGAAATTATTCATAAGACTCAAATCCTTTTGAGTCACAGTACAGTAAAAGAAAAAATATTGATACTAGCAAAAATAAGAACATACATTACTAGCTCTCAAAATATCACCAGTAGCAAAGTACTTAAATTAATTGTGACTCCATACAGAAGTCTATTTTTTTTAATGGTCTTTCTTCTGGAGAGACATTTAATGAAAACTAATGTTAATCTGTTGAAAGACCAGACAAAAGTATTTCTAAAGCTGTACATCAGACAGCTGAGCTGTATCTCAGGCTGCTGCCAGAGTACAAAACCAAAAAATGGTTTTGTTAAAGATAAAATATAAAGCAAAATAGCTGTAGCTGCATTAAGCATAAATGTACATAGACTCAATTTTCCACTTGTTCTCATCTCTGAGGCATCTTCTGTCTAAAACTGCATGGTTGGTGAATTCAGTAATTATGTACTTGAAAACTAAAACATGAACGGTGAAAGTTAAAAAAAAAAGTAATCATTTGTTTTGTGGTCAACAGATGTAATGAAACAAGCCTTCCTACAAACTGAAGTCCTACTTCTCTCATGCTTCTTAAACAAAATAATTTCAGATTCTTTCCCAGCGCATGGACTTCCTGACATCTCCTCTGGGCAGGAGACACTGCCTGCTATGCTTAGTCCAGAGTGTGTACATGTTGATGCTGCCAAGGGAAATATGTAACAGCTTTCCACTCAGGAGGGCATTGATTTGGGTTTTTTCCTCTTTACTCAACCATGGACACCATGAAACTTGTAAGAACCTAATTCTCTTCAAGGCTTGCAGAAAACCTCACTCATTTTAATGGGAGCTAGTACAGAAGGTCAGAATTTGATGTAGAGAACTGACAGGCAAAAAGCAGTTGCACAAACCTCATTTCCTTAAGAAACAGTAAGATGTTATGCCAAATTAAAGTTCCATTGCATTAGCAGTGCTGGCAGCACAAGCTCTATGAAAATTTCATCAGCTTATTAAATTTGAGTTATGTAACATAAGACTCTCATAATGGAGTTAAATATACACTGAAAGTATATCCTAAAATGTTTATTTTTAATTTTATATGTACCCTGCACACCATAATTTATATACATATGATGTGTCCTTGCGTGTAGTGAGTCCCCAAAAGTATTTCATTGTATTCATGATTTTTTTTTTCAGCTGTAGGTTTCTCATCAAAATAGAAACCAATCTGAGTGATGAGATACTCTGATCCTTGCACACCTCCAAGGCTGAGCAGCTGGAACACAAAGTGACAGTGGTTGGAAGCACAGCCCCAGGGCTGTGCCTGAACCAGGCAGAGCAAGGAGCTGGAGCGATTCATGAGCCAGCTCCAAGAGCTGTTCTGTTAGCTACTCACTTATGAGTCGTCACAGCTTCTACTTCTTGCTTCAATTTTATGATGAATATAAAGATGCTTTAGTTTTACTCTGTATTGAAAGTAAAGGTCAAACAGGATTCATGTCTTGCCCACCCTACCGCTGTCTTTTCCGTGCCTTCCCCAAGGGTGGACTGGCTTTCACCAGAAACTCAGTTCTCGGAAATTCTGCTCCTTAAGACCCAGAGCTTAAGAATTTCCTTCCTAAGCCTGCATGACTGTTCATTCCTTTCTTAGTTACACCCCTGAGAAACAACTAATCCAGGTTGGTTTGAGTGCTTTGGATAAATAATAATGCTCCTTGTTGGCTTCAGGTGGTTTTCATTCAGGGAAAACCTCTGAAAAACCCTCTGACACCACCTGGTTTCTGCACTTCTCATGAGGAATTTCCAGGTTCCTCTTCCCAGCCCTACTCTGTGAGGCTGAGCCATGTTGCCAGCAATCAGCTGCTTGTTTGACCTGTAAAAACATCCACAGTCTGATTGCTCCTGTCACAATTTCCCAGATGCAGTTTGGCTATTACATGCAAATGCCTCTTATGAAAGGACTATAAAAAGCTAAATGAAAGCCTCCTGTCAAAACAGAGATTGTGATAAAGATGTTGCTCACAGAACCAACAGCAAATTCACACAGACATATTCCCAGCCTGCACAAACATCACTCACTTTGAAAAGTATTGTTATTCATTTGCTATCAAACAAGGGGAAGAGAGATCAGAAACACAGGTTGCATCTCCCACCTTAAACATTATCTTCAAGACAATTTCTCCAAGAATTGGTTATCAGGAGCCAAGTAACTGATAGCAAGTTAATGCAGCTCAGGAATGTACTCCAATAACTCACACATGGTCTGCTGAAGCACCTAATACTTAAACTTCCTAAACAATAGGCCTGAAATATCAATACCATAAATTTCACTCTTCCTGGACTTCTCCACACAAGAATGTGACGAGTTGGTTCAGTATTGCTCAACTGAATTTCACTGCAAAAACCAATAATGGGAATTTTGTAGAGTCATGTTGCAGGCACAAAAACGCACAAACACAGACAAAACTGGAACATACCTAAGATTTGCATGCAGCCACAACAGTGTACAGGGCTCAGCAGCAAGAGGGAAACTTCAGTCGTAAGCCACAGCTCTCACCTGAGTTTGAACTTCAAAATATAAATGAAATAGAAATAAGGCTGACTTTCTTTATCCACCATGAAATGAAACATGGACCATTGTTCTTGGTTTCTATTACTGTTTAATTTAAATCCTTTATTAGCTCCAATGTATGTTGTGGATATAGAAAAACATTTTAATTTTGAAGAATATTTTTATCTTCAAACTCTGTTGTGAAGCAGAAGGAGGAACATTTTCAAGATGCAATCAAGTCTGTGGCCATAAAGCAATGTGCAGGCCATTTTTGCTTTTCCCTGTGCAGACCTGGTAGAGAGATGATAGCTGGTGAGTTTGTCACCCTCAGTGCTCCACACCTGTGATTTTTTATGGAAGAATATTAGTCACCACTTCCAAGATTACTGTATTAGGTAATTTTTTGTTATGGTTATGAACAGGCTGGTAGGAATCTAAGATCTGTAAGGAATACATGGGGCTAAAGAGCCCCATGTATTTGCCCCAGTCTTTGCCTTCTTTAGGCAAGCCTAAGGGAAGGGAATAATAGCTTATGGGAGTTTAGTGGCCTAAAATTTTTTCCTGATGTCAAATAGTTGAGAACTGGATTTCACTGGAAGCAATTATTCCAGAAGGATTGAAACAGTGACAGAAAGAGAAAACTGAGCTAAGAAAAATGGGGTAAAATGGAAAGGAGGAAAAGGAAACAAAGAAATCTCATCAGAAAAACAGAGATGGGAAGCACTTAGGCCATTGAGATCAGTTTGTATACCTCAGCAGTATACATACCCCTCCTCGTACAATTTCATACTTCAAATGCCTATTTTTGACAGAGCTCTAGAAACAAACTCAGTTTTCTAAATTAAGTTACCCCTAGTAAAAAACAAGTCTCTGTAGGCCACCACCCCTCTTGTTTCTGCATAGAAGATCACCTCTAGCAATATTTTTTTGGCAAAGCAGATTTCCTTTGCCACTACTCAGATGAAAAAATGTGACCACCTCTCCAGAAGCACTCTGCAGGGATGCAGACTCAAGTCTATCAAGAACATCAGCCAATCCACCTAACACCACTATCACCTCCAGCTGTGGAAGCCACTTTTCTGATCCATTATCTGTCCCACAGCTTATCTCCTGGGAGAACAGCCCCCCTGGCTGCTGCCAAAACAGACTCACTGCTTTCCCATCAGCTCCCCACACTGCTCTCCTCACCAGAACAGCACTGAGTAGACAGCAGATGGTGTCTCTCCTCTCCACATGTGACGCACACCCAAAAGCTGAACTCTTCACACCATTATTTCCAGTAATATGAGATTTTTTCTATGTTACTTCAGCAGTTTCACAGTGAGTAATAATCTAATTTGCAGAAGCAATTGCTTAGATCTTAATGTTGTTCTGGCACTTTCAATGCTCATAAGTTTTGGAGACACTTTCAAAGCAAGGATACACTAGTATTAACACCAGTAGCCAGGACACACACACTATTAAACAAATACTTCTAAGAAGATTATTGAGATTCTCTGAAGCTTATTCAATGTGAGCAATCAAATATCCCATCCTACTACATCCATGGGAGTGACTAAAACAGGTGTCATCCTGGAGAGAGCAATTCCATTTAAACCTCTCTTGTTTGTGTGTACGCATTTATGCACATATAAACATGTAAGTGCATGCAAATGACATTAAAAAGATATAAGGAGCTGTTAGCAGCACTGCTGTTTAAATTGCCATGATGCAGGATTAGCAGAGCACACATAACTCAGCAGTTTGCTATACCTCATGTGCAAAATCAGGTATGCACTACTCAGTCATTTATAATTCATGTTTGGATCAGATTGTTGTCCAGTTCTCAGTTACAAAGTACTATGCTTCTGCTATTTCTCAATTTTAGAACGGTATTAATTTTGAAGAATAAGCATGAAATCTTATCTTTAAAATGGAGAGCTATATCCCAAAAGGCTCTCAAGCAAACTCAGCAAGGACCAGAAAATCAGCTGAAGGTGCACTTCCAGTGTGCAGTGTCAGTCATCCTTGAAGTGATAAATGGGAGAATTATACACTAATATATAAATATTCTTAGAATGAACATGTAATTTCTGCTTTTGTATTTGGTATAATTAGGACAGTACATGATGTTAGTGAAGTCATTACTGGTATTCTGCATTTAGTCCTTGAATCAACACCTTAAAAGAATATTTAAGATCAAATTTAAAGTTTCTATTTAGTCACAGTTGTCAAACTTGCCTTCGGCAGGACCTAAAGAACTTTAACCTATTGGGTTATTCATAACAAAGCTAAGATGAAATTGTATACTCCACAAATACCAGCAGACAGTAACAGATTTCATACTATCTGCAGTGGTTTTGAGTGGGATTTATACAGCCTATTGTTTAAAAACTCCTTAGTGTAAACATTAATCTGTGATCCCTTGATTTGCTTTTTAGTGAATAAGCATTTTTAATAATGCAACTATCAACAAATTTAATACCTTACTAAGACATCTTTAAAAAAATAAAACCTATGCATTTCAAATTAATGTCCATATCAAAAAAAGGTTCTGTGGTCTGCAGCTATCTAGTAATTGTTTTTTGGGTCTTAAAATCTACAAGTAACAACTATTTTGCATGATTATTGGAAGGTCAAGTAAGCACTGTTTTGCAGACTTAGTCTCTTTACAATGAAAACACACACTGTTCTTGATGGAAAGTGAAATACAGCAAAGATGTCAAAGTCTGCAAGGCGATTTGGCACACTCAAATTCTATCCACATGAACTACTTGTTATTTATTTGGGAAAACTGGCAACACAAAACTGCATTAATGTCTTGCCTTTATTCAAATAGATTTCACCGCACACGTGATCTAAGTGCCTAACACAGATGCTTCCTTCCTCAAGAATAGGAGTTGGTGTTTGACACCAGCATCAATTCCAGAGGTTGGTTAGACAAATATCTGGATAATCTTCCTTCCACAGGCTCTGCCTAAGGAGTGCAGTGTTGACACATTAACAAAAGAAGTGTTTTGAACATCTGCAAGTGCTCTGCTCCTAATCTACAATAAATTATGTTGTTTATGCAAACAGTGCTTCCTCTGAGCAAAATATAGTTTAATTTTCCTTTGCAAATGAAGGGCTTGTGGGTTATTTTGGGAACTGGTATACATCATCTCTGTTACATCAGTTACTGTGTTTCCTCCAAGGCCACTAGCTTTTGTGGTCCACTCTCGCAAAGACTTCTCTGGACACCCCCAGGTACAAGTATCCATGGCTGACACTCAGCATTTGCTGCTGGTTTGATAATGATTGGACTCACAGCTACATATGTACTTCCATACTGTCCTGCCAAAGTCAAAGGATTTTGCTGCCAGGGGAAACCGCACTCTGGAGGGGCCTTTCAGTAACATACCAGTCACATTTTAACCCCAAGCAAGGTGGGAAAATACTCAGGCCTGTTGAGAAACTGCAGCAGTAACTATACTGAAGTATGCATGTAGTAAATACAAACTTTTAAAAAATTAAATGTTGAAGGCACATGGTCCTACCTGTTTCACAAGAAAATTAGTCAAAGACACAAATGTTGTTGATTCAGGCAATCTTAGCTGGACAATCTTTTCACAGTCCCTACTCTGTCAAACACCTGAGTAAATTATCACCGTAAACAAAATTTTCTCAACAGAAAATGGCAAGATAAATTACCTGGCCTGTTGCAATGTATCAGTGTATCACTCAACTCAATTTCTGCAAATTTGCAGCAGTTTTGTAAGATACTGCTGTACACAGTGCTATTGAAAAAAAAAAATCTGGTTTTCTTTCAAACAAAAAAAATAAATCTCAAAAGCACAATTAACTGCATTGTTGTGAAAACTGGTGCATATCCAAAACAGCTCACAGGTGAAGATCCTTTATCAAGGAGACAATGGTAGACATTTACATTTCTGCCAGTCTGCTCCACAAGAGGAGCAGGCCACTCCAACAGTCCAAGGATAAGAATGTGGAGCAGCAGAAGCTGAGGCAGTTGAGTAATTCATCTCTCTTGAGAGGAATGATTGCACTCTGTACTGGCTGGCACAAACTCTTGAACAACAATCTACTATGTGGAAAACAGATTGGCCTTTATACTTTGCTTAGGCCTTTACCAAAAGCATCTTAAAACACTTGAGTAATTTGAAAATAATGCCTCCAATATAAAAGGCAGATATATAGTTCTAGAAAGTAATCCATAATAAACAGAATCTATTCTATGAAGGCCTTTCCAGGGAAAGGCTTATTGGACCTGTTTCTGGTCATTAAAAAATATCCAAAAGGAATTCTACAAGACCATTGACAAGCATTTAGTCTGAAGTAACAGTTATAACCAGACAGAATCTTTCATGTTTAGAGGCATTGCAATGAGGAAGAGACTCCATTGCTGCACAGAAATACATCTATATATGAAAAGCACTAGTTTTGAATGCTTGGATATTTAATTAGCTCACAGCATACCTCAAAGAGACTTCTAGATGAGATGGTGCAGTTTATGCAATAATTAACACACCAGCATTACTTCTGCTGAATACCTGAAGAATGATATACTTGCTTCTCAACCTTTTCTTCAAATACATGAGAGCCATCATGCTTGGTCTTGTCACAGAACCATGCCACTGAGTCAGACACCAAGAGAGGGACACAACAGGCACTTTGTGCCACTTGCCTGCAGCCTTGCCCCAGTGCTGAGCTCTGCCAGAGAGTGCTCCTCTATGGCAGCTCAGCATCCCTCCCAGACCTGAACAAAACATGAATGACTGGCAGATCCTACAAACACTAGCTAATCCCATAAGGTCAGAGAGTAACAGGGAGGCTGCAAGTGTTGCATTCCAGCTGCACTGCCCTACCCCCAGCCTCTGTCATTTCACATGACAGGCACTGTCTAAAGATGGTGATCAGAGCCGCATGCTCACCATGTGAACTGCTCCCTCTCTGCACTCCAGGAGCTCAGGAGAGAGCCCTGCAGGACACCAGAGACTTACTCCCAGCTGCTTCCTTCCCTGGGGAAAAGCACTGAATTACATTACACCTGACCTGCATCTGAGTGCAGCTGCACAGATCCCCAGCACTACCTGATGAGCTTGCAGGCAGGTGCCCTCTCCCAGCAGAGATAAGCAATGCTGTCTGCCACTACAGGGAAGTACACACTCTTGCACTTACACCTTTCACACCTCTGTAAGGATCTTTGTTCTTCATTTTCCCAGGAAAACAATAAAAGAAATATTCATCTTTACTGATGACATGAATAAATTTGAAACAGCAGGATATTGTGGCTGTTTTGAATGAAGACAAAAAGCATCAGGTATATCCAGCTGCTCCTGGGATCATGAACTCATTTATACAATAAAAGAAAGCAGTTCTTTAATTAAAGAGAGCAACAGCATATGCCATACTCAGTCATGACCTTATTGGTAAGGAAAGTATAACATATACTTGGAAAATTGAGTGTGAGGAGCAATGCAATTAGGGTAGATAAACTCTTTCTCAGACAGAAAAGCAGTGTGTAAACAATTTCATGGATCTGATCTCAAATAGGGAACGGGTTTCAGGAATGAAAGATCCATCTCAAATACCTGTCCTACAGCAAAAAATTACGCCCTTGTAAGCACAAAGAGTAGAAACCCTACGAACATCTGCTTGCAGCAGTGTGCATGTGCTGCAAGTTTGAGAAATGCTAATGGCTCCAGCAGATCTGGCTGATAAGAAGCTTCACTTAAATGTGAATCACACTAAGCCTAAGCACAGCTATGTAAGGACAGGAACTAATACAGTGAGCCATGATATCACACTCAGTCCAAATAGAAACGCATTGCCAAACTTCCAGAACTCTGATCAGACAACTGGAATCACAACTATTAATAAGCTGCACTTTCATCTTTGTTAGTGAAGAAACCAGTTTTATAGAACATAAATAAAAATAGCTTAACAGATGAGATAGCTCTCTCCAGAAATTATGCCATAAATCAAGGTCCAAAGAACAAAATAATTCCTAAAATGTATGCAATCGCATTAGCATTAAACACTCGTGTCATACTATACAATGAATAAATATATTAATGAACCACGATATAATCCACATACTGTCACATATACAACAAGTCATGTCTTAGTACTTTGGAAATGGATGAAAGATCCAGATAAATATTTGACTCTAGAAGAATGAATTAAACAGTAAAGCTGAGGATTTTTGGGCTATTTGTCAGACAGGTTAGCTACAGACAACTAAAAACTTAAGTCTGATCTACACTGATTTGTTTAAGTTACAATTAACTGAAGCAGTACATGAAACAGAAATGCAAGGAGGAATTTCACAAAAAAAACCCCCAAACCACAATATGAAGAATTACTGTCATTTGTTTCTATTACACAGATCACTTGGGTCTAGTGCTACAGAAACATTCAACACAACAGCTTGTCAATATGTCAAAGGCACTGAGGTTCTGCCTCTCTAAGATTACTTTAAAATTGTATGTAAGAACTGAAAAAATAAGTCACCAACCTCTAATAAGGTAGACTGTTCCACTGCAGATCCAAAGTCAGTATCTAGAAATGAATAAAAAGAGGGTTCACTTGTTTGCTCAATCCTCAGTTTTTCAGTTACCAATTATCAGAATTTGTTATGCATATTTTCATAATACTGTCATACAATCAGCTTTTAACAGATGTTTCCAGCATTCATAAATATGTGGATTTCCAGTAAGTCACTTTTTTTTTAATAAAAATAGGACATACCCATAACATTCTACTAAAATTAAAAGCAGAGTAAACCCGTGTGGTTTTATTTTTCCTGAAAACTTGAAAATAAGCTATTATAGGCTTCCTTTAGAAACTGGCTTGGTGAAGATTTAGCTACTTTTTCAAGTTATTAACATCTGAGCACAGAAACATTATTAACATCAGAACCACTTGATCCTAGAGCTCTCTCCTGAAGTAAATTACACTGAGATGCCTGCTCAGACACATACTATCACAAAACTCCTGCTTTCTCTAACAGTTCTTCCCTCTGTGGTATCTCTTCTAACACCTCCTTATATTTGTCTCCATCCATCAAATTTTGGCATACCCTTCCAGGAAAAAAAAAGTACGCAACTTTCGGTATGACTGCTTTGTCCCAACTCTTTTCTGATTCACAGTTATAGATGCTGTCAAAGTACCTCAAATCTCAATTGCCTCCCTTAGGAGTTTGGGAGTTACATCCACAGTACATCTTGATCAGTGGATCAAGGTAGGAACTACATTACAGTGGCACTAGTTGCAACTTTCAAATGCTTCAAAGATCTACAGCAGCTCCAGCCACTGCACAATACAGAGAACTCACTTCAGAAGTTTGCTACATAAAAGGAAATGATTTTCAGCTCACTCCTATCTCTCTATTTCCTTTGTAACTGTAGCTCATTCATATTATATAAACAGAATTTTTAATTTCTGTTCATGGCCAAAAGCTCAATGATCTAAGTATGTGAGATATGGAATTATTTTACATACATAAAGTCTGGTTTCTACTTCTATGAGTGCTGTAAAAATCCAGGCACTCAGGTTCCAAAGCTGTACTACACTGTAGGCAGCTTAGTCAAGGTGTGTTTGTTACTCTGTTTCTCTTGTACTCTGACTTACTGTACTACTTTTCACTGTGCTGAGAGAAATGATGACTGTACTTTCAGGCTCATTATAGGTCATTACTGTACATGTTAAGACACCTGGGTTTAACCCTTCTGCTGCTGCTGACATGGACAGAATATCACGGTATTTCCCATCTATAAAATTTTATTATTTCTACCTCCTTGTAAGCTACTACTGAGAATATGCGCATAAAACTAATTTTAACTACTCTTACAGACCCAGACAGAAAAAGACTCACTTTGCCGCACCCGAGTTTTATTTTCTATTGACTTCCTTGCTGAGTACGTGCTGGCATGGTCAGAAGTCTTAGTAACTCATAAAACTGGCTTTCAACAAAGACATTTATCTTGAGCACAAAGTTCTTGGAGTAACAAGTCATTGAGTACACTCTCAGAATAGTGTAATGTATTCTGTCATTCTTTCAGCTCTAAATAGAACTGTTTACATGCTTGCTACAAAATTGATTAGCTGGGTTGGAAAATAATAAAAAAATTCAGCATCAAGGTTCTGAATGGTTTTCTGAAATGGCAGCATTTTAAGAATGCCAATTTCTTATTAGAGTTCTCTAAACTAATCACATTTTTCTAAAGCAAAGGCATGAGACCTATTTACTATCATGTTCAGTGAAACTCCCTAGCACTACTAAACAACAGTCTTTCTGTAACTCTCTGCATGTTATTTTCTATCATCCCTTTATTGTACACCAGACTTTGCACTTGTTACAAGATTTACATTTATTTATTTCAACTAAAGCTTATGACTGCTGTACAATGTAAGAAGAAAAAAAATGTTAAAGATATTACCAGGAAATTTCACCCTCACAGCTCAGCAGCTCCCCTGCCCACACACCAAGGCACAGCAAGGGAAGGAGATACTCCAGCAAAACTCACTCCTAGTGACTAAATAAGCATCTTTCACAGGCTACCCTGGAAGCCATCAAACTCTATTCCTCTTTCATATCTGAGGAACAACACTGAACTCAAAGTATTTCTATCTACTGGTACCTGAATTGAGTCTCTGAGTTACCTGGGAAAGCAATGGTATTCATTTTACAAGGATTCACAGTATTGCATCAGGTGTCATGAAAATAGGATGTGATCATTTTAGCTCATAACATAATGAAGACAGGCAGAATACTTTTTTCTTTCAGTTTTACTGCACTTTTCCCATTTGCAGTGGGCTGTAAAAGATAATGAAGTGATTTGCATGAATCTCCATGCATGAAAATTTATAGAAAAACACAGAATTTTAGAATATCTTCACTTCTTCAGTCTTAATGACATTGTGAAGCAAGAGAGAGCTGTGATGGATAAAGTTTACTGCTGAACTCAGTAATGCCAAAGCAATCATACAGAGACCTTGAAAACACCACTTTCAGACTTTGCTAATCAGAGGAACCCATCAGTTCAGCACCAGGCACTGGCTGTGCACAGCAGTGGTAAAAAAAGGCCATTATAAATTAACCTCCACTCAGAGAAAAGCCCTTTTGTAGTACTTGTCACATACATGAATACATTGTGGATGACACTGTAGGAGGAGTATGTCATGCAGAAGATCACCCATGGACAAGAAACACAGGGAAAGTAAGAACTTGACCAAGCTCAAAGATGATTACTCGGTTTACATCAGAAAGATACTTATATCTCCATGACCTATTTAGGAATGGCTTCTGGCAGGGAATACAATGTACAGAATCCTGCATTAATAAAAAACATGCATTGTTTTTTGTGCATGTCAGGAGCTTAGATATTCCAAGTTTGAAAGATACACAAAGCTGTTGCCTTCCTAGAGATATTAAGGTTCAATTGAAAACTCAATATGCTAGTTTGTTACACTAAAAAAGGATCTCAGTACAGGCCATTAGACAAAGCAGTGCTAAAGGTATAAATTATCAGTTCTGACTTAGGACAGTAAGGACTTCAGACATTTCTCTAGTAGCTTTAGTCAAACTGTTGGCAATAATTTCCCATCCTTCCATAAAGCCCTCCTCTGCAGTTCCACCTAATCACTTCAAGTGTCTTTTTTCTTCATCCCACACATATGGCCTTTCCTATACCAAAAAAAAAAAAAAAAAAAAAAGCTTGAAAACTGTGAAAAAAATTTACACAGCTTAGCTCTTTCTGACACTATTGCGTGGAAGTCATACCAGTCTTCTAGGCTCAGACATTAACTCATCTCACATGCTGAAGGCCAGGCTTAGAGCAGAAAAACAGGAAGGTATGCACTAGCATAAAAAAAACTCCAATTATCCAAATATTATTATCCAAATAAAGCCAAATATTGAGAAAGCTCCTTCATAAACTATTAAATGGAAATGGGGGGGGGGGGGATCACAGAATTATCTACAACCCTAGGAACAACCCCAGAGTGTAGCGCAGCACTGACACAGGAAAATACAAAAAGTATGAGCCAGAAAATACAAGTCACAGTATACAGGAGTGAGTCAGGTAAAATCAGTAAAGAAAAAAAAGGAAGAAAGATTATGTTGGGGAACCGTGAATCAATTACAAAAGTACTGTCACAGCAAATGCCAGAGTTGAGAGGGCCACAATGCAGAGCATCACCACACAATTTCAGAAGGCTTTAAACATTCTCCCCTACAGAGTCACACCATACCTCATCAGAAGGCTTCAGGCATCTCCCCAGCAGAGTAACACCTTACCACATCAGAGGGCTGCAACCATTGCCCCTCTTCTGCTTCAGCCCAACCTTTTATACCCCTGACTGCCAATGCATTGCACCTGGGGGGCCTCTGGTCCCCTTCCTGATTGGTCAGTACTGATTGGTCAGTGCTGATTGGTCAGTTCCTGATTGGTCAGTTCCTGATTGGTCGGCATTCCATGTCTCATTACCTTCATGCTGTTCACCTGCTTTTCACAGCTGTACGCCATTGGGGATTGAGGGTCAGCCACAGCCTCTCTCCCAACTACCACAAACTGTGTGCCTACAAAGTACAAGTAATCAACCTTGCTAGAAAACAAGTAAAAATGTCTCTTAGTGGATTTATGAGAAGGCAGTAAGGGACCCCCAGGATTAGCATACCACTCGTCTTTGCACCAATGTACTGCTGATTCATTGTAACCTCACTCAATCTGTCCTGCAATTATTCTTGAGAAGTATTGACACCACCAGGCTGCAGGCTCAAAGGATGCTGAAAGAGTGAGTGTGCACCAGAGAATGGAACATACAATAAAGTCTGTGTATTAACTGTATCAATAACTGTAAGGAGCTGGACTGAAATAACAGCTGTATTTTGAGTAGAAAGTTAGGACTATAGCTAAAGATAAAGCACAGCTCCTCACATCACTCATCATTTCTCTGTCTCTGTAGCAGAGGTGCAGTCCCAGGCTGAGCACCAGAGCCCTGCCTGCCTTCAGCAAAGTTGCTGCCAAAGGCATCAAAACCCATCCTTCCAGCTGCCACCATCAAGTTAGAATGAGATTAAACAATTTTTAAAATTAATCACAGCAACATCTCATCATCTGCTACTGGTTGCAGGCTGTTCCATTAGCTATTTAGGTCTGCAAACAGGGTCAACTAGGTTGGTGAGCAGTGGACATCCAAGATCTCCCCCTTCTACATATGAGCTCATTGCAAACCCAGGCTATAAACAAGTCAACTCAACAGTGCAAAACAGAACAACTGCCAGTGTGCTAAGAGCCTCTGCAATGTTTGCTCCCTGTTTATTCTCATTTTAACTTAGGGCTGAAGCTTAAGTCACTGCTTTTGCAAGGAATTAAAATTGAGTATTATAAGTTGATTCATACTGTAGGTGTATCACAAAGCAAAGAGACAGATGCAGCTCCTGCCTGGGAAATTACAAAAGCTCTTATCCTGAAAAAATTTACATATCAGAAACTTTATTCATGTAAGTAATCATGCAGGACCAGGACCTTATTTAATCTTTCTTCAGAAACTGAGCCTATAAACAGCACACCAATGCTGCCTCTACTTTGAAAAGCAAATCATTCATTTTATGTTATCATTCTACCAGTAATTTAGCTGTAGTGTTGCTAAGAGGATTTCCAACATATTAAAGTATTATTGAAATAATATAACTATTTGCATTTGAAGAGTATATTGTCTATTCCCAACAATACAGCAAGAGATCCCCTCCATATATTAAGAAATCTCTAACTAATCACTTTAAGGCAATGATGTTACCCATTGGAGAATATGAAATGCTATTCAAAACCTCCTTCATAAGCCATTCTTCATGCAAGACTGGAATGGCTTCTGGCAAAGCAAAAAAGATCTGCCTGTGACAAGCTAAGTGTAAGTATGAATTTCTGTTGCTATAAATAAAAAATTAGGTATAAACAAAGAAACCAAAAACCAAAGCTACTTGCTTTTTGACAAAGACACAAAGTTTCTTCTTCTTTATTAAACTACCCTTTGTTCTAGAGAATCTTCAAGCTTGTTTTGTTCGTATTGTTCCAGAAACCATGTGATAACATAAACCTGAGTTATGTAAGTTACCATCCTACCATATACTAAAGCACTAGAAAACTTTAAAAGTCTCTTTGTAACACCCTCTGGTTGTGAGATGTAGTATTCCAAATGCCTTAGCTGGGAACAAGTTAGAATCACTCTAAATTGCAAGCCTCCTCATTTCTACACTATTTTAAGGCTGAAGAAACACCAGAAAACCAAGAAAATCCTCTATTTCATTGCCACCCTCACTACCTACATACCATTTATTGACAGTTGGGCAATTAAATAAATTTTTGTAAAAATATGAGAATATTTAAATGGTAACAAATATGTTGCATGAATTAGCAAATTTTATTCTACACTCAGCATAAAGACGTTCACTTTGTGCTATTTATTGTTAAGTGGTATTTTTAAGCTCTGACTTTGGTGACATTCATGTACCTTTAAATTGCCAGTTCATTGAAGGACAAAACTAGATTATTAGTTATTGGATTTCAGCGATCCAGTGAGCATGTTTGGACAGCCATAGATTTTGCTTGTACATTATACTTTGAGCATTAGATGCATAAGATTTTGTGAGGTGTCCCTGTTTCTAGAATGTGCTGATTATGGCTGAGATAATTAGTTTTCACAGTAGCTGGTATGGAGCTGTGTTTAGGATTTGTGACAAAAACAGTGCTGATAACACAGGGGTGTTTAGCTGTAGCTGAGCAGAGCTCACCTAGAGTCAAGGCCTTTTCCAGCTCTCACCCCACCAGTGAGGAGGCTGGGGGTGCCTAAGGAGGGGACACAGCCAGGAGAGCTGACCCCAGCTGACACAGGGATGTCCCAGACCAGGTGGGGCTGTGCTCAGCACACAGAGCTGGGGAAGGAGAAGGGAGAGGAGAATGTTTGGAGGGATGGTGTTTGTCTGCTCCGGTCACCATTACCTGTGATGGAGCTCTGCTTTCCTGGGCATGGCTGAACACCTGCCTGCCCATGGGAAGTGGTGAATGAATCCCTTGTGTTGCTTTGCTTGCATGCACAACTCCTGCTTTACCTATTAATTGCTTTGATCTCAGCTCACTAGTTTTCTCACTTTTACTCTTCTGATTCTACCCCCCACCCTACCAGGCTGCTGGTGCTTAGTGGCCTGCAGGGGTTAACCCACAATATAGCTCTTCTCTGGGTTTGGTCACAAGAACAAATGACTCAGAATCCCTCCTGCGAACAAGTTTCATTCACATAGAGCCACACAAGTGAGATCACTCTGTGCACTAGGTCATTATAAGTGTACATCTATCAAGAATTAGGTATTTCAATGAGTATTTCAGCTTAGGGTGGTATATCCAGTATTTAATACTAAAGATGTTTTTCACCATTGACCAGAGTAATTACCAGTCCAGTTAAGGCTAGATTTGAAAAGTGCCTTCCTATTTCACACAAAATGTATTAGGAAGTGGAAAAAATCACATATTTTCTGACTCCCTCATTTTCATATATTATTTCACTACTGTATTTGCTCTGAAAGATAATGGGACACTTTGAAAAAATAGCTGCAATAAAGCATTTACTGAAACCAAAAACATAAAATTAAGAAGGTTTGCCAGAGTGAACCAAGCTCAAACAATTTATCAAGGGCCTCCACATTTAGGATTGTCAAAGACCTGTAACATATTTCTCCTAGTACACAAAAGGAAAATAATCTTTTACCCTCGAGAATAATGTTAGCAAAGTGCATTCAACCAACTCAGGCTGAATTATGCTAACAACCCTGTTCACCTCTGGACATGGAGACCTTCAATCCATCACTGTAAAATTTGATAAAAATGTTCCAGGAACTGCCAAAAGGTTCATATTTAATTACCACTGGAATCAATAGAATGAAATATTGCAGAAAATTGCATGTTCTACATCATTTAAGTTTTCTGATTCCTGACTTCTGGGCTTACAGAATGCAGAGGTAGTCTGCATTACCTTCTAAACCCTAATTCATCTGGTTTAGAAAGAGTAATTAATTTCTACTCCAAAGAACATAAAGCTGTCACCACTTCAAAGTATGTTCCATAGGCTTGGATTTACTGGGAAGAGCAAGAAGCTGCATCTGCCCTTGTTTCTGTCATGCAGAACACCCATTAAACAAATGATCCGATTCTCATCACAGGCTTTCCAGCTGGTGAATGCATGCCCAAGAACTAAAAACAGATCTGGATTTAGCTCTACTTATGAAAAGAGAAAGGACATGTATCAGCTCCTTGGGAACAAGCAAAACATTTTTGTAGGATTTGGAGAATGATTGCCTTAAAATTTCTGTCAGGTAGCAGGATACTAAATAACTTAGTCTAAGAACTCCAATTAGAAAACAAAAGCACTAATAATTCTGCAATCCTTAAGGTACTAATATGTTTCTCTGACAAAATCAGATGTGATTTTCAAAATACTACTACCACAAGTATCAAGCCTCAGGAATAAACATACCAGTGCTTGAATGGTATGCAATAAAATAACCGGAAAAAAAGAAATAAAGTATTTGGGTATTAGTTTTTTATTTTTTGCACGTGGCACTGAACAGAGCTGCTACAAGCATGATACATTAAAAGCACTACATTTTTATTTGTGAAATACTGTTAAGATATTTTCATTAAGGTACCTGTCTGCAAGACACAAGAATATATATGTCTAGCTGTACTAGCAAGCAAAACTCCTTTTATATCTGGCTTGTGCTTCCATTTTGCTTAACAATTCACCTATGCATACTAAACCACAAAATACTTAGCAAATTTTCTTTGTATTTATTTAAATACTCATAGAGCAATGTAAGTTGCTGCATGAGCAGATGACTGAAGAAGCCTAAGATTCGTGAACCGTGCAGCTTCTCCTGTCTGCCCTGCTTCAGTAAGAATTCCAGCTCCTTCCCTTGCCCCTCAGAATTACCCACTGTCCCATGGCACCTACGAATGATGTCCACACTCTGTAAATCACCCTCCAGGTGTCCCCACAAGCTGCCATATATCTCACTGAAAAACTCAGCGAGGTGCAGCCAGTTCTGCAGGTGTGTGTGCTTGAGCACAACAGGTAACTGTGAGCTAACGCTCCTCCTTACTGGGGTCAGCTGCAGTTATTTTGGGAAATTGCATTCGTTCTCAAGCTTGAATTAGAAACAGCACAACAGGTAAAAAAGTTACCAGAGAAACACCTGTGAGTGCACAGGACTCAGTACACAGTATCTAGGTCTCATTTCCTTAAAAACTGGCTAAACAATATGCAGACCCTTGTTTTTCATTAAATGTTTCTCTGGAAAACTAAATACTGATGAAACCTTTAGCATGTCATGGGCTTTTCTGCCATTCCACTGATGTAAACCTCACGTTTATATATATATAAGCCAGAGAAAACCAGCTTTTCTAGGGCTAACAAGCAAAAATTTTCCCCTGTTTGTAACTTTTCTGAAATTAATGAATTAATGAAAGTATTACTTAATGTAAAATTACTTCACTGAAAAATGAATTGTATTATCAATCCCTGTCACATGAGTTATCATCTGTAAATGTCAGATATTCCTTCTAGTGAGATACTGATCACTTGGATTGGATTCAATCTGAATTAAAATTTAAATAATTTCTCTTCTATCATGTGCTCCCTGATCAAACTAGCTTAACATTTTTTGATGTTAAAAATAAACTTAAAACAAAAAAATGTTTCCTTTAAGTCTAAAAATGTCATCAGTAGTAAATATATCTTTTTTTTTCCTTACCGCCCAATTTCTGAAAGGGCAGCTCATATTCCATGTTGAATATTTTAATGATTTTATCTTGGTGCCCAGTTAACCAAAGTCCCCTCAGTAAAATCAGTATGTATAATTGAATGGTTTGGCAGAATTGGCATTCTAGACACAGAAAATGCTAATGCTGTTTACCACGTGCATGCCTAAAAGTCCATCTACTAATTTTTCTATTAAGCCAGCCTGCTGGGCTTAAAAGCTGAAAGTTAGAAACCTACTTATTAGGCATGCAGACAGATCAAAGCCTCACAGGACTTCTTGAACCCATTAGAGAATGTATTGCACTACCAGGGAGTCATCTCCCTCCTGAACCAATACAGTAAAAGCATCCAAGCATGTATCTTACTGTAATGGTATATAGATTTGGACTTACAATTAGCTTCATCATAAAAATGTAAGGTCTTGCGTAAGTTTCTGCTGAAAAGACTCACCTTTGCCCCAGTACAAACTAAACAGAACTATACACTTTTACACCTGACTACTTCAAAGGAAGACAATTTTTGAGTGAGTATAGGTGGAAAGGAAAAGTGGATGGAACACCCATTATCTTTTTTTTTGCAGAGCTTTCAGCCACAGTTACAATTTTCCCAAACTGGAGGAGAGTGAGAAGGATGACAACATAAGCTATTACCTTAAATATAGGACAGTTAACCTGGGAGAATAACTGTGCTGAAGTTCTGATCATCTGTTTTCCATTTCTACAATTCATAGAAAACATTTCTTTACTGGCAAAGATAAATAATGCACTGAATTTTAGGATTTTGGATGACATCACCGACAGGGAAGAGAACTAAGATAAGTTCTTAGGGATATAAATGGGCCCACGTAACAAAAAAATGAGATTAAGACTATTAGGAAAGTACTATGAAAACTTTCTTGATTAACATTATGTATATTAGGTCAGATCACAGATTTTAGAGAGACTGGGGCTGTTATCTCTATCATATCATACAGCATAACAACACAGCTCAGCCTCTGGGATGCTTCCACCTGGCCTGTGGGGTTTTTTCACCTGATCCAGAAGATGCAGATCAGCTGTTTGAAGAGTAAACACATCTCCAACAGTCATGCTTCTCCTGTACTTGCAAATGGGGCCACACTGTGTGGCTGCTGTGTGCTCTGCCAGTGTATGACAGGAGGTGAGATATTTCCTTCTATCCACACATGGACTGCTAAAACTCCCTTGCTGCAGCTGCCAGTGAGTCATGAAACTTGGATCCAACATAACCTGAGCCTTTCAACATGCAGTGTTCAGTCCCCTCAGATTTAATAGTGAGAGGAAACCAAGCCAGGCAAATGACACATGGGCAGGAATGAAGACAGAGTAGTGCAGTAACCTTTTTTTGTGTGTACACATAAAATGTCTACTACTTCTGATAATAAGCGGATATTTTCCAGTCAATGTATTATGAAACATTAAGAAAATTCTTAAAAATAATTACAATGAAAGAATATTTAGCTTCTAGTTTGCTCTCCTTCCTCACAAGGGACATATTCTGTGACTGCTTTCAGAAACAAGTTCATGAATGATACCAATTAACCACAGTTAAGTTAATTACCAGTCTGGTTTTGTCCTCTGTCTCATCTTTTTTGTTGACAGCCATTGACAGCCATTACTTTGCTCACAGTACCATGAGTGCCTACTCGAGGGAAGAAAAACCACAGAGAACCACAGAGAACTCCCTGATCTTCACCAGGTTAAGAAAATAATATTTACCTTTGCTTTGCTTTCCATCCCTTCTTCTCTTTGTAAGGATAAGGGAATTAAAAAATACAAGGAACAAGCAATAAGTCACTACTGAATATTAATTGCTAATAAAAAAAGAACACACTTCCCAAACAAACCTTACCCTTATGTCAGAAGGAAAGAGGGGAAACAGACAAGTCAACAGTGGACTGTGGCCCCCATTTAATAGACGACACGTTTGCTGTTTTGGCCCATCCTTGGAGTCATGCTACTCACTGTCACCATGGACTGAATGGCTTCTGCATCATCTGCCAAGAAAGGAGCTCTCCCAGACTATCCTTCACCTCCACCTTAGGAGAATATCAGACTGAGTAAATGCATCTCCTCTGCTGCAGAAGAGACATTAAGGCAATTCCTCTCATTGCACCAACTCCCTCCTACCTCTTAGGAGATCAAATCTTACTGATTCTTCTTGACAAAGAGAAAACTAAATCCTTTGCCCGTACTCCAGCCTCTACTACAGATATTTTATGGCTCTAACAAGTCTTGAAAAGTCTTCTAGAGCTTGTATCTCACAAAGAGTAAGAATTAGGGAAAAAAATGTTAGTTTCATTATGTGATGCTACATTTATGTTACAAGGTTCTCTCTTTTATAGTTATTTCTAGAAAGCCTTTGCTAATAAATAAATCACTTCTTCTGTCTGGGCTTTGATACTACTTCATAAAATAATGGCCAAATTCTGCTCTGACTGAAATCATTGTTAAAATTTCCACTGATCAAACTGGATACAACACCCTATAATAAATGTATGATCTTAACAGTTTCTACATTGTCCTAGGTTTCCCCTTAAAATACAAACTTAGAGAAGGTCATTTATGGTTGCATATTACCAAAGTACTTCAAGAACAGATGTGCACTGCTTAGGAAACTCATCCTCTCTCAAGCATGGTGCTTTGAACCTTGCCCTCCCCAACGTGGTCCCTTAAAAGCAGGGAGCATAAGTTTGTAAAAACTGAAGATGATGGATTATATGATGTGCAAAATCAAGATTTGATTTATTGTTTGCTTTTTTTCTTCCAGGAGCACACATACATTAGATGTATATAGATGGATATTGTATATTAGATGGATGTAAATATCAAGGCTAAGATTCAAAATCAAAGGTTTATTTAAAACAAAACAACTTCAAAGGAAGTTATAATATGCCTTTAAAGACTACCAAAAGACAAACTTATCTCTGTTTATACCCCTATCAAACTTACATTCTGTTTGTGTCAATGCTGAGCTGTGCTTCACAACTGGATGAACCATACCTGGTGAGCTTCCATACCTCCCATAAGCCCTGGCCTGGTCTGACTGGATGGCTTAGGAAATATGGCTATACTACACCAGTTAGAAGGCTAAAAGCCAAAAACAGCATTAGAAAAGAACATTATAAATGTCCTGTGTTCTGGCGAATAATGGACTTCGAAACATGCTTTTTTCCCCAAAAAAACTAAGTGGATTTTTTCAATGTGTTATGAAATGTTATTCACACTGGGACTGCTTTACGCAACTGATATGCTGGAAGAAATCTTTTTCCAAAATAGCATTTTTTATTGCTATGGGAACTGTTTCCTCCATTCTATTTCAGTTTTCTCATTACTAGGTTAGAAATTAGTTTCACATGTTTACATAGTAATTCTCAAAAATAACTCACATGATGGGAAAAAGAAGGCACAGATTTTGAAATGGTTTCCAGGTGGAGAATGAGTTTTGGGATCAGTAAATGAGTTAGTAAATGAAAGCTTTTTGAGTCAGTAAATGGAAGCTTTTTCAAGGGGATTTTTCCTGTATGTTATACATGCACTAGGAGGAGAATGGCGGAAGGATAGTGGAGGATAAGCCACAAATGAAGATAAGGAGGACTTTATGTGGATGGGAATTTCTGGAAGATCAAAATGGTTTACAAAATATTAAGGAAGTTCCTGCTACAGGAAAAACACTGCAAGATCTGTACAGACGGTTAATAGTCTTTACTTATTTTTAGGACTAATTATTTAAGAAATGCTTTTAGTTTTCTTTCCTAGTCTACCTCGCATAATTATATATTTTTGATTTAAAACGCCTGAAAAAAGCTTGTTTGCCTGAGTGGTCCAATCTCTTATTCTTTTATTGCTTTTTAAACTTTTATTAAGGAAGCCATAAGGAATCAAACTAAGTGGACCATATTTTTCTCAAATCTGATTTCTGCTGTGCTTTTTCTTTTTCATAGCTTGCAGAATGAGGGAGGGAAATAACTGCCCAAGTCCTGTGTTTATCCAGAAAATTGTTTGGTAGGCCATGGTGTCCTGTAGCCAGCAAACTACATTTCTAAAATTCACATAAATAACTGCTGAGAAAGCTATGTCTAGCAGAAAACAAATAGGAGAAAAATCTTGCTACAATTTAGATAGACACAGTGACAGATTAATTGCTAAAAGTATGGCATAATCAAACTGGGATGCATTTTATTAGATTTTTTTCACAGTTAAATCTATTTGAATAAATAAGGTTTTAGGACAGCTGGGAACCAGCAAAAAATATGGCAAGGGACTAAAATTCAGTTTAACTGACATATCACAAAATCTGGAGTTCAGTTCTGTATATGCAATGTCATCCAAGAAAAGTATCAACATTTTATGAACTCTCACCCTCTTACAGTTAGAATCCTGTTGTCACTGGCCCTGCAACTTCAGCATCCTTAAATTTCATCTTTCAAAACCAAAGATATTTCAAAAGTATGGTTTTACTTTCAGATAAGAAAGTCTGCTAAGCAGCCTGTTACCTGGGTAGGAAACTGATACTCCAAACTAAGATATTTTAGCTTTGGTTTGGTACTAGGTGAGCTCAAGTAAAAGATATTCCAGGTAGTAAACTGCCTAAAACTGTAAAACAGAGCTGCTTTTGAATAGTTCAATTCAACTATTGACTAAAGCCATCACCTTTGGCTTCTTGATCCAGAACTCGTTCTATCCCAAAAGAGAATTTCTTATGCTTGTCATGAGTGATTTGGAATTGATAAAGAAAAATATCTGAAGATTCTTATAAAGTTGCTTTACTCTCAAAAAATTTTTTCAACTCCTTCATGTCACTGCTTATACCAAGGACTGTCTTAAAAATCTCTCTTGGGATTGTAACTGTAGATGGGAGCTGAATTGTACTGCACTTTTGACAGATCCAACCAAACATCTGAAAGCATCCATGAACACTAAGGAATAATAAAAAGCTTTACAGCAGTGTCTTTTTGGATGCTCTAAATGCAGAGAACTAACTAGTTTAGCTACCAATTTGAATCTTCATAAAATTTTATATAAAGTCTCCTATAGGAATTTATAAAAACTGTTCTTACAGACTTCCCCAATACATGCTAAATTATTTCTCATACCTTTTAATTGGATTTCTTGGCCATCCAAGAGATGCCCAACCGTCTGCATTTTAGCTCCTCCCACGGTTTAAATATATACATGTAGAACTGTTTCTGATCAAAGAATTTTAATTTAAATCCTCAGAATTTGAGTTAAATAAAAAAGAAAACCTACTTTTCCTCACTGAAAAGAGAATCAGAAGGTAAGGCAGATAAGTCTTGGTTATAAATATTTCAGTATTTATTTCCATTGTTCACCCTGAAAACCTATTGGAAAAACATCCCTTTCCATGTTTTTGTTTTGTTTTGTTTTACTTATGCTATTTGCTTTGCAAGAAACAATTTCCACTATGGGCAACAAAAATATATTACTGTATTTTCCAACAGAAGGACAGGAAACTATTATATTTTTCTCAGTTACTAGCCCTGCACCTTTCCCTAAATATTCTCCAGAAATTATGAGAAGCTATTTCTTTCTGAAGTTAAGCAGAAAAAATGCCAATATAAAATCAGTAAAAACTGCCTGTAACAGTAACTTCTACTCTACAGATCCTCACTTTCATATCAATTAGTGGTATGTTTGGCTGTATGTTTTGTGTTGTGCAGGCCTTTGAAATACACTGGTTGGTGTAGCATTCCTGGCCAAGTGGAGAAAGCAGATCCTAGGAGGTTGCTCACCAGTACTTTTCAACATCATTTTTATTAAGGGAGCAGTAATGTCTCCTATCAACTTGTAATGTCTTTTAATGTAAAGGAAAAAACAGATGCTTACTTGTCACTAGAGACTGAACATGTATTTTCTACAAAAATGATTGCTCTACATCTTCTTTGACTGCTTCATCAGTTTGCAGATTGCTGAGGAAAAGCTTCCTATTTTAGGCCACACACTACCTTGCAAAAAAGCCCTATGAATGCAGGGAATAAATAGTAACAAGAATACAGTCAGCACAGAACAATATTAATTGCTAAAAGGAACTCTTGATGTTCTAAATAATAATGCACTATCTATCTCTGAATTCTGACAGACAAGAGTTGACAAATGCTGAAGTTTCATTTTGTTTTTTGTTCAACAGCTGCTTTTCCAAAGCATCTCCATTTGAAGAACTCCCAGGACTCTGGCATACATCACGAATCCCAGCTTTCAGAAGATGTTGACAGCAGAGCATCTCCCTTCACACACAGACTTTTATTCACACAGAAGCTCAATAATTCAATAAAAACTTGACTATGCAGTAAATGAACTAATACAAATGAACTTAGGACATGGCAGGAATGGCTTATAAAGCCCCTGGGCAGTTATCACATTTCTAAATCCTTTCTAGCACGAGGAGAGGAAGAAGGGTTGCTGGCACCAGGAGGTGCAGCAGAGGCGGTACAGGACCCTCTGCCCCAGACCCTCTGCAGGTGCCTCCTCAGTGGGAGGATTACACTGACTTTTGTGACATTAGCAGCCAGCCAGTTCTGCAACAGAGAGAGAAACATACAGGGTGCCAAATCCCAAATTATGCTAAACATAGACACAGGGATGCTGAATTACACTTGAGGGATTACAGTCCTTCTTTCTCCACTCCCTTTTCACATCAAAGTGGGGTCAATTTCTTTGGTTTCTGAACTATTTCTGATTGCTCTTTAGAGCAGCAAGTGCTACTCCAGCCCTCCTACAGTTATCCTGTGCTTCAGCTACCACAAGCTTTTTTATAGCATGCTGTTGACAACATTGTTCAAATTAGCCCTGACAAAATATACATTATACACACCAATAGGCAGAATTTCTGGGTTCTGGCAGTTGTATGACAGTTCTATTACTGCACAACTGCAAGGAGCCTACAGAAATGAAAATGTGAACAAGATTTATTTTTCCTCCGTTGATATAAAATACTTCAAAATTATATGATGAAAATAAAGCTCAGCTCTTTGTTGTCACCACAAATGAATGCATACATAAAAATTAAATCCACTGGAATTTCACTCTAAGACAGGCAACATTTTCCATACAGAAACTTTGGCCTATATTGGGTGCTTCACTCTTCCTGAGTGCACTGAAGAATGTGTTGGAAGTATGATCAACCAATAAAAGGCACACAAACATGTTGTTGTGCATTTCTGTAAATTGTTCTCTTCCTTTGAAAGCAACTAGATGTTGGGTCCTTAAATATGGCTAACACAAACACACACAAAGATTCAAAATAGGCAAGAAAAAAATTGTACTATGCAGACTGCAAATATAAATGACACTATGCTATCTCACAAGACTTTAAGATATGAAACAAAAATTAAAAGAGAAATATAAGAAATTAGAAGAAAAATTAGTCAAATTATACATAGCAGCCCAAACAGCTGTATGAATCTTGTGAATGTAGTGCTGTACTGTTTGAATTTCACACAGCATTCACATGATATTTCCATAGTCTACATAACAAACAGAAGAAGATTTTTTTTATATATACTTAAAATAAGTATTTGGTTATTGGCTGCCAGAAGAAAAACAAGTGAAGCATTCCTTAAGCTCCTTGGGAATTCATATCTCACACCTTTTTTCAGTCCTGTTTCAATCTTCCCTATGTGGCTGGAGTATTTGATTGTCTACTGGTCCTAGCAGTCACAAATGCCAGAGTCTGGAACATGACTTGCAGCCAAACATACTCTTTGAAAACACCTGTTAAGTTAAATAAAAAAGAAAACCTACTTTGAGGTTAAAGCTCAATGACTTGGCTTGGGGAAAAAAAGGATCCTCTTCAGTATTAATACAGTGCAACCGTTCTTCACAATAACCTGTCCACTGGAGACCTCAGGGAGGTGTAATTAGTAATTTCTGATGAAAAGGTACAGTGACCAGAAATTTCTGTTTTTCCAGAGCATTTCATTCAGAAGGTTTTCCCTTGTAACTGAGGGTGCAATAATTTCTTTGGTGACAACTCACTTGCAACCAGTGCAGGGATTACCAGGCTGTAGATAACAGAGTGTCAAAACCAACTGCTGATGGAGGCTGCTTCCCCCACAGCCAGGGCTGGCACTTCTTGCCTGAGAGAGAAATGACCTGGGGAAGCCAAGAGACTTAAAAATATACTGTTCTTAAATGCAAAGCCTCTGGTATCTTAGGCGCACTGTGTTTAAAACATAGGATCAGACATATTTTATTACTATAAAACTGGGAATTCCTCACCCTTTTGTACACAGGGGGCAGATTACTTCCTCAGAGAGCAGAAAGGCAAGCAAATACTTAGGCACACACAGAGCCTTGCCAATGAGAGCAGAGCATGCTTGAGTTTTACTTCAGAGCAGCACCACACCAGCACACTCTACAGCTCCCTGAGGCAGTTTTTTCTCAATAAAAGTGGACTATTTCTGCCAGTGCTGTTTCTCTTACGAGGCAGGGAAGAAGGCAGGGTTTGAAGTTTCCCCTGGCAGCTCCAGGCCCCCATTCCCAGTGCTGCTATGACAGCTGGGGCAGATGTAGCTGGCAGCGATGGCCAAGAGTTCTGCAGCCAGGTGTATTTCCAGTCTCAGACAATGACTCTCACATTTCTGGGGCATCTGTTTGGTTTTGACACCAAACCAAAATCTGTGGCTAAATAAAGTGCAAGAATAGTAAACCATGCAGCTGACTCCCAAGAATGAAATAGTAAAGTAGGAGAATTTTCTCTTTGGTCTTGAAGAGACTGATCAAATCCTATCGTAAATCTGAATCAGAACTGTATCTTTACTGTGCAAAGAGAATTGATCAGCAATACAAAAATAGGACAGCAAAACAGTAATTTCTTCTGCATTATGGGAATTGTACGACCCAAAATAAACATCTTCCTATCCACCAGCTGAATGTAAGAGTTATTTTCAAGGCTGACAACTGCCTACTCTATTTATGTAATTTAGAAGTCTGAAGTATTTATACTATTAAAATCCAGCATGTGGTAGAGATCTGGTTTTGTTTCAACAGGTGAAGATGAATTGTTTTCTGACAAAAATTGAAAAATATTACTTTACTGACTTTCTAGCTAGTAATTTAAAATAATAACTCAGGTAGTATTGGAAGGACCAGTTTTCTAATAAGAGAAATTAAATTTAAGAGAATTCTTCCTATGTGAATTAGAACATACTGCTAATTTCTTATTTTATCTGATCTTCCTTAGTTGTCTGTTATTCTTATTATTCTTGTTTCTGTTTACTTATTTCCTGCATGTACAGTATTTCTTTTCAAACCAAAATACTCTTAACAAAATTAATGAAACAGCAATTTTAAATGAACTCTAAGTGTAGATTGACTAAATAAGGATATTAGAAGAGGGACACATTTTTGAAACATTTTCCATATTTTACTGGGGGTTTTTTATTACAAAAAAACCCCACAGAGTTGTACCGTTGCTGAAAATATAAGGGTCAAGCCAGTTTTTTTCAATGAAAGTTTCAACTACTGTTGTGCCAGGAATTACTGCAGCTTTATTATTTAGTTTTCTGAGTGATCCTATCAAGTTTCTGTCAATCCTCCCTGTTTCCAAATGTGACCCTGTTTCCAAATCTGAGTGTCAGTAGCAACTTTGGAGGGATGGAGAGAGTCAAGAGAGGTGAAAAATCACTTCCTCATCTATTTTGCTGCTCAGTCTCACTGAGAGAGAGTCTCTCTCAGATAGAGAACTCAACCTTGTTTTCTACAGTTCAAAAAAAGAAGGGAAATTCTAACTCCAGCGCAAGACATCTGCGGGTTTGTGCTTTTTGTATGCTCAAGCAAATTATAAGAATTTGTGTAAGATTAAATGTCAATGCTTTCATGGTTAATTGACATACATTATCTAACATTTATTTCTGTAATTTCATTTTGCTGTATTCCCTGCTCATTTTGCATTCTGAAGGAGAGAAGGGCAGTTTTTCAGCTGACCTAATGAAAACACTGCCATGACAAATGAGAAACCAACCTGTGTGCAGTGGAGTCTGGCTGGAGAGAATGCTAATTCTCTGCCTCAATACTGCCTTCAAAGAGATTATTCAAGGCTCCCTCTGACATGGAACACAGTGACCAGCCAGCAAATGCTAGAAATGAAAATAACCTTTATATGTTTTAACAAAAAGGTGAACTAAAAAAAGCAATCAGTCTTACCCTTAATGTTTACTATTAGTAGTGAACGAAGTGACTTTATTCAGTGCTTATTCAGTGACTTTCACTGGCAGGGTTTTTACTGTAGATTTTTTAATTATTAAATCAGCGTAATTTATCTATATAAGGCAAAAGATACAAAAAATAAGCAATAGGAATCTGATGCTTTTTTTTTCAAACTTACCTGTTACTGAGATCTAGCAAATGCTTAAAAAACCTGGAAAAGAGATTTAAGCTACAGTTTTGCAAAAACTACATATACTGAAGTTGTGAACTTACTGTCCTTGTCAACCAGGTGGAATTTTATAGAATTTAAGTATCAAACACACAAAAGCATGAAGACAACTCAAATGAAAAAAATGACGCTCAGCCCCAGTCTATCAAAAAATGCATGAATGAATCAAAGTCAGAAAATTAATCAAAATACTAAGAGTAATGAAAACCTTCTTAAGGTGACAAAATGTAAAAGTGGAGAAATTACCTGGGATTTCTAAATTTCCACCTGCAGAAAACCAGAGTGATGTACAGTTAGTAGCTTATACTACCATGAATGCACCTAACTCATTAGTACTAACTTTTTTTACCTGAGCAGTAGTCTTAATGAATTTTAAGCTCACAGTAAGTGCCTAGCCCTCCTGAGAACTGAATCTTAAAGCAGGACACTACTGTGACAATTCTATTAGAAGGCACAAGTTTTTAATATCTAAAATTGCTAAAGTAATTTAAATATCTGACAAGAAAAAAACACAGGTTACCAGCCTCGCATAAGACATACTGCAAGGGCAGAACTGAAAATAATATATATTGTGTAGATACAGCAGTTAAAAAAAAATTAATGAAGTCTTACTACCTATAGCAAAGAACTTGGAAAACTTGCAGAGTTCACATTCTTTTTAAATGCATTAAACAAAACCCCAGAAAATACACAGTTCTTCTTAAAGTCTCAGAAATAAGGTGTCTAATACTGTTTAGGAGTCTGTCAACCCCTCTAATAGCCAGGTGGTGAACTCCATAGCTCAGTTGTACTTTGCATCCTTTTCTCAGGGCACACAGCTCTTGGAGCTGCTATAGGGATGAGAAAAATATTGAAATAACTCATCCAGCAACAGCTGCTAATTGTCCCCCAAAATGCTTCTCTGACAGGGAGAGAACATAATGCTTCACTTGTGGTTTTCCAGGACAGATTCCCTACCTTGAGGCATCCTGCCATGTCACATGGTACCGGTCTGCTCCTGCACATTTCTAGAAGGTGTTTCTCCAAACTGTTCTGATGCTCTGTCATTCTACAAACAACAACTATAAGTGAATGGACTGTGGTCCAAGTTCGCATTCTGTATCACAATAACCATTTGATTAAGCCTTTAAAACCCCTCAAGTGGGCAGCTGCTTCCTGATTCCCAGGAACTACTTTCCAATCCAAGATTATTACTAGCTAACTGATGGCAGAGTCCTTCAACAAATACATCTTCCCTGTTTTTGGCCTGATGATCATAAATGTCAAGGCCGCATTACTTGTCATTATTTATCCCTCATTATTTTTTCCCTCAGTGATATTTGTGTTATTTGATTCCACCAGTTTACTGTGCATTAACTTCAAAAGTGGTAATTTTTAATCATCATGTTTAGTTGTATGATTTGTAGTTTCCTATTATGTTTTCTTCCATTACAGTTATAAGCAGGAAAAGGTAAAAGCACTACCTTTCTGCTGCCATTTGTTATCTTCATAACTTTACATCAGCTTTATATTAGCTCTCTGTCTTGCCTAAATGGTCTGAAGAGGTATTGAACCAAGGGCTTTGATATTTACTAAATGCTCTTTTTACATTATTCATGGGCAACTGTCAAAGCATCAACAGAGAGTCAGTAAAGCTTTCTGCACATGAAAAACAGAAAGCTTCAAGACACACTGCACAATAGGTAGGTGAAAACTGTTTTCTAGGTAGAAGATTTACATTTTGCAAGCGTCAAGATGGGTGTTTGACATGTTTCTAGGATTTCTAGGATGATGTGGAACACTGCTGCTGGAGCCCTGCTGGCTTTCTCCCCCCACCCCACTCTCAGCAGTTTTTGGCTTAGCCATGGAGACGCATTTGAATCATCCCATGAGCTGCATTTGGCTGAAACTCTCTGGCTTTGCCAATTTTACAGTAACAGAAAGGGCAGATGCAGTGGAGTGGAGAGACCTGTTTTCACCTAAAAGTAAAGTAAGACAAAGGCACCTTGAGGAAAATGCCATTTGGAGTTTTCATGTGATCAGAATGAGATTTCATCCCCTGAATAAGATCTTAAAATGTCATCCAAATTCATTCACACAACAGACTGGAACATGGGTCATGTAAACAATCCCTTTCCTTCCAGCAGTCTACATCTTTCAGAAATTACTAACAAAAGACATCAGTCTACAAAGACCCATCCCATACTGTTTCCTCCTCATTTACTTTCTCATCTCTTTAAGATCAGAAGTTGATAATTGCTTTTGTCTTAAGAGATGGTAAAATGGGCAGTAATCTTTCTTACCCATTTATTTTATACAGGGAAACACTACAGCAACACTGTCATGAGGAGGTTCCTTCCTCTCTGACACTTTCAATGACTGTAAAACTCACCTGTTTTTCTTCTTATTCAAAAAGACTTTGACTCTGCTGTGAACTAGCACCTTCAAACACTTAACAGGAGGGTAATGCTGTCCCTGTCCTCCTGAGAAAATATTTTCTCTGCCTAAGGCAGCAAAAAAACTTACAAAGGGGTACAGAAAGAGACTAAAATTACTTGGACCTAGTTTTAAGAAGCAGAGGTAAGCAGAGGTGAGGCAAAAGCAATAGCTTTCCTCTCTAATGGACGTTTGGATAACTATGCATGAGAGAATGGAAATTCACTTGTGCTGCCATGCACTCCATATTCCCAGATAAGAAATGCAGACACTCATCATTGGAGAAGACAGAGGAGAACCTCACACATTCTTTTCACAGGACTATTTTTGACACAGTTACATGTCTTCAAAACTGAGAGTCACCCCACAAGCACATTCCCATAGTTTAGCTTAGCATGTAAGGAATTCATTTGAGGCAGAAAAACCTCAGCTGCATTAGGCTGAGTCAGGTCTTCTTTCTTTGAACACATGCAGGACACTGACCTCTTCAGAGGATTTAGGTAAAGCAGTACTTAAATCAAGATTCATCCCATTACATTACAGCACAGAGAGGTCCAAGTTACAAAAGCCACCATGCGTGTAGGCTCATTATGTAAAGAGTGGAGAGAGGCAGGCTGTGATTCATGTGTTAGATATGTATTGGCTGCAAAGAATAGCAATGTTTGAAGATAGAACAAAATCAGTGTAGGAACCTGGGGAATTATCAGTCAGAGAAGATACCCACTGTATTAGAAACCTCCTATTAAAGTGGGGATTAGGCTTTGGGCACCAAGCCCATTATTAGGCAGAGCTCTCATTTAAATCTGTTCTTTTGCCTATTTCTTAAAGCAAATCAAAAGTTTAAGAAATAAAGTAACATTAGAATTAACCCGTTTATCACCTGGATTTGCAGATAAGGATTCAGTAAGTACCCTGTGCTTGACTCAATTCATAACAGTGTGTTAAGCTTTTAAAGTTCTGGGGGCAACTATCAACACTGAAACATCTTATTCTGCCTATCTCATCTCTTTACTGCTAAATTAATTTTTATTATTGCACAAAACAGCTGCAAAATGCAACCACTCATTTAAATTGTCTTTAGGAGTTATGAATAATGACAGGTACAAAATGGACTAATAACTTATGGTCAAAAACCATTAAGATAACATGACTGTATTTCTGAGTATAAATGTAAAAAACAGTAAAACTTTAACAACGAATCAGGTAGGAATTCAAATAATAAAATAATTGTTTTCTGGCTACCTGCATCTTCCCTGAACTTGTCAAATTTCTTTAGACAAGTAATTATGTATCAAATAAATATGAACATTTGGAGGAAGGGCTCTCCTTTGGGGGAACCTCCTCCTCACTGCTGACTGCAGAGAAAGCACAGAACAGTGGTTTAACTGGACACACACCTTCAGATGACTGAGATTTGCTTAAATGTTTAGATGAGTCACTGGTTGCCACCAGCACCATGGACTTTTTCTAAAACATTTTTCTTTTTAACTGCAACAGTTCAATGATCCAGATCATTGTGAGGGCTTCCAAGTACTAACACCAATATAAGCCAGAGGACACGAAGATCCAGCTTAAACCAAGGAGGATGCCAGACCTTCTCTATTGTTGGCAGAGCAGATTTATAGAAGAAAAAAGAAAATTGCTTTTCACAGTACAAAGAATGCCGTTATTTTCTCAGTGTTTTTGGAGCAGAAATTCTTTCTGCCTGCACAAGCAGAGAATTCACTGAGTAGTAGTTTCCACTTGTAAGTAGAAAATTCTGCTTCTTAGTGATTTCTAATAATTAACTTTTCTGATGTTTATTTTAGCTAATTAACTAATATTATGAAATAATATTTGTTGCCAAAATTAAAGTCAACTAAATCTCATTATTTTATTTGATTGTGATCAGTGATCTATAAATAATTACACTCTTTATCACTATTTCACTTATCTCAGCTTTACAGTTCTAGAAAACAACCTTGACAGTTTTAAAAAGCATCAATATCAGATACAGGAATCAGTACTATCAGATAAGGGAAGCTCGATCTTGGAGCTTTAAGCAGATGAATGGACTAAATTGACACTGCAGAATGGAAAGGAGTTTAGGTCACTGAAGAAATTGTTCTGGTGGAAATATAGCCTTATACAGTTACAGTCTATCAGCTACAACAGGTATAACAAAATTCTGCAAGGTTGTCTCACTAGTTTAAGAAATAAATGCATGATTTTAAATATTTAATTATAAGCCAATGAAATTACAAAATCTGAAGTCCTTGTGAATAGCAACACAACTGGTGTTAGCAACATAACTAGTGGTCAAAACAATAGCTGGCACAGGACTAACAGTAGCCCAGCAGATAGGAAAGGTGGCAACAGTAAGATTACTCACAATGAACAGGAACTGGCAACATCCCACATATGTGTTAAACAGCTGGAAGTGCAATTCCTATTCCTGCCCTGAGACAGGGCTTCTACCAGCATCCCCAGTGCTGACACTTCATAGGGAGTGGAGAAAGGAGAGGTGGCAGGGGAAGTTGGCAGCAGGTCAAGCAATGCTGTGAAGGAGCTGTACAACTGCAATTTCTTCAAGGCAGTAAAAAACCGACACCTCTTTATTTTGGGAGAAGCAGTTAGCCAGTTGTAAAAGCACAGTACTCAGGACACTAGCTGGTAGATGGTGCATGACCTGGAAAATAAAAACTGATCCAAAGATACATAGAACAGAAATGTAGCTCAGGTCTAGGCAGCCAGACCCCACAGAGCAGCTCTTCAGCTGGGGGACATAGTATTCAGCTATCAACCTGTCTCAGATAAAGAAGTTTTCATGACAAATCCCTGGACCATTTCCAGCCAAAACTGAATACACCTAGTCCCAGGAAGACAGGGGACTACACACAAAGCAAGGACCTTCTGACTGCATTTAGTAAACTCATAGCAGATCAGAGCACCAGCAGTGGAAAGTGGCCCTGGCACAGCACACAGGGTCCAGCAGGACCACCTGGAAATACAGGCACAGGAAGACACAGAACAAGAGTACAAACAAGCTCATCTCCAGCAATGGCCATTGCCAAAACGAAATACCAGCTGTAGGTGGTAGATGTAGCTGACTCCCTCTAAACAGTTCAGGCAGACTCCATTGTTAGTAGCTAAAATTTGGGAAACATATCTCCATCCAAAATCCACGCACTCCAAGGAGTAAAATGATGAAGGGAACAGATGATGAACACTTTGCTGGATCTGCACAATAAATACTTAAAGAAGCAGGAAAATAGAAAGAATTACAAACCCAGCAATGGAGTCAATTTTGCAGAACAGCTGTCGAGGCAGCTTTGCAGATCTAGCTTCAGCTGCTTAGCAAGCATAATGGCATCAGTTACACCTAATTCACATTTTAAAATACTGAGTGCCTACAGAACAAGTACCAGTGGGGGAATGGTATTCTACGTAATACACTGGGCAGCAAGACAATTTCTTCAAGGAACTGCTCTCTCCTCAAGGAAGATCCCAAAAAAGATACTCTAGTCTCAGTATCCTGACCCTAAAGCAAGCGACAGGAAGCAGTAAAACACAGGGTGGTTTCCTCAGCCTGATGAGAAAGCTTAATGAAACAAGCATGTATTTTGCCACTGGCACAAACCTCCAGCTTCTCACTTACTGTAAATCTGCCTTTTTAATCTCTGTTTGATTCAAAAGCTTCACAGGTGAGAGACCAAAGACAACAACTCCCCCTCTTCCCATGAGTGTAGTTTCCTCTCCAACTCTCAGTTTCATTCACACAGAAACACAACTAAGGACCTTAACTTCAGTGACCAAAAAAGTCATATGTCAGCCCTACCCCATAAACCCCATGCCACATTCCATTGTTAGTGCCTGAGTTTATCTATTCAAATCCATAAAAGGATTTCTTGATGCTTTCTGCATCAAAAATTAATATTCACCCTACTCCAGAGTGCCAAGGGGTAACCAGGAATGCCCAGGCAGCAGGCTCAGCATGCTCGCATCTCCTGTCTTAGCAAGCAACCATACATACAGGATTGATCATCCCACAGAGAAGATGCTACCTTTTATTTCCATTAGTGAATTTAATTTTCTCAATTTCATTCTGAAGTTCCCCTTAATGGTTTCCTTAAATTCACAGACGAGGCTAATTTTCATGCCACCATGTGAGTGGGCAAATGTGTTGTAACGAATTTGGTTGTACATAATCTATTTGCTAGGGAGAAACATCATTGTACCAAGCCCTTGTACCACTAAGAAAAAAAGTAATTTGTTTGCTTCATTTAGTAATATTTAAAATTAATTCAATTGATCATATATTTTAAAATATTGACTAATTTTCATAGCAATTGATTAATTACAAGGATGTTTCAATGTGATTGAGTACACAATCTCTGCAGCAACTGTCATACTTTAAAAATAGCAATGGAGTATTTTTCCCTAACCACCAGCTGGAAGTTTAATTAGTTAAATGGTAAGTTTTAGCACTTACTTTCAGAAGAGATAAGATAAATATGAATTATTTTTTTCCAATAATGTGCATACTGTGCATGCCACTCAAAAAGACAGTGAACACAGTCTAGGAAAGTTTGCATCCTTTTCATATCCCTTACCAATCCCTGAGGCACATACTAAATATAATCATGGTTAATTTTTTTTAAACTATTTATGTTTCAATTTATTATGACTTCATACTTGGTGACGCCATATTTTTAGATTATACTAGGCTGGTTTTAGACAGTAATTAGTTCTATATAAAACCCAACAGCCTTATTGAACATAAAGTAATGACATTATCCCTTCAGAGCACAAACTGAATTGATGTTACCTAATAAATTCTTTGCTCAAAGACAACACATATCAGAGAGAACATTATTATTCTACCATTAATTTTTATTATATGACCAAAAGTAGATCACAGCAGCTCATGAACAAAAAGAGCAAAACCAGATGCTCTAATTGTTAGCACAGTGTTTTAGCTTCTGTTAGTAAACAGAAATGCTAACAGGTTTTTAAGTCTTTATTCTGTACATTTGTACATAATATTTACTCTGAAGTAATTGACACCTATCTTGGTAAAATGGGAGCCTTTTATTTATTCTACACAAGAAACTGCTGATGAGGAAAAATGTATTACTCTGTTATAAGAAACTTTTTACAGCATTGCACATTATTTTTAACTGCTACTCTTGAACAGTTTTAACAGATAGCACACAATATTTACTTTCTTAGCCAAATAAACCCTCAACCATTGCTATCTGACTTATTTTATTTCAGATTTCAAGAGGAAAACTCAAAAAAGCACAGTAAGGAAAAAAAATAGAAAATGCTTCCACAAAAAAAACATTTTAACTTTTTTCATAGTAAAACACTACTCTATATCAATCAAAATTCAATTGAAATGTCAAAGAACTTTAAATTTTGTGAATTAACTAAGTTTATTTTAAAACTGGGTCTTCATTGTCCTGAAACTCTGGATCATCAGTGTTGTAAGACTAGAATTTACATGCTAATAAAATCACATAAAAACATCCAGATAAAAAGCAGACTGCAAGAGCTCTGAAAAGACTCAGTGCTTCATAGCTATTTCTTCCTAATTTTTTCCTCTAAAATGCCAGTTAATTTGCTGACAAAGTATTTCTAATAAAGCAGTATTTTCATGCAGACAGTATTTTTTGTAATATGTAAGCATGTTTACGTACTTACATTACTGCATTCTCAGTACAATTTCAAAGCACTCCATAAATAGTTTCGACCTCTCACATGAAAAGTTTTGTCCTATGTAAAAAATTGCTAAAAGATTTTATAATGCAGGAGATCTATGATCACATTATACTTGAAATTAAAAGAAATAAAAAAGAGTGCATCCAAAATGGTAACTTCAGTACAAGTACAGCAGCCTTTTTTACACGCAGAAAAGCAGTAAGGAAATGTTTTACCAGGTCACACAGAAAAAATTCCAATCATCTTTCTTAGTCAAATCACGTTTTAAACCTCAATAACCACACAATGTAACAGAAAGCCAGCCAGCAAAGATTGGTAGAGTGGAAGTAGTTCTTACTGCTAACACCACTAGTCATATGTCCTTTTGCATTAAGTGAAATCTTCAATCAAAAAAGCAGAGAAGGAAAGGCAGTGAGAAGAGATGGACAGCAGTGAAGTTGCCAACTGTGGTGGAAGAACACTCCAGACTCCCAACGCCCGGATCTCCCAAACTGACTTGGTGAATAGTCCTGAAATAGCACAGCAAGGCGATTGGAAACACCATGCAAAGCAGGCTAAAAATCAAACATTTAGCAGACTCGAGCTGAAAGACCAAAAGCTGCATTTTCCTGCAGAGATGCCTGCACTGCAGGCCACAGGCAGCGGGGTTGGCTGTGCTGTGCGGGCAGGAGCCGCCCTTGGCTCCGCGCTGCTCCGGAGCACCGGAGCACACCCAGGACAGGCTGCACTGCACAGCGACACGGCCTCTTCACATGGAACAGAGCCAGCACTGGCACCAGCAGCTCATCATTTACAAACATGTGACTAACATGAACATAGTGGGATCTTTGTTCTCATTCTGAAGCAATTATCAAGATTCAATGTGGAGAACTGACATAAAGGCATGTGCAAGTAGGAAACTTCACGCAATTTATCTGAAGACAGGCTTCAAAGACTAGAGTTTCTCATTTAAGGACTTCATATTGAAAAAAAATAAAGTTTAAACTGCTTATTTTTTCTGAATTCACAGAATGATAATGAACTTGCTTTGAAAGGTTCATAGAATTATACATTTGCTTGACTTTTATAGAATAATATCTATATAGGAAAACTCTGGCTGCACACTTAGACCATTATGAGGTTAAGTATTTCAGGAAGAAAATTTAAAAACTGGCGCTTTTTTTGGAAAATCAGTTTAAAATTTGAAATTAAAATTTCAGAATATTTTGATACTGTGATGTCATAAATCAGAAGCTGATTTATGACATCACAGTATCAAAATATTAAATCACTCTGCTGTTTCACTAATCTCCAATGCTCACCTACAAAGCAAGCATAAGCATCTGTAGCTCTGCTCTTTATTTCAGAAGTCAGAGTACTTCAGTGGTCAGGTGAAAGCTGCTCTTCACACATCCAGAGGCAGAAGAGAGAATCCAAATGAAGCTGTCCTCCTCCAGCCTTCGGAGTGTGGAACATGAGATAGTTACACCACCCTCTACAGAAAGGGCTCTCTTGACCTGCTAAGATCATTCTTGTGTGTGATGAAAGGTGAACCCAGGTTTGCCACATCTACCTGCTGATCTGGATTAAAAGTCTCAAGAGTTGATCAAAAAGTAGTATCAGGCTACACAGATTGACATATATTCTAGAGTGCTTATCAAATAAGTAAGTTACTCTAAAAGAGGACCAACATTAATAATAAAACAAAAAGGAGTGGGAAATATAATCTCTTCTGAGATCTTTTTCTGTCCCTTATGCTCTCAGCAATTTCTAAAAATATTTCTTCCAACATATTGTTTTGTGTCAAATAAAAACTGAAGACATTTGAGGATATGATCTTTGGTTTTTATGCCTCATTGTTATAAAATTAGCCTCAGATTCATTTTTCAGAATAGAAACAGTTTTGAATATTAAACATAAAGAGTGCATCTAATACTTGGACCTGCAGAACATTTCACATCCTGTTGGTGCCCTAGGAATTGAATTTTACTATTTTCAAAAGAATTAACATAATTTTGACTGGGAAAAACAGAAAAAGATGGCCTATATAAAATTTTTAATGCTGAAACATATCTGGTATACAAGATTGGTACGCACAAATGTCTAGTCTATTTGTGTTTACTTTCAGCACACCATTTCAGAAACATTTTTTCAATTAGCCACAATATTAATATCTGTTCTTCATTCAATGAACATTCATATTGAATTGTTCCTGAATGTTCAGAGTGTATTAAACATATTATTTCTTTTTCTAGCTCATTTTTGTGTACTTACTTTACAATGAAATTGTAAATTTCATTGTACTGCAGCAGGCATTTTAAAAAAATAACTTGGTTGGTTGGTTGGGGTTTTTTTTAGTGAGATGGGAAAAAAATGGAGCAATTATTTTTTGAGTGAAAATCTACTACATTCCAATTCCAGAATTAAGAGCACAACCAAATCCATCTACAAGTTTCTTCAAGACAGGCACAGTTATGGTCTTTCAGATATGTACAGATGCACTCAAACATCAGCAAAAGAATGTTTTCAGCTTTCCAGGCATTCCTGCTTCAGGCCTCACTTAGCATTGCAGAACTGTCACTCCACAGGACTTTCTACATACTTTCAGTCTGATAAACTGTCTGAATAAGCTGAATTATTTAAGTAATGCACTGGACTATTTAAGCACATTTATCACCTCCCATCACCAACTTCCTTCCTTATTTCCTTCAGAACCCCTCTTCCAGAGAAAGGGTGTTTCCTACTCAGTTTGTTATGCTAAATCACACTCTGGCATAGTCCCTCTCCCTTCCATGGTGAGTGAGAAGGGAAGACGATCACCCAGCCCATTTTGATGGCAAATCTGGCTAAACTCAGGTAATGCACATGTTGTTATTAGGCATCTCCAGATTGAGTAGTTTCAGAGAGATTATTTCGAAATAAAATGGTGAAAAAAAGACTTTAATTTCTCTGACCTAGTCTTTTTTCTTTTTTTTTTTTTTTTTAATACATGGGTCACAGGCACTTACATTCACATCATTTTCAGAGAAGTGAAGAATATGTCTACTCCTCCTGAGTGATTAACTCAGACATAAATATCTACCTTTTAGATGCCTCAATTGGGTTAGATATAAGGAAATTATTTAAGGAAGCATTCTGAGGGATCACAAAAACATCCCAGACTTCCCCACACTTCCCAAGGCCTGAAGACAGAGCTGCAGAGGAGCAGGGCTGCCACAAGCAACAGAAAGACAGCAGCAACGGCTCCATGCTGTGGACACTGTCCAGATTTTCTCAGCTTCTACCTAAAGGAAAATTCTTTGCATTTCAGACTCAGCAGACACAACTCAATTTTGCCTTTAAGAGGAAAATAAAATGATCTGAGGGAACTAATTATGGAAAGGAATCTGTGTATAACTATGGAAGTAATCTTTCCTCACTTTCCCAGTTGGATGGGGTAAAAATACTTCACAACATTTCCAGGGAGTTAACATAATTTGTTTCCAACCTGTTTCTGGAATATCATTCTGAAGAGATCGAATTTAATGAACAAGGGTATGTCTAAAAGGAAAGGGAATACAGATCTGAAGGTACTTGACTGAAACTCTCAAGCAATCAAGCATATGAAAATACTTAATAGGCATGGAAAACAGGAGATAAATGAACACTGGAGAAGGCATTTTTAATCAGTCAAGTAAATTCATAACTGCAACATAAGAATAACTTGATTGGAATTCATGTATCTTAGTAATATTTCAGTATAAAGGCTTTTCCTGCTTATTAGATTACTGAATTAGGTGGTTGAAGTCTAAAGCACTGTAATGTTCTTCCAAGAACTTGGGTGAAATTCATTAATTCACCTGATTCTATTTTGAAAACTTCTCATGAGCTGCTACAATTCATTGTTAATTGTAACATCACACCAAGAAAAACACTAAATAATATGGGTTAGAGGCTTTGTCTGGCTACTATGAAAGAATCTACTTTTATCCTGGTATTTGCTGTGTCACACAAATGGTACTATGCTGAGGATGTTGCATACTCTGTCACTGTTTAACTACTGGAAAATTTCCAATAGAAAGAAAATTGAGAAATCGTTTTAATGAAGTGGTTTTCTGAACAATCTTGGATATAAAATCTCTCTCCATACAAATTTTGAGCTGTACCTCTATCTCACTCTTCATCTCTATACTTCTGTAGTGTCTATCATCTAAGGATCTTAGAGATTTTGCCAATATTTATTACACATCATATGGAAAGAAACTGATCACATCACTTTATGACAAATAAACAATGAAAATGTTGTAAAGTAAGACAACATTATCATGAATTTGAAACTACTTCACTTAAAAAAAACCTAGGCTGTTAGGTATTAGGTTTGTTTTCATATAGTATAGATTAAATTAATTACATTGATTACATGAAATGTTTTACATACACTTTATGCTTTTGAGAAGTTAGTTTTTCCAAAACTGGTTTTCTGTTTGGACTAACATTACCACAAATCCAAGTTTAGTTCTTTTGCCTGTATATCCCAGATACAAAGCAACATACTACTACTATAATTTTCTTTGCCAATAAGCTCCCATAATATATTATGAAAAGCCATATATGCCAGAGAGAGGGATTCTTGCTGATACACAATGTAGTTAAAACTTAAAGATACTAAGCCACAAAAAATACTTTTAGCTTTCTATAACAGCAAAACTAAGCAATGACAGGACCACTAGGACACGCACTACAAAAGGTCTCTATGATCAAAATGGCCATAGTAAGAGTTTAGTATATACATGTATAATGCATACCGCCAACTACCAACAGTAATTCTTGCATCAAGGTCTCCTGACTTTTGAAAACACTAACACACAGATTTTATGAAATAGTCCATCTTGGTTAAGGTTAATTTAAGAGTAAATAACACTTCTCTTAAAAAAAAAAAATTTACTGTACTTTACTGGCGTTTCTTGCATTTTCAAATTCAAGCTTTACAGCCCTGCTGCATTTTGTCAAATTAAAGGGCTCTCTAACACTATCTTTCTCTTCCTAGTGCAGGTACTCACAATCTTTGATCAAGTCCTCTTTATAAACCAAATAAATTGATCTTAAGTCAGTCAATGCAAGGTGTTTTTGCTAGACCACAAAGTATTTTTGTATGAGCTGTATGCCTTCAGATCTTTCACAGTAATAAAAAAATTCATTTTGCTTTGGAATGTATGTGCAAGAACTAAACAAAGCACTAACATAATTTCTTAATAAAATTAGCATTTTCTTAATTATGATTAACAAATTAATTTGGAGACTTCTCATATGCTTTCACAATATAGGCTTTCACAGACACTTGTAGAGAGAGCTGGACTCAATGATCCTTGTGGTTCCCTTCCAACTCAGAATATTCTGTGATTCTATGGAGCTAAAAGGTCTCCTTTTTCTAATCCATGATTTTACATGTTCACATGAACATACTCCTGTACATGTACACACAGTTTTTGTGTTAACTGTGCTGATTCTATTACTTACTTTCACAATAACTTTAGGATTACTGCTTTTAAAGTAATAGTAACATTTCAGCACAACACATTGTATTTCCTCTCTGTTAAGGAAATCCTAAGGCTCTTTCATTCAATGGATTTATGGAGTATTAAATGCAATTAATGAAGCTTTATTTAGTTGAAGGAAACAACCACATTTTCACAGGATTAGCAAACTTCAAATTGTATTCAATCAAGAAAAGCATTAGTCATACTCATGTACCTGTATCTTATAATTTTCTATTGTTTTTTCTCATGTGATAGAATTCCTGCTTCATCATTCATTTCCAAGAAACATGAATTACACTTTTGTGTGTGCATTAAGTCATCATAATATTTACTTTATAAATGTTGCTTTATTACTAAGCACTTAGCTGCATACTTGTATGGAACCAAAATTAAATCATTTTTGCAGCTGTCAATGTGCCACACATTTCTACAGTACCAGATAAATCCATAATCACGCTGCTGATTGTCAGCAAAACTACAATGGACAGTTTTATTACTGCTGGCAAACAAATGTCACAGAGTCCTCTGAGAGCCATGCTGTGCCATGACTGCTGCATGCAACACACTGGAAAATCCTATCTCTGGAAGGATTAACCACTACTCCCCAGCCAGTGAAGACTGAAGGCCACATAAAGAATGAGATAATTGACAATTAAAGTGTTGGGAGATTGTAAGTGGTTCAGTCATTATTGGGCTTGATCCAGTTCTGAAAGAAATAACTGAAAGAGTCCCCCTGATGATGCAGACTGTAAGTAACACTACTAAAATAAATCCTATTCAAGTATAGGCTTGAAGATGTCTTCTATATTTTACACATTTAGAACTACTAAGAAAAGCAAACTACTGCCACTTATAAGTTTCATTTTTAGCACATATCCCTCTGAAATACTTACTTAAGTAATGTAATGTTCCTCTTTACTACGACATTTAGCTCTGCAGGAACACCAATAAATGGTACACAAATTAAATGCATAGCAAGGCTAAGGTTTTTTATGATACCTCTTCCTAATTCAGAAGGCACAATAAACATCAACCAGTTCACAAAATAATCAAATATTGAGACTTCACCAATAAAGCAGGGTATCTAGTACAATTGGTGATGAAATTAACAGGAACTAATACACTAAGAACACCCATCATTGCTGCCTATGTTGGTTTTTATCCTCTTTGCATTTCCCACCATTTTTAATTCTTCATCTGTTGTTAGCAAATGGTTTATTTTAAGGACCTTGAGGGAATCTCCATGAGCACACCTAGTCTTTCATCTGTTTTAAATGATAGTGCGTTCACTTAAAATAAATGTTACATTCTGAAGCAATTTCCCCAAGACTAAAATACATTTTTTTTTCTTTAGTACCAGTTAAATTAGGCCTTTCTGAGTAGTTTTTGCTCAAACATTTGCTTCAAGGTCATTGTCTTAGAGTATAATTTTACCTTAAAAAAGTGTAAAAGTTAGTGTGACCTACTTTATGATACTTGTATGCTGACACTGCTTTCAAATGAACATCTAATTTGTACAATTCACAACACAGGTGAACAGTTTAATGGGATATGGGAATTATTCACCCTGAACTGAACATGAAAAAAGAGTAACATCACTCCACAGATACACAATGGAGAGGTGTCAGTTAGTGGGTGAGGCTTGCATGAACTAACAGCAAAGCCTGGAACCTTGTTATCCAAAAATGTTAATTTTTAGCTTCCCCATAATTTTTCTTAGGCAAAATTCTGACAACTTAACAGTACTTGTCTCCTCCTTAATATGAGAGTATGCCACCAAGACCTCTGTGTGGCTCTGTCCCAGTTACTGCAGTTACTATGCTGGAGATTAAAACAATACAGAAGTGTTAGTTCATGGCAAAACCAGTGCCAATCTGCTTTTGCTAAAAGACATTCTTTCATAACAAACTAATGTTTTTATTTTATGGTACCATTTATAAAACTATTTACATTATCTGGGCAAAATCATAATTGCAGCATACTTACTTGTTGACAGTTACATCAGTGTGGTAACATGGAAGAAATTGTTGGTTAATTGCTCAAGAATTTTTTCAGAAGCACAGACATATTTTGCAGCTATTGTTGAGCCCCATTCTCCTAGACTGTCTCCTTAGCAATTAACCCAATTAAGTGAATTTAAACTTAGGTCATGCAGGTTTATCAGTG